>NW_028327172.1:170152174-170777174 GCF_987537825.1 Furipterus horrens
ACTTTTTTTCTCTTGCTGCTCTTTATCTTTTAACATTTGGCATTTTAATTATGATGTGTCTTGGAGTGGGCCTCTTTGCATCCATCTTGTTTGGGACTCTCTATGCTTCCTGGACTTGCATGTGTATTTCCTTCACCGAATTGGGAAAGTTTTCTTTCATTATTTTTTCAAATAGATTTCCAGTTTCTTGCTCTTTCTCTTCTGCTTCTAGCATGCCTATGATGCAAATATTGGATCTCTAGAAATTTTCCCAGAGGCTGCTTATACTATCCTCACTTTTTTGAATTCTTTTTTCTTCCTGTTGTTCTGATTAGTTGTTTTTTTGCTTCATTTTGTTCCAAATTATTGATTTGATTCTTGGCTTCATCCACTTTACTGTTGTTTCCCTATAAATTGTTCTTTATTTCAATTAATGTATACTTTATTTCTGACTGGATCTTTTTAATGCTGTTGAGTTCCTCATTAAGTTCCTTGAGCATCCTTATAACCAGCGTTTAGAACTCTGCATCTGATTGATTGCTTATCTCCATTTTGTTTAGCTCCTTTTCTGGAGTTTTGATCTGTTCTTTCATTTGGCCATGTTTCTTTGTCTCCTCATTTTGGCAGCCTCTCTGTGTTTGTTTCTATTATTGGGTAGAGCTGCTTTAACTCTGTGTCTTGGTAGTGTGGCCTAATGTAGTAGGTGTCCTCTAGGGTCCAGTGGCACAGCCTCTCCTATCACCCAAGCTGCGTACTCAAGGTGCACCCTTCACGTGAGCTGAGTACACCTTCCTTTGTAGTTGAGCCTTTGCTGCTGTTGGCAGATCAATGGGAGGCATTTACCCAGGTCAGTCAGCTGAAAGGATTGGCTATGACCATTTATCACAAATCCCTGCCCTCCATGGAGGATCAGCTGTGCAGAGGTAGGGTGGTGGTACTCTGACATGGTCTGTAGCTATCCCGTAGGTGTGCAGGCTCTGGAGTTTCCCTGGTGGTGCAGGCCAAGTCAGCCCCAACCTGTGTTCTTCCCAGGGCCACCCTGCCTGAGCTATAAAATAAACTGAGATGGATGCTGTTTGTGCTTGTCTTGGGAAGCCAAGCTGTGAATCTAGGCTGGCTGCTGCTACTGCTGGCCCTGGAGCCACTTAGAAAGAGGTTTGGAGTCTGGGGGTTGGGGACTTACAGGGGCCAGCTGTTGCTTGTTTGATAGGATTTAGGATGTTGTGAGACATGAGCCAAGACTAGCCATTCATATGGAAAAGTCACTGTTAACAGCTTGGGTGAGCCCATAAGTTGGATGGGACGAAGTCTCAGGGGATCTCCATGTCGGGGGAAATAGTGTTAGCCAGGTTGATGGAGTCTCAGATATGGCACCTTCCTGCAGGCTCTATGGCTCTGTGCAGAGAGGCTTCCAAAAAGGGGCAATAGCCTCTTCCTGCCTATCTGTCCAGGAGAAAGCTGTCCCCAAGCTCTCACCTTGATGCCAGTTCCTCCCTGTATGCCACTGGTGCCTTTCAAGCTACTACCCTGGGCCTAGAATTCAGAGGGAGTGAGTCTGAGTAAGTTCATATGTGTTTTTTTTAAGAGGAACTGTTTGGGACTCCAGAAGTTTTTTTCCACTGACTCAATCCCCACTGGTTTTTGCAGCCAGAGGTTATGAAGACTTATCTTCCTGGCACTGGAGCCCTGGGCTGGGGGCCTGTTGTGGAGCTAGGACTCCTCCTTCCCAAGATACTGCTCCTGAATTTTTATCCACCACTAGTAAATGTGGGATCGGCTGGTTCTGCATCTCTGCCCCTCCTACCAGTCTGGAAGGATGTATTGTCTTTAATTCCGTACCTGTTAGATTTCCATTCAGCTTGATTTCTGATGGTTCTGAGTGATGCGTGTTCTATATTTTTGTTGTAATTTTGATGTGGTTGTGTGAGGAGGTGAGCCGTGTTTACCTATGCTGCCATCCTGACTGGAAGTCCTCATTTATTCTATTAGCCTGGTCCCCAGTATCCTGGTTTTATTTCTCAACATTTGTAAGTGTGAATTAGATTGTAGAGTGTGTGAGCTGTATGTTTTTAATGAGTCTGTTGTAATTATGTTTTTGCCCCTGTTTGGCTAAATATATATACTAAATAGACAAAATTCATGATTATGTACACAATAGATTGTTTGATTTTGGGTCAAGTAAAAGTCAGCATGTATTTAGTGAAAGCTAAGGATCTGAGTTCCAATGATTATATGTCATTAACTATCTGGGATGGTAATATAATTATAGAAATAGTGATAATGATATAATAATAATGATGGTAATGATAGCTTCTGTTTATCTTTACTGTTAGCTCCTGTTCTAATTGCTTCACATCTACTAACTAATTTTTTCCTCACCACAATCAGATGTGGTAGGTACCATTGCAATTCTCATTTTACAGATAAAGGCACTGAAATATCAAGTGGTTAAATAAATCTCTCAATTTCATACAGCTAATAAGTGGCAGAACCAAGGTTTGAATTTCAAGCTAGCTCTTGAGCACTGCGAAGAGCAAGACATATAGAAATTCTAACAGTCATCATAGGATTTTTATTCATTTGTTACTTTCTTTTAAATCCTTTTATTGAGTGCCATCAAAGTATGGATTTTCTCTGACTGTCCCTTCTCTTTGCCTTTGTATTTTATGATAAAATTAATGCCTAAAATTTATCAAAAACTTTCTATGTGTTAGAACTATGTTAAACGATTTGCAGGGAATATACCATTTGATGCAAAAAATCACTTTTTGAGGCCTGGAGAAGTTAAATAATCTATCCAGTGTCACACGATACGAAAGTGGCAGAGCCTGGATTCACACTCTATACCTCCATGGGACAATATGGTTAGTTACTAGCCAAATGTCATGGCTGAGAACTTGAACTGTGGCTAGTCAAAATTATGATGTGCTGTAAGTGTAAGATACGTACTGGATTTCAAAGGCTTTTCATATTGTGGTGCATCTGGGAGATGCTGTAGTGTGAAGTAAGATTTAAAAACCTCATTTCCAGCCTCAGTCTCTTCCTAGGAGTTTGCCTGAAAGTTATTGAGGCATGTTGGCTACAGTGATTGGAGTGGACTTTATTGAATGCAAGGGACTGAGTTGGAGGTAGGACTCTGAAAGGACAGGATAAATTCACATTTCTTAGAAATGTCAATAGCATTTTGAGGTTAGTGAGCAGATCAGTTTTGCTGGAGTGAAGTGTTGTCTTCAGAGACTATTATTACAAACCACTCACCCTGGCTTAGGCAAAAGGGCGGAATGTATTGGAGGGATGCAAGACTATTTCCTGCCCACACAGACAGATAGTATAGCTGAGTCTCAGGTGGAACTGGAACCAGGGCTTTGAAACCTGCCACTTAAAAAAAATTTTCCTGGGGTTTCCTAGTCTAGCAACTCAATTTCTCTCTCTGGTTTATTGTCCTCTCTCTGTTGACTGACTTATTTTGACCCTTTAAGAATATGGTGGAAAAAATGCTTGATTGACTGGAATTGCTGGGTCCCTGTTCAAAATTCTCTGAGGGGAACGTGATTGACTGAGCTTTGATAAAATATTCTCCCCTAGTCCAACTAATGAGTCAAAATGTAAAAATTAATCAGTATGCTACAGGAATAACTGCCTCTGTATTATTATTATTATTTTCTACCTACTCTTCTATCATGCATGTGTAACTTCCTCAACTCTTTTCTCTCAAAAGAATTTAAAAAAGCTTCACCACTCCATAATGACACCACAGCTCTTAACCTAGTAAAGCAATATATAGTTAGCAATTTTATTTAAGGCATTTTCCAATACAGGTGTTCTGAGATGTCCTCTTGTTTGGCCAATGTATGAACCTTTTATTGTTCCCATATTTTATATGTAAAACCCAATTAGATTCGATAGCTTTGTTTTCTCTCTCTCCCCAATATTCTTACATTCTATTCACATATATAGATAATGTCTTTAAATAGAGTAGACTGTTAAAATCTGGAAGGCAAGGACTATATTTTACTTGTCCTTACTTTTCTAATGCTGGTACATGACGAACTTTTCATAAACATATGTTGAATGAAAGAAAGAATGAATGATGCTGCATTTTCTATACAAAAAAAGACAGGTTTTGTATTTTTATAATTCCCTTTCTATCCCCTGTTCTGTGATCCTTTTCTAATTTACCACCATTGCTTTTTAAATAACTTGTGCTTTGGATTTTTTTAGTTGGGGGTGATTTTTAAATACTCAAACTCACTCATGTAGGTGACGAGATTTGGCAGTTGAATTGCACATTTCCTCTGGAAGGACTTTTCTCAGTAGCAATCGCCCCTACAGAAATGCTCTACAAATGGCTTCTCTGAAGGGAGCCTCCATACTTGAGAGTACTGATTCAGTCCCCTGTAGATCTCTGTTTTGTGAAAGGGTTCTGAACTGAATTATGTGACAATTTCTCACTATCTGATCTGGCTACTCTAAACCTTCTTCTCATCCATGTCCCTGGGCATGATTATTGCCCAGAGAGATTCAGGATGAATGGCTAATTCAAAGTCTGCTGCCATACGTTTAGCTACAGAAGTAGACATTTTTGGCCTATTTAGTTGTCTATAAGATCAGATTCCCTGGACAACAGCCAAAATTTTGCTCCACATCATGCCATGGTACTAAAACTCAAGAGTCAAATAACACTCCTGCCAATTTTGGAGCTTTGCAACCTTGACAGTAATTATTAAAAACTGTTAACAGTCCAAATATTTCAGCAATTTAATGCCATAAAAGTGAAGCCAAACCTTCAATCAAGGGTTTCTAATATAATTTCTCTGTGCTAGCATTGTTATTTAAGATGAGTTTAACTAATTCACATATTAGTATATGCAAATTAACCGGGTTGGAATTGCTTTATTACTATGAGAAATTGGCTTATTTTATCCTCAAAATAAGAAACTATCCATTTAGACCAGTAAATAGAATTATTTTCCTGGTTTATACCAAACATACAAAATTGATAATTGCCAGTGCTCACTCTGTGATGAAAGACGTGGTTTAATTATTTACCCAGTGAAAAAAAATATATAGATAACATGTATGAAATGTTTCCTAAGAGTTTGGAGCTTTACATACTTTATGCTGTTTAATATCACAAGATCATCTCCATTTTACAGATGAGGAAACTGCTATGCTTCAGGCTAACAGTAAGTAACACAGCTGGTACCTGACGTTCCTCTGTATGGTTTTAAAGCTTTTTTTAAAAAAGTATATTTTATTGATTATGTTGTTGCAGTACTTCCAATTTTTTCCCCTTTGCTCCCCTCTGCCCAGTATCCCCCTTCCATCCAGCAATCCCACCCCCCTTAGTTCATGTCCATGGGTTGTGCATATAAGTTCTTTGGCTTCACCCCTTCCTATATTATTCTTAACTTTCACCTCTCTATTTTGTACCAACCGATTATGCTTCTTAATCCCTGCACCATATCCCCATTTCTCTCCTTCTCCCCTCCCAGCTGATAACCCTCCAAATGATCCCCATACCTCTGATTCTGTTCCTATCCTGGTTTGCTTATTTGGATTTTGTTTTTATTTTTTAGATTCAGTTCTTGATAGTTGTGAGTTTGTTGTCATTTTAGTGTTCATAGTTTTGATCTTCTTCTTAAGTAAGTTCCTTTGACATTTCATATGATAATGGCTTGGTGATGATGAACTCCTTTAGCTTTACCTTGTCTGGGAAGCACTTCATCTGCCCTTCCATTCCAAATGATAGCCTTGCTGGATGCAGTAATCCTGGTTGCAGGTTGCCTTTCATCACATTGAATACTTCTTGCCAGTCTCTTCCTGCCTACAAAGTGTCCTCTGAGAAATCAGCTGATAATCTTATAGGCACCCCCCCTGTAGGCAACTATACGTCTCTGTCCTGCTGCCCCCAGGACTCTCTCTTTATCTTTCTCCTTTGGCATCTCAATCATGATGCATCCTGGTGTGGTCCCCTTTAGGTCCAGCTCACCCGGGACCCTCTGTGCTTCCTGGACCTGTATGTCCATCTCCTTCACAAAATTTGGGAAGTTTTCCTCATTTTTTTCAATTCTCGCTTCCTCATTCTGCACTAGTTGACAGTTTTTTTCTTCCTTATGTTCTAAATCATTGATTTGAACCCTGGTTTCCTTCCCTTCACCATTGGCTTTGTGTGAATTTTCCTTCGTTTCACTTAGCATAGCCTTCACTTCTTCTCTTATGCATTTGCCATACTCAAGCTTATCTATCAAGCCTGTGAGCATCTTTATCACCAGTGTTTGAGTTCTGTGTCTGTTAGGTTGTTTATCTCCTTATCTGTGAGGTTGGCTATCTCCTCGTCGCTTAGTTCTTCCTCTGGAACCTTGATCCGTTCCCCCTTTTGGGCCATACTTCTCTGTCTCCTCATTCTGACAGGCTCCTGTGTTTGTTTGCCTTCGTGTCCCAGGTACAGTTGTTGCTCCTGTTACATTGTAAAGGGAGGAGCCTTAGGGATTCGTCAGTACAGGGCGATCTGTTTCACCATGTTGTGGCACTGTATGTGGGGGAGGGGTCCGAGAGGGATCAATGCCACCTGCCCAGCACTGGCT
This sequence comes from Furipterus horrens, assembly GCF_987537825.1. Lineage (NCBI taxonomy): Eukaryota > Metazoa > Chordata > Mammalia > Chiroptera > Furipteridae > Furipterus > Furipterus horrens. The sequence goes on from NW_028327172.1 coordinate 170,158,741, forward strand.
CCTTTTCCAGGCACCTCTCCCACTTCTGCACCAGACTGGTGCCCCTCTAGCTGCTACCCCGGCTGTCGTTTCCAGAGTGGGTGGGTCTGCAGATGTTCTAGGACCATGGGGGCCTTTTAAACAAGTGGACTCTGCTGAGAGACCAACGGTTTCTGCCTCCACCCCAACCCCCACTGGTCTTCACGGTCAGAAGCAATGAGGCTTTATTTTCCCAGTGCTGGGACCGTGAGATGCAAGGTCCAGTGAGGAGCTGGGAACGCTCCCCAGGTGTCCCTCCTGACTTTTTAAAACGTGTGACTGTGCTTTCTGGTGGCCTGCCACTGCCGCCGCTGCTTTCACAACCACACCGCGTCCTCTCTGCCCTAGCTCTGCCCCTACTACCTTTCTGGATGAGTGTTTCTTTTTTATATGTTTGTTTGCTGTACTTTCATGCAGTTTGATTTTCTGGAACTTCTGGTTGTCCCTAGTTTTGAGGTAGTTGTATTCCTCCTTAGTTGTGGAGGGAGACGCAGTGTGTCTGTCTACACCTCCATCTTGGCCGGAAGTACTCCAAGCTTTGGTTTTAAAGCTTTTACTATTTCTAATCTTCTAAACTATCTCCTTTACAGTTCTTCTCTCTCTCTTTTTTAAATCTCTTAAAAATTAAAATATATTGATTGAATGTATTTATGTGTATAATGAAGTCTGAGGGCAATTTTTTGGGGTGATATGAAGATAATGATATATTTATAAACTGTAACTCAAACTATGGTGACAGGAGCTGCCACTGGCTTTATGACCAAGGTCACACTGTTCCCAACCTAGTTCTGAATGGGGCTGCCTCACGTGTCCTTAAGAATAGAGAAGGGACCACAGGTCCTTCTGTCCCCTCCTCCTGCCATATCTCCATGCTGAGTCTCTTCTATATCCCAAGATCCCACTTTCTCTACATCAGGGCCCTTACTTTGGCAAAGAAGATCTACTGAGGCTGTGAATTCAGTTACCCTCTAGCTCTGCTACCTTTGTGGTTGCATCTTATTCCTGCTTTTCAACATAGACTGCAAGATTTAAAGGTCTTTAAATTCTTCAAGGGAGACTCAATGACTTTCACAGTGTGTCTTCAATTGCTAGCTAGCTAATCTGAGCCTGTCATTTTATTTTGTCAAGGTTTCTAAATTTATCAAATAAAACCAGACAATTCACTATTATTATAATTATCATGGGCCCCATACCATTCAAGTGTACTGTTAGCGCATACTCTGATACTTCACTTACTTTTGCTCCTTTCTCCAAACCACACAAGAACACCTTGGTGGTTGTGATGCTACTGCACACCAGGGGTCATTACCTCCTGATTTACCAACACCTTTATGGACTTTAGCTTTGTCTTATCATGAGAAATTTAGATCCAGAATCCTGTCTTGAGGGTCTGCTTTGTAGGGCCACTTTTGGTAATAGCTGCCTTGGCCTAGGTTCTTCATGAGACAAGGTCTTGCATTCATGATACTTATATTGGGAAGCATGAAAGAGGGAAGGGGAGAAGCCAATCCAAGGGTGAATTATGGTCTTTAGTATGGGATACTGCAGCTCAGTCCCTCCAGGGACCCTTTGAGGAACTGTGAAATGATTCTAAGAATTACCTCTGTGAGAGATAGATGAGAACAGAATTTATCTACTGCTTTTCATTCCCCATTGGTCAAAGTTTGCTCCTGGTGTTAACTTCCTCCCTTTACCAGCCATCTGTAGGAATGGCTGGTCTTCAGGCATCTCACATGGCTTGACAGTGACAGAGAAGACTGGGGGCAGAAAGTGGGCAGAATATTTGGGGCAGCAGACATAATGTATGACCAGGCTAAATCTGAGCACAGCTGGTTGCTTCAGTGATGATGAATAAAAAGGTGGGCAGGGAGGATGTGCACTGAGGCATAAGAGGTGTCAGATTCAGATGTGATCTTGTTATGTGGCCCCAACAAATTATCACACAATAGTCAAACAATAGAAGATTTTCTAAAGTCTGGATTAGTTGGTCTCAGATCACACCAACACCAGGCATTGATGACCCTGTCTTGGTTGGGGTGCTCTAGTTTCTCTTCAATCCCTCTCATCAAAGGTTTACAAATGTTGGACTTCAGACTCAAGGTGACACAAATCTTCAGTGCTTTACTTAAATGAATGCTTAGCTACATTTATGTGACTAGGGCCACATACACAAATACATTTTTGGTGTAAACCCATGTGGTTACTAATGTTCTCTGAGGACTGTGGTGGTATAAAATGTGCTCTTCTATGGGTCAGGGAAGATAGAAAAAGGTTTAATTTAACTCCAAGTTGTGAGAGAGTCCAGAACAAAGGTGTATGCCTCCATTGATATGGGCGAATTCAATTAGATCCATTGGGAAGCTTTTTCCAGATATCATGCTCTTGGCAGAGGGAAATGGGAGTGTATTGAAGGGGGAGAGTATGTGTTGCTTGGAGCTACACAACAGGTGATTCTGCAACATCCTACGCATTGCCTTTTGAGAATACTGAAATGAGTTAATTGCCCAGGGTTAGCTAAAGTTTCACAGGATTGTTGGCTCAATCAGGTTCCTGCAGCAATATCCAAGGCCAGGAGATGCAGTGTGGAACGAGGGTGGCTCCAGCTCCTGGAACAAAGAACGGATACCATTTGATTAAAAAGTAGGCAGAATACATGCACAGACTTCTGTGTTATGTCAGCTTTTGAAAACCCACAGCTTCTCTCTTGACCTCTTGGCCACATGTACAATAGTAAATATCTCTTCAATCCCCACTGCTAAAGGGTCTGAAAGTAACTATGCTTTCCTAAACCTGATCTTGATGCTTGTGACAGGCTGTGTCTACACTGCAGCTCATCTGCACGCACTGGGAGTCCTGCCTGCCAGCTCCCCAGCCCGTGGCCTCCCGGGATGCTTCCCTTGGCAGGAGTGTCTTACAGCTGGGCAGATTATTAGTGGGTTTCTGAATTATTTATGCCAATGCTGTCTTTCATTAGTGTGAATTATCATGAATTGGTTTAATCAAAGTGATTTAAATTTGAGGAACACAGTGTGAGGTCAATTTTTTTAGTTTAATGTTTTAACTCGTTGGGTTTTTGTTGTTGCTCTTGAAGATTGTTAGGAGAAGCAGTTTGGTGTTTTGGAAGGGACCCTGGACTTGGAGTCTGGAGACCCTGGTTCCTGGATCTGCTCCCCTTCCCTGGACTCATCATTACAGTACCTTAATGATCACTTTGTCTGACATCCTGATACTTCAGTTGAGGAAACAGAGGCCCAGTGAACTTAATGGTGGAGCCAGAATTAGAAGCCAGGTGGCTGAATTTCCTTTCTTTTCATCTACATGATCTCATTGACCTACTGGGCATTTATCTCACTTGTGAGAACACAAATGAGAAGGCAGCTTTCCACAAGCAAGAAGAGAACTCTCACCAGAAAATGACCAAGCTGGTGCCCCGATCTCAGAATTCCAATGTCCAAAAGAAGTGTCTGCTGTTTAAGCCACTCAGTTGATGGTATCTTGTTATGGCAGCCTGAGCTGACTAATAGATGGAGCTAGAACTGAGAGCATAGACTATCAGAAGTGGAAGGCCACTTGTCATGAGTTCTTCCAAAAGCAGACCCTGAGACAAGGATTAGAGTGAAAACAGTTTATTTGGGAGGTGAGTCCAGGAAGCAGGGCTGAGGATACGCAGAAGTGAGAGAGGAAGATAGCAAAGCCAGTATGCAGTGTGGGCTGTCCCTGTGGTTAACTGGAGCTCTGTCCCTGGGGACTCTGTGAAAGACTGTGGAATCGCCTGAGAATTTCCCTATCAAAGAGCAGTAAAACTGTGATGCTCATGTACCAACTCACTGTCCCTGTGAAGGCATTAAGTTCCCAGCATCTTTGGCTTACCTGGCACACACCAGTGTACCAGCAGATTTCCTGGTCAGAGAGTGCCATCAGGGGTAGGTGTGCACAGGAATGGTCTCAAGTCATCTCCGGGTGAACTGACGAACATGAACACAGCACAGATCATGTTGACTACAGTGGAACTCTTACACTTTAAGGTGAACACAGACATTTGTGGGTCTTGTTAAAATACAAATTCTAATTTGGTATGTCTGGAGTGGGGCCTGACATTCTGCCTTTCTAACAAGCTCCCTGTGATGCTGATGCAGCTAGTCCATGGATAAGACTTTGAGCAGAAGAAGTTGCATACTCTTTCATGAATTCAGCTCATTTCAACACATTACTTATTGAGCACCGGCTGAGATGGATACTGGGGCTATTTCATGCTTGACATACAAAATAGTGAGGTCAGAACATATGGATCTGGTGTTCCATCCATTTTACAGATGATCTTAAGGGCTACCTGCTTTCCATTGTCCAGGGTTGGAAGTGCTCACTACATATTTATTTGTTCTGAGAAACAGAGGAAGGTAGGATTTCTGAACTCTTTCTATTTCTTGGACAGAATTTTAGTTTATAAAAATGCTAGAAACCATTAGCACAGATCTATTTCTAGGTATGTGTCCCAATGTCATAGTATCAGCCTCTCTGGGACCATGAAAGGCTTTTCACAAAGCTATTGTTCACTTTAACAATTTAAAATTTAAAAAATTTGGAGTTGTAACAAAAATAGCAACATTTTTATAGTACTTCACAGCTTACAAAGTGGTTTCCACCACATTATCTCATTATGTGCTTTGTAAGCTTGAGAGAAAATAATCTACAAATGGCATTTAAAAATAAATGTATTGCACAGTAGGGCAGGTACGCTACATAGCTGGGTACATGATATTCCAGATCCAATGGTAGTGGAAAATGACTGGGAAGAAGGCTGCATATAAACATATACTGTGTCCTAAGGTACACAGATAAAATCTGCACTAGCTGGGAAAAGGCAGTTTAGCCTTATTGTCAATAGTTTCTCACCTTTAAATTTTCCAAGGTAAAAGTTATGGCATTTCAACAAGGGTCTTATCAACACTTTTGCCCTGTGTGCATATCTTCCAGTTTGACCACTTGGCTTTTCATTCTGTTGAGAGGCTTCGAACTATCTATACGTCTAGTCTCAAGTTAAACATCAAGAGTGTGGCTCACATACAATGGGCATATCACATGGCTGTAAACCTCTTTGGCTGAACAGCCAATGGGCTCAGCCAGTCAGATAAGGAAATAAAAGTGAGATGGTAAAAGCTTTCTTTAGACATTGTAAAATGACCTGGCTGGGATGACCTCCATCAAAATTTAATTTTATATGCTCATGAACTTTAATTATATTCATCAAGTATTATCAATAGAAATGTGAAGATTCTATTTATAATAGTATTCAATAACTTTATTTATAATAACTTCAATAGTCATGAAATATTGAGTGAAAAGGAAGCAAATGGATGTCATTCATGAATATTTTATCAGTTAAGATGCTTTTTACTTTAAGAAATAGAATATTTAATGGAGTAAAAAATAAATTGGTTATATAACACATATATGGAAGTAAGTGGCCCCTAAATTTATTAATTCAGCAGCACAGTTAATGTCTGGGTTCTGGGTCAGCCTCTCTGTGATTCTTTTGATTTTTACTTCATGGTCACAAAGTGGCTGCCACAGCTCTAAGCATCATGACTTCACACAACTGAATTCAGACAGGAAGGAGAGTACTTCCTTTCTTCTTTTTCTTTATCTTTGTCTTCATCTTCTTCTTATTATTATGTAGAAAATTCATTCTGAGAAACCCCTAGTAAGTTTCTCTTAGACCTTTTTGACTAGGAGTGGGTGGGTCATATGCCCACTCACATACCAATCACTGGTAGAAAAAAATGAGATTAGCATGACTGGCTTGCTTGATTATGTTTAATCTTCCAGGGCTGAGGCACACTGTAAATGTTCTTGAGCACGTTGCTTCCTCAAATCTGAACAAAATAAGTGTTATTATTTCGGAGAAAAGGGAAATGGCTCTTGGGGAGACAGACAATTTTGTCTGATGCACATATCTTCTATTGTTTTTCAGAAGTTCTTTATTTGCCTATTAATTGAACTGGAGACACATTCAGGTGTTAGAATCAAAGACTAAAATTGAAAACATTTTTTATGAGTTCAACAGAGGTATAGAAACATTTTATGGGGCAAATTGTGTTTCTTGCTAGTTTGGGACTCCCATGAAATGGAAAACTTCCATACTGCTTACATGCCTGTGGTCTTCAGAGGGGTAGAAGGCGAACTGGCATAAGGGCTTAAATCACTAGAAGGGCTTTTGAAGGAAAACTTCAGGGAAATTTAGAGATTGAGGGAGTGCAGGGCTGTGGGGAAGGAAGTAGATATGAAGGGAAAGAAGATTTAAACAAGTGTTATTGTAAGCAGGTATCCATCCCCTTCATGTATTCAAAAAACACAGCCAAGAATGTGGGCTAATCCAGAATTGACGTCTGTTTCATAGCCTGCAACTCTTTTCAACATTGCTCTGAAAATTGTGTCTTCAGCAGGGCACATTCTCCTTGTTGGTGCCAAGGTGCTATGTGAAGTATTCTCCCCACTGACCCATTCCTAACTGAAAAACCAGTTTAGACCTGTGGGAGGATCCTAGGGAAATCATAGGATGATGGAACCTCCAAGCTCAAGATCATCTCAAGTTCCAAGATGGCTGCTCAAACCTCAACCACATTTCATCTAGCAGGAAGAAAGTAAAGGGAAGAAGAAGTAGAGGCCAAGGGCAGTGCTAATTGGTTTCTTAAGGATGAGCCTTAGTAGTTGTTTCATGATACATCGACATACATCCCATTAATCAGAATTTAATTACATGATCCACCTAGCTATGCGGGAATCTGGTAATGTAATCTTTATTTTGAGTGGCCATATACTTGGCTGAAGACTCTACTATTATGGGGGGAAAAAAGAATGGGTATTGGGAGAACAAAAGAAGGGAACTTTTCCCAGACCATACTCCTCTGTAAAAATAGGAAATGGACTAGCACTTTTATGACTGTTTACTCTTGTTCATGTTATTTATTTAGCATGGGATGTTCTTTATTGCTCCTTGCATTTTGCATATCTCTAAAGCTCCTTTGTTGCCTACTGAATTTTTTCTTACCTTCATAGCTTAATTCAATGTCACTTCTTCAAAGGAGTATTCTTGGATTCTTCCAATTAGAACTGACTTCTTCTATGCTCTCTGGTCCTTTTCTCCTACTTTTATTATAGCAAAGTGTTCATTCTGTTTCACATTATCAGCAGCTGTTTATTTATTTTTTCTTTATATTGTAAATTTCCTGAGAGTTAGGTCCTGGATTTAATCATTTTCAAAGTCAAACAGTGCCTACACGAAAGAGAACTCAACTCATATCTTGTTTAAGCCAGTGCAACTTTGCATTTTTTAAAAATCACTCACAGCCAAGTATAATCCTAACTAACATAGGAGCCTTCCCCCTTCCCTTTATAGGGCTGGTCACCACTCTGTTTATGAACTAATGATTATATAGGTACTACTTAAAAAGGGCTGGAAGATTAAAAGAATATTAACAAATGAAAGAAGATTGGGAAATAAATTTGTGCTATGATGTGTTCTCAGTTCTCAGTGTTAGAGGGATTGATAGGATACAGAGGAAAAATGTGAGCTTTGTAATCTAATAAAGCTGAAATAAAATAGTGGTTGAATGGCTTATAGATGTGTGACCTTTGGTAAGAACATTGTTCTTTCTAAGCCAAAGTTTCCAGATCTATAAAATGGAAATGAAATACTTACTATGCAAGGTTGTTTGGAGAATTAAATAAGCTGTCTGCAAAGATCCTGGTACTCAGAGAATACTCATTCCTGGACATCATTATAATCATCATACTGCAGATTTGGAATGATTGAGGGAAAAGCTCTATGTTGCCTTATCCCAGAGCCACAAAGCTGATTACACATGGATCAGTAGTCCAGGAGGCAAGGAATGTTATTACTGGTAACAGAAATTGAGATCATATCATCGATAGCCCTAAAATTGAGATGAAATTTGGCATATTGGCATGGGCAATATCACTCCAATATCCATTTTAAAAGTCTCCTGCTGAAAAACTGAGACACAAAGTATGAGCACCCATAATGCTCTTCATGTCATAGCAACATGTAGGGTAATGGCAAAAATGCTAAAAGTGGCCATTCCATTGAAATGTGGATCCATAGTGAAAACAGCCTGGGCTTTCTATAGTTCTCTTAGGAGGAGCAGTTAAACCCCAGATTCTGTCCTTATTGACAGCAATATAGAAGTTATACATATCACAGACCAAAAGCAATCAGTGACATAGCTGTTAGCACTTCCAGGTCAGAATAAAAGAGTAGGTGCAATAATTTAAAGAAAAATTGGAGAGGATTATGTGAAGTATTAAAAAAATGACTTGTGAACTCCCAAAAACATGAGTAATTTATTTGACTTTGTACTGTGAAAAGTATCCAGGAAGTTTTGGGTATACTTTGAGGCTGTATTTAGTACTTTTCGGTTTATTAAATGCTTTGAAATACTTTAACTCATTTAATTATTCTATTCTGCATAACAAGTTACTACAAACTTGACAGTTTAAAACAGCACACATTTATTCTCTTATAGTTTCTGTGGGTAAGAGTTCTGGGCACAATTTAGCTGGACCTCTGTGCAGAGTCTTACAAGCCTGAAATTCAGGTGTTAGCTAGGCTGCACTCCCATCTGGAGCGTCAGCTGGGAAAGAGTCTGCTTTCAAGCTCACTCAGGTTATTGGTAGAATTAATTTCCTGTACTTGTAGGTCTGAGAGCTCTGGTTTCTCTCAGGGCCCTCAAGCTACTGGGCATTCAGTTCCTGGAGGCAGTTGGGATTTCTCAACTTTCTGTTGACTTCATCAAGCTGGCAAAGAAAGTTTAGTATCAAGATGGAGCCTTATATAATATAATCCCAGAGTGACCTCCTATAACTTTTACTATATGCTATTGGTTAGAAGCAGCTCACAGGTCCTGCTCACACTCAAGGGGAGGAGATTAAACAAAGGCATGGATGCCAGGAAAAAGGGATCACAGTGGGTCACCGGGAGTCTGTCCACCATAATTTTCAGTTGACTCCTTTGAGAAGACGGAGTAGATATTCTTACTTCTATTACACAGATGAAGACACACAGCCAGTTAGAGAGATTAAATGAAGTAATATTTAAGACTATAGTTAATAGGAGTAAACCTAGAATTCCTGTTCTTAGTTCTGTGCTCCAGCCATTAGTATTTAACCATCTTAAATATCATTATGTCTACCCATTCATCCATTTACCCATTCATCCATCCCACTATCCTAGTCCAATGTTCTTTCCACTATATCGTGATACTTCTGGTATAAATGTGAGTAATACTCAGCAAAGTCATCTCTTTGAACCCAGCAGACTTACTTTTTGTCACTGTATTAGACAGTTCGGTGAGATTCTTCTGTGGTAACAAGCATCTCCAAAATCTCCATGGTTTAAAACAACAAAGTTTTATTTCTTGCTCCTATTACACAGTTATTGTAGGTCAGCTGGGTGAGTTGCTCCACCTTTTCTTACTTGATGCCAGGCTGATATTGTAGTCACCACTTGGAATATCACTAGTCTCCATTCCAGAGGGAAAAGAGAGTTCTGGTTAATTTGGCAAATGCGATTAAATTCTCTGACCTGGAAGGGAATCATGGCCTTTGCTTAAAACTCATGGCTCAGAATTAGTCAAATAACTTTTCCCAACTACAAGGGAGCCAGAAAGTTCAATTCAACACTATTCCCAGGAGTGGAGAACCCAGAAATAATTGGCATATAATTTGTGAAGCAATTACTACCATAACCTGAAACTAGCCCACCTCAAAATGCACCCTTGTCACTTTTGCTTTGTTCATGGTCTTAGTCCAAAGTCCCTCACCTGTCCTGTCCACCACTCTGCTTCCAGACCCGCTCCTGACAGCCTCAGCTTTGGACTCCTGACTTACTAATGTCTTCAGAGCTCTATCTCTCCTAAAACCTACGGTTTACAACTACTTCTCCAGGTCTGGTCTTAATTTTGTTTTTGATCACGATTTTCCCTTTGTATTCTTAATAACATAGTTTTTGTACATTCTGAGTAAACAATATACCAAATCTTGCTGTACTTCTGGGACCCTAAACCTAGACCCAGACCTTATAAATGAATGTCTTTGTAATAATTGAGTCACTGATGTTACTAAGATGAATTCCATGTGATTAAACTATCATAGCCTTATGTATTCTCCCTAGTTCCTTTCTTCCGAGGTACTGTAGGCACTGATGTAAGCTCAATTAGCAAGGGTCAAAAAAAGGAAACATCAATGAAAAAAACAGATCAAAGGATTAGACAAGACAACCCAGCAGGAAAATTGAATTGAACATTCTCCAGGTGAATAATTATCTGAAGAAAGGTGAACAACAATATAGCACACTGCCAGTTGCACAGCCATTTTGGCTTAATGTGAAGAAGCTGTAACAAGTGAGCTAAAACAGTAATGCCGCAGTAAACCGCTTTAGACGGATGTTGTATGAGCACAACACTCGCAGTGGGTGCCCGCACTGCTGGAACGAGGTACCGAAGAATAAAGAAGCAGCTTGACTGAATATATGTTCACAGCAGAAGACACATTTCTGAAATCTTTCAACTCTGTTCTAGTTCATCATTTTAAGCATTTATTTCAACTCAGACTAAATTGTGCTCAACCTTGCTGTGCATAAATTTTATTACCACTGTAGCATATTAAAGAAACTTGCTTGAGAAAAAGGCAAGTGGTGGATTAAGAGAAACAAATTTTGTGAAATATCTCTTTCATTAAGGTAGAACTTCAACCTCTCAGATTGAGCCCCCAGTAGAGTATTTGCTGGTCACAAGGTGACTGAAGGTGAGAGGCTCCCCCATATTGTTTCTTGTGACCGTAGCCAGGCCATGCAGCCCTTGAGTCTCTGCAACAATTCTGGTTCGGCTGTTAGGCTCTGATTCATACCTATGCAAGTCCCTTCTCTTAGTTTCCTCCAGGGCAGCAGGGTATTCTGGAGCTTCTTAAGAGCTATCGAAGAGCAGAGATACATAAACCATACAAGTTATCTTGTAAGTAGCAGTTTCTGATCACTTCCATAGTTAGCTCATTGCTAGGGCTTGCCAGCCCTGGCCCTTTGCACTCCCTGTCTAGTGGTCTTTATTTGCGCTTCTTCCAAAGCACACCCTGAAACGTGGTGTTGTATCTGATTTGATTTGGGAGGTTATCCCAGGAAGCACAATAAAGTAGTGGAGAAGTGAGGCAGGCAAGCAGAAGAGGTCTTAATGTCCTTTGTTTCATTTTAAAAAATATATTTTTGGAGTGTGGAGTTCAGGTCTTTTGATCAAAAAGTAATTAATAATTTTTCTAACCCAGGAAAGTGTGAAATCTCTAGGACAAACTTTGGAATAAAAGGAGGCTGGTGCTTTGCATTGGCCTTTCAGACTGAAAAGGGACACTGTAGGAAACAAAAAGTCATTTCTCAGTATCCTTTACATTTTATCTTCATAATGTGGATACAGTTTTGTTTGAAAATTCCCAGAATATTCAAATCACTTGTATATTAAGTGATATTTATAAAACTTCTGGACTGTTATAAAATTGAAGGGGATAATCAACCACTTTAGAGCCTGAGCAACAAGAAAAAGGAAAACAGCAAACCTCAGGAATAAAACAAATCATGTTAAAGGAGTAACTTCAATGGCTATGTCAGTATATTTACCCAATTCAACAACTCAGTATGCAATTCAATAAACAGATTTTGAGTGCTGTGATGTGAGAAGCCCAATTAGTGGCTATTGTGGGGGTCGGGGGGTGGAAGTGGGGAGAACATGCAGGAAAGTCTACCATTGAGCTGACTGTGATAGAGGAAGTCAGAAGAGAGTGTGGGTAACTGTTGTGGAAGGGAGAATGCTCTGAAGGCAATAAGAGAGGCTCCACCACATGGAATCAGAGTGATTGAAAATTCCTGCTCCCGATGAGGAATCAGGATAGAGCTCATGAAGGAAGTTCTGAGCAGACCCAGCATGTTAGCTGATTCTTGAGGTAGTGCAGGGAGATGGCGTGGAGAGGGAGAACATGGCCAGCCTTTGTCGAGTTTGCAGGAGAGGACTGTGGGTGGGTTGGCTAGAGAGTCTGGGCTTGTGCACCAGAGACACTGGAGAAGAGACTGGAAAGTGGGTCATACCAGAACAGAGAGGGCTGTAAAAATTAGACCGTAGCCCTTGCCCATAATTATTGAGACAATGGGGAGCCACTAAAAGTTGTTGAGCAAGATGCATTTGGCAACTGGATGCAGGCTGAGTGGAGAGAGCTTGGATATGGGAGGCAGGGACCAGTGTGAAATCAAACATTGGTTGTGGAATGCCAGGCTGCCAAAACCCAACAAGAATGACTAGAATGTACTTGTTGGCTGAAGTCAGCACCCCTGTGATCAGGAATGGGGCGACTCCAGAAGAAAAGAGGATGGCAAATGGGAGATGGGCAGCATCCATTGTTTCTGCACTCAAAACTAATCAAATGCATAAAGTCACACAGAGCTTTACAATCAGTGCTGGGGCTCTGAAAGTGCCAGTTGGCAGAGCAAAACGGGTGATGGAATGAAAAATTGCATGCAACAGGCTGTGCTGAAACAGAATCACCTCCCAGCAGGATCTTCCCAGAAAAATGGACAGTGGTGGTGGTTGGGGGATGCAGGGGGGACACTTCTGCCCCCTGAGTTGCCTGCATATATCACATCAAAACTGCAGGAGTGACATGCACAACTCCAGCAAACTGGGTCTTCATGAGAGGGTCACAGAGTGGAGCCTCAGCTTCTTCATCTGGAAAATGGAGGCTATTTTGAAGACTAAATTAAATAAACAATGCTCAGCCCTTAGCAAAGGGCCTGGAACATAGGAAACTGTTATCATTCCCTAGGGATGCTCCTGGGACCACATGACTGCAGAGCTAAGGGAGGACTCTTTATTTCTGAGCGGTGTGCTTCTGTCCCTGGAAAGTTCTGGGATTCTGGTTGTTTTGCATTTGGTGCTGTAGTGCAGATGCAGCCATGTGAATTGATTTTATGCCTTTCTTTTGTGATTCTGGCATAACAGGATCAGGCAAGTCCCTTGATCTACCGTGTGACTTCCCCCTCCTGTCCTAACTCTTTTAAAGCATTTCTGTCCTATGTCCTGGCTTCCCCCTTCTTGCCATCAAGAAGCCGCTGAACCCATGCTCAAGGATCTGGCTCTAGTATCTGGCAACCTAATCTGGGACTGATTTGGGTAGTTAATTAGGGGAGAAGAAGAAAGTAGAGAACATAACCACATCACATTTGGGAAAGAAATGGAAAATCTAGGGACACAGTAAACAGGAATTAAGTTAGGGGACTGCCTAGGGCATTTGAACTGTTTAGGTATCATCGCTAACCAGAGACCTTCTATCCTTCTCTTGCTCACCTCTCTGCTTCTATCTGTAGTATAAAGAAGAAGGCAGACCTTGCCTTGAAGCAAACTAAAAGGGGAAGAAAAACATGCACACAAGTGATCCCAGTGGGAGTGAGAAGTGTCCTAGAAGAGACTTAGATGATGTGATCTGTGAGTATGGGTTTTGGGGCTGTACAATGAGTGCTAATTGGAAAGCTAATGGAAGGCTTCAAGGAGGAAGTGGTAATGGGGCTAGGTTCTGAAGGATTTGTAAGATTTAGACATTTGAAATGAAGGGAAGGCAAGAGCTCAAACGAGGTACACAAAAGAAAAAAATGGTGGTTGCATAAAGGAATGAATCGTTTATTTTGGTCAATTTCTAAGTATGCGAAGGGAAGAGTGGGCAAGATTAGGGAGAAGTTTGGAAGCTAGGGTGGGAATTTGGAAGTTTCTTCACAGAGTTAGGGAACAGAGCAGTGGTATTATCAGAAGAGTGTTTTAGGAAGATTAGTCCATCAGCATTGTGTAGAATGGATGGGCAAGGGCTGGGCAGCAGGGAGATGGCTTAGAATATTGCAACAGTCCAGGAAGAGCTAGTGCTATGAGTTCAGTACCATCAGGGGAGTGAAGAGGAGTTGGAGGTGAATGGGATGCATGCAGTGGAGTTAGAATTAGTAGAAACTGGCAACTGATTGAATACAGTGTCTAAGCAGGAAAGAGGAATCAAGAATCAATGCTAAGTGAAATAAGTCAGAGAAAAAAGTCAAGAATCATGTGATTTCATTCACGTGTGGAATATAAAACTGAAAGCAACAAATGAACAAACAAGACAAACAAAAACTCATAGACATAGACAAAAGCTTGGTGGTTACCAGAGAGAAAGGGGGCAAAGGGGATACTTAATGGTAAAGGGGGTCAAATATATGGTGACAGGAGGAGATTGCCTTTGGGTGTTAAACACACAATGCAACAAACAGATGATGTATCATAAAATTGTGCACTTGAAACTTGTATAATCTTTTTTAAAAAAGATATTTATTTATTTATTTGTTTGTTTATTTCTTTTCAGAGAGAGGGGAAAGGAGAAAGAGGAGAGAAACATCACTGTGTGGTTGCCTCTCACTCACGCCCCCAACTGGGGACCTTACATGCAACCTAGTCGGGTGCCCTGACTGGGAATCGAACCAGTGACACTTGGTTCGCAGGCCGATGCTCTATCCACTGAGCCACAGGAAAACTTGTATGATCTTATTAACCAATGTCACCCCAATGAATTAAAAAAAGAATGACTTTTCTGCCCTTTATCACCTGGGATTGTCCAACTCTAATTTTTCCTTAAGGATACTGGCCCCTCTTGGCCTAACACAATCTGACAAGCCTCCACTTCTGCAGACTTTCCTGCTTCCCAGTTTCATCCCCACCCACCACCTTCTCTGATGAAGGTGTGAAAAGTCTTTCTCACTTATCATTCTGGTTTTATAATGGACCCTGGCAGTTTTTACTGCCACTGTTCCTGAGGATTTCACATTTAGAAAGCTTTCACGATGCATTTACGCTGAAGAAATCACGTTTTCTTCAGTCTTTATGCTGGCATACATATTCTTAGGTGGAGCTTTGATTTTTGGTGCGATGGGAAGGGGAGGGAAGAGGTTGCTTGGGAGTATTGTTGACAAAAAGCTTGTGAGTGTGCTCATTTCTCACCTGTTCACTGTGAAGTCTCCTTGAGAACTGTAATCAATTAGGCCTGGGGCCGCAGCTGCTTGTCCCGATCAACCTGCCTACCCAGTTTCCGCTGAAATTCTCTTTTCTCACTCTCTCTCTATGTCTTATTTGAGTCCATTTGGTGACAGACAATATGCCAAGTATTCCACTTTCTTTAAAATTTCTCTTGTCATTGATATCCTAAACATTTTTTTAAATTTTATTTTTATTTTTTTTCTGTTACAACTGACCCACTTTTACCCTCATTGCTTCCCCCCATCCAGGCCAACCCTTCTCCCACAGTCAATCCCCACCCCGTTGTCCATGTTCATGGGTTATTTAATATTAGTTCCTTTGCTAAACCCTTCCCCTACTTACTCCCTTTCCTCTCTCCCCCTCCCCCCTGATAACTGTTACTCTGTTTCTTGTTCAATTTTGTTCATTTATTTGTGCTGTTCACTAGTCTCCTGTATTGGGTGATAGCATATGGTATTTTTCTTTCATTGCCTGAGTTATTTCACTAAGCATAAATCTCTCTAGTTCCATCCATATTGTCGCAAATGGCAGGAGTTCCTTCTTTCTTTCTGCTACATAGTATTCCATTGTGTAAATGTACCACAGTTTTTTTATCCACTCATCTACAGATGGGCACTTGGGTTGTTTCCAGCACTTAGCTATTGTAAACAGCGCTGCTATGAACATAGGGGTGCACAGGTTCTTTTGAATTGCAGTTTCAGGATTCTTCGAGTATAATCCTAGTAGTGGAATCACTGGTTCAAAAGGCAGCTCCATTTTTAGTTTTTTGAGGTAATTCCATAGTGTTTTCCATAGTGGCTGCACCAGTCTGCATTCCCACCAACAGTGCAGTAGGGTTCCCATTTCTCCACATCCTCGCCAGCACTTGTTGTTTGTTAATTTGTTGATGATGGCCATTCTGACTGGTGTAACGTGGTATCTCATTGTGGTTTTTATTTGCATCTCTCTGATGGCTAGTGATGTTGAGCATTTTTTTATATGCCTCTGGACCCTCTGTATATCCTCCTTGGAGAAGTGTTTGTTCAGGTCCTTTGTCATTTTTTAATTGGGCTGTCTGTCTTCTTTGTGTCGAGATGTGTAAGTTCTTTATATATTTTGGAGATCAATCCCTTATCTGATGTATGGTTGGCAAATATGTTTTCCCATACGGTTGGTTCCCTTTTCATCTTGCTGATGTTTTCTTTTGGTGAGCAGAAACTCTTTAGTTTGATGTAGTCCCATTTGTTTATTTTTTCCTTTATTTCCCTTGCCTTAGGAGATATATCAGTAAAAATGTTGTTACGTGGGATATCTGAAATTTTCCTGCCTGTGTTTTCCTCTAGGATTTCTATGGTGTCACGTCTTACATTTCAGTTTTTGATTCAGCTTGAGTTTATTCTATTGTGTGGCGTAAGTTCGTGGTCTAGTTTCATTTTTTTGCACCTCCCTGTCCAGTTCTCCCAGCACCATTTGTTGAAGAGGCTCTTCTCATTACATTTATGTTTCTTACCCCTTTATCAAGTATTAGTTGACCATAGAGGCCTGGGTTTATTTCTGGGCTCTCTATTCTGTTCCATTGATCTATATGTCTGTTCTTATGCCAGCTACAGGCTGTTTTGATTACAGTGGCCTTGTAAGTATAGTTTGATATCAGGTATTGTGAGTTCTCCTATTGCATTTTTCTGTCTCAAGATTGCTGTGGCTATTCGGGCTCTTTTTTGGTCCCATATAAATTTTCGAAGTACTTGTTCTAGGTCTGTGAAATATGTTGCTAGTATTTTAATAGGGATTGCATTGAATCTGTAAATTCCTTTGGGTAGTATGGACATTTTAATGATGTTGATTCTTCCCATCCATGAACATAGTATATGCTTCCATTTATTTGTATCTTCCTTAATTTCTTTCTTCAGGGTTATGTAGTTTTCCAAGTATAGGTCTTTTACCTCTTTGGTTAAATTTATTCCTAGGTCCTTTATTTTTCTGTTGCTATAGTAAATGGAATTTTTTTTCTAGTTTCTATCTCTGATATTTTATTGTTGGTGTATAGAAATGCCCCTGATTTCTGAATATTGACTTTGTACCCTGCTATTTTGCCAAATTCACTTATTAGGTCGAGTAGATTTTTCGTGGAGTCTATAGGGTTTTCTGTGTATACTATCATTTCATCCTCAAATAGTGACAGTTTTACTTCTTTTTTTTCCAATTTGGATGCCTTTTATTTCTTTTTCTTGTCTGATTGCTGTGGCTAGAACTTCCAATACTATGTTGAATAGGAGTGGAGAGAGTGGACATCCTTGTCTTGTTCTTGATCTCATGCGGAATACTTTCAGTTTTTGTCCATTGAGTATGATGTTGGCTCCGGGTTTCTCATATATGGCCTTTATTATGTTGAGGTATGCTCCCTCTATTCCCAGTTTGCCGAGTGTTTTCAATAAATAGGTGTTTTACTTTATCAAATGCCTTTTCCGCATCTATTGATATGATCATGTGATTTTTGTCTATTGTTTTGTTTATGTGGTGTATTACATTTATTGATTTGTGAATATTAAACCATCCTTGCATCCCTGGGATGAATCCGACTTGATCATAATGTATGATCTTTTTAATGTGTTGCTGGCTCCGGTTTGCCAATATACTGTTGAGGATTTTAGCATCTATGTTCATCAGTGATATTGGCCTGTAGTTTTCTTTTTTTGTTGTGTCTTGACCTGGTTTTGGAATTAGGGTAATACTGATTTCATAGAAAGAGTTTGGGAGTCTTCCCTCCTCTTGGATTTTTTGAAATAGCTTGAGAAGAGTAGGTGTTAGTTCTTCCCTAAATGTTTTGTAAAATTCGCCTGTGAAGCCATCCGGCCCAGGGCTTTCATGCACCGGGAGGGTTTTGATTACTCTTTCAATTTCACTCTTTGTTATTGGTCTGGTCAGGCTTTCTGCTTCTTCTTGATTTAGTTTTGGAAGATTATATGTTTCTGGAAATTTGTTCATTTCATCTAGGTTGTCAAGTTTCTTGCCATATAGTTGTTTGTAGTGATTTCTTACAATCCTTTGTATTTCTGTGATATCAGTCATGATATCTCCTTTTTTGTTTCTGATTTTACTTATTTGGGTTCTCTCTCTTTTTTCCTTGATGAGCCTAGCTAAAGGCTTGTCGATTTTGTTTATCTTTTCATAGAACTAGCTCCTACTTTTGTTGATCTTTTGAATTGTTAGTTTAGTCTCTATGTCATTTAATTCTGCTCTGATCTTGATGATTTCCTTCCTTCTACTCGCTCTGGGCTTTGTTTGTTGTTGTTGTTCTAGTTCTTGTAGCTGTAGGTTTAGATTTTTTGTTTGGGATTCTTCTATCCTTTTTAGGTAGGCCTGTATTGCTATAAACTTTCCTCTCAGGACTGCTTTCGCTGTATACCCTAGGTTTGGCGATGTTGTGTGTTCATTCTCATTTGTTTCCAGAAACTTTTTGATTTCTTCCTTGATGTCATTGTTAACCCATTCATTATTTAATAGAATGTTATTCATCCTCCATGAGTTTGAATGTTTTTGAGTTTTTTCCTTGAGGTTGATTTCTAGTTTCAGGGCATTGTGATCTGAGAAGATGCTTGATATAATTTCAATAATCTTTAATTTGTTGAGGCTTGTTTTGTATCCTACCACGTGGTCTATTTTTGAAAATGTCCCATGTGCATTTGAAAAGAATGTATATTTTGCTTCTCTGGGGTGAAAAGTTCTATATATATCAGTTACGTCCATTTTGTCTAGACTGTTGTTCAATGCCTCAATATTCTTGGTGTTTTTTTGCTTCAAAGATCTGTCATTGTTGACAATGGGGTATTAAAGCCCACTACTATGAGTGTGTTGCTGTTGATATATTTTTTGTAGTTTTCCAATGTTTTCCTTATATATTTTGGTGCACCTATGTTGGGTGCATATATGTTTATGAGGGTTATATCTTCTTGATGGATTGTTCCCTTAAGTATTATAAAATGTCCTTCTTTGTCTCTTTTTATGGCCTTTGCTGTGAAATCTGTTTTGTCTGATATAAGTATTGCTACCTCAGCTTTTTTTTCATGTCCATTTGCTTGGAATACTTTTTTCCATCCCTTCACTTTCAGTCTGTGTAGATCTTTTGTTTTGAGGTGTGTCTCTTGTAGACAGCATATACGTGGGTCCTGTTTTTGTATCCATTTTGCTACCCTATGTCTTTTGATTGGAGCATTTAATCCATTTACATTTAAGGTTGTTATTGACAGGTATTTATTCACTTCCCTTTGTTTCTGTGTTGCTCTCCCTCTCTCTTTTTCTTCTTTTACTTATAGCATTCCCTTTAGCATCTCTTGCAAAGCTGGTTTGGTGGAGATGTATTCTTTTAGGCTCTCTTTGTCTGGGAAACTCCTTATTTCACCTTCCATTTTGAATGAGAGCCTTGCTGGGTAGAGTATTCTTGGTTGTAGGCCTTTGTTTTTCATTGCTTGAAATATTTTTTGCCATTCCCTCCTGGCTTGTAGTGTTTCTGTTGAGAAATCAGTTGGTAGCCTTATCGGAGCTCCCTTGTATGTTATTTGCTGTTTTTCTCTTGCTGCTTTTAGGATTCTCTCTTTGTCTTTGAATGTTGCCATTTTAATTATGATGTGCCTTGGAGTAGGCCTTTTTGGATTCATTTTCATTGGGACCTTCTGTGCTTCCTGGATTTACATGACTTTTTCTCTCATCAAGTTAGGAAAATTTTCTATCATGACTTTTTCAGTCAGGTTTTCTATCCCTTGCTCCTCTTCTCCTTGTATCCCTATGATTCGAATGTTGTTTTGTCTCATGTTGTTCTGGAGTTCTCTTAAAGCCTCTTCCCTCTTTTTCAGTTTTTTTTTTCATTTTGTTGTATTGTTTGGGAATTCTTTTCTACATTGTCCTCTAACTCACTGATCTGATCCTCTGCTTCATTTTGCCTGCTTTTGATGGATTCTACTGAGTTCTTCAGTTCAGAAATTCTATTCTTCATTTCTTACTGGTTCTTGTTGATAGTTCCTATGTCTTTTTTTATGCTGGTGTAGTTTTCAATAAGTTCCTTATAGCTTCCCTGGAGTTCTTGATAGTTCCCCTGGAGTTTGTTATAATTTTCTTTGAGTTTGTTGAGTTCATTGAGCTTCCTGATTACTATTGTTTTGAATTCCATGTGTGATAGCTTGCTTGCTTCTATGTCATCTATCCTTCCTTCTGGGAATTCCTCCTTTCTCTTTTGGTGGAGTGTTGTTTCTGTTTGGTGGGGTGTTATTCTGCCTCCCCATTTTGGGCACTGGTCTTGTTTCTGCTTCTTAGATTGATCTGCTTTTATTTTCTGCCTTTATGGTGTGAACTTCTTGTATACAATTGTTGAGCTGCTGTCTCCAGTTGACGTCACTTGGAGGGGACCAGTCTGCTTAAGTGATTTCTCCTGTAGCACTTGGGATGCTTCTGTACTGTCTGCTGCTCTCCCAGCTCTTTCTCAAGAGCCAGCACCCAAAACTTATTACAAAGTGCCTCTAGTTCATTTCCTTTAGTTCACTGTCCTTTGTCCTCAGCCAGAGGCGAGTGCCTTCCCTCGTGAAGGCCAGGGGTGGGTTGACTCGTTGAGCACCGAGGTGGGTGGGTCCAAGGCAGACTGGCTTCTCTCCTGTTCAGGCAGAAGGGGAGGTCTCTACTTGCCCGTGGGCGGGTTTGTTGTGGGCCTATTGTGGTGGGTGGCGCGTTGGTTTCACACCCATTGGGGCGGGTCCAGGTGGTGCCTATACCCGTGTGTGGTGGCTGGTGAGTTAGTTTTGTTTCCTTTGGGGCCGGGCCACGGGAACCTGTGTACAGCAGCGGTGGGCGCCTATGTGCAGCAGCTGGCCCACTGGTCTTGCGCCCACTGGGGCGTGCCCGAGTGGCACCTGGATGCAGCGGCCAGTGCATTGGTTTGGAGCCTATTGAGGCTGGCCAGAGGTTCCTGGGCATGGCGGCAGTGTGTGCCTGTGTGTGGCATTGGGCGCGCTAGCCTTGCACCCACTGGGTTGCGCGCCCAGGTGACACCCGTGCACAGTGGCTGGCACGTTCGTTTGACACCTATTGGAGCCGGCTGTGGAGCCTGCTTGTGGTGGCCTGCGTGCTAGCCTCGCGCCTGCTGAGCCGTGCCTCGGGAGCTGGTATTTTCGCCACCTGTGCTCAGTGGAGGTGGGCATCTCTGAGCTGCGGCTGCCCGCTGGGGCGTGCGCGAGCAGCACCTGGGCAAGTGGCTGGTGCGTTGGTTTGACGCCTATTGGGGCTGGCCAGGGGTGCCTGCACATGGTGCCCTGTGTGTCCAGTGAGTTGATTTTGCACATGTTGGGGTGGGGCCGAGGGACACCTCGATGTGGCGGCCAGCGAGTTGGTCACGCGTCTGGGTCTGCAGACTGGGGCACCTCCCTCTGTGCGCTCGAGTACCCAGGGGGAGGGTTGGGGAGTGGGCGAGTGCCCTTTTGCACCTGCGCTCCTCAAGAATCCAGTCCCACCCCCAACCTCTTCTCCCCTCTCCACCTCTCCTCCCCTCTCCACAGAAAACAAAAGAGAAAAAGAAAAAGGAAAAACACATTCATACATACACAGCAGCATGCTGTTTCTTGCCTCTCAGCGCCAGATGCCACCTGGCCCACTCCTGGCTCTGCCAGCAGGCAGAGATCCGCTCTCCTCCCAGTTCCTCTCTGGGGAAGCCTGTGGTCACTAAAAAGTCTTTGTGTACTTCCAGCCATAGCTTGGGGAGCCAACCCAGTCAGAAATCCGTCTTGTTCCTTTTTCCTCCACTATCCTCACTAAACAGGTCGTTCCCAGATGGTTTTCTCTAATCCAGCAGTGCCAAGGCTCAACTCCTGCCAGTATCCAGATATTAACAGAGATGTTCTGTCTGCAATTAGTCCAAACTACAGACAGGTCTTGGGAGCAAGAAAGCACAGCCTCCCCTCACTCCTCCGCCATCTTCCCTCGGTCTAAATATTTTCTTCCTCTTGCCCTCTCTTTGTCTCTCTCCCTTCCTCCCTCTTCTGCCACAGATATGAAAAGATGTATAAGTATATCATTTCAAACTTTTTTGGGGGGAGTCCTTAAAGCAACAAAGGTGTATTCCTCAGTCCATATCACGGCCATGGTTCTGTGTTAGGCCCATGTGTCTTCTTCATTCTGGAATATAGGCCAAGGAGCTACCCAGTCTTGGTTTTTGTGGCAGATGAAAAACAACAAAACAAACCAATGGTGGCTGGACCTATGCAATGGCTTTCAAGTTTCTGCTCAGAGGTGGCCCATGCCACTTCAAAAAAAGTTTCTTACTACCTGTCACTTGGTTCCAAAGACAATGCCACATACTTGAAGTTTTTGTTTGCTGTTATGGCAGCAGCTCATTTCTTTACCTGTTAACCTTTTCCAGGTTATAGCACAGTGGAAACAGCCTCATACCTCAGTGGATTACAACAAGAAAGTGGGAGTTCTTGCTACCTGTTATGCCAGTATGCCAACTCTGGGTCAAAGGAGGCTCTTAGCTTGTGATCCTGCTCAAGTGTCTTCTTCATTCTGGCTTTCAGGCTAAAGTTATAGTCCTCTCTTGGCAGAAGGAAAAGAACTTCAAATTTACCTTTTTGCTTTTTTGAGTAGAACTCTTTGTTCAAAGTGTGGTAGGACATGATTTTCTCCTCTTCCTATCCTTTTTCTGTGTGAGATCTTCAGTCTGAAACACTGTTTGGGATAAAAGAAAAGGGTATTTGTCAATGGTGAAAAATTTAGTGCCTGTGTTGGTGTGATAATGCCTTTAGTTTTGCTATAAAAGTGAGTGATGTTATTGTTATTGGACTAAAGGGGTCTGCTTGCCTGTGCACATCAAAGCCCAATAAGGTGGGAACAGGAATTTGCAGCCAAAAAAGTAAGGATTTATTAGTTGAGAGAATGGTGCCACACCCAGAGTCCCAGGGGAGTTAGTGCTCAAAGACATGGCTCCCTGATGGCTTCCAGGGGGTTATAGGGGACTAAGGAAGTTAGGGTCATATTTATGGTCATGGTCTTTATTGATGGTAGGCGCATCTGGTCCTGATGTCAGCCATGATGTCAATTCATCAGATTGCACAAGGATGTGGTCAGTAGAGTTGTTCTACTGCTGAAATACAACTGAAGCCTAAATGTTATCTCTAGTTTGACTGAAACTCTGTCTCTGTGGTCAACAGACCCAAGGCTTTGTTCCTAAGATTATTTGATGCTGATCAGAACTTCTTTGTCCTGAGGGCTTAATGACTAAGGGAATAGACAAAGGGAGAGGGAGGTGGGTGGGTCATGGTGCTGGTTGAGGCCAGTTTGAATCAAAAGGAAAGGAAGGAGGAAAGGTCATATTAAAGAAATGAAGTTTCTGAATGGTTACATTAGCAGGACTAGGTTTATCTTGTGGACATTTTACTTTGACTTGGGGAGCAGAGTTCTTTGCCCTTCATCTTCTCTATCAACAGAAGCACTGGATGTGTAGTGCCTCCTCCCCAACTCTCTTCCCCTTTGCCAGAGATGAGGAGAACAAAATTCTTTTTTGTTCTCCTCATCTCTGAATTCTAGGGGAACAAAAAAAATCTAGAATTCTAGGAGAAAGGAAGGGGTTGAAGAGATGAAAGAGATAATGAGGGGAGAAGAAGATGGGGGAGGGACACCAGAAAGGCTGGGTTCTCTGACAAAAATCTCTGAAGGACTTAGGACCCAGGGGATGACTAAAGAGCTATTTTGCTCAGCTTGTGCCTTTGTATACATGTGATTACCTAAATATGGGTTCTTTGTGAGTGTATTTGGATATGGTTGTACCTTGCTTCCTTTCCAATAGTTAACAGCATAGGTCTACAATCCCAGTCCATTGCATAGATAAAAATAGGGCTGCTTTGTTGGGGGATGGAAGACACTCCCATCCCCTAACCAACCATTCTGCAGTACCCTGGATCTCTGAGAAATATCGTTTAGAGATTTGAAGGATAAAGTCATAATCCTGTGGTTTAGGATCACAGAACCATTAAAAATGACTCCTAGACAAAATATTAAGGTTTTTGTTGAGGTTGCTGGAAAATGAAGTGCAATTGTAACACCATCCCTTGAAGAATTCCAGAAAAAGGAAGACATGGGCTAGGATTATTTTATATGTAACTTATGCTATAGATTAAGAACCTCACAATGAGATAGAAAGAAGTATGTTGCTATGAGATAAAGTACCCCACAATGAGAAGATTTTCTTTTGGTCTTATCAAAAGGAACTCTGGCCACTAAAAAGGGTTCCAGTACATTGAGTGGGCTCCAGGAAGCAGATGTCCACAGAGGTGGAGAATTTGAAAAAGAACCAGGACAAGATCAGGTAGGAAACTGGACAGAGGGAAGGGAAGCCATTCTTCCCAGGCTGTGGAAGACTTCATGGTTGGCTGTCATGAATAAAGCCAGAATGCTGCTGCCTTGAACTTGTTTCTGTGAACTTGTATGTGGTGAGGAAGTATCATGTTTCTGTGTTTTTTTGCAAGTGAGTAACTCTGGTTCATGAACCCTGAACTTAGGAAAGAAAATCAATGAACAATTGTGTAGACTTATAATCCTTTACCTCACAATGGCCCTTGGCAAGGTATGTGGCCTGGGGAACACTGAAATATGGCAAGGCAGCCTGAAGGACTGAAGAATATCTTTTCCTCCCTGCCAGCTGCTGACTCTGGGAAAACAGGGCTATTCTTTCCCAGTGAGTCTCCTTCAGAGAAACATATATTTTGTGTTCATAGTAGGGAGGAAAAAGAACATTAATTACTCTGTTACTTTTGTGGAGATCTGTTAACTAATAAGGACAAAGAGGTGGTATCTTTTTATGAGGATTGCATTGGCAGCTCAGGGGTAGTACACATGAAAGGAGATTTACAGTTTGCTGTTGAAAGCTGTAGATATCTGTACATACTGCTCCCAACTGAGAGAAAGCCAGGGATAGCTGCTACAAAGGTCAATTTCAAATTTAAATGCATCTTTTTTAATAGATCATTTACATAGCATTTTATTCACAAACATTGAATGACTTTCTGTTTCTCAGGAAAAATAGTCATTAACGTTTTGTACTTCTCTCTCATGGGTTATCATTATGTTGTGGTAAATATGGACACTCTAAAGAGATTCTGAAACAAACAAACAAAAAAATCAGTGTTCATGCTGTCTGTCACTTCCAGAACCAATAAGTAGAGACAAGGATTGAATCTTTATGGGCACTTTATTCTGATGGCTGACAATTTGAGAAGACGGCAGGATGTGTACCCTCAAAAACTATCTTAACGTCTTATTTCAAGCCTACCTTTTAATAAGGATAAGAAAGTGTGGCTAAGGGGTTTGGGGAAAAGGTTAATTGGATAAAAGTTTTCCTAATACTTCTTTATGTGTTGGTCAACAATTCATGGACATTCCCTTCCTGGAACACAGTGGCTCAAATACCACCTCCACGTGGAACCCCTGGGGCACAAAGACTGAATTGCTTGTTGACCTCCTGGAGTCCTGTGGTCACGCATGTCAGTTCCTGGAATAACAGCTTTCCATATGCATTAATCACTTAAGCCTATCAACTATAGCAAAAGCTATAATCTTTAACTCTTGAGTTTCCCTATCAATTTTTCTGAGGAAAAAATTTTTTGTGTGATAATGAGACAGAAACAGGGGTGACTGGTCCTACTCAGCAATGATTTCAAGTAATTGGCTTTGCAGTTGAGGTGGGTAGAAGATTCTGTCCAAGTCCACTTAGTAGTAGTTTTAAGCTATTTAAAAAAAAAAAAAAGAGCAACTGTTGAGTTAAAAAAAAGGGAGGAAAGGTGTCATTATTCAAATTGGCTTTAATTATTTACATGGAGAAGTTTAAGTAGTAAATTGGACTCCCCCAAATGGGGTCATTCCTTGAAATAAAATTATACAGGAATGGCAAACATGCAAGATACATCAAGGAGGAGCTGCTCTGGGTTAAGAGAGGCTGGCTAGGGCCTGTTTTATTTGTCACCCTTCCTGGACTCTGTGGTGACCACTGAGGCATCTTTGCAGGGTCTCTGGAGTTCCGAGGATTCCAGTTTGAACATACTGTGTTGAAGAGCAGACTTTCTTTGAATCTCAAGCCCATAGGATTTGTCCAGTAGCCTCCAGGTCCTGAGAGATTGTTACCGAACAGCAAGTAGGGTCTTGCTGCCTGGTACCACCCTCTAGGCAAAATCCTGGAGGCAGAAATTTGGTGAAAAAATCAAGTCTTTATTCAAAAGCTACATAATTTTGGAATAACAGCTTTCCATATGCATTAGTCACGTAAGCCTAACAACTAAGGGTAAAATCTTTAACTCCTGAGTTACCCTATCATTCTTCCTGGTAGTTTTTAATTACCTTATTTCTATAAGATTTGTTTACAAACTAAAACAACATAACATACAAAAGCTGCACAATTTTAGAAGAATGGCAGGCCTTTGCCTCAGACTCTGGCCCCTCTAGAACACCCAAAGAAAAAAATAACCCTGCCACCCTCTGCCAGGTCGGACCAATCCTAGGCTGCTCCTGGAGTTCCTTCCCCATTTAAAATACCATCCTTTGGGAAATGCGGCAGCTACAGTACAATCATCCAGGCATCCCCAAGGAAGAGAAAGAAGTGAGTCTCTGCCCTCCTTCTGTTTAAATCTTCCGGCCCATAATTCCATGTGCTCTGGAGGCATCCAGCTACTCAGCCAATCCTGTCCTTGGCCATTTACCATTGCATTGTGAACCGCCCCCAATGATCTGATCAGATCTCTCTGTATCAGGGTGACATGAGCCATTTAGTCTTTGGGCACAGCCACTGAGAACCTTTCAGTCCAGACTATGAAAATCCTGAGCTTCTGGCACAGCCTGCAATTCCAAAGCTGGATGTGGATGTGGATGTGACAGCTGTGGCGCAAAGGGGAATGGAGACAACATCCTAGGTAAAAGGTAGTCCAAGGTTCATAAGAACTGTCCGAAGTCCAAAATCCAAAGGGGATGGCAATGAGTCAGAGACAGAGTCTGAATCAAAGGGTATGCATCTGAAGTCAGATAAGACTAGGGTCTGAGAGTGGGGACAGAAATCACATTTTGGGATACAAGGAAAAAGCCTTTAAGGGATCCTGTGGTATTGTCTGCAGGTGAGGAGGCACTATCAGAGCCCGAGGGTTTGGAGATGGCCCTGGCTGTGTAGGGATGGGGTTGAGACTCAACATTCTACAGTCAGTGTTGCAATCGTGAACACAAGGTGGGCCAGCAGCCTGTATCATGGTTTTGTCTCGTTCTCTTCCTCCAGCTCACTGACTGAGGATGGGGCTCTTAATGAAGATGGGTTTTAGAACTTACCTTTGACAAGGATTCAAAAAGTGGTTTCCTCCCTAAAATGTAATGTGATTTAAAAATCCGAGATATATCCAACAAACATTTGCATTGTCTATTTGTGTATCACATATGCCTGTGTCACTGGGATTTCAGTTTTGGGGCCGTCTTTTCTTTCTCATATTTTTCTGAGTGCTGGGTGTGGTCCTGGTGCTGTGGAGAAGCCCAAGAACTTCTCCTAGGGCTGAGGGTAAGGGGGAGAGGGCACATGCTGCAAAGTATAAAAGCTGACACTGCCCTCCCTGTTGTGTGCCTGGGAGGGTCATCCCCGAGGACAGCCACAGAGGGGGAAACTGTTTGAATCTTTGTTTTCTTTTTACTTAGGGTTTATGAATTGTTTCCTTTCTAAAATGTCTATAAAAAGCAACATTCTCCACTGAGGCCCAACATGAAAGGCTCTAAGGTAGTTGAAAGCATTAGACTCTGAAATAAAA
The DNA here is from genome assembly GCF_987537825.1 of Furipterus horrens. Taxonomy (NCBI): domain Eukaryota; kingdom Metazoa; phylum Chordata; class Mammalia; order Chiroptera; family Furipteridae; genus Furipterus; species Furipterus horrens. The sequence continues at coordinate 170,186,639 of NW_028327172.1, forward strand.
CCTCATGCCACTGAGATGAGCTCAGGCTTCTCTCGATGAGTTCTTTATCCTTCCTACTACCCGTGCCTTACATAAAGCTGTTGAGAGATTCCTAAAAACTTATGTCATTTTATTGTAAGACTAGAAAACAGGAAATAGAATTTTAAATTCAAAGGGGAATTACAGATCTGCTGACAGTTTAGAAAATGGAGGCTAAAAGCCCAGAGGCTGGTGTTTCCTATTTTTTTTTCAGTGGCCATCTGTAGTGGCTGAGGCTTCTGGGGGCACTTTCCTACAACCCTTTAAGATGCTAGTGGAGGGGGTTGCGGCAGAGCTAGATTCCTTGGACATGGAAATGGCTAGGAGGTTTGGCTGACCTTTAACAGTTTGGGGTCATGTTTCTGAAAGGAAGGTACTATAAGAAACTTAGGTAGAGTCCCAAATCTCAGAGACCCTATGAAGTTGATTGACATAGATCTATCCAGAGGAAAGCAAGCATGATCTAAAATCAGGTAAGCTCTAGGAAACTTGGAAGAGACAGGAAGGTCCAGTGACCCTGATGAAATCTGGGTTTTGTTTCTCAGACCTTGAGGCTACAAAGAGACTTTGGATGTAATGTTTCAAGTTCTTATGGCAAGTTGGTGGTGGAGTCAGGTTTAGAGCTCATGGCTCCTGATTGACTCCCAGTTCAGTAATTTATCATCCTGTAGTGCTATCTGTACCTCCACCTAACTGTATTGTGTTCCAAAAATTTCCCTTCCCCTTCCTTCCTTCCTTCCTCCCTTCCATCCACTGTCAAATATTTGGTACTCACCCTGTACCTGGAACTATGCCATTTTTGGAAACACAAAAATGAGTGATAGCTTTGCTATCTTAAATTAAAATCTTAAGCTTTGAGTAATTGTCCATTGATAAAGTGGAGATCTTTTTACTTAAGGACTTAAAGGGTCTTTTTAGCCATACTTTCCATGATGACTTATCTAGGACTTTAGAGTCAAGTCTAGAATCAAGCACATATATATTTGGATATGAGATGGTGCTCTTGATAGAGTTTTCCAGGTATAATCTTGGCTGATGAAAATGTCTAAACAGAAACATTTGTTCTATTCACGGGGTGGTGTGAAATTCTCCCTCACCTACCTGTTTTGGTCCCAGCACAGGCAGATAACTGGGAGACACAGGGGATGGATCGAGATTGGAGGTAGGTGAGGGTGAAAGGGATGTGGGCAAAGGCCTAGGCTGCTGTAGCTCAGGGGAGACAAGGCTGGAACCAGGACTGGAAGTATCATGCCAGACCCAGGGCAGAGCATTTTAAGTAAGGGCTTAGTGCAAATTCAGAAAACAGTAAAGAGCAAGTGGGAGCGATAGTCAGAAGCCAAGGAGGAAGCAGAAGCTGATGGGCACAATACACCTGGGTCAAAGACAAGCCTAAAGCAACCACAGTAGTGTCTGAGCCCGAGTGGCGATGTTGAGGAAAGACTGGCTTCAGGAAAGTGTGTGTTCCTGCCTGTGGCTCGGTCAGATGCAGGGCCTGAATCTCCTGGGAGGAGGCTGGTGGAGCAAAACAGATGACTTATGTAGGGAGCCTCTAAGCTTTCTGGGGCTCCCTGAAGGTTGTCATGGCTACTGACTTATTAAGAAGGAGAAGTAGATGGGGGTCTCAGGAAAGACATCAGTTTCCCAGGAGAAGTTGCTTTTGCCTTCTCCCCTCTGACTGCACAAGGCAGAGAGAAAACTCTTCATGATCATTTCATCAGAGAGGTAATTTCAGCCCACTTGCACAAGGTGATGGAAGAGTAAATGCATAGCATAGTAACATGTCTGCAATTTCAAAGCCTTATTTAAAAAATAAACACTACAGTATCCTCCTCATATTATAAACAAAATAGGCACAGGTGGATGTGGTGATGAAAAAAAAGCTTATCAGAGGAGACCACTAAAGAAAAGCTTTCTTAGAAAAGGCATTTTCTTAGATTTGTAACCTGTGGTCAGGGTTAAGAGGTGAGGATGATAGTATTCTGCGATTCCAAGTCTTTTAAATACCATATTTAAAAAAAGATTTTATTTATTCATTTTTACAGAGGGAGGAAGGGAAGGAGACAGAGAGGAAAGAAACATTGTTGTGTGAGAGATTGTTTGCCTCTCGCATGCCCCCAACTGGTGATTTGGTCTGCAACCAGGCTTGTGTTCTGACTGGGAATTGAACCGACAACCCTTTGGTTCACAGGCCAGTGCTCAATCCACTGAACCACACCAGTCAGGGCATCTAGCTGTATGGTGAGTCAAGAATAAGTTTGTTTATACATTTTTGGTTTTTATCTCCCATGTTGGATTATTGTATTTAATATAATTATTGATTTTTGATATATTGGAGTTTAGGAGACTCATTATGATTAAAGAAGGATGACAAATGACTTTTAAGTCACACAGCTGACAATAGTTGACATATCCCCTGGAATCTGCAGTATCAGGTAACAAGCAAAATGACAAAACGCAAACATGTCAAGGATGGTGGAATAAAGAATGGATTGAACCTGTTCCTTGATGATATTGTCCCATTGCCCTCGCTTGCACTGCATTTTTCCTATTGTGATTTTGTATGTGGTAAGTAAATGTCTGTTGCTTAAACTTTGCCGGTCGAGATTGTTTCTTGCAGCCAGTCATTTCTAAGTGATCTGATGTCTCAAACCAAACTCTTCCTATCTTCCTTCTTATTGTTCCTCTTATATTCATCAGTTAGTGGCATCCACACAGATGCCCAAGTCAGAATCTTGGGGATCTTTATCTTGTTCATTCTTCTCCTGTTTCTTGCTCATCCTTTAATCTTCAATCTCAAGTACAATGTCTGGTACACAGGAGACACTTCAAACATGTTTGCTGAAATAAATTAGAGTGACCAGATTATTTAATGTCATGGATTAGTACATAGACACCAGGTAAAATAAAGAGGATCAGCTTGGGAGATATCTTGTTTAGGCGATGGTGAATTTTTATAAACCAGCCTTACTCCTCATCAGAGTATCTCTCTATTGATTAAAATTCTTTTGTCACCTTGATTATATGTTTCTTTCACACAGACATTGTTGGATGAGCATCGTCTAATTTTTCATCTTGGACCCTTGTTTTTAATTTTTCCATGTTGAAACTCCTTTTTTGACATTTCTGTCCCTTAAATCAATACTATTGATCAGGCTACAGTCAGTGTTGCTCCTCATACCTTTAATATTGCAGATTCTGCATCTTTGTAATGACTTCTGCTAATGTCTGCTCTCTTCTTTCACATTGGTTGATTAGATTGACCTTATTCTCAGAATCTTTTATAAGTTTTCTGTCTTTCTACATACAGGGTGAGGATATAATGACAAGTGAAGGGGTTCACACTCTTGTAGGGAAATGGAGGTTACACTAGATTTGAAGTGGGAAAAAACTAGGGTTTGTATAGCAGTGGCTTCTGTTTGTATGGTTTTAATCAAGTCATGAAACCCAATTAATTGTTCTTTTACATTTAAAATGGGAAGCAGAGTCATACCTATCTTGTCTACCTCACAAAACTGTTGTGAGAATCAAGAGCCTGCAAGTGCATATGTCTATTCTAGGGTGCAGTGACTTCTACTTGAACCACATAGAATGAGCAAGATTATTATAGAAAAGAAGAAGGTGAATACTCAGTGGGACAAAAGTTGGGCAAACAATAAATAAATGTCCAGAAGAGCTAGCTTATAGAATCCAGCCATACTATGAGACCATTCATGCTTAAAGGAAGTTTCCAATGTATACTTTTCTATATGAAGTAGAAGTTACTAGGAAAAGGGTTGGGAGGATAAACTACCTTGAGATATAAAAAGTCTCAATAAAGCTCAAAGTTCTGTTTAGCTTTTCCTAGGATGGCCATACTTAGCTCCTAACCTCAGAATCCAAGGAGAGCTCCAAAAGTAGAGTAATTAGAACTAAAATGGGATCCTTGTTTGACCTTCTAATATTACAATGAGGAAACTGAGATTCAAGGATGGTAAAATGACTTGCTTTAGTTTATAAGGCTAATTATTATATAATCAGCACCTAGAACCCAGGTCTCTTGGCTGCTGTGCTGAGAGATCCAGACATGTTACAATCAATTGTAATATAATATTTCTAAGTAATTCATTACCAATAAGAGTTCAGGCACCAAGATATTTGAAAGATATGCTTTTTTTGTTTTAAAGAAATGAAAGCAAATTCAATGTTATCCCTACACTCGTGGCCATATCCCTTATATTCCATCATTTCTTGAAGGGGAGAGAAAGGGGTGGAGGTTACATTCAACCTTGGACACCCCCATGAGTGTTTTGCAAAGGTGAACATAAGCTGTGTCCCAACAGAATAAGTCTAAACACCACAATGTCAGATCATATGATACTCAAGAGAACCTCTGAGCATCTGCCTTCTATAATATTTTTTTCCTTTAAAGGGAAAAAAAAGGTGACTTGATTTTCCCTGGACACAGTGTTGGATGAAGGAGGACAATATGCTCCACCACTCAAGAGATATCAGCTACTTTTTAATCTTTCTTTTTATCTGGAGTCTCAGATCTCATTGGATATTTTTGTTACAAGTTTCTGCAGACTTGTTTATTAAATTCATTCATACCTTCATTTATTAACAAATATTAAGAGATCCTATATATGTTAGACATATAGGTTATCCAATAAAGAAATAATTTAATAATGTTTATGCTTCTATTATAACTTTTATGTTTCAAAGTGAGTAAAAAAGATTTTTTTAAAGTACTGGAACAGCAGTAAGACTCTGGTGTGCTATTTTCATGATTAACCCCTCTTTGGCAAGCTATGCTGTAGGACACATTAGAGCACTTAGTGGAGTTGAGTGCATTTAAGTGGTCATTCAATAAATATTGATAATGATGGTGATAATGATGATAGTGATCACAGTGACAAGAATGAAGTAACCATGGCACCTTGCAATTTGTGGTAAACAGTGGCATTTACATAGCAACTTCTATTGTTTTTGTCTTCTAGACAAGTGCCTGAAAACATTAATTAACTGGAGAGATGGGTGTAGTCTAGTAACAGGCAACCTTCAGTCAGGCAAAGAGTGGAAATCAGTACTAGCTGCATGTCTGGAATAAACCGTTTAGTGTATGAATTACAGTGTTTCACAGTAATTATAAATCTCTGAAGAGGAACCTCTTGGGAGATAAATATCTTTGAAAAATTTCAGGGTGAGGTTAACATGGCAATGAGAACTGGACAGGGTCAGTGTGGATTCCAGTGTTTGATTCAGCAGCCATTAAACTGTGTCTTTGCTGAATCATGATTGCATTGGATCCCAGTGTTCCCATGGCTGTTTTTGTTGTTGTTGTTAGCTACTTGGAGGCCATGGATAATTGGTAACAGGACGATGAGTCAACTGCAAAGGAAGAGTAGCTGCTCTAATAATGTTGCTGATAAACCTGGATCTGTTGCAAAATCTGGAGCTTATCTGTTTCCATTTCACATTATTTGTTGTAGTGATGGATGAATGCTTGCTTCTCAGATTACTAGGGTAATTGAATCCTTGGCCAGCCTAATAGACGCAGATTTTATACACAAATCTATAAAATTTTATGTAATGTGTCCTGACATGGCATTTTTGCTAAGCCCAGCTTCTTTATATTCTAAATTATTTTGCACACTATAAATTATATGTCAAGCAAATATGATCATTTGTTATGAATATATACTAAGTTTTAGGCAACAACCCCTCTTCCTCAGACTTGAACTTTTCAAGTATTTATTTCAAATTAGGACTTGAATAAAAATGTGAAACATTATTAATATTGACTTTGTTATTTGCTACATCTACCTTCTGTGGGGGTAGCCAGGGCTGGTGAAATTGAGGGGTGGAGATTGAAGAAGCAGGGAGTGATTAGTTTGGTTGGGGACAGAGCTGAAGATATGGGCTGAAGTCTGTGTTGACATGGAGTCAACTCAGTGGGCTGAGAGACAGTGTAAATTGATCCAGGCTCCTGTCAGTAGGGAAGGGAAGGATGACTAGATATAAATTAGAACACAGTACTGTTTTTCTCCCCCCAGAAAAAGAAATAATTTTACAGTTATGCTCTGTGTTATCACATCTTAGGCTCCTAGACCTAATCCAATCAACTCCAATAGCTGCCTGGAGAAGGCAGCTGAACCTTGTAACAACTATTTAAGATGGGGAGTTTTTATCTCTTTTCAGAGATGATAATAACAGATAAGAGACTTTACAACTACTTTGCATGAATAATAATCTCATTTAATTATCAAAACACACCTGTGAAGCAGGTTACATTACTACCTTCATTTTACATATGGGGAAACTGAGGCTTAGAGATATTATGTCAATTGCCTGAAGTTTCACAGGTACTCCGAGCAGTCTTCCCTCTCAGCCTGTATGCATCATGCTGATATTTTACTGATTCAAATCAAGAAATGAAGTCCAGAGAGGTTCAGTGAATTACTGGTGATCACACAGTAAGTAGCAGAGTAAGGATCTTCTTTACCCATCATCTGCTATTCATGGTAACCTAGGTTGTTTTCTATATCCTGACTACTGAGAATGAATAATGCTGCAGTGAATGGGAGAGCAGATATCTCTTCAATAACCTGTTTTCCTTTGAATATATATCCATAAGTAGGATTTATGGATCATATGGTAGTTTCAGTTTCAATTCTGTTGAGGAAACTCCATACTGTTTTTCACAGTGGCTGTACAAATTTACATTCTCAACAACAGTACACAGTGTTACCTTTTCTCTACATTCTCGCCAACACTTACCTCTTGACTTTCCAATGGTAGCCATTCTAACAAGTATGAGATGATATCTCATTGTGGTTTTGATTTGACTTTCTCTGATAATTAATTATATTGAGGACTTTTTCAAATACCTGTTGGCCACTTATATGAAAAAATTTTATTCAGTTACTTGCTCATTTTATAAGTTAGATTGAACTGTATGAGTTATTTATATATTTTAACCCCTTATCAGATATATGATTTGCAAATCTTTTCTCCCATTCTGCAGGTTGCCTTTTCATTTTGTTGATGGCTTCTTTTGCTATGCAGAAGTTTTATAGTTTGATGTACTCCTACTATTAATTTTTGCTTTTATTGCTTGTGATTTTGGTGTCATATCTAAAAAATTGATGCCAAGACCAATGGCAAGACCCCATATTTTCTTCTAGGAGTTTTATAGTTTTAGTTATGTTTAACTTTTCAATCCATTTTAAGTTAAATTTTGTGAGTAGTGTAAGATAAGGATCCAATTTTATTCTTCTGTATGTAGTTATTCAGTTTTCCCAACCCCATTTATTGAAGACACTATTATCCTTTTCCCCATTGGGTATTTTTGGCTCCCTTGGATAGGTGAGTATTCATTTCTGGTCTCTCAATTCTGTTCCACTGGTGTATGTGTCTGTTTTTATCACAATATCAGACTGTTTTGACTGCTATAGCTTTGTACTACAGTTTGAAATCAGGAAGTGTCATGTCTACAGCTTTGCTCTTCTTTTATTTTTTATTTAGTTAATTATTTATTTTTAATATGCTTTATTGTTTATGCTAGTACATTTGTTGCAATTTCTTTTCCCTTTGTTCCCCTCCACCCAGTGACCTCCCCTCCGTCCAGTTGTCCCCCCCCTTAGTCCATGCCCATTGGTTGTGCATATAGTTCTTCTCAACATCTTCCTATCTACTCCACTCCCTCCTACTATGCTTCTTAATTCCTGTACCATCTCCCTCCATTTTCCTGCTTCCCCCTCCCCACTTATCTTCCCCCAAAATGTTCCCCATACCTATAATTCTTTTCTCACTCTCATTGTCTACTTAGTCTGCTTTTGTTTCAATTCTCTAGCTTCTGTTGTTGGTTGTTGTGATACAGTTTTCATTTTAATGTTCATAGTTTTGATACTCTTTCTCCTAAACAAGTCCCTTTAACATTTCATATAACAGTGGTTTGGATCTGATGAACTCCTTCAGTTTTACTTTGTCCTGGAAACACTTTCTCTGCCCTTCTATTCTGAATGACATCTTCACTGGATAGAGTAATCGTGGTTGTAGGTTTTTGACTTACATTACTTTGAATATTTCTTACCAATCCCTTCTTGTCTGCAGAGTTTCTTTTGAGAAATCAGCTGATAGTCTTATTGGGACTCCTTTGTACGTAATTCTATCCTTCTCTCTTGCTGCATTTAATATTCTCTCTTTATCCTTAATTTTTGACATTTTGATTATAATGTGTCTAGGTGTGTTTCTCCCTGGGTCCAGTTTTTTTGGAACTCTCTGTGCTTCCTGGACCTGTAAGTCTATTTCCTTCCCCAAGTTAGGGAAGTTCTGCTTCATTGTTTTTTCACATAATTTTTCCATTTCTAGTTCTTCTTCACCTTCTGGCAGCCCTATGATTCAGATGTTGGCCCGCTTATAGCTGTCCAGTAAGTTTCTGAGGCTCTCCTCATTTCTCTCACTTCTTGTTTCCTCTTTCTGCACTGGCTGACTGTTCGTTCCTTCCCTCTGTTTCGATTTGTTGATTTGATCCCTGGTTTTCTCTCCCTCACCACTAGTTTCATATATGTTTTTGTTCGTGTCAGGAGGACTGGCCTTCATTCCTTCCCCGTCTTGTTTAAGATCTGCTGTCAGGTCTGTAATCATTCTTATAACCAAAGCTCTGAACTGAGCCTCAGAAAGATTTCCTATCTGCTGCTTCATTAGATTAGATATTTGCTGTCTGGTCAGCTGCATCACTGGGATCTGTATCATGATCTGTGCCATCCTGACCATTTTGTGTTTACCTTTGCTTCCTGGGCAGGGCTGTCACACCTCCTACGCTACAGGGGGCAAAGCCCCATGCACTCATCACAACTGGGTGAGCCGTCTCACCATGCTATGGTGTTTTCTGTGGGGGTGGGCATCCAAGATGGATTCCTGCCATTCACTCTCTGTTGAGAGACCAAGAGCCTCCTCCTCTGTCCCCATCCCCTCCGGGCCTCACAGTCCAAGGCAATGGGGGTCTGCCTTCCCCGGCTTTGAAATCACAAGCTGATGGGTCTGGTCTGCAGCAGGGTTTGCTCCCCAGGCACTTCTCGCCTCCCCCTAAATACGGATGTCTGTGCTTACTGCCGCCCTGCCTCCATCGCTGCTGCTGCCATGGACAGTACTGCTTGAATTCTCCTCCCCAGCTTCGCCCCTCCTACCTGTCTGGACAAGCACTACTTCTTTATAACTTTATACGTTGACTTCCATTTATTTTCTGGAACTTCTGGTTATTTCTGGTTTTGCGGTAGTTGTATTCCTTCTTAGTTGTGGAGGGATATGGAGCGTGTCAGTCTAGGCCTCCATCTTGGCCGGAATTCTTCTGTGTTTGTTTGCTTCTGTGTCCCAGGGAGAGCTGTCACTTCTACTATGTTGTATGGGGCAGAGCCTTAGGTATTCATCAGTAATGGGCGACCTGTTTCACCACGTTGTGGTGCTGTATCTGCTCTTCTTTTCTCTTTACTGCTTTGGCTATTTGGGGTCTTTGTGGTTCCATACACACTTTAGAATTGTTTTTTCTATTTCTGTGATAAATGCCATTGAAATTTTGATAGTGGTTGCATTGAGTCCGTAGATGGCTTTAGTATGAACATTTTAACAATATTAATTCTTCTAATCCATGAATTTAGGGTATCTTTCCATTTTTTTGTGTCTTCCTAAATTTCTTTCATCAAAATCTTGTAGTTTTAAATGTACATATCTTTCATCTCCTTGGTTACATTTATTCCAAGTGTTTCATTCTTATTGATGCTATTGCATGGGGGATGGTTTTCTTTATTTCTTTTCAGATACTTTATTTCCACTTGCATTTATCACCACCTGACACCTGTTTGTATATTTATTGTTATTGTTTATTCCATCCACCCCTCTAAATTAAAATGTAAACATCACTGAGGGGAGGGACTTGTATCTGTAGGGTTCATTACTTGTCAGTGGTGCTTGACATAGTGTCTGGCATAAAGCAACTACTCAATAAAACATTGTTGAATGAATACATTAACTCCTTCAGTTTTAATCTTTGTCTCTCTATTTTTATAGTTATTTTATTGCAAATTATAATGCTTTAAAGTTTATCTTGGCCTCACTACTCAGCTAAAAATAAATTCATTCATTTGGTCTCAAATTTTAGAAGACCAAACCACCAAATGCCTATTTCAGTCTTATTCCTGGAATATCTAAACTGACTTCTTCTAGTTTAGTTTACCAGTTTTTTGAGAAAAGTCTGGATCTTAAACAGTGAACAACATAGCAAATCTGATTGGGAAACATCCTTAAAAAGGAAAATCAATACATCATGTGTTGTCATTGACATTGCAAAAGACATCATGAGGGGTATGCATGATTTAAGACTTTGAAGATATTTTATGTTCACATCCTTCACTAGTATGTTTAGAAAGGAATTATAGCCCAGGTTATCATTGTAAGAGTACTGACTCTAAGACGGTGGGTCACTTATTTTTCTTTCTCAATAAAAGACAAACATCAAGACATTCAAAAGGTTTTGGAACTGCCTTGTCAAATTTACATACAAAATTTCAAAAAGAATGGAGGAGTAGCTACTACTTTTAAAAGTCTACCTAGACACATAACAATACCAACAAGGAGGATTTAGGATTAACGAATTTCTTAAAGATAAAATACTTCATTTGCTGGAATCTGCTAAAGAAGAACATAATTGATAAGCTTGACAATGCAAGTATTTCTTACATGGTATCTACTATAAGGATTCATTTCTTCTTTTTTTCTTTGTTTAAATTTGATTTTTTTATTTCCAACTTTTTGGGGGGTACCTTCAATTGCTTCCAAGAACCTGCTTCTACTATGGGTTGGGAAGCTGATTTTTAACACTATTAGCTTCATTTGTGTAGTTCTCTATCAGCATGCAAAAACGAGTTCCCATCATCTGGGGAAATTTGTAAAAAACTTTTAAATTAAAAATAAAAAAGCTTCTTTACTGTTTGTGACTCCCTTTCTTAGGTTTTCTTTATTGTGTGCTATAGAAATTTTCCTCTCTTTTATCTCTATGCATCATTTATATAGTTCTTGCTTTGTTACAATTCCCTGTAATATTCCAGAATGTACTATTTTGTGAGAAGACTGAATAGTTTTTGCTTCTTTACATCCAGTGCGGAGTTGTAATTGAAGACAGATTTCCACCCACAAAGGCTCCAGATGTTAAAGTGTTTCCCAACATCGACTTAATACAGTGACGGCAACACCTCCCTCCCACCCCTCCCAGTAGGGTTGGGATTGTACTGTATTCCCTACTGGTTTACTCTCCCCCCTGGTAAAGGGTAACATTTTCCCTGGGTGCGGAGGCTCCCTCATAGTCTCCAACACTGAAGACCCCCTAATTATGGGACTGCAGCTTAAGTTTATGAGGTTAAACACCATAAAAAGCTGCAAGATGCTCTTTTAAGGGAGGCGGAAACTGGTCAGAGAAACGCCTCCAATTTTCATGTCCAACTTGATTTTTAAATCCATGAAGGATCTTACAGAACATGTCTCTCAGATCATCTTTTGGGTTAATCCATGATGCAACAGCATCACACACACAAAAAAAATAATAATAAAATCTTGGATTACTCCACTGGGATTCACATTGATCATGGTACAAATGCCATGAAATGCTGAATCTTCTCCTCATTGTCCCTTATGTTTCTCAGAGAGGTGCACCAGGGTCTTATAAACTGCTGCAGCATGGAGGCCACCTCTTGAAGACAAACGTAACCAAGACGACCAATTGTTATTGCTGTGTTCTCTAATGGCATCTTGGGTGTGTTGGGTCTGTTAATGATTTCTACAAGCTGGTGCAGCACCATAGGAATATAAGGCTGCATCTCTCTGCCCATTTGAATGGAGATTTCTCCAATAATGCCCATGTGGCATTATTGCAGACTGAAATGAACTCTGGATTTAAGTTGGTTCCCAATATTGGCATGAAATCAGCTATACAAGGCTTAACATGCTGAAAGCAAGCTTTTGTCAGATCACCTAACAGGGCGAAGGAACTCTGTCAAACTTCTGGCATTTTATCCTGCATGCACTGATACATTAGGGTTAGAATGTTACCTCAGGCCACTAGCTGTTCAATATTGTCTCAAAGTCCTTCAGCCAGACCTCTGAGTAAATCAAGAGCCACTCTCATAAAATTTTTATCTGGAGCCTCATATTGATCTGGTTGAGCATTGTTCAGCATGGCTTGTGCAAGAGTCTTCTGTACCAGGTTTACACATCGTTGATACACAGGTTCACAGTAGGAAGGAAGCCAGACTGCAGGGCTGTGGCAACTGAAGATAGGCACTCAAGTAAAGGGAAGAGATCTTTATCTTCATCCTTTAACATGTTCCATTTCTGGATCAGTGGAGGCATTAGCATCTGAATATATTCTGGTTTGTTTAAATGATGTCCTACTGAATCTGCTAATGTTCCTACAGTATCATAAAGAATGAGCAAGTTCTTATGTTGGTATTTACTAAATGCGAAGACCAAAGTATCAAGTATATAAGCAAGGTAAGGAACAAGTTCTGTACAAACCTCCTCTTCTAGGGTAGCAAAGGCACTGCAGGCAGCTTCTTGTACTCTCTTGTTGCTATCCAGGATACACTTTAGCAATTCTGTCATTAATGGCTTCAAGTATGTGTCTGGGGGCTGGCTGACTACCCAGTGTGCATGGCGGCTCAGAATCCAGCATGTTATGGAACTCACAAGAGCCTTTTTATCAGAGAGGCACTGAATAAGGTGAGGAATGAGCTTAGGCAAGTATGGAATAATGCCTTGCATGTAACCTTCCGCAATTGCTCCTAAAACCAAGATGTCTGATTCTTTAACAACTCATTCATGATGAAAAGTAATTCTTTCAAAAGGGGCAAAATATGTGGCAAAAGCTCATCATGATACACGTTTGCAAGAACATCTAGGGCAGCAGCAGAACATTTTCGCAGATTCCAGTCTGAGATCGTGTCGTCGTCGTCAATGTCGTGGACGTCATCATTGTCCTCTTCGATGCCGTCTTCGTCGTGCTGCTGGGTCACTGTCCTTGATTGGTGAAAGCGCGGCCTTATGTCCTGTTCGCTATCAGGGGTTGTTTCTTCTTCTTCAACCCTTAAGTAGGATAATATCTATATCTGAGTGCTTCATGCCATTCACTAACACAGTAATCAACTTAGGAAGGTGCCTTACAAGTACATCTTTGCAAATTGGCTGCTCGGCCAAAGTGAGCCAAAATTCACAGGCTTCTAGAGCTACATTTTCATCTTGATCTTGGGCCCTCTGCAGCATGTACTCAACTATATTATGCATGTGAGGAAGCAGGCGATCCATTCGAACTTCAAGCAACATCACAAGTGCCCGGCACACATTTTTCTGTACATCTGGTTCTTCATCCCAAGCCAACGCAAAGAGATTCTCAATGAAAGAATCAATGTGCAACATCAGAGCTTGAGTACTACTGATGATAAACTGATTGACACATGCAACAGCATGAGATCTTATTTTTGGACTACTGTGCTTGAAGAACTGTAAAAATTTTGGAATCATGATGTTGAGAGGATGCTCTAAAACATCACTATCTAAAATCTCAGCAGAATCTTCACATATCTTCTGAAGGGTACCAAACGCTCCCTCACAAGTGTTGTAATCTTCAGAATCCAATAAGCTACAGAGTTTTGGTAAGAGGTCAGGCCAATTCTGCAATTCTCCCTTGGAGGCTATGGTTGTAATCAAAATATCTACAGTGGCTCTAATCAAAGGAGAGGAGTCACCAATATTATTTAAATGCTCACTTTTAATAAAGTCTGTTACACCATTTGGGAAGTTCTGAAAATGTGCTTTAACATTATTCAAAATGAGGCCACTCAATGATCTAGTGGGTTCATCTTCAGATTTTAATTTTGTCAGAACAAAAATTAGGCAGTTGTTAAAATCTGGATATTGATTGAGTTGTTCTAGTTTCTAGAATTGTTGCATGGTTCTCTGGGTGATGGTTTCTGGAGACTGGGACTCCTTCAGCAGCTGCAGGATTTGCTGAGGCCCTTGCTTGTCAGATTTCCACCCATACTCCATTTTGGTTTGCTTTCTGGATGCCCTGAAGGAAGTCTCGGACCACGAAACCCAGGGAACTGATCCTTGCGGCTCAGCCACCAGTTGCAGCTGCTCCTGCCATCGTGGCTGCTGAGCGCAAGGAGCCGACAAGAGGATTCATTTCTTATGCTACTCCAGGGGGGATGCTGAAATTTTTCTACTTCCAGTGAAAGCTAAGGTGAGGGTAGAAATTCAGAGACTATTTTTGTTATTTTAAAAGTCAACTTATGGTGCTACATTGCCACATTTCTATATACAAGGTTTAAGGGTAAATTAAAATATTAAGTTCATAAATAATATTAAAAATAAAAATTTGAGAGCAAGAATGTTGATTTTGCTTCTGAAAATGTTCAGAAGGCATTTTCTTCAAACAATGCACAGAGATTCTGTTTGTGAGGTTACTTTGATCAAATTACATAACCACTATTTGACCAAAGCTTTAAGTCCAGAGATGCAGAGGAGGCAAGACTTTAATCCAGTTGCTACTCGAGTGGAAGGGCAACATTACTGCCAGGAGTAGTCAATTCTGACTATAGTTGATAAAACATATCTTCCTCTTATACTAATCTATTTGATATAGTAAATGTGTGGTACATTGACTACACATAGGAGCAATATAGTGGTCAACAGAGTGAGAAATGATTATTTCTGCATAATAATACCATTTTCAAACATTTGAGAAATAATATTTTAAGTAAATAGATTGAAGCGATGGTTCAATTTATTTTCTGGGAAAAGTTTTCAGGTTTATTGTCTTGAGAATTTTATTCTATAATAGCAACTTTCAGCTTTAGTTTTGACCTCATCTGAATATTAAGTTAAAACTTGAAAAAAAGAGAGAGAGGAACATAGGCACAAAGGGAAAAAGTTGCAGCGAATAAATACCTATCAATAATAACCTTAAATGTAAATAGAATAAGTGCTCTAATCAAAATATATAGGTTAGCTGAATGGATAAAAAAACATGACCCACATATATGCTATCTACAAGAGACCCACCTCAGAATAGGCTGAAAGTGAAGGGATGGAAAAATATTCCAGGCAAATGGATATGAAATAAAAACTGGGATAGCAACACTTATTTCAGACAAAATAGACTTTGAAACAAAGGTTGTAACAAGAGACAAAGAAGGTCATTACCTAATACTTAATGGAGTTGTCCAGCAAGAGGATATAACCCTTGTAAACATATATGTACCCAACAAAGGAGTACCTAAATACATAAGGAAAATCTTGGAAGACTTTAAGAGGGAAACTGACAGCAATACAGTCATCATAGGGGGTTTTAACATCTGCTATCAAGAATGGATAGGTCGTCGAAACAAAAAATTAGCAAGGATATTGTGACATTAAAAATATCCTGGATCAAATGGATTTAATTGATATTTACAGAGCATTTCACCCCCCAAAAGCAAAATATACATTCTTTTCAAATGCACATGGATCATTTTAAAAGATAGATCAAATCGTAGCATATAAAACAAGTCTCAACAAATTCAAGAAAATTGAAATCATATTAGGCATCTTCTCAGATCACAATGGCTTGAAACTAGAAACCAACCTCAAGGGAAAAGCTCAACAACATTCAAATACATGGAGACTGAACAACATGTTATTGAATAATGAATGCGTTAACAATGAAATCAAGGAATAAATAAAAAAAAGTACTTGGAAACAAAGGAAAATGAACATACAACAACCTAAAACCTATGGAACACAGCAAAATCAGTCCTGAGAGGGAAGTTCATAGCAATACAAGCCTACCTAAAGAAGATAGAAAAATCTCAAATAAACATCCTAACCCTACATCTATAAGAACTAGAGTAACAACAACAAATGAAGCCCAGAGTGAGTAGAAGGAAGGAAATAATCAAGATCAGAGCAGAATTAAATGACATAGAGACTAAAAAACAATTCAAAGGATCAATGAATCCAGGAACTGGTTCTTTGAAAAGATAAACAAAATTGACAAATCTTTAACCAGACTCATCAAGAAAAAAGAGAGAGGACCCAGATAAACAAAATCAGAAATGAAAGAGGAAAAGTAAACTGATACCACAGAAATACAAAGGATTCTAAGAAATTACTATGAACAACTATATGCCAAGAAATTTGACAACCTGTGTGAAATGAATAAATTTCTAGAAACACTTCCAAAACTGAATCAAGAAGAAGCAGAAAGCCTGACTAGACTGATAATAGCTAGCAAAATTGAAGTAGTAATAAAAAATACTCTTGGCACACAAAAGCCCTTAACCCAATGGCTTCATAGGTGAATTTTACCAAACATTTAAAGAACTAACTCATATCCTTCTCAAACTATTCCAAAAAATTCAAGAAGAGGAAAGGCTCCCAAACTCTTTTTATAAAGCCAGTATTATTCTAATTCTAAAACCAGGTAAATATACAACAAAGAAAGAAAATTACAGGCCGATATCTCTGATGAAAATAGATGCTAAAATCCTCAACAAAATATTGGTAACCCAGATCCAGCAATACATTAAAAAGATCATACATCACGATCAAGTGGGATTCATGCAAGTGTCGTACAATATTTGCAAGTCAATATAAGTAATACACCACATAAACTAAGAAGGACAAAAACCACATGATTGTATCAATAGATGCTGAAAAAGCATTTGATAAAACCAGCACCCATTTATGATAAAAACACTCAGCAAAGTGGGAATAGAGGAAGCATATCTCAACATAATAAAGGTCATATAGGAGAAATCTCATACTCAATGGGCAAAAACTAAAAAATTTTTCTTTAAGATCAGGAACAAGACAAAGGTGTCAATTCTCACCATTCTTAGTCAACATAGTATTAGAAGTTCCAGCAACAGTGATCAGATAAGAAAAGGAAATAAAATTCATCCAAATTGGAAGGGAGGAAGTAAAACTTATTATTTGCAGATGACATGATAGTGTACATAGAAAGCCCTATAGTCTCCACCAAAAAACTACTCAGCCTAATAAGTTAATTTGACAAAGTAACAGGATACCAAGTTAATATTCAGAAATTGAAGGCATTTTTGTACACCAACAATGAACTATCAGAAAGATAAACTAGGAAAAAAGTCCCAGTTATTATAGCAACAAGAAAAATAAGGTAGCTAGAAATAAATTTAACCAAGGAGGCAAAAGATCTAAACTCAGTAAACTACACAAAACTGAAAAGAAATTAGGAAAGACACAAATAAGTGAAAACATATATTCTCTTTATGGATTGGAAGAATTAACATAATTAAAATCTCCATACATCCCAAAGCACTCTATAGATTCAATTCAATCCTTATTAAAATACCAATGGCATATTTCACTGATCTACAACAAATATTTCAAAAATGTATATGGAACCAGAAAAGATCCTCACAGCCTCAGCAACCTTGAGAAAGAAGAATAAAATTGGTGGGATCACAATATCTGATAGAAAACTATACTGTAAGGCCACTGTAATCAAAACAGCCTGCTACTGGCATAAGAACAGACAGATCAATGGAATAGAATAGTGAGCCCAGAAATAAACCCATGTTTCTACGGTCAATTAATATATGTTTGACAAAGGGGGCATGAGCACGCAATGGAGTAAAAATAGTCTTTTCAATAAATGGTGTTGGGAGAACAGGACTGGTACATGCAAAAAACAAACAAACAAACAAAAATCTAGACCACCAACTTACACCATACACCAGAATAAATTCAAAATGGATAAAAGACTCAAATATAAATAATGATACCATAAAAGTCCTAGTGGAAAACATAGGCAGTAAAATATCAGATATCCCACATAGCAATATTTTTGCCAATATATCTCCTAGGGAAAGGGAAATAAAGGAAAAAAAATAAACAAATAGGACTACATCAAATTAAAAAGTTTCTGCATAGCTTAAGAAACCATCCTCAAAATGAAAAGGAAACCTACCGTATGGGAGAACATATTTGCCATGGTACATTAAATAAGGGTTTAATCTCCAAAATATGCATATATAAAGAACTCATGCAACTCAACATCAGGAAGACAAACAATCCAATTAAAAAATGGACAAAGGACTTGAATAGACACTTCTTCAAGGAGGGCATACAGATGGCCCATAAACATGAAAAGATGCTCAACATCATTAGCCATCAGAGAGATGCAAATTAAAACTACAATGAGATATCACCTCACACCTATCAGAATGGCCATCATCAACAAATCAACAAACAATTACTGCTGAGGATGTAGATAAAAGGAAACCCTAGTGCACTGCTGATGGGAATGCAGACTGGCGCAGCCACTGTGGAAAACAGTGTGGAATTTCCTCAAAAAAACTAAAAATGGGTGATCAGAGGGGAGGCAGGAAGGGGAGAAAGGAAGAAAGGAGGGGAAGGGTCTAGTCAAGGAATGAATATAAGTGATCCATGAACATGGACAACAGGGTGGGGATTGACTGGAATCAGGGGTGGGTGGGGTGGGTGGGATGGGTGTAGCAATGGAGAGTAATGGGGGAAAAATTGGGATAATGGTAATAGAACAACACTAAAATAAAAATAAAAATAAATAAACCTAAAAATGGGACTGCCTTTTGACCCAGCAATTCCACTGCTGGAAATATACCCTAAGAATTCCCAGATTACCCATTCAAAAGAACTTACACACCCCTATGTTCATAACAGCACTATTTACAATAGCCAAGTGCTGGATGTCAGAACATGGAGCTAGAATGCATACCTGGACTTTGGATATGTTAAGGGACCTAGCCATTTCCCAGAGGATATGCTGATGGACCTAGCCCATTCCCAGAGGATATGTTAACTGGTGGTGGTGGTTGGGGGGGGGGGGAGCAATGAGATGCAAATGACCTACTGAATATGTTGGTAAACAACACACTATTATTTTTTTAAGTATATTTTAATGATTATGTTGTTACAGTAGTCCCATTTTTCCCCCCCTTTGCCTCTCTCTGCCCAGTACCCCCTTTCTCTTCAGCAATCCCACCCCCCTTAGTTCATGTCCATGGTTCGTGCATGTATGTTCTTTGGCTTCACCATTTCCTATATTATTCTAACTTCCCCGTCTATTTTGTACCAATCAATTATGCTTAACCCCTGCACCATTTCCCAATTTCTCCCTCTTCCCCTTCCCAGCTGATAACCCTCTGAATGATCCCCATACCAATGATTCTGTTCCTATTCTTGTTTGCTTAGTTGGATTTTGTTCTTATTTTTTAGATTCAGTTGCTGATAGTTGTGTTTGTTGTCATTTTAATGTTCATAGTTTTGATTTTCTTTTTCTTAAGTCCCTTTGACATTTCATATAATAATAGCTTGGTGTTGATGAACTCCTTTAGCTTTATCTTGTCTGAGAAGCACTTCATCTGCCCATTCATTCTAAATGATAGCTTTGCTGGATAGAGTAATTTTGGTTGTGAGTCCTTGCTTTTCATTACATTGAATACTTCTTGCCAGTCCCTTCTTGCCTGCAAAGTTTCTTTTGAGAAATCAGCTGATTGTCTTATAGGCACCCCTTTGTAGGTAACTACTTTTCTCTCGTTGCTTTTAAGATTCTCTCTTTATCTTGAACCTTTGGCATTTGAATTATGATGTGTCTCTCTGTGGTCCTCTTTGGGTCTAGCTTGTTTGGGACTCTCTGTGCTTCCTGGACTTGTATTTCTATTTTCTTTGCCAAATTTGGGAAGTTTTTCTTCATTATTTTCTCACATAAGTTTTCAATTTCTTGTTCTTCCTCTTCTCCTTCTGGCACCCCTATGATTCGGATGTTGGCATATTTAAAGTTGTTGCAGAGGTTCCTATGCATTTTCTCATCTTTTTCAATTCTTGTTTCCTCATTCTGCACTGGTTGACTGTTTTTTTTTCTTATGTTCCAAGTCATTGATTTGAACCCCAGTTTCCTTTCCTTCACCATTGGTCTTGTGTGGATTTTCCTTTGTTTCATTTAGCATAGCCTTTACTTCTTCCCTTATGCATCTGCCATACTTAAGCATATCTGTTAATCCTGTGAGCATCTTTATCACCAGTGTTTTGAGCTCTGTGTTTGTTCAGTTGGCTATCTCCTCATTTGTTATGTTGGCTATCTTCTCATCTCTTAGTTTTCCCACAGGAATCTTGGTCTGTTCCCTCTTCTGGGCCATACTTCTCTGTCTCCTCATCTTGACATGCTCCTGTGTTTGTTTGCCTCTTGTCTTAGGTAGAGCTGTCTCACCTGTTAATGTTGTAAGGGGTGGAGCCTTAGGTATTCATCAGTATGGGGTGACCCATTTCACCACGTTGTGGCACTGTGTGTGGTGGAGGGGTCTGAGAGGGAAAAATGTCACTTGCTCAGCACTTGCTCCTTTTCCAGGCAGTTCCCCCACTTCTGTATGGGACTGATGTCTCTCTAGCTGTTGCTCTGGCTTTCATTCCGAGAGTGGATGGGTCTGTGGATGTTCTAGGATCACGGGGACCCTTTAAACAAGCAGACTCTACTGAGTGACTGGCACTTTCTGCCTCTGCCCCAACCCCCACTGGTTTGCACAGTCAGAAGCAATGAGTCTTTATTTTCTCCAGTGCTGGGACTGTGAGCTGCATGGTCTGGTCTGGTGCTGGGAGTGCTCCCCAGGTGTTCCTCCCTAGTTTTTAAAACGTGTGACCATGCTTTCTGCTGGCCTGCTGCTGCCACCACTGCTGCCACCACATCATGTCCTATGTGCCCTGGCTCCACCCCTCCTACCTGTCTGGATGAGTATTTCCTCTTTATTTCCTTGTTTGTTGGACTTCCATGCAGCTCAATTTTCTGGAACTTGTGGTTGTTTCCAGTTTTGAGGTAGTTGTACTCCTTCTTAGTTGTGGAGGGAGACACAGCGTGTCTGTCTATGTCTCCATCTTGGCTGGCAGTCCTTACAACACACTGTTATTGTTAAGTATCTTCCTTCTGTGCCTTCCCTTATCCCATCCTTTTTTTCCCAGAGGTATTCACTCTTCTGAACTTTGCATTTATTAGTTTCTTTCTATTTTTAAAAGTTTTATGACATATGTCTGCATTTTTAAAGATATATTTTGGGTTTTGCATGCTTTCAATTTTGTATAAATAAATCATATTTTTGTTTTTTTGTTAACTAAAGTTTTTAACATTATGTTTGAGATTTATCCATGTTGTAACATTTACTTCTATGGAGCTATAATATTTCATTGTATAAACATCCCACACTTTATTTGTTTATTCTACTCTTTATGGAAATGTGTTGTTTCAATTAAAATATATTTTTACTCTTACACACAGTGATTCTATGAACATTATGTCATTTGTCTAAATACAGAAACACAAGAATTTTTCTAATGTGTGTTTTGTAGGGTGTAAGAGTGATGGAATATGAGATTGGAAGTCAAGTTTCATTTTCCTCATATAGATATCAAGTTGTGGCACTCAACCTTTCCCTACTTCTATGTATTCTACATCTGTAATATACCAAGTGTCATATATAAATGAACCCATGTCTAGTTGCTCTTTGCCTTATGTCTTGGAGCATCGATACAATACTGAATCTTCCAATCCATGAACATAGTATATCTCTTCATTTATTTCAGTTTCCCTAAATTGTCTTTCAAAGAAGATTTACAAATTTCCCTGTCAGAGGTACTGCATATTTTGTTCCCCTGGCCCTATGAAAATGTCAGAAACACAGCTGAACCTCTCAGCTGTCTCTTCTGGCTTGGCCAACATACTTTTTGCAAAATGTCAGACATACCTTTGGATTACTATTGTCTTGTAGATCTTGAACCAATAATTCCTCATGCTCTTTTTAGCTCCTTGATACTTTAAGAAACATGATTTTTAAATTTTGTCCTGATATTTTAGTTTCCTTCAGGAAGAAAGTTGACCCAAAATACCCAGTCTGCTACCATTGGAAGGAAGTCCCTAGATTTTTTAAAAATACTTTTATCTTATAGATCTTTCAATTTTTCTCTTCTCCCTTTCCCCTGTTCCATGTTTTATCTCTTTTGCACCAAGCTTCATATTATTCTTTGCTTCTTTCTTCCTGTTTGCTTCAATTTTTTTCAGCTCTGATGACCTCTTCTTTTCCCTTTTCTTTGTATTTTAATTCAAATAAAGCATATATTATGATCAAGACGGAGAAATGAGCTTGGTGGAAGCTAAGAACATTAGCATATCCCTCAAAACAACAAAACAATGACCCTACCAGGGTTCAGTCATAAAGCACAATAACTTACGTTCATGATTCAGATAAAAATTCATAGGAAAACCAGGAGGCAGTGTGGCGGTGTCAAGAGAGCTTGGCTTCAGATTAAGATAGACTTAGACTTTAGTCTCTCTTCACCATTTTATAGTTGTGGAAACATGGGCAGATTTAAGGAATGTGATTTAATTAATGTAAGTTGACCTCTTTTCTTCCTTTTGGCTAGTTAATAGATCTATAGTTTGTCCATCTGAGCTGCACAACTGTCCTGATGCTTCTTTATATTTCCCAGTAGACAGAAGAGTTCAATTTTTTTAAAAAGAAAAGATCACTATAGATACTTCATGTCCAAACAAGTGTTAATGGACTATTAGATGGTTCAGGTCCTTGGAATTATTTTGAAGTTTGAATTGACTAGTTCTCTGGATTGGATGATCATATCACATTAAGTAAATATCTGTTATTTGATATTTTTTTGGTTGATACTAGAAAAAAGAGTTATGGTTCTGATGTAGGAGAATTCTGGCAGAACTCACTGACTATTAATAACAGAGGATTTAGGGTGAGAAGGAGGAGAGGGCTTTTGAGAGATTGATATTTCAGAAATTTAAAATGATCATAGCCTTTGCCAGAGTAATATATCTCAACTTACATGAACAATCAACTTCTGAAAATTTGTATATGCATTACTTTTTAGTTTAATGACATTAGAATTTTTCAAAGGCCTTAATACAGGCCTTAATACAAAGGGTTGTGAATCCCTTTGTAAAGCAAAAAAATGTCTTCTCTTCTTATTTTTGAAATATACAATTTTATTAAAATAAATGTTATACAGATTTGAAATGTTAACTATTAAAAATATACTTGAAGTATAAACATAGTATTCATTTACTAGGAATCAGATTTTTCTAAAGTAGTCCAGGATTAAAAAATAGCATAGTCACCTACTTGAATTCTAGGATACATATTTTTTCTAAAAATTTTATTTTAAGTTGAAATTTTAGTAGATTGGGTATTTAGATCTGTGTGTGTGTGTGTCTGTGTGTTTTCTTAATATAGCAATTAGTTTTCAAAGCTGAGAACTCCTGCATCTTGCTTATTTTACTGTACAACCTGTACATGTAGTACCATGTACAGAGAGCTATACAAGAAATACAGATGCCATTATATTCTTACATAGTATCTTATTTCTTCAAATAATCTAATTACTTTATTTCACTTCCTTAAGATCACTTGGGAACTTGTACAATCCTGAGAAAGTAAAATACCAGGACTTAAAGTATGATTTTATTATTTTTGGAAGCTTAATTCCAAATTCTAACTTGGCATTCAGTGTCTTCTTTGGATGATATGTATAAGTCTAGCATACTAGCTTTTGTTCAGAGCTTGTTTATGACACGGTGGCTGGCTTCCAAGAGGAAGTTTTCTGAAACTGAAAAAAATGGAAGCTGTAACGCCTCTTATAGGCTAACCTTGGAGACAGCACATCACTTCTGCCTCATTCTATTGAACAAAACAACTCTCAGGCCAGCCTAGAATCAAAAGAATGGTGAATAGAAGAGAGGAGCAGCCAAGTCTCATTACAACAGCCATGTGGATGGGAGGATTTATTGCATCCTAAGAAATAATCTTACCTATAAGATTACATTTAATTCTCTGTGAGGTAGGAATGAGTATTAATCCCATGAAACTGAGGCTTTTAGACATTAAGTGACATGCTCAAGGGCATATTACTGGTAAGTGGTTGGGTTCAAAGCCAGGTTGCCTGGTCTCAAATCCTTTTGTCCTCTTATATTATTTTCTGTTTTCTTAACTTAGAAACTATTTCAGGATCAGGGATTGTGAATAAGGCTTGTGAATTTGGTGAGTGTTCTCTTTTCAATGGCTGTTGAATATCTTCTGGACTTTCATCCTAAAATGTCCTGCAAATTGTCCATGATTCCTGTACTGTGATGTTCCATCTAAATCCTGCTTCCTTGTACTGTAGTCTAAGCTTTGGACACTTTCCTTAATACTTTCTCCTACTTAAATAATGAGATTCTTTTCCTTGTCCTGCTCTCAGCTAATACTGAGCCAGAGAGAAGCTAATAATTTGACTCATACTGTCACCCAAGTACAGTGATAGCCTGATATTTCTGCCCACCCAGCATCCATTTTCCCTGGTAACTGGATCCCAATTTTCCTTGGAGGAATCCATTTTTTCTTTCTTTTATCTCATATGGTTCAAATTGAACTCAGTGTAATCCCTGCTCCAGAAGCTGGTGTGTGCTGAGGGATTGCTGATTAGAGGTTTGCATTTCTCTTGTCAGAGTCATTGACACATAGGTGAGCATGTGACCTGACCTAGGTCCATAATAGGCCACTTAACTTAAATTTAGTCCAGGACCTTTGGAGGGGTATATAGAAAAGAAGCATTTTTTTTTTTTCTATTGGGGTTTCTGGGAAGATAAGAGGTAAGCCTAGAGCTGCAGTCAGCTATCTTGTCCCCACAAGGGGGAAGAAAGGAGAAGTGGTGCTGAGGGTGAGGGGGTTTGAGAGCATCATCTGTGTCTCTGGAAACAGCCAAAGCCAAGTCTATTCCTTGATTTTTCAGGATGTTAGTCAATAGACTCCCTTTTTTGCTTCAACTAGCTCTAACAGAGTTTTCTAATAGTCAACTACAACAGAACGAATTCTGACTAATAGATCATTTATGAGATCAAAAGGGCTCTTAGAACAATATCCCACATTAAATATGCCTATGGAAAAGATGAGTCAGGAACTTCATTATCATTTGAATTATGGGGATCCTATGGTAGTATGATGATAAAACTCCAGGTAAATATAGACAAGGATGATGTGAGATCAGGAGTTCTATTAATAAAAAAAAAGCAATAAGTGCTTCTAGACTACATTTCTTAGCCAGCTGAAATTATGAACCATAAATTTTGTTTCTGAAGGCAAGATTTCCAGATCATTGTCCTGTACATAGTAATTATTAAAGCAACAACAACAACCCTAAATCCCAATACACCAGAGAGTCTTTCCCGAGGAGATAGCAAATAGGTTTTTCTCACATGCCATCTCTGATCATTGCTAATACCTGCTTCAGATACAGGCTGGAGAAGGCTTCGAAAGCCTGTTGCAGGATGTGGGGAAGGCTGAAGGAGTAGCAGTGTCTGCCATGAAGAATGGCAAGTGCATGGAAGACACATATAGTTTCTAACATATGCTGGTGGCAAAAGGAGAGAGAGGAAAGCCCTTTTAATTTTTTTTTTAAAGTATATTTTATCGATTATGTTGTTACAGTAGTTTCAATTTTTTTCCCTTTGTTCCCCTCTGCCCAGTGCCCCGTCCCTCCAGCAATTCCACCACGCTTAGTTCATGTCCATGGGTCATGCATATACATTCTTTGGCTTCACCCTTTCCTATATTAGAGTTATTCTTAACTTCCTCCTGTCTAGTTTGTATTTACCAATTATGCTTCATAATCTCTGTACCGTTTTCCCATTTCTCCTCCTTCCCCCTCCCAGCTGATAACCCTCTGAATGATCCCCATACCAATGATTCTGTTCCTATTCTTGTTTGCTTAGTTGGGTTTTGTTCTTATTTTTTAGATTCAGTTGCTGATAGTTGTGAGTTTGTTGTCATTTTAATGTTCATAGTTTTGATTTTCTTTTTCTTAAGTAAGTCCCTTTGACATTTCATATAATAATAGCTTGGTGTTGATGAACTCCTTTAGCTTTACCTTGTTTGGGAAGCACTTCATCAGCCCTTCTATTGCAAATGATAGCTTTGCTGGATAGAGTAATTTTGGTTGTGAGTCCTTGCTTTTCATCACATTGAATACTTCTTGCCAGTCCCTTCTTGCCTGCAAAGTTTCTTTTGAGAAATCAGCTGATTGTCTTATAGGCACCCCTTTGTAGGTAACTGCTTTTCTCTCATTGCTTTTAAGATTCTCTCTTTATCTTGAACCTTTGGCATTTGAATTATGATGTGTCTCTCTGTGGTCCTCTTTGGGTCTAGCTTGTTTGGGACTCTCTGTGCTTCCTGGACTTGTATTTCTATTTTCTTTGCCAAATATGGGAAGTTTTTCTTCATTATTTTCTCACATAAGTTTTCAACTTCTTGCTCTTCCTCTTATCCTTCTGGCACCCCTATGGTTTGGATGTTAGCATGTTTAAAGTTGTTGCAGAGGTTCCTAAGCATCTCTTCATTTTTTTAAAATTCTTGTTTCCTCATTCTGTAGTGGTTGACTGTTCTTTTCTTTCTTATGTTCCAGATTATCGATGTGAACCCTGGTTTCTTTCCCTTCACCATTGGTCTTGTGTGGATTTTCCTTTGTTTCATTTAGCATAGCCTTCACTTCTTCCCTTATGTCTTTGCCGTACTTAAGCATATCTGTCAAGCCTGTGGGCATCTTTATCACCAGTGTTTTGAACTCTGTGTCTGTTAGGTTGGCTATCTCCTCATTTATTATGTTGGCTATCTCCTCATCTCTTAGTTCTCCCACTGGAACCTAGATTCATTCCCCCTTTTGGGCCATACTTCTCTGTCTCCTCATCTTGACAGGCTCCTGTGTTTTTTTGCCTCTTGTCTTAGGTAGAGCTGTCGCTCCTGTGACATTTTAAGGGGAGGGGCCTTAGGTTTTCTCGTCAGTACAGGATGACCTATTTCACCACATTGCGGTGCTGTGTGTGGGGGAGGCGTCTGAGAGGGAACAATGTCACTTGCTCAGCACTTGCTCCTTTTCCAGGTAGTTCTTCCACTTTGTATGGGACTGGCACCTCCTTAGTTGTCCTGGATGTCGTTCCCAGAGTGGGTGGGTCTGCGAACATTTTCAGTCTCTGGGGGCCCTTTAAACAAGCGGACTCTGCTGAGAGACTGGTTGTTTCCTCCTTCGCCCCAACCCCCATTGGTTTGCACAGTCAGAAGCAATGAGTCTTTATTTTTCCCTGCGCTTGAATCATGAGCTGCATGGTCTGGTCTGGAGCTGGGTATGACTGCACTTTCCGGCAGCCTGCTGCTGCCACCACTGCCGCTGCCACCACTGCCACTGCCACCGCATCGACTCCTCTCCGCCCCGGTTCTGCCCCTCCTACCTGTCTGGATGAGTATTTCTTCTTTATACTTTTGTTTGTTGGACTTCCATGCAGCTCGATTTTCTGGAACTTCTCGTCTCTAGTTTTGAGGTAGTTGTGTTCCTTCTTAGTTGTGGAGGGAGATACAGCATGTCTGTCTAGGCCTTGGGGTGGTGCTACTTCTCATAATTTTTTTTTTTTACTAATCTTATACACTATCAATTTTGGAGATTCCCTTATTAGATAATTTTAGTTGATTTATTTGCGTTAAGTCCCAAGGTATGTTTGGGGGTCAATGTTCACTTTAGTTATTTGATATCTTAGATCTAGAAGTAAATCTATTTAACCAGAAAAGTACTTTCTGCCACTTTATTTGCTTGGCTTAGGTAGAGACTGAGTCCAAGCATACTTGAGGAGGACTGGTAAACTCTCACCAAATCATTTTCCTCTCCCCTGTAATTTTTTATGAAGGCAAAGAGTCACATGTCAGCTTGAACTGGTGGAATGTACTGGTGGCATGCATCAGAACCTCACTGGGGTAGTCAGAATAATGTTCCCCCTGCACTTCCCTGAAAACATCTATGTCCTAATCCCTGGGACCTGTGAATATGTTATGTTACAAGGTAAAGAGGAACTAAGATTACAAATAGAATTAAGATTGCTAATCATTTGACCTTAACCTGGAGTGACTATGCTGGATTATCTTGGTGGGCCCAATGTGATCACAAGGGTCCTTAAAAATGGAAGAGAAGCAAACAAGGAAGCTAGAGTAAAGTGATATGTGAGTGGGACTTGGATGGCTGTTGTGGCTTTAAAGATGGAGGAAGGGGAGGCCATGAGCCAAGAAGCTGGAAAAGACAAGGAAATGGATTTTCCCCTAGAGCCTACAGAAAGGAAGGCAGCCCTGCCAAGACCTGGCTTTGAGCCCAGTGAAGACCTGCCAGACTTCTAAATGATGAATTTGTATTGTTTTAAGTCACTAAGTTTGTGGTAAGTTGTTATGGCAGCAATAGGAAACTAATACAACTTTCCTTGCAATGAGAGAAAACTCTATGAAGTACAATTTGTAGCAGGATCACAGAGTTAAATGGGATCTGGGAGGGATTTAGTCCATTCTTAATTCCCTATACAAAAGTCTCCTCTATCATACATTTAATAAATGGTCTTCCAGACTGTGTGAACCTATCAACAATGGGAACTACTGATGTGCAGAGATGGTTTGCTTTATTTTTGGATGATTTGAACAGATGAAGTTCTTTTTTCCAGCAAAAGCCAAAATGAGCTTTCCTGTAGCACAAATTCTTTAGTTTTGCTTTTGTTTTCTAGATTTGCCTGGAAATTTTTCAAGTATCTTGTTCATAAAAGATAACTCTTCAGTTGTTTGAAGATTTAGCCATGATTCCTTCAAGAGTTCTCTTTTTCTGACTGAGTATTCTCATGTCCTTCTAGTGGATTCCACAGCACACATCCCCCGGTGACTAAAACTGCAGTAAGCACTGCAGATATTGTTAGATCTGTAGAATCTAAGAGGCTTGATTATTTCCTTGGTTCTGGATGTCAGACCTCTGTGTTGCATTTGTATTCTTAGAGCATCCCTATCACATGCCCAATGCTAATAGCTCTTTCTTTCACCTAAGGTAAGCTCCCCTTTCCCTTCTCCAAAACTCTGAGTGCTCTGCTTTACACCTAACTGATACCTGATATGGTGTTTATTCTCGAAACATGCCATGGTTTTCATATCCTTCATCTTCCTGGTCTGATTCCTTATATGACCTATGCTTGCTGGTGAAGTAGAAGAAAAGATAAAACTGATTTCACCATATAGAGGAAAGAGCATGAGTTGTGTAGTCAAAGACCCAGATTTGAATCCTGACTTATATTTTCTTGGCTGTGAACTGTGGCCAAGTTCCTTAGCCTTTTATAAACTTCAATTTCCATATCTGGAAACAGGCGAAGAATAATTCTTGCTTACGGGTTGTGGTGAGGAGTAAATACGATTGCCTATGTAAAGTGCAAAACATAGTCCTCGGCACAATTCAGTATCTCTCTTGCTTCTCCCACTGCCTCCCACTTTGTTCTTCTTTTACCATATATAATCAGAAAGCAATAACAAATTGAGCTGCATGTGCTCAAGTAAGAGAGTTCTGGATGATCACTGTGGGTTGGAGCAATAGAAAACTTTCAGGGGTGGCAGGGCTTGGTCTGAACTTGGCAGCTGGGTGGGCAGTGGGCTGAACACCGGGATGGCTAGGGAAATTTGTTCTAACTTTGAAAGTAGTGTTCATTTTCAAGCCTTCTAAAGATGAAGACAAAGAGGCTAGCATTCCATGTAGGAAGGAACATGTTATTTATAACTCAGTTTTGAAATGTAACTTTGAGGATGTGAGATGTGGTTTGACTGCTGTAATGAGACAGACATGAAGAAAAGTAAGCTGAGTTTTGAATTGCAGAGACTTCATTGAGTATTTGCAAATCAGAAGAGTTCATTCTGTTTCCTGAGGACAATTTTTTTTTTTTTGTTTGTTTGTTTGTAAACTTTGCAGGCCTGGTCTGGGTAATGAAGACCAGGCTACTGATACTAGCACATCATCAAGATATTGGGAAGTCAGACTACGGAACATTCAGAATGGCCAGAAAATATCAGTGCTGGGAAAGTTTGAGGTTGTGGAAAGAAACTAGACCCTAGAGGCTTATCAATGTTTAGTTTCTAAATTCTCCCAGAAGTCCTCTTTTTTATATAGCTTGGCAAGCAAATATTTTATTTTTTTCTCATGAAATCATAATCTGAGACATCATTTTAGAAGGCATGCCAATAACTATTCTTTGGTTTGCTCTGCCTCTGCTAGTTTTATTTTTAACCCTCTCTTGATTATTTCTAACCCCCTTAATCAGGAAATCTCATTTTCTTTTATTAGGAAGGATTTATTCACAAGGCCAACTTGGACCTACATGGCATCTTTTAATATACATTACTGAATGCTGACATGGTTCTGCAAACATTAACAAGTGCATTCTGATATGAAATATACAAACTATGTGGAAAAATGGAGAGGTTCATGCTTGAGCTCATAATTTGATAGATCAGTTCAGGTTTACATATGGTAGAGAAATTTTTTTGGTAATAACAGAGAACTCAACAACAGAGGGACCAACAACAGTTATCTTCTACTAGGTGCCAGGTGACATGTTGGGTGCTAAAGATAAAACATTGAACAAGCTAGGTGGGGTCCCTGTCCTTATGAAATTATGTTCCAGTGTGGGAACTAGTAAAAAGATAAATAAAATCATTACAAGTTATACACACACACACACACACACACACACACACACACACATATATAATGATGAAAGCAAAAAGGAAGAGGTTGAAGTAAATGGACTGAATGTTTGTGTGTCTCACAAACTCGTATGTTGAAACCTAATTCTCAGTGTGATGGTATTTGGAGGTGGGGCCTCTGGGAGGTGATTAGATTATGGGAGTGAAGCCCTTCTGAATGGGATTAGTTCCCTCTTAAAAGAGACCCCAGTAAGCTTCCTTTCCACTTCCACTGTGTGAGGACAAATCAAGAAGACAACTACCTTTGAACCAGAAAGTGGACCTTCACCAGACACTGAATCTTCCAGTCTCTAGAATTATGAGCAATAAATTTCTATTGTTTATAAGCTACGCAGTCTATGGTACTTTGTTATAGGAGCCTGAACAGACTAAAACCAGCTATGATGGGGGTCACCTACTTGTAATAAGGTGGCCAAGAAAAGCTTCACTGAAAATTAAACTTTAAACTAAAATCTACAGAGGAGGAGTTTATATTTCAAAGTATAGGTAGAAGAATATTCAGGGCAGAGAAAATAGTATGTCCAAAGGCCCTGAGGCAGGAAAAATGTGATATGGTCAACAAAGTGATAGAAGGCTGAGGGGGCTGGAGCATTTTGAGTGAAGAATGAAAAAATAAAATCTGTTGGAGAGATTTCATCAGGTCAACGATATTTTTACTTATCCTACTCCCAATAACAAATGCCACTTTACTCTCCTCCCATCCATCTGTCACTTCCAAATTTTCCCCAACCTTTGTCAAGCCAGGAGAATGAAAGAATCAGACCACTCTCAGTCTGCCTGTTTTTTTTTTTGTCTTTGCCATCCAGAGTTGAGGCTGTGGAATTTTCATCTATAAACTCAGTTTCATCTCAAAATCTTAGACCAGTCTTGACTTCTGGTAGCAGTGTTATAGGAAAAATTGCCCAGGACTTTGGAACTCAGTCTTGTATGTCCATTGATGGTCTAGCTCTGGTTTTGTGCTTATTCTAAATAGCTTCTGCCTTCTCTTGGAGATCTGGTCCCAAACAATTCTCATAAATGCATTCATTCATTTAATTTATTTATTTGGCTTTTACTGAGGGACCTATTCTAGGCAAGGCACTGGCTTAGACCCTGGAAATATAAATATAAATGAGATGGCTCCTTCCTGTGGGTACTTGCAGGGTAGCAGAAAGCCAGATAAAGCAGAGAGCAGTGACAGGAGGCCTAGTCTGTGGGATTCAAGGAAGGCTTCCGAGAAAACAGGCACAAGTACAAGGTGAGAGAGGCAGGGTAGAGAGTGGGGAGCAGACTTCCGGGCAGAGAAGATGGCAGGAACTGAGGAAACAAGAAGTGGCATGGTGTGAGCGAAGAACCTCTCAGCAGCAATCATCCTTGCCATGTTCATCACCCCAGCGTTGGGACTTTTACTCTTCTGGCTATCAGTTGTATACCTGAACTTCAGTCTGCTTACCTGTGTGGATTTGGCATCCTCTGGAGCCTGCTCTAGGAGCCCCCATTGTATTGTAGAATCCTGTCCATTTATTGGGGCATAGTGCCTTCTCATTTGCTGTGGTGTCCTGGTACTGCACTGCTCTTCCTCCCTGAACTTAGGCAGAGACTTTCTGACTCCTGGTATGTTCTCTCCTCTTCTTGCTATTATTAGGCATCTGGGGGTTGAGTCTGAGGGGCCCTGACCTTGAGGAAATTTTTCTTAGCTCCTTGTGGTGGGAAGAGCACAGCTTATTGGTGGAGTGTTCCCAGTGGCCTCCTCTTGTCTCTTTTCTTAGGCAGCACTGTCATCTTTTAAGAGTGATGAGGTCAAGAGGAATGAGAGGGGAGGAGGACATGGGCAGTTTGGGAGCAACAGAGATCATCTCTGCCTATAGGAACAAGAAAGGGTTATCGTCTGAAGCTAAGGAAGAAAACTGAAAGGTCAGGATTAAACTAACAGGGCTGTCTACCCCTGTGTGTTCTCTCTACAAAACAAACAAAATGGCCCTTAGGACATAGCCTGCTTGGAATTGTGCAAAGAGGCAGAGGACAAAAGTCCTGAGGACAACCCCATAGCAATTGACTGGCACTTTTTTCTTCCCAGAAAGAACCAGGCAAGAGATCCTGGAGAGAAAGCTCTGGGGGCAACACAACAGGGGGAAGGGTCTAGGACCTTCTGAGAAAACTAGACTCAGACAGTTTGAGAGCTGACGGATGTTTTGCCTCCCTCTTTGATTCACTTATTTATTCATTCACCATTAGTGCATTTAACAAAAAATTATTCATTACCTTTTGTGGCAGACCCTATGCGTGTTTTCAGGAATATAATCTGTCAAGAAAATAGCAAGTTTCTTGACCTCACCATACTGATAGATTGGATGGTGTATGTGTGCACACATGCATGCAAGCATGACTAGAACACATTTAAAAAAATAATGTAAAATTTGATAAATAGCACAAACAAGACATACAGTGTTCCTTGGGTGCACATAGCTTGAGCAACCAATATCTCCTAGGGGTCAGGGCAGCTTCTTGGGGCACATAATTTTTAAGCTGAGTCCAGGTAGCAAAATAGGAGTGGGGAAGACAGGACAGGCAGAGTATTCTAAACATCAGTCGTGTGTACAAAGGCCTGAAAGTGAAGGGATATGATTCTTCAAGAGGTTCATCCCAGGCATTATAATTTATAATAGGAAGAGTGATGTTCAGGTATTGTTGAACACCTCTGAATATTGCATAAGCAAGGGACCACTGTGAGAGAGCCTTGGGCCAGTGTAGGAAGCACTCTGGCACCCGCATCAAAGCCCCTCACCTCCACTTGATTTTAAGCTCGACTGTGGTGGCTGACGTTATGGGCAGCATGCACAGTCACTGCGGGATGGCAGAAGCTCTCAACTTGCATTTCCGCTCACTTGTCCTTCTGTAGCTGTAGCAGGAGCATTAGTGCCTCCGGAGCTAAACTTCAGTCCATGTGGACTGAACCAAGTGAATACGTGCTCTGTTATCTTTCAGGTGACTCATTTTGTGAGGCATTCTCAGGAATCCCAATGGAAATAAGCTCAAATTACTCACAGTAGTGACCTTAATAACTGAACCTTTGCTTTGGCTTCCCCTTCCTTTTCTGGCTCCCATCAACAATCCCTCTCTCCTACTACCTGGGGTCATATGCCAAATACAACACCTGCGCCTAAGTCCTCACCTCAGCTGTGCCCTTCAGACAGCCCAAACTTTGACAGTTGACCACCTAAAGTCAAGTGCAACTTTTTAACTGTAATTTGGTTCTCTCTTTATCAAGTGCTATATCTTAATTGTGTTTCTCAAGTACTTGTAGTGCCACCTTCTCTAAGGAATGCTCTGCTGTTCCATCCCATTTTTGTAGGTTGGTGAAGCTAAGGCTGAAGCCGCCTCAAAGGAAGCACAAGATTAAAGCTCAGGATTTCTGATTTCAAGTTAAATACCTTCTGGACTGCTCTATTTTGGAGCATCATGCTTCTTCTTGAGGGAATGACTGATTCTGTGGACCATTCTCTGAGTTTTACTCAATGCCTTTAGTCAGAAGTCATTCTCTCAAAGGAATAATCCAATCAGAGGTAAAGCATTTGAACATGCTCCCTGGTCCTTACTGCTGATGTTTTGGAGCTATCTATGCACAAAGAACATACCACTACGTATTAGAAAACTCTAAACAAGGGATCCAGAAATCATCTCATTTCAGAGATGCTGGCTTCCACCATTATG
Source organism: Furipterus horrens (assembly GCF_987537825.1). Classification (NCBI taxonomy): domain Eukaryota; kingdom Metazoa; phylum Chordata; class Mammalia; order Chiroptera; family Furipteridae; genus Furipterus; species Furipterus horrens. The sequence continues at coordinate 170,221,009 of NW_028327172.1, forward strand.
TCCATGTTCTGAGACACAAGGTCATTGACTGCCATCCCAGAATAAGACTCAGCAGTGGAGTGACACATTCAGTACACCTTGTTCTAGCGTGGAGGGATGATCTAGGTTTTAGATGGGGAATTTCCATTTATATTTTGCAGGGAAAATGCAGTAGTTTCTACAATGTTGAAGACATGCTGAACTTCTTCCTGGGCTGATTTTAAGTTGACTGGGTCCTAGTGGTTAGCTTCATATCAATTCTCATCAACAGCATAGCAATGAGATACTCAGAATCTTCCCTCTCCTTTCTCATGTCCACTTTAAATGCCTGACTTATACTGAAGGCAAAAAAAATCAACTGGCCTAGCTAGTATATTAGAGAAAAGAATTAAATAGAATTTTTAGCTCTCAGGGCCATTCCAGTTTGTCATTTTGTGAAATTAGAGACAGATGGGTGATGTCTGTGTGTTGTGGGAAATTCTGCCCTACATTCCAGCCAATGATGGGAGTTATGAAAGAGGACAGAGAGGGGAAAGAGAAAGCTGTTTGGATCAGGCAGAATATTGCTAATTCTGTGACAAAAATAGCATCAAATCTGCAAACATTAATTCTAGGCAAGTCTTATTCTAAGACTATTTTCTTTGTTTTCTTTCACTTTTCTAGCTTTCACAGTAGTAGATGAATTTAAACTGGTTGCAAATGGAAGAGGATTCAAAGGTCATCTGGCTTATCTCTGACTGCAGAATATCAGTTTGCCATAAGATAAGCATTCAGTGGTACAAGGGACCACTGGTGGTCAAACAATCAACAAACAATCAGGCAGATCATAACAGATTTTGAGCTGACTCAATTGTTGCTCTAAAGATTCAACTGGTAGAGGGGGTAGGTGGTAGTATGTGGGAAAGGGATTGTAGTGTGGAAAGAGCTGTGGTTTGAAGAAGAATGGGGTCCACACTCCAGGGGTTCCATGAACTAATAGGTCTATTTACAAATAATCGTGTCCCTTTTTACAGGAATCCTGAGACTTCTGTGATCATGTTCTGGGTCAGAAGTTAAAGGAAACAGGTGGATCACTATGTCAGAAAAGAAAAAGATACAGACAGTGGGTGTTGTAGGGTAACTGGCAGGTTATTGAGGAGGCTCAAGGAGCATGGGTTCAGGTGGAAGCACCGAGAAAGGATCCAGTAACACAACATTGAGGATTCAAGAGCCTTGAAGTCACTGAGGCAGGGAATGGGATGTAGTGGCATGGTCCCTCCCAGGCACAGGGCAGTGAGATTTCAGATGAGAGAACAAGAAGAGAGGGTAAATACAAGTCAAGCTTTGTGGAGTTTCTATGAGTACTGACTTAAAGAAAGCAAAAAGAAATCTTTGAAAGAAGAGACAGAGTCAGCATAAGGTCAAATTAAAGAGAGAACGAGTCAATTTCCAGGGAAGGGAAGTGGAATGTAGCTGCGTTTTCTTGGGTCAACCTCTCCTTCCTCAAGCCTCAGTCTCTCATTTTTGAAACAGATATAAAAATTCTTCGTACATCTCATATTTGGAATGAAAAACAAACAGAATAAAACAGGTGAAAGCATTCTGTAAACAATAAGAGAAGATAGTAATGAAGCTTTGTGGTGTTCTCTCCTAGGGCTACTAGGCCGGGCCAGGAGAACATTCCCACGCACACACTTCACTGACCAGGGGACAGGCTCCCCACCCCACTGTAGATTCTAAAGGGTGCTTAATGGCTATTCCGTTGTTCCAAGCACAGGATACCTTCTAATGTTGAAATTGTTGGCAATTTGTATTAATTTTTCTTCATGAATATCTTATAAAATTTTTTAAATGACTGTTCAAGGACAGGGACTTTCAAAATGGTATAAAAACTGTTGGTCCCTTTCCCAGGAAAATAGCAACATGGTGGTTCCTACTTCACTGACATTGATGGTTAGATTAAGCAAAACTAATTGAGTAGCTTCCTTTGCAGAATCCTATCTGGGTGCATTTCTTTCTGACTACTATGAGCATAGTGTACAAGCATCCAGCCAAGGAGTGAGCAATATGGGGCAGACAGGGTTTGGTTGCATCCAGCACATTGCCCTTAAAGGAGGAGAATCAAATGGAAGACAAGTGAATTCTTAGAAATTGTTGTGAAACTCCTGCTCATCTCCCAGGCCAGCTGTGAAAGACCTGTGAGGTGGGAACCATCATAATAAATCATACAGCTTTGAGTGATTTGGCAGCTCTTTGCAAAAGACAATTCACATGTGCAAAGAGGTCTGCCTTAGTGGGCTAAAGAGAAATAGTAGTAGCATGACATTCTTTTATGATGTCTCCCTTGAAATAGTTATCCTCTTTAATTGAAGGATTCTTGGTAGAAAGCAGTAAAGGGGAAGGGTTTGGTTTTGATCTATAATTCAAGTGCAAAGGGGAGCTTAATGATACCAGGGAAGCCATATGAGTAACCACCTCATATGGCTACTTCATCTACTTCTCCTCGTAGAATAATGGGCTTCCTGGAAATTGGTTGTTAGAAATAAAAAAAGCTTCAAATACATTATAGTTCCTATTACATATATTTTTTTATGCACAACACTTCTGACACCAAATGTTTGGGTTTTTCACACCATGCATTTCTCCAGGTCTCTGTGGATACCAACTGGATGTCCTACAATTTAATTTGATTTTGATACTAACTACCTGAAGTTAGTACAGACCCCATAAGTTAAGGGCTCAAAACTGCCCCTCACTTCAGACTGCAATCACAAGTAGTGGGTCCCCTGTTTACCTAGACTTTTGTTTAACTTGACTACAAATTCAGGGTTTCCCCCTCCTCAGATTTGGGAATTTACTATAATGGTTCATAGAACTCAGGGAAACTCTTTACTGTTACTGGTTAATTCTACAGGATATTAGAAAGGATACAGATGAACAGTTAGGTTGAGAGGCCCATAGAGTGAGGTCCAGAAGGGTCCTGGGTGCAGGAACTCTCTCCCCATAGAATTTTGGGTGCACTACACTCTCAGCACATGGATATGTTCACCAACTTGGTAGCTTTCTTTATCCACCTATGAGGTGAAGGACATTTGGTTTATTTCAGTTCTTGGCAATTATAAATAAAGGTGCTATAAACATTTGTGTCCAGGTCTTTGTGTGGATATAACTTCTATTTCTTTTGTATCAATACCTGAGTAAGGTTGCTGGGCCATATATTAAATATACGTTTATAAGAAACTCCTTGATTCCACCAGCAGTGTATGGGAGCTCCAATGTGTAACAAAGGGGGCTTATCTCTTTTGTGATGCAAAGAGGAGAAATAGGGAGGACCGCTTTGACATAACACTATTTAACCTGGGACCTGAAGGAGAGCAGTTAGTCAGGCAAATGGACTGGGGATGGGGTGGTGTGAAGCATTTCAGGCTGAAGGAGCAGCATGTGCAAAAATCAGCAGAGGATTTTAAAAACAAGGTTGCAAACTGTCCATTGTATCTCATACAATGAATACTGCAGGTGATATTTGGAAGAGCAGTTTCAATGGAGTGCTGTGGTTGGAAGCCAATTTGCTGATGTCAAAGAGTGAATGGGAAGTGAGGAAGTGGAGGGAAGTGTCTGGACCATTCTGAAAAATGTTAGCTATGAGTGGGAGGGGAGAGAGGGTAGGAGAGGTCCACCTGGTTCAGGAGAGCTGTTAAGGATGAGAGAGATCTGAGCAGGATGACAGGCTAGAGAGGAAGAGGTGATGGGTGCAGATAAAGGAGATGGCAAAGAAGGGGCTTGCACTAGAGAACAGTGGATGAAATAAGAGGTCTGAGATACAGTATTCCCTCACTTGTTGCGGGTATTACGTTTTAGACCCCCCGCGAAGTAGGAACCTTATATTTATTCTACACTCTTAAACCTACGTAACTTTAACAACATAACGTGTATAGTTCCGCAAAATCCCACAATATAGCGAAAAATCTGTGATAAATATAATATTTTAAAAAATCCCACAATACAGTGAGGCCGCAATAAGTGGATCATGATATAGCAAGGGACTACTGTATTGGAATCCAATCACAAATCAGGTAAGGCATTTCTGAAATAATTGTGTAATCTATGGAGAAATACAGGGTAGGGCAAAAGTAAGTTTACCATTGTTTGTATGGAAAATAATACAATGATTAATAATAATACAAGAATAAACTCTGCTTCATGTACTCACAACTGTAAACCTACTTTTGCCCTTTGCTGTAGAAATGCAATAAAGTATCTAAAAATTACTCACAATCGCACAATATATTATTGTATTTTTCTGGATTTCCCCCCCATCATTAATTTATTCATAAATTTTTTATGTAATTGAGATGCTACTCTGTATAGGACTGTGTGTAAATATGATGTTTGAGATATTATTTTCCTCAGTTAATGTGTCACTTGTTACTTTATGGACACTAGAATAGAGCTCCATGAGGCTAGGGATCATGTTGTCTTGGTGACTCATGCCATCAGGGTTAACACTGTGACTTGCACATGTTAAATGTTTCATATATATTTATAAGTTAGTATGTAATTTTGTTAACATTATAGTGTGAGCCAACCCTGGCTGGTTTGGCTCAGTGGATTGAGCGTCGGCCTGAGAGCTAAGTGTCGCTGGTTCGATCTTCCAGTCAGGGCACATCAGAGAAGGAAAACTCTGACTCCAAAAAACCTCCGCTGCCTTGCGGCATACCTCTTCAGGGGAAAGGCTAAGGGAGTAAACCCCGACAGAAAATCCGGAGCCGGAGTCCCTAAGGCGGTTTGACGTTGTAGTCAACACCGGCAACTCCTGCGGCGCACCTGAAGCCAAGCTGTATTGACTCCGTCTTTCCCTTGGATCCTTCAGCTGCGAAGAGAGGGGGGGTCTGCTGCATGGGCAACAGCAGACCCTCCATATCACCCTGCCCAGGCTCTGTAGCTTCAGCTTCACTGGAGAGGACACTCCAGCGTCATCGCAAGATGTCGATTCAACACGGGAGGAGACAGATACCGTGTCACTCCCGAGTCAGACTGCACAGCCATTCTCGGTGGTGCAGATAGACTCTTAAGAAGCTACACCATCGTTTCTCGGGACGGACGGCTGCCGACGACGATAGTGTGAGCATTTCTTCCATCTTATTAATATTATTTAAAGGCATTTTAATGACTTCAAAGTGCTTCTTGGCATATACATACCATCATTTACTTAATTCCTTGTCTGTTAGAGGCATAGTTAGGCTTTTACATTTAGTCTAAGATGTTAGTTATAGTAGCGATGGCTATTCTTTATTGAATGTTTGCTGTTATAAGCATTTATTACTGTGCTTTACACACATTATTTCATTTCCCAACAGCCCAATTAAGTAAATATTATTTTAAATCTCCATTTTACAGCTAAGGAAAATGAAGCTAATCGAGTTTTGGTAATTTGCCTGAAATCCTAAAAATAATGAGTAGTACAATTGGACTCACTCCCAGGTCTCTTGATACTTAGCTTGTGTTCTTCATGATTCATCTATGCTGCCTTATGGCAGAAGCTAGTTTCTGTCATTCAGTCAGTAAACATTTGCTGAGCACCTATAAAGTGTGAAGCACTGTGTGAGCAGGGACGGTCCTAGACAACCTTCTGGATGCAGACAGACAACGAGGTAAGGTGTGCACTGGAAAGAGAGAAAACAAAAACTGAATTCCTACTCCCCGAGGGGTTCAAAATTTGATTCAATTTAATTATGAGAAATTTACTGGCCATCATTTACGGAGCAGGCAGTGTAGTAGACACTGGAGAGATTATTGTGAATGAGAGACTGGCGCCCTGAACTAATGTAGTTCATGGCCTAGTGGAGAAGAGGGCATTAAATCAACAAATCCAGTGCAAAGGTTATTAGAGAAGAGCATGTGGGGGTATGTAGCAAAAATAATGAACCTTATCTCAGGGGTCAGGGAGGGTCTCCAGGAAGCAAAACTGTTTCAGTTGAGATTTGAAAATAAGTAGGAGTTAGCCAGAGGGAAAAGGAAAGAGGCAAAGTGGTGGGAGCACACTCGAGGTGAGGCTGAAACCAAAGACGAGCATGGGCAGACAGATTGAGGGACAGAAAAATGTCCAACTGACTGGAGGAGAGGGAAAGGGATGGGTCAGTGTGGAGAGAAAGGAAGGAGTGTAAGGGTGCGAGTGCCAGGTGGTGCTGACCGTTGAAAGCCATGCTAGGAGGCTCCTTCATCCTAGGAGGCCACGGGAATCCGCAGGAGATCGTGACGTGAATATGATGTAGAGGAAATTTGCTCTGCTGCAGTGTGGTGAGCTGATTGGAGGAGACACAGTGAGTGGGGTGCTGTTATAGCAGGCCAGGGGAGGTGTTCTGTAGGCCTGGGCCTAAGTGGTGGGAGGGGGAGAGGATTGCTTGAGATAGGCTATGGGCTAGATGGAGTTGAATGATTGGCAGGAGAAAGAAATATGGGGGAATAGGGGTTCATCCCTGACTGACACAGCTGAGTAGCTTTGGAATCATTTCCTGAGATGCGGAAGAAGAGAGGGTTTAGGGAGATGATTAGCAATTCAGTTCTGGACATTTTAATTTTGACGTGTTAAAAACACATGCAAATGGAATGTCCAGGAGGATGTTGGATATACGTGTCCTAGACAAAGATATCTGGGCAAAGAAAAACTCTTGGGCCTTATTCATATATTGACAGTAATTGAATCTCTGTAGTTAGGGCATGTCTGCCTAGAGAGAGGGTGTGTATAAGGAGAGAAGGGTTTAGGAGAGAAAAGAGCCAAAAGTTTAAGGGGGAGGAAGAGTAGAAACAGCAAAAGAGACTTAAATAAAAACTAGATACAAGGGGAGATGTTTTGGAACCCAGCTAATGACAGTATTTTTCTCATAGAAAAGGAATAGTCAAGAGTGTTATACTCTCCTGAGAGGTCGGAAAAAATAACAGTTGAAAGTTGCCTGTTGGATTATGCAACCTCTGGGTCACTGGTGACTTTGGCAAGAGCAGTTTTGTTTGCGACGAGGGCAGACACTGTTTGGGGGCATTGAGTAACTTGTGGAGAGGACACACTGGCCTCCAGAGCCCCTCTCCCTGCAGCCTGCACCTCGCCCAGTAGAGGGTCGATGAGGGCGATGGTGGTGAACCAGTGCCTGGTCACTTGAATTGTGGCAGCTGCAGTCCTGGAGGAGGCCTGTCATGAATTTTTCTGTCCCCCATTATAATTTTATGGGGGAAATTTGTTTTGCTCTGTGACTTTTTAAGAACTGGCACTAAAAGAAAAATGAGAAGCTTTCCAGGGACAGCATCTTTGACAGTTCAGCAGTACTACACATATCCTGAGAAAGTTAAAGCTTAAAGGGGATGAGAAAAATTTGCAAGAAATTTATTAGTTGTGTTTCAAGCTGTGCACAGAGCAACAGGCTAACAGCATATTAATGCCTTCCTGGGGGGCTGCCATTCACCTAGCTGCAGGAATATGGCAATAAAAACAGGCTGTGAAGTTGGAAACTCACTCCAGATATATAGTAGAGCTATTGGAAAAAATGACCCCAATGCTCACGACAAGCTTCTGGCTTTTCATTGAGAATCATTCTACAGAAGGCCAGACTAGTCTTAAACAATTGCTGGGAGCAATGCTGCAGGGCTCTGCACCAGAGTCATTGTGACCCTGTCTTGTCTGACATGGGAAGGTGTGGATAGTTGTTTTTAGAATTAGAACTGACAATCTCAGGTTGATGTTTGCTTTTTAAAAGACTTTAATTTACTTTTAGAGAGAAAGAGAGGGAGAGAAACACCAGTAGGTTACTTCTTGCACGTGACCAGCAACCCAGGCATGGGCTCTGTCTGGGATTCAAACTGGGACCTTTCACTTTGCGGGATGACCCTCAACCAGCGGAGCCATGCCAGTCAGGGCTCAGATTGATGTTTTTTCTTGACTTTGGTATGCACCATTATTTTGTCCCTTGTATATTTATCTTTCTAATTATGTTACCCTCAGTCTGATATAAAAATAAACTTGCTTTGTCTAAGCCCAGCCATTTGGATTGAGATAAAGGCAGTCCTGCGGCTCCCTGGATGATGAGAAAAAGCCAATTTGAGCTAAAGTTTTAATTTTGCTATAAAGATTTCCCACAATATAGAAAATCCACAGGCAGATGATATAAACTTGACTGAGCAATCAGTGGGACAATCCAGGGTGACTGCAGAGTATGTAAGAGAGGGGACACAGATGATAATTAGGGTACAAGGGTGTACCCAACTATGGTCCAAACAAGTTAATCATTTTGAATGTGTTACTGTCAATGAAGATGACTGGTGATTAATTTAGTCTCAAAATTCTGTAGGCTAATTCAGTGCCATGGGCTACGAGTGCTTGCTTCAACTCCAGGTCTTCATGGGAACCTACAATTTATGTTAGCATCTGGGAATGTGAGTTAATTCCAAGACCCACCAGATAAAGAAAACAGTCTGTTGGGATTGGATAGAGATTGGATGGGTGGGTGGAGGCAGAGACTGAGACTTGAGGCCCTGATTATTAGCAGTCTTAGCTGCGAGGGCAAGAATTAACTTCTTGGAAATCTCTAAAATACTGTAGAGCTATGGAATTGAAAAACAGGAGTGAACAACTGGGTGCATTTTCTTAAATGTGAATGGTCACTCTTGAGTCTCTTAAATAAAAAAACAGCAGATTGTATTTTCAAATGCCATCCTCTTAACCAGTTTTTATTTATTTATTTATTTTTAGAAAACTCTCTTGAACCTAGACATTCTGTTGTGCTCTAAGGAACTCTATGATGGAATTAGTTTCAGAGCACAAAGTGGAAAATGAGTCATAGATTTAAAATGGGAATATTGTTTAGCTGCATAAACTATACATGAAGTCTTACTCCACTTTTGCCACTTTTCTTCATAATCTCTCCTTTAATGCCAAACTTTTCAGAAAAAGAACCTCCATAAATTTTTCAGATGACTTCAGATTGAAAATATCATCAGAATCCTAATGGATGTGAAAATGACACCAACTTTGAAGTTAAGTAGCGACTTCAAACTGTAAGCTATAGTTTTGGTTGCTAGGAAATTATCTGATGCTCATAACTCAATAGTTTTGAAAAACTCATGAAAATCAAGTAATATCACTGATATGTAGTTTGGCTGTCCTTGTAATTCATCTTAGAACTGGTTGACAAATAAGCTATCTACTATGTATCTAGTGAAGTTAAAAATGTAATCCTTAAGGAAGATTTGTTCATTAAGTAGCTGTGTTTTAGTGAGAAATGGGAATTGGGTTAAGCAAGAAGCTGATAAAAGTTCTAAAATGGTCTTTATTTAAAAAACTTGAGAAAAGGCTTTTGTGTATGCACACAAATATGTACATAAATGTGCATGTGCAGGGAGAGGAAGGGGGAGAAGGAAGGCAGGGAAAGGGGGCATGGGAGGGGAGGAGAAGGGAGGTGGGGAAGGGGAGAGGACTTGATCTGAGAAAGGATGTAAGACGTCACTCACTGCAGGCAGAGCAAATTTACAGGTGCACATTTAATTGCTGATTTTCTGAACAGTATTCTTTATTCTTTCAAATCATTCAAGCAAATATTCCTTATAGTCCCCCTGGGTTCAGTGACATTAGGATGCATCTTGAGAACTTACAGAAGATTTCCCATGTCCCCATTGGTTTTGGAGATAATTACTTTGGATGATTTTCCTTAATCCTTCTCCCTGGTGATTTTTCAAGGTGCCACATTTTGCCTCTTTGCTGACATCCTGCCTGCTCTTTGTAATTGCTTTCTGCTCTGTGTGCCTTTGTCAGAGACCCTGAAGCCAGACGAGGAATAGTAATTGTCACTAAACTCATAACCTGTCCTCAGAGAAACAATGCTATAAACAGCCTTCATATTCAAAATACTGTCTTATGTATTTCTGGCGCCAAATAGTGTACCCAGGGTTTAATGTAGTGCATGCCTTTCCAAATGGTGGGAATTAAGGGAGAAGTTGGGTCATTTTTCAAAGGACAGCAGATGTTGCTCAGATAGGAAGAAAAGCGAGCACTTCCAGAATTTTTGCTCTATTTAAAAAAGGTCATTTTCAACTCAAGGATTTTAGAGTCTGAGGGCTGAAAGGATACTTTTGAGAACACCTGCTCTAAACTCACCCAAATGCTCCTTAGAACCAAAGGCTTATAAAACAAAGACAAAATGCCATACCTAAAAATCAGAAGTCACAAAATTAAAAATGTAACTGAAAATCTGCTTTTTTGGGGAAGACTAAGCAGGAGAATGATTCCAGGTAGATTTTCCATGGAACTCTTGAGCTGAGTTATTTTTTCCCCTGCAGACAGTTCAGCAGTTCTAAGTAAATGGATTTCTGTATTCCCCGCCCAGCCCCCCCCAATCTGAACAACTTGAGAAAAGTGAAGTTTAGCCATTTACATGGCCCTGGTCTGGACTTAGTGCTGTTTATTATTACTTACGGTAATTTTTTCCTCTTCTCAAGCATGTTGGGCCTTACAAACATTGGTTTTATTGGCTTGAAAATGCCACTTTAAGTCTGCATGAACTCATTTTCTTTGCTTTGTTTTTCAAGTTTAATGTGTTCATTTAAGAATTCAGTTGCTTCCTAAAAATGTGGATGTAAATAGATTTCTACTATATAGTAGTAGTTAAAACCTTCAGTTAATAAGATCAGATTGTGAATTTGATTGTAGATAGAGTTTAAGAAGTTCAGAGTAAGAAACATGCCTGGCTTGTCTGGCCCACTTTGTGTATTCCACTTTGCTCTTCCTCTAGCCCCCAGCCTACACTTATATTCACAGACACACACACACGCGCACGCACACACACACACACATCATCAGGCTGAATAATTTTTTGTTGTGTGTGGGGTGGGCTTCTGTGAACTGTAAGATGTTTAGCAGCATCCCAGGCTTCTAACCACTGGATGCCAGTAAGCACCCCCAGTCATGCCAACCCAAACTGTCTCCTGATGTTGCCAAATGTCCCTTGGAGTCCCCCAAGAAGCAAAATCAAACCCCAGTGAAGAATGATTGGGCTAAAAAAAAAACACAAAAACAAATGGTTTTATGGAGCACATCGCCCTCTTGCAAAAACAAGTAGCAGGAAACATTTCATGTCCACCACTACATCTCCACCACCTAGAAGTTCCTGGTACATGATAGGGTTCAATGATACTTATGGGCCTTACTACAAACAGGATGGAATGTGGTATATATATCATGTGATAGTGATCTGTTATCTTCTATTTTCTGGCTTACTCTAGGTACTCAATTAATATATATTTTTCAATGACTACACAATGAATGAATGAATGAATAAATAAATAAATGAGTGAATATTTTTCAATAACTTTCCCACTTGAGACTTTTGATCTTGAGAGGAAGGTAGATTTAAACTGGGCATTACTATATATAATTCAATGATTATTATATATGACACCCTCCTACTCTCTTTAGAAATGTGTGGTAGCTATGGCTGTGCTCTCTTCATGCTCAGGTGGAGGCAGTTTTCTTTAAATTGAGGTCCGTGACCCATTATTAAATTCTGAAATTTTGATTTGGTAGATCATGGCCAGAATTAAAAAAAACAGAAGATAAAATAGAAATGGTCAGACTACATCAGATGCTGTGAGGGTATGTATTGTTTCTTATAATTTTTGTTTTAGTTATTTTGTGTCTGTTTATGTCTTGGGTTGTAAGGTAAAATATACGGGTTTTTTTTGGTGCACCCCACTTAGAAAAACTTGAAAGTTACTGGCCTGTAGAAGAACCTGGGAACATGGTGACCAGAGCAGAAAACACTCTCTCCCAATAGCTGAGCTGGTGAATGAAGGGTGAGAGGACCATATGGGAAGTGTGGAGCAGTACTTCAAAGACTCTGGCCTTTGGGGGTGACATGTACACCTATCACAACACCAGGGGGCATGCCTGTCTTTTGGAGTGAAGTGGTGGGAGGCAATGGGAGGTAAGGTGAGATAACTATGGAGTTAAGCCTAGAAAGCAGTCACTGTTGTTCCTTGTGTGTGTGTGTGTTTTAATGTATAAAGAGGATACAGCTGTTCTGTCTGCAGAATTTCTTTTCTTGGCCCCATGAAAAACGATATCAGTGTATTTCACTGGTTTTCTATTTATTCCAAACTAAAGAAGTCTGGTGATTCATCAGTCTGATCAAATGTCTCTTGAAACAATATTGACTCAGATGATGGCAAATGAAGATATTTCCTCTAAGGTAAAAGCCTGTCAATCATGACATTTAGAACAAGCATGGGCTAGCTTGAAATGCCTCTTTTAATGTTGCGAACATGAAGAACAAATGGGTTTGAAAAACATATGTGCTCTTGGTGAGTCTTTTTTCTATATAAAAGACTATTTTGAACTCAGAAAGTGATTTTATAGACTATAAAATGCTATGATTAAATTACATAAAAGCAAGTTCTGGTATATTATTCGTAAGATGATAATAACCATATTTCTCTTTTCACTTTATTTTAAACCCAAGAGGGGAGTTACCAAAACAAACAAACAAACAAACAACAACAACAACAAAAAACACACCAGGATTAATAGCCAGGAACATTACAAAGAAGGTGTCTGGATTAAGCAAAGAGTACTAGAAAAAGGCGTTTACTAATTTGAGTATGCTCTTCTGAAATGTCTACATAAAGCTACTTTCCTCTTTAAAAATGTGCAAAATGCTTCAGAGACTGTTTGGAACCTGGGTTTCGCGTGGGTTTCCAACACCATAACCTGCACCAGATACACTTAGGACTTCGGCATCCTTGCCGGAATCACAGCTTAGTTCTGAAAAACCTTTCTCTGACATCTTCCTTGTTCCCCATCGGAATCTGCTCCCAGATCCTGTCCTCTTAGTTCGTTACTAATCTTTTCCTTAAAAAAAAAAAAAAAAAAAAAAAAAAAAAAAAGCTTTATTTATTAAAAAAAAAAAAAAAGATTTTATTTATTTATTTATTTTGAGAGAGGGGAAAGGAGAGGAAAAGAGAGGAAGAGAAACATCAATGTGTGGTTGCCTATTGCACACTCCCAAATGGGGACCTGACCCGCAACCCAGGCCTGTGCCCTGACTAAGAATCAAGCTGGTGACCCTTTGGTTTGCAGGCTGATACTCAATCCATGGAGCCACACTAGCCAGGGCTGTTACTAATCTTTTTCAATTTCATACCATCCATTGGGCCTGATGCTTAGCACTTTCCCCTAACTGGGATTCTAATTCTATTTTCCACTGCTTCATGCCCCTTTGGATTTTACTTTTCCCAGATCTACTGTCTCCTCATGGATGACATTCCTGTAGGGCTCTTCTTTTCTTTTGAGCAGAGAGTAAACATAGCCAAAAATAAGCATGTTTACAGCAAGTTACAGAGCACTAAGGAAAAAAAAGGAGCGCGTTGAAGGTTGTCAGTAAACGCTTATAGGTAGAAAAAACATATGTGGGATCTTAATTTGTTTTTGCTCTAAAAGCACTTTGGGGCCAGAGGAAGGTCAAACCAATGTGAAATAATATGAACTATTAAAAATAAGAATTTTGTAAGGCATTTGTAAACAAGATAAAGATGTAAAACTCACCTAAAAATGGAAATGTGAAAAAAATTCTATGTTTGATATAGCAACAAAATCTAAAATATACATAGCAATAAAGATGCCAAGATAGAGAACCTGTATAGAGAAAACCATAAAATTGTTATTGAAAGATACAGTATGTACTAGGATAGAGGGGCTTAAAAATAACAAAATATCAGCTCTGCTTTATGCCTCTCAATAACAATTTTATGGTTTTCTTTATACAGGTCCTGTATTTTGGCATCTTTATTGCTATACATATTTTAGAAGGGCTTAAAAATAACAAAATATCAATTTTATGAAAATTGATAGATAAATCTACAATTTTCAGTAAAATTTCATAGGATTTTTCTTTTTAGAATTAGATAAAATGTTCTTTAAGTTTATATGTAAGGATAAATACTCATGAATAGAGGAGAATTTTGAAAAAGAAAACTAAAAGATTTTTTAAGCATCATGTAATACAATAATGCCAGTGTATTTAAGTCAATGATATTGGCAAAAGAATAGACTAATAGCTCAGAAGAAATGAATAGAGAACCTAGAAGTAGAACCCAGTACATATGAAAATATGCACTATTCATCCAAAATATGTATATTGCATGCTTTCTATATACAATACTATTTTATTCTAGGCTTGGCAAAAATTAAGTACAATATTCCCTCACTTATTGTGGGTATTACGTTCTAGACCACCCCCCCGCAATAGGTGAAAATCTGCGAAGTAGAAACCTTACATTTATTTTAGTATTTATATATATTTTAAGGCTTTGTAAACCCTTACCACACACTTATAAACTGTTCCCAGTTCCTTATTAACCTTTCCCACTCCCTTATTAACCTTTTCCACACTTTTATAAACACTACTTATGTTCTTAAACATATTCTACACTCTTAAACCTATGTAACTTTAACAACATATTTATACAGTACTGCAAAATCCTGCACTATAGTAAAAAATCCACGATAAATAATTAAATATAATGTTTTGAAAAATCCCACGATACAGTGAGGCCGCGATAAGTGAACTGTGATACAGAGAGGGACTACCGTATTGCTACTTACAAGGGAAAAGGATAGACTATTTAATAAACAGAGCTGACACAACTAACCATTCATTTGGGGGAAAATAAACCTCTCTTACATTATATTTTAAAAATCCAGTGTCAAAGTATAATTTAAAACATTTAAAAACATGACTTTCATGAACATAAATTGAATGCAAGTCAAAATTTATTTAATTTTTTAGTGAGGGAACCAGCAGAATGATAAAACCAGTTCAAAGACTGTTTGGAGAATAGAGATTTATACAATTAGTTGGGAAAGGCAGGCTGGAACAAGCTTACTAAGTTAGAGACAAAATTGGCTACAGGGAAATAAAATTCTGACTTATTTTCTCTATTGCATAAAAATAATTTGCATCTCTGTTGGCGAAAAACCTAAAAGTTAACATGAGAAGTCATGCACTCTGGGTCCTAATCAACAGTAAATAATAAATAGCAAATAAAAAATAGTACATCTGCCATTTGGTGCAACATGAATGGATCTTGAGAGTATTATGCTAAGTGAAATAAGTCAGATGGAAAAGGACAAGAACCAAACGGATTTTGCTCATATGTGGGATATAAAACAGAAAGCAACAAATGAACAAACAAATAAACAAACAAAAAACTTCCCTAAGCTTATAGATACAGACAACAGAATGGCAGTTACCAGACAAGAACAGAGTTAGGGGAGAGGATTAAAATTGTAAAGGGGGTTAAATATATGATGACAGAAGGAAACTAAATTTCAGCCGGTGAGCACAAAATTGAGTGAGTATACAGATATCGTATTGTAAAGTTTTATGTCTAAAACCTATGTAATGTCATTAACTAATGTTACCCCAATAAACTTAATAATAAAGAATGATACATCTTCTTGTCTCTAGGACCAAGAAAACAAAATATCCTTTAATGGGTCTGTTAAACAATGCTCTACATTGACAATGAAAGGACATGCATAATTCTTTTGCTGTATTTCCAAGTTTAAAACAGAAAAAGAAAAAAGCTTCTGTATAACAAAAGATACTATAAAACTCTAATCGATGACAAGGAGATAAACACTCTGGAAAAATGAGCAAAGAATAGTAGGAGGCAATTCATGAAAGAATGAAGATGCTCAAACTCACTAGAGGCCAAGGAAATGCAAATTAAAGTAACAAGGAAATAGCTGCACCCCACCAGAATGCCAGAACTTTGAGTGACATCCATTGCTGGTGGGCATACAGGGAAAAGAGCAGTCTCATGCTCTGCCAATGGAAATGTGAATTGTTTTAGCCTTTTAGAGAATAAACTAGAAATAGTGATTAATTAAAAATACATATATCCCTCCACCTAGCGTATCATATTTCTGAGAAACTGTTCAAAGGAAAAGCACCAGGACTTAACATATTTTCAAGGATGTTTATTACACTATTAACTAGGCAAAAACTGAAAGAAGATGAATGCCTATCAATAAGGGAATGGTAAATACATTGTAGAATGTTTATCCCACGTAATATTATGCTTCCATTAAACAACAGCAACAAAAGAATTAGATCTGTACCAGGTGATTGGAAGGTATTTCCATGAATTATTGTCACATGAGAGAAGCAAGATACAGAACAATCTTTAAAATATGATCTCATCCTTATAAAACAAAAATGCATTAACTGCCATATGTTTACATGTATACGGATGTTTATATATAATTACATAAGCATAAAGAGAAGTATCTAAAGATAAATCTCCTGGGTAGCTAATGTGGATAACAATGAAGGAGGGAGAGAGAAAACCAAATAAAAAAGGAAAAGAAAAACTTAAAACACTGTACTAGAAACAAGGCTAGTATGCTCGCACTATGCATTTATGAAAAACCATAAATAACAGTAGTCCCTCTCTATATCGCAGTTCACTTATTGCAGCCTCACTGTATTGCAGGATTTTAAAAAATATTATATTTAATTATTTATCATGGGTTTTTCACTATATCGTGGGATTTTGTGGTGTTGTATACGCATATTGTTAAAGTTAACGTAGGTTTAAGAGTATAGAGTATGTTCAGGCCCTGGCTGCTGTGGCTCAGTGAATTGAGCGTCGGCCTGAGAGCCAAGTGTTGCTGGTTCGATTCCCAGTCAGGGCACATGACTAGGTTGCACGTCAGGTCCCCAGTTGGGGGCGCGAGTGAGAGGCAACCACACAGTGATGTTTCTCTCCCTCTCTTTCTCCTTTCCCCTCTCTCTAAAAAGAAAATAACATGAGTAGTGTTTATAAAAGTGTGGAAAATGTTAATAAAGAAGTGGGAAAGGTTAATAAGGGACTGGGAATGGTTTATAAGTGTGTGGTAAGGGTTTATAAAACCTTAAAATATATATAAATACTAAAATAAATGTAAGGTTCCTACTTCGCGGATTTTCACCTTACAGCGGGGTCTAGAACATAATACCCATGAGAAGTGAGGGAATACTGTATGTATATGTAATAGGAAAATTTTAACAAAGGGTTCTGACTCTCATGAGAGAAAAGGACATTGGCACCATAAGTATTGTGAAAGGAAGAGAGAGGGCTGTCTGAGCAAAGGAAGAAGAGCTGGGCAACTGCCGCTGACACTGGACACAGACACTCTTGGCCTCTGCAGAGAGATGCTGGGGAGGACAACTCCTAGCTTACAACTTCATTAACCCTCACAAGCTGTGACTTCAAAGCTTTGGCATACCCTTGGACATGCTATCCTTCCCCCAGTAAGAGATTATACCCCCAGAGACTGAAGAGATAGGAATTCCTCTGCGTAAAGGAAGAGATGGAAACTTGAGGGTGGGAGGTGGGTAGGGAGGGGTCATAGAGGAAGGTGGAACTGGGAGGGAAGATGGCCAAGCAACATGGCAAAACAACTAAAGGACTCAAATACAGATGTCTTGAAATGGTTCTAAATTCATATAATGGTACCCTGCCTCTGTCATGCATACATCTGTAAAGATAGCTG
This sequence comes from Furipterus horrens, assembly GCF_987537825.1. Taxonomy (NCBI): domain Eukaryota; kingdom Metazoa; phylum Chordata; class Mammalia; order Chiroptera; family Furipteridae; genus Furipterus; species Furipterus horrens. The sequence continues at coordinate 170,238,542 of NW_028327172.1, forward strand.
TGCACTACCAGAAAAAAAGAAGGTGGAAGCAGTTGGATGGATAACAGATAAGGAGTTGGAGTTCACAGATCTCAGACATTGTGATCTTGGGTGCGCATAGTGGTCTTGGGTCTCATTTCTAGGGCTCTGATAATAAATATATATTTACAAGTGACTGCTTAGAAAAGGATGCCTCACAATTAAGACCATACCTTAACACAAGTACTCACTGACAAAGCACTGTGCTCAAAATAATTTCCATGTAAGAGCTTACAAACGTATTAACGACAAGTAAAGTCACTTCACTACTATTATCATCCCAAACAATACCTTTTTTTAGGAGTTTCAAACATGGGACCAGTGAGAGTAACTAGCATATCCAGTCTGGGAATAGAAATAGGAGACTTTGGAGGGTTCTGTAGTCAGGGCTCTTTCCAAGCTGGGATAGGAGAAAATGAGACCAAAAGGTAGACACTGGCAGAAATGTGTGTGTGTGTGTGTGTGTGTGTGTGTGTGTGTGTGAGAGAGAGAGAGAGAGAGAGAGAGAGAGAGAGAGAGAGAGATGGACCTAAAGTTTGTGTCCTCCAAAAGTCACATATTGAAGCCCTAACCCCCAATGTGATGACATTATTTGGAGGTGGGACCTTTGGGTGATGACTAGGTTTAGATGAGGGAATAATGATGGGTGTTTCAATATGGGATTTGTGCCTTTATCAGAAGAAGAAGAAGAGAGAGCTTTCTCTCTCTCTCCATGTGCACACACTGAGGAAAGACCATGTGAGGACAGAGTGAGAACGTGACCGTGGCCATCTGCAAACAAGGAAGAGAGCTGTCACAGAACTCAGTCATGCTGGTCCCGCTGGTACCCTGATCTTGGTATTTCAGCCTCTAGAACTGTGAGGAAATAAATGCTTGTTTTTTGAGCTACCCAGTCTATAGCATTCTGTTCTGCCAGCCTGAGCTAAGAGAGAGAAGGAGGAGGAATGGAGAGAGACAGAGAGAAAGAAAGAGAAAGAGAGAGAGAGAGAGTCAGCTCAGTGCCTTTCAGGCTGCCCAGTCCAAGTACTAAACTCATTTATTCTGCTTTTCCCTAACCTAGTTTGACTTGGGTTTCTGTCTTGAATTATAATAGACAAGTATATACTTGTTTATTTATATTTTGGACATATTTTGAGTTTTATTTAGTAGGATTTTTGTGTTTTTAGTAGGAATGTGGGAGGTAAAGAGATAAAAGCAAAGCCAGCAATGAAGTGAGTAGACAAGCCACACCATTTAGGCAGAATTTGTTCTAGTTCAAAGGGTTCATCCTGATGCCAGAAGTTATAGGACTGAGAAATACTTGGGAGTAGCCACCACCAAATTTTTTAATCCTACATAATCTATGTTAAAAAATAATAGCAATTCACTAAAACCCTTATCCAATATATTTTCTTAAAACTTAGTTCATTAAAAAGAAAGAGATAAGAGCAAGAAGGAATTATTACTACTTTCAAGCAAAATATTGCTGGTGGTAAGAAATAATTAGTTAATTATTACAGAGCCCTCAGCAGACTCTTGCCAGACCTATATGTGACAGAAGAGAGGTTGAAGAACGTGATTTGAAAAACTGGAGCACTCCTGGATTGGTCCTTATCAGGAATCAGTGGCTCTTGACTTTAGAGACTTAAAGTTTGTCCCTGCTTTGCTTACCTCTTTTTGCAGAAAGAAGTAGTAAAGGAATGCATTTTTATATTTGTCAAGACTGTGTTTTATATGTGCAAAGCCCAAGTGCTCAGATACTTGTTTCTATCACAAATTCTGGCTGTAATCAATGTGCAGGTGTTCCCCTGGAAAGCCATCAGCAACCATAACCATGAGGGGATTCAAGAAAGCCCACTTTCTTTGTGCTCACCACCTTTTTAAATGTAAAATGAGGTTTAGACTATCAAATTACTTACTAAGTCATGCAATACATCACTACTGTTGGAAATCCCTTAATTGTGTAGAGTTTTATGACACTACAGAAATGTAAGAGAGAGAGAAGAAAATCCCCATTGATGTGAGTGGGGAAAAAATGACAGGTCCAAAGGTTCTAGTCAGCCTGGGGAGAATTAGGCAATTGTAACTTGTAACGGCTTGTGGGAGAGGATCAGGTGTCTGATCTTCCTTTCAGAGCAAACACGCAAGAGCAGCTGTACCATGCCAGCATCAAAGGCTCACGGGCAGCTCCGTGACCAGGCCTGCACCAGGAATGTCACAGTACTAATGACTTCCATTCACTCCTAAAAATACCTCTCAGCCTCTCCCCGAAGCTGAACTATTTGATCTTCTTCTTCCATCCATCAAGGGACTACGTTCTGGGGGGAAGGGCGTGGCGACTCCCATACCAAGTGATGAAGCTGGGAAGTTTGTTTTCAGTGGCCTATGCATTTCCCACTTAACTGTTTTTTTCCATGCCTTTCAATCCCCTGAGCTCTGCATCTGTTTTTCCATGCTTCTCAGAGCAACAGAGCCAGTTCCCTGCCCCTGTCCCTAGTCCTCAGATTAATGGACTCAATCTTGGCTCTCATTTGGAGGCAGAAGAAAAAAAGTCCATTCTGCATTCACTCACCATATTCTATATGTTAGGTCCCTAACTGACAATACCCCATTGCCAGGAACTCATATCACTATGCGTAAGAATTGTTTCAGTTGGAAGTTCCAAACCCAGCTCAATCTGTTGTATGCAAAAGAGGAAATATGTTGTTTTATTTTAGTATAAAGGTCTATGGAAAGATTTTTAGTTAAGGTTAAATGCAAGGATAAAAATAATGTCACTTAAGGAGTCACAGGAGAAGGCTTGGATGCTGGTCAAGCAAAAATAATAGATGCCCATCAGTATCCACCTGTGTGCTACAAAACACAATGAACAAGACAGACAGGAGCTTAAAGAGTAGTGGGATCCATGTAAATGAGCAATTGCAATATGGCATGAGAAATGTTAAGATGGAGAATTATAGCATATTATAAACACACATGAGGGGCCCCTAGCCCAGCTAAGAGCGGAATGAGTTCAGGAAAACCTTTACAGAGTAAAGGATATTTAAGTAAAACATGTTCCAGTTAGATGAGAAGGGATTAACAAAGTGGGTTGAAGGGAGAGTGTCATAAATACCTTCTTTCTGATAAGAAACTGCCAGGTCATCCATCCAAGAATGATGTTGTTTTTTAAATAAGAACAAGAACATATTGTGTGATAGATATAAGTAGACTCAGAGATGTAAAAACTATGCCAGGAAATTCAGGATGTATAGTCACCACCTCTTTTCTCTCTCTTCTGCTATTAAAAAAATAAACAGCCAATCTCACGATGGCAGCACTGCAGGTGGTGAAAAGGAACTAATACAAATTGAGCACCAGTCCTGTGTCAGATGCTTTTCTGACATTTGTTACTTCTTTGATGTCAATACTATTTTTCCAATTTAAAGACATATAATGAAACAAAATGACAAGAAACAAAAATAATCCAGCAAACAAAAAACCTCCAAGGATTCAGAGTTAAACTGTTTATTTAAAGTCACATGGCTTGTGAGTCAGGTCACACATGCAGGATTTCAACCTAGGTGTGCCTGATTCATTCCATTATTTGACCTCCCAGGGAATGTTCTCAGTTTTATCGGAAACTTCCAGAACTGATTCTCTAATCTTGGTTGTTTAACTAAGATGAGATTATGATAGTAAAAAACTCCAGCACGTAGAGAGTTATTCTAATGTTTTGGGAAAAGAAAAGTATTCACCTGCCAGGTCTAAGTATGGTGAATCATGTTGCTTGTCATCTTTCTTTCCTCCGAGGGCAGGGATTTTCTACTGTGTGCCACTAAATTTTAATCATTGTGGTACATTGAATTCACTACTTCTCATGAACATAATTATACATCCATATACTTACCATAACTTAATAATGGATGAGGTATACTCCTTCCCTCTTACCTTGATTTTTGGAATTGACCATATGTTTTGGTCATTGAGACATAGGCAGATGTGACATGAACAGATGCTTAAAATGTGCTTGTGTGGTTGGGCTTGCTCCTCTGCATTCTGGTGGTTACCTCACAAGAAGAATATGCCCTTTTTGCCTGGGGTCTGACGTAGGGCACGTAGAGCAGATCTGCGGCTCAACCTAGAGTCATGGAACTGACCTGGAACATGAAGCAGAGCTGTTCAGGGGGACCTGGCCTAGATTAGCCAAACTGTAGCTGCCCTGCCCTCCCATGAGCAAGAAAATAAATGCTGTTGTTATCAACTGCTGAGTTTTAGGGGGTATTATTACATAGCATTATTACAGAAACAGCAAACTAGTGCAACCAGTGAATAATGCTTGCTTTTATTCTGACTTCAAGACTTACTGTCTTGAAGATATCCATCAGGTTTAACCTTGAACTGCAAAGGCTGTGGGGGTACTTAGAGAGGGTAGTGCAACTTGCTGTTAATGAGAGGTAAAATGACATTTTGAAAAGACATTGCATGCTTAGTGGAAGTATGAGAACTTTGTCTCATGGGTTTATAAGGGAGCAAATTAAAGACAACAAAGAATTCTTCTAGAACAGTGACACTCTGCTATAAGACTGAGTAAATGATTACATAACCAGGTGAGTTTTTATAAATCTTGTGAGATATTTTTCAGTCATAGTAATGATTATGCTGTAATTGTTTTTGACTTATTTGGTGTTGCTTTGAGGCTTTTAATTCCTTCTTGTTTGTGAACAAAAATTCTTGTATTCATAAGTATACTGGGAAGACAAAAAGCTGAGTACTACTCCTCCACTGTAAGGTTTTTAGAAGTTCTCGCAAAAGCTGTTCTTTGTTGCTTTACTGATTAAAGAAAATGATCTACATCTTATTTTACCCCAAACAATACAATGATGACCTCAAAGACACATGCTTCTATTGTTTGGATGTTAAATAAGGAAGCTTTGGGGACTCAGCTTTTTGTTTAGACACTGGATTGTTCTTGGCTTATAAACACTCCAAGTATTGGTATTTGTTGTTGATTTACCTTGAAATATATTGAACAAATAATATACCTTTTTTTATTCATTAATTCAGCACATACATTGAATGCCTTCCTTATACTGAGTACTGGGCCAGGTCCTCGGTATGCAGTGGTGAACAAAATAGTCACAGTCCGTGACCACAAGATCTTTTAAGTGACTTTTTACCCTGATTGCATATTAAAATAACCAGGAAAGCATTAAAAATGTAGGTGCCTAGGCCCCACTCTATGAGATTCTGATTCCATTGGAATGGGAGGGGGCCTCAGTATCACTATTTTTACTCCACTGAGCCACTGCTGCCTGGGCTGTTATCAGTATTTTTAAAAGCTACCCAGGTTCTAATATGTAGCCAAGGTTAAGAAGTGGGGTTTAGTGGGAAGTTAGCATTTCTTGAATGTTACTCTGGACAAGGAACTGTACTAGGCACTTTGTGTGCAGGAGCTTACTTTACTTCCATTTGAGTCCAGACGGGGTGGATATTATGATGCCTAGTTTACTATCGAGCAGTTAGGTAACTTTGGCCAACCACTCAGAGTATGTGACAGAGCCAGGCTTCTAGCACACATCTGTCTTAACCACTCTCCTGTGCCGTCTTTGAAAATAGTTTATGGTGAACATTTATAAAAAATTGAAATAAAAGCTAATGCCATAACAGCTTTGAGATATTGAAATCCAATCATAAATCAGGTAAGGCATTTCTGAAAATAATGCTGTAAGTCTATGGCTAAATACAGGGTGGGGCAAGAGTAGATTTACAGTTGTTTGTATGGAAAATAATATAATAATTAATAAATAATAATACAAGAATACACTCTGTAAACCTAGTCACAACTATAAACCTACTTTTCCACACCCTGTATGAAGTAATTTTCTGAAATTTGATTTGTACTTAATTTTTCAGGATTTTTACTTATTTTGGAAGTTTATGTTTGCATGTGCAAACTTCTTTCCATCCTTTCTCTCTTCCTTTTTCCCTTCCTCCTTCCCTTCCCTCTCTCCCTCACTTCCTTCCTCCTTCCATCTTTCCTTCCCTCCCACGTCCCCTCTGCTCCTTTCTGACAGGGGCTCTGTGCTGGAGAGAACTGACCAGTCTGTGGCTGATGCTGAGTGATAGTGCACGTGCAGTGTGCACGGGCGTGTGTGTGTGCGTGCGTGTGCACTCTTTCACTTACCAGACTGAAGTCTTTGAAAAGCTTTTCCACTCAACCTTGATCTGAGAAACTTTTAAGTCACCATATAAATTCTCAGTCTGACATTTGTAAACACACCGACTCAAACTTAATACTGCTTAACCTGACGATTACAGGCAAGGACACCAGCAATCAAAATTCCCTTTCTTATTATGGTCTTGTGTTCAAAAAATTGAGAATTTACAACCTATTTCAAAAACGAAGTAACCTTGGGGAAGATCCAAGATGGTGGAGGAACAAGTGGAAGCTACACTAACCTCCTCCCAGGACCAGTCTGGATTTACAACTTAATTTTGGAGAAATCATCTGGAATAACTAACTGGACACTAGCTGGAGAGAAGTCTTACAACCACGGAGAGACAGAAAAGTCTGCTTCATCACAACATGATCGAACATAAGCCTATGATCTCATTACCTGAGTGATTGTCTGTATGTATAGGCCTCATTTAATCCTGTCTGCCTTGCTGCCTCCTGAGACAGAACAGTTTGGCTGAACTAAGTTGCTGGGTTGGTGAAGAATGGGGTGATCTGTGGGCCTCACTTTAAAACTGGTTTCTCTTTTCTATCCTAATGGCTTGGACAGAAAGAGCCCAGAGGTCTTAGAGGGGGGAAACTTAAAATATTCCCCTCAGCCCAAACTAAGTATAATGGGCAAAAGGGTTTTGGACAGGTGAGATGTACCTGGCCCACCTTCCTCCAAAGAAGCCCTTCTCTTCCCTAAGGTGGGACATTGAAAAATTAATACGTGCCTTTTGTCATCTAGTGGTTATGGACTGAATGATGTCTTTTAACCCTGCTGCCAACTCTGTTGCCCCCAGAATACAACAAGGATGCCAGCCTGTTAAACCAAGCACGCCATTGTCCTGGGACAGCCAACTGAATCGGAGTCTGCACGGTCCTTCCCCATGTGGGAAGGCCATCCCCTCCACACCCCCACTCTTATTAGGGATTTATGGACCCAGGAGTAGGTAGGATGACGACCATGTCCAGCTTGAAGCAGCTAGAGGAGCTTGAGACCTTCGCCCATTGTCCTTTATAAGATTATAAAGGGTCTTAAGTCTGAGAAAGAGGGATTGTTATTTTTTATTGTTAAAATATTTATTTATTTATTTATTAAAAAAAGAAGAAGAAGAATATAGGAAAGGGTGAAGCTGAAGAGCTTATGTGTATGACCCATGGGCTTGGACTTGGAAGGGGAATGCTGGGGGAAGGGGGGTGCTGGGCGGAGGGTAGCAAAGGGGAAAAAATTGGAACTATTGTAACAATATAATCAATAAAATATACTTAAAAAAAACAAAACAAAACAAACAAAAAAAATGACGTAGCCTTAAACTGAATGTAAAACTTTATATTTCTTTGAAAAATGAGTGTTGACACTTTCAAAGAGGTGTTCGTGGGACAGATAATGTAAGCTATGATGACTCTTTGGTTCTCAGCTCAACAATCTGCCTCATCTGTAGCATAGGATATGACACACATACAGGAGACAAGTGGCCATATGGTTACACTGAGCCAGAATCAAATTTTCACCTCTACCCTTGTCACTAAGCCTGCTAGACCTACATTTGGAGATAAGCGTGTCCCATGTACATCAAGCTTTTATTCCAGGATAGAGTTGTGTATTTCAAAACACTGTTGACGCAGGACTCACATGGCAGATAAACCACATTGCAGATAGCCTTAGAGAGAGATTTTAGAGAAAAGTAACTTTAAATTCAACCCATAGACCCGTATTATCGGCTGCTTTCCTGTTCTTTTTCATGGAGCAGTAATCTGTAGTTGCACATTTTTTTCTTAAATGGTACAGTTTTATGCAAGATTAACAAATCCCCGCCTTTTAAGATAATTATTTTCCTTTTTCCCTCTCACCAAAAACGATATTTAATTTTTGTTGTGTTTAATTTAAGAAAAATGTAGCTGCTTTTCTTCTCTGTTCTTTTTAGTGATGATAGTGTGGAGTGGGAATTGGCAGGCATAGTGATAGAAAAGTAGCCCAGCAGAAATCAACACCAAAAACTTTGTACTGCAATGTCTTCCTTACAGGGAAATGCTACAATTAGCAAGTTTTATCCTGGACAAGTAGACGTTCCCACCTGCATCTGAAGAGCTGGTCGTCAAAATCTTCACAAGTGTTTCTGGGAACAGTAGTTGTTCCTTTATTTAATCTTTGTCCTACTGTATCAGTCTGTAACATTTAACAAACTACAGTCTCTTCCTCACCATTAATTTTTTCCCCCTTCCTATATGCCTACCTCTGTGCCATACACATTTCTCGTAAGAATGGGTATACTCTGATACTTTATCAGTAGTTTCTAGGATTTTTAGAATTGTTGGCATACCAAGGCTAAAACAAGAGCACTCAGCAAAATGTCTGGCAGAAGTGAGTCACCAATAGATTTTAAAAAATCAACCAATTTATTCAGCAAGTTGAGGAAGGAGATATGAAAAGTGCATCTGGTTTGTGGCATCGTATTTGTTCAATAGGTGTCATGCTGAGTACCCGATTATATTTTTGTTTCTAAGTTCTTTGGATGGTGCAATTTATGTAAATTTAATTTCCTTAACTTAATTCTGGAAGTTCAAAACTAAGGTTATTACATATACTTTTATCTAGGAATCCCTGTATTAGACCCTTGGATAAAGGGAGAGCATTATCCAAGTCCTACTTGGCACACACTCTTGCTGCATCTCCACATCACCATCATCAATATCACCATCACTAATTTTGTTATTGCTACTGTTTATTGAGTAACTATATCCCAGGCATTACACAGCATTTAATATTTCATTTAATCCTCACTATAAGCTTGTGAGATAGGTACTTTTTTTCCATTCTACAAGTAAGAAAGTGGAAACTTTATTAAGGTTAAGTTGTTTCTCACCAGAAAACATCTAATAAATGGCAGAGCTGGAACTTAAACTGCCTCAAAGCATCTTCATGACCAAAAGAGCTGCATCACAGGGGCAAAGTCATGATGGCTGGTCAGAATCACTCTATTAAGGATAGCTGTGATGTGTGGGATGTGGGCAGCTATTTCCCATAAGTGCAGGAAAATGTTTCTATGATGCTAAATAATTTAAAATTACTATGTTTGCTACTCAAGAAATGACTTTGTAGAAGGAATGTATGTTACTAGAGATACAAGCTCAAAGAAAGCTCTGAAAGTGAAGATGCTATTTATGTGAGTATTTTTGCAAACTGGAACATTTTATACACTAAACCCTTTTAATGCTACAGCATTATTCACAACAGAGTGTAGAAGGAATGATTTATGCCTGTAATAGTCAAAGCAAACCCGGATATGCATGGAAAGCTAATGGTGTTCTTGTTTCAAATGTTGCGCTGGAAATTAATTTTACCAAACATTACATTTCAGCCAAATACTATGTAGCTTCACATTTTCTGATATATACATGTGATGAATTAACTTCAAACTGACACTATTCCAAGCTATTTCTTTTTCCTATTATCTTTGTTTATCAGTTGGCATTGGTTACTTTCTAAATAGTTCCATCTACTTTCCAAGTTCAACTTTTAAAGTTAAGCACAATAATTTATTTTGTGTTCTTATATGTGCTGCAAAGGAGGAAAATGTTACAAGAAAAATGCCTTGTAAAAATGTATGTGTATATGTTAATATAAGAATGTTTAAAGAAATATTCAACAAACTATTAGTTTTAATAGTAATTATCTCAAGTGATATCACTTATATCTTTAAGTATTTGCTTATCAGTGTTTTTCTTTCTGTACAGTGATTTTAAATTGGCTTGAAAATAAAAAGAATTCACTCCATAAAGTTCTTTGAGAATAATTGAGTTAAAAAGTAACAATGGATTTGGGAGAGAAATTGAAGCTAATGTAGGTATTAGAGCAAGAATAAGTGTGACTTCAAAGTCTACATTTGTGTTTTTTCAGCTTGAATTTATAGCCCTATCCTAACGGGCCAGACCTGGTTCCTGGGTCCGGGTGGGAAGCACTCAGCACCGTTTTCCTATTCCTTGTCTCTCACTGGGTAGGCACCTCACTCTTTGCTGGAAGTGCCTCTTTCTCACTATAGAGATAGAAAATTCCACTGCTTGTTGTCCCTGCCCCCTTGCAATGTGAGCATGGCCACATGATCTGTCCTTGTCAGTGGTCCTTGAGAAAAACTTCTGGGAAAGTTCTCAGGGAGAGATTTCTGGGAAAGATTATCTTCTTGGTAAAAAGAGATGGGCAAGGAAAAACTGCCCTTTTTTTTTTGCCTTTGGACGTGACTGTGATGATGTAATTTTGAACCATGAAGGAAAAAACTTGACCTCAAGAGCCAATCAGCTGAGATTGGTCGAAAAGATTATAAAACAAAACAAATCACCCATGTGTCCATAAAAATGTCATTGAGTTACTACACCAATACTTGAATTGCTCTTCCTCTAAACTTCTTGTTAGTTGAATTAATAAGCACTATTACATGAGTACACAATCACTTTTAATTGATTGCTTTCATGTAACTATCTCCTCCTCCTTCTCCTTCAGGTAATAAAACAAAAATCTCCTTGTATATCAATTCATACAATTATGTGCTCAGGAAGTAATGTGATCATTGTTAGCTACTCATTCCTAGATTCCTGGTCATTAGTCTTGCTTGTAATTGTTTGGCTAAAGGTTCTCACTGCCATAGCAGATTAATGCACCAAACGAGGTAACAAATTGCCCAGTTAGACTAGGTAGGACTCTATGCTAGGATGTACAGATGAGTCATTTGGGGCTTGGGTGAGGGAAGGATTCAGAAATAAGCACAGAAGTGAGGGTTGTCTCTCAGCTATGTTTAAATAGGTCACACTGAAAAGCAGTTACCCAAACTTTTTTCTACTGTAAGCATTCAGATTATTTGGCATTTTGGGGATTATGGTGGGATATGGTGAGAGGCCATGAAGGAGTCTAAGGAAGATTATTACTTAAGTACATATAATATATTGAAAAAGATTCCTAGTCTTCTCCAGCATTATATCCAAAATTTCAAGGATATGGTCATACCATAGATTATAGGTATATTTTTATCTTTATTGATTGGGAAAATACATGATGAAAAAAGTTACTCTTAATATAATAATGTTTTTATTCTAATTTTTATATTAGCTATCATAGCAGCATTCATTAGAAAATAGTTCAAAGAAGTATGAGACAAACTGTGTCTTCAGTTTTTGGACAAGGATTATTGCGCATACTCCTCCAAGGTTTGTCATAGTCCCAAGGATGGAAACCTCCATCCCACCGGCATTGCCATCGCCAGCTGTGGATGTGAATTAGCATTAAAATGGGGAAACTTGAAAAATACTCACAATTAGGTGTGAAAGTAGGACAATGGGGCTGAATTCTGGCTCCTTGAGAAACAAATTCAAAAGATCCTCCTTATTCTTTTATAAAGCAAGAAAGAAAGAAAGAAAGAAAGAAAGAAAGAAAGAAAGAAAGAAAGAAAGAAAGAAAGAAAGAAAGAAAGAAAGAAAGGAAGAAAGAAAGAAAGAAAGAAAGGACAAATAGGAAGAAAGGAAAGAAAGAAGGAAGGAAGGACACCCAACAGAAGTTTCTCTTTTAAGTACCTATTCTACCCTCCTCTCACTGTATCTCAGGACTACATAATTGTATTTCAGTACTGGATTTATACATTACATATAGCTGCCTAATAACTACAATATAAGTAAAAAGTTTCTTTTCTTATGCAACTCAATTCAATGATTTCTAATATAGTTTCTTAAACTTGGTACTAATATTTTGGGCTGCATAATTCTTTTTTGTGGGGATTGCCCCATGCATTTTAGGGTATTTAGCAGCATCACCAGCCCCTACACCCTAGATGCCAGTGAAACTCCCCAATTGTGACAAACAAAGCTATCTCCAGACATTGCCAAATGTCCCCCAGATGACAATCCCTGGTTGAGAACCACCAATCTAATATTAGTGTCATACTCCCTGCAATAATTCTTTAATACTTAAATAAAAAGTATTTATACAATATATGGAAATATGTAGAAATGGTATTTAGTAACAATAAAAGTTGGTATTTTTGAATGCATACTACTCATAATATGCCAGACACTGTAATAAGTACTTTACATTCATTATTTTGTCTAATTTTCACATCAAAATTATAAAATAAGTTATTACTGTATTATAATCCTCTTCTTATCCTCCTTACCTTTTTTAACCAATGAGGAAACTGCAGCACAGAGTAAGTAAGCAACTTGCTAGAATATGATAAAGCAAGAATGTGAATTCAGGCAAATGGACTAGAGCTATGAATTTAACACCTATAATATAATGCCTCCCTGAATAATGCATGACCCAGGGAGTAATATGTTCTGAGCAGTGTCTGGGATGTGCAGTAAGTTAAAACTTTATTTCCTTTCCCTCATATTTCCACATAGAAGGACACCCATTAGCTTTAGTTTTCCTCACTTACTCTCCCTCCGGAGAGAAGAGGGAATTGCCTGACTGGGGCATTTGGGATGAGAGTCTAGGGATGCCCAGCTTTATCCCTTTCTCTTTTCCTCTTTGAAGTCTAGTTACAAACTAAAAGTAAGTATTTTGCTCCCTTTTGCACTCCCTGCTGTGAATTTTATAGGGGCTAGCCCCAGGTGGCTGGAGGTGAAGACTGTCTAACCTGGGTTTCGGTTTGGGAGACCTGTTATTTTAATACAACCAGAGTCACATTTTCTGCCTTCAGCTTTATCAGCAATAAAGGTGATGTCTTTCTCTGCATCTTATCCCTAGTTCTTAATTTGTTCAGAACTCAATTGAAGAAGGGTGTATTAGTTTTCTATTGCTTTTTTGACAAATTACCACAAACTTAGTGGCTTGAGACAAATTTGTTGTCTTATCATTTTGAAGACCAAAAGCTGAAATGGGTCTAGTAAGCCTAAAACCAAGGAGTTGGCTGGCTGCGCTTCTTCGGAGGTTGTGGAGGAGTTGAAAATTCTTTCTTTTCCTTGCCTTTTCCAACTCCTAGAGGGTGCAAATTCTTTGGCTCATGGCCCCTTCCTCCATTTTCCAATCCAGCAGCCTAACGTCTGCAGATCTCTGACTCCAGCCTGCTGCCTCTCCCTTTCATCTTTAAAGACTCTTGTGATTACATTGGGCCCACCTGGATATTCCAAGATAATTTACCCATTTCAAGATCCTTAACAAAGTCCCTTTTGTCACATAAGATAACGTATTCAGTTTCTGGGAACCAGGAAATAAATACCTTTATCCTATGGTATAAAGGTGATGATTCTATCTATCACAAATGGCATTATTGATTAATCCCTCATCAGCCCCTGGTTGTATTTACTTATTAAAAGTCTCCCAATAAATGGACTCATAATTACAGTAGTTAACAGTTGTTTTATATATCACTGCTGCCTACTACTATCTAGGTCCAAGGCTGAAGCCTGACCTCTGTTTCCTGGTCATTAGTCTTACTCGCAATTTCTATGGCATCCAGCCAGGTTATATGAACCTAATGAAGTAGAAAACTCACAATAGCTCAGGAAATTCACAATGATTCAGGAAAGTGCTGCTTAACGGAGCTGCCACTTGAGTGTGCCGCAAGTTAGACTGTTGACTACCTTATCTCTTTAGTAGCCATTTTTATTCACTTTCTTCCTCTAGGTGTTATTGGCAGGAGATACATAAATACAAAGTGAGTGTGTGTGCCTGTGCACGCGTGCGTGTGTGGATGATTTTTGAAGGAAGAAGTTAAGTGTTTATTTCCTAAGAGGGATAATATTCCCCATGTCCCTCCTCTGGGGAGCTGGAATGTTCTGATACATAATTGCAGTTGTGACTCAACAGCCCTTCTTATCCTGCAAAGAATCCGATGAGTTGTTAGGTCACAATGGAAAGTTCAACAGTCAGAATGTAGACACTGGGTCCAGTGCAGCAGATTGATAGCTTTTCCTTGGAGAGAGCTGTGAACAGTGACAGGAGCATAGGAGAGGTGGCCTTAAGGAGCAGATAGCCAAGAGAACTGTTTCTAAAAGTCTTAATCTGAGGCTGGGAAGAGCCAGGAGGGTTGGCCATCTCGGAATAGCCAGGGACAGGATGCTTGGAGGGCCTCTACTGAAAATCATGTAGGGATGGGTTGCTAAGGTGAAGAGACAAGAAGGTGTTTGAAAGGATATACATAAGTAGGATTATTGAAGCAAAGAAGAATATGATGTTATTGACTGGGGCATTTGAAAACTGTTGGGTGGCTCTAGACTTAGACTATACACAAAGTGTTTGCTATGGTCACTATTTGCATGATCCTGGTGCTTATATTAGAGGTGAAGACATTGCAGGAAGGAGCTATGGTAGACTGAGTAAGAATGAAAGCAATGAACAGCCCAGGAAGTGAGCTCAGAGAGGAGCCCTAGAGCACTGATAATCTGATGTGCAATATTGTGACTTCCTATTCAGTGTTGTGATAACTCTTGAGTGCAAAGCCTTGAGAAGTGAAAAAGGTGCTGAGGCCATGGTCAGGGGAAATATGGCAAGGGATGGCAACACACACAAGTGGCATTGGGTTGGCCAGAAGTGATGGAGGATTGGGATGGCCATGGGAAGAGATAGGGAATCAGAGGATATTTTCTCCCTCTCACTGCCCCAAACCTTTGAAAATACTGGGGGTTTCCTACAATATTGTGGGGCAGAAACACAAGTTATTTTGTTTGAATAATAAAAGGATGATTCCAGAAGATGAGTAGTTGGTGGGCATTTGGGTTATATCACCAATTTCCCAATGATGAGGGATTGGAGGTTAAATTATTATTTTAATGCAACATAACTGCTTACTTGTAATGTATTATAATAATTTATAAGGTAGTAAAATTATAAATTTTACTAGCTTTAAGGGAAACACTCTGATGACATTTGCAAAAATTTGAGCATCAAAAAAGAGAAAATAGTAGATTGTAACATTGAATTTAAAAAGTATCATTAAGTTCCAACTGGTATGTACAGACAAAGAAACAATATTAAGTGTTAAAATGAAATGAGCTATCAAGTCATGAAAAGACATGGAGGAATCTTAAATGCATACAACTAAGTGAAAGAAAGAAATCTGAAAATGCTACATACTGTATGACATTTTGGAAAAGACAAAACTCTGGGGTCAATAAACAGATCAGTGGTTTCCAGAGTTAGTGGGGAGAGAGGAAAGAATAGCACAGCGCAGAGGATTTTTGAGGCAGTGAACTACTCTGTATGACGCTATGATGGTGGACACTTGTCCTTACACATTTGTCCAAACCCATGGAATGTACAGAATGAATGTAATGTAAACTATGGACTTTGGGTGATTATGTTAATGTAGGTTCAGATCATCTCAAAGTGTAATTTATTATTTTATTTATTACAAAGGGCAAAAGTGCCTTTACAATGAAAAAATATAGCCAACTTTTTAATGAAACAATTAGGTGTAACATCGTTAATAATGAGACATCATACATCTCCTAATGTGATGTAATGGGGATGACACAACATCACTCACATAATGTTGCAAAAATCTTCCCAAAAATGTTTAACTTGAATTGAGTTGTAGAGAAATGGTCTGCAAAATCCAGACTGTAAAACACTTTACAAAACAAATGACCTGGACTCTTAAAAAATGCCAGTGTGATAAAAGATCAAAAAAAGAAAAGGACAGGAGACAGAGAGAGGAAGATCAAGGGGAGAACTGTTGTAGGTGAAAGGAAATTAGAAAGATGTAGTAACAAAATGCAATGTAGCATCCTTAATTGGATCCTGGATTAAAAAAAAAAAAAGCTTTATTGGGTCAATCAGAAAAGTTTGACCATCAACTATATATCTGATGATATTCTATCAAAGCTAAATACTTGGAGTATAATATAGGAGAATGTTATTGAGAAATAAGTGCTAAAATATTTATGATTGAAGTATCACGATGCCTGCAATTTATTTTCAGATGGTACATCCACCACACAGACACACAAAGTGAGAGAAAGCAAATGAGACAAAACATTTAAAATTGGCAAATATAGAGGAAAGGTATATGGATGATCCTTATACTATTCCTTCAATTTCTCTGAAGGTTTGAAAATTTTCAAAATAACACATTCAGTTAGTATCCATAGTAGGATATCTGAAACCAGGTGGTTTCAATAAATTATCAAGACACAATACTAGTATCCTGTCAAAAACGTTGCTGTAGTTCTGCAAGAGCATCTTGACAGGTATTCTATTACATGCTAGTATCCCTAAAGGGAAAAGTGTAGCAAATGAATTAGTTAATGTCTGCTGAATACTCAATGGATACTTCTGTTATGGCTGGTTTGAAAATGCCTGGATTAGAGGGTTTAGACAAAAAAAAAAAAAAAAGAAAGAAAAAGGATAAATAAATGAAACTTCATGAGGTTAATCTGGTAATATATTTTTGACAGCCCTGGGTGCTGAAGGCCTAACCATTAGGAGACATTGGGGAGGCCTTATCGGCAACAGTAGCTAGTGCACAAGGTCCTATTTGTGCCGGAAGAACAGGTTTCAAGCTTTGAAGGGGGCCCACGGGACATACTTATGAAAGAAAGGTAACAACAGAGAAATAAACAGAAAGTTAATCAAATTGAATAATCGTACTGAAAATAGATAAATTACTTTATACTTAGCCAAGATCTATATTCTTTCTGTGATAGAGATTCTGAGTAAAGGAAGTTTAAAGAGTTAGGTTGTTTTTGCCTCTGTATTGAGAAAAACTTTATGTTGGACTTCAATTTTACAGACACAGTGAAAAGCCAGTTAAGAAAATAAGGAAGAAATGTAAAATAAGTGAGTGCTTTTCATGTAGTCTCTTACAATCTTATGTAATCAACTATTCTACACAAAAGTTCCATGAGAGGTGATGTAATCCAGAGATTACAGGCTGTTTCTCTGTAAGTCGTCATGGGAAATCTGGACGGGCTTGAGCAAGACCAGCTGCTGGCAATGGCTAGGCACTGACTCTGCACCAGAGGGAAGAAAGATGGTTCACATGCTTCTCCTTCTGGTCTCAAGTTTGTTTATACCAAATTTATGGGCCTAAAACTTTTCATAGACTTCTCTCTGCATGTCTGGGGCTGTCCTTGTTCTGAGAGGATCCTGGTGGTACAATGTGTTTGTTGGGGCTTGATACAACCTTGCTGAGCCAAGTCACAATTTGGAAATTTGGCTTTACTGCATGGGCTCCCAAGTGCTGCACCTGCTATGGGAGGCCTTTTAGGGCCCACCAGTCTTGGCTTCTAGTATACCTGAGAGAGTCCTGGTGAAGCAGAATGTTTTGGGATGCCATTTTTCAAAGTGGTTTGTTAACATTAAAAAATTATACTGTTTTGCCCTGGCTGCATAAGTCAGTTGGTTGAAGCGTCATTCTATGCACAGAAGGCTTGCTGATTCAATTCCCAGTCAGGGCACATACCTAGGTTTTGGGTTCAATCCCTGGTTAGAGTGTGTAGAAGAGACAATTGATGTCTCTCTCTCTCTCTCTCTCTCTCACTCTCTCCCCACCTCTTCTCTCTGTCTCCCTTCCCCTCTCTCTAAAATCAATGGAAACACATCCTCACTTGGGTGAAGATTTTAAAAAAATTATACTGTTTTAATTTTTAAGAACCATCAACTAATGTGTGCCATGGCATTTTGATTTCCCTCCCACATCACTCTTGACCCTCACCTTGGCCAAGAGCCTCAAACACTCTGGATTTTTGTAGAATGAGTATGTGTGTTGCACAAATTACTTTGCCATTAAAAAAATTTATTATTATTTATTTACTTACTGGGGGGACCCTTGCTCTGTAACAATTCCACCTCTCAGATTTAAGACCCTTTATAATCTTATAAAGGACAATGGATTTTGCCATTTTTTTTTTAAGGACTGAAAAGAAATTTGAATTGTAGAAGATATTTAATATAAATATGTGATAAAGATATATGTGATTCACCAAAAAAAAAAAAAAGAACCTCATGCAGGATTCTTACCTTTTTGTTATTTTTTTAGTAAAGAGCTTTATTGAGGTATAATTGATGTATAATAAACTGCATGTAACTGAAGTATTTAATTTGAAGGAATCCACATGCTGCTATGAGGCTCAACATCAAGACTTTGAGGAAGTCATTAAAATTCATTGGGAAAATAACGTATGCTAGAGGAGAATTGGGAAAAATTGTAATGGTTTGATCAACACCACTTGCCCCCTTTACTTACAATAATTGGCTTTCTCAGCAATAACAAAAGAAGGAAAAAAGAATAAAAGTAAGACAGGGAGAGAAGAAAATAGGAAGAAGGTACAGTAATGTCATACCTGTAAGTGTTTTGAGGTTATTGAACCATGATCAAGAGGCCACCACATTGCTTATTCCCAACTCAAGCATTTAACAGCAAAACCCAATAAAGTCTGGGAAGCTGGAATCAATGAAGATAGAGATCACCTACCACCACCTTTGACTCCTCTTTCTTTATCTCTAGAAGGATGGATACTTGGGTTAAATCCGGTTCTTCCACTTTGGCCCTTCAAGGGCCAATATCAAAACAAAGGCATGAAGAAACATTCTGGCTTCCAGGAGAAAGGGGTTTAAAACAGTGTAGCAGTAAAGTCATAGGAATGAGCTTTAGCTAATTCCAGCAGAAAGAGCATTTATTATTAGGAAATGCAGATGGGCTTAAACAAATGAAAAGATGATAATCTCCCTCATTATAAAATAAAGGAAATTTAAAACTGCACTAAGAAATAATTTTTTACTGATCAGATTGGCAAAATTTCAAAAGCTGGACAATATACTTTGTTGGCAAAGGCTTTGGGGAAATAGGTACTATTAGGCATTGCTGGTTAGGAGTGTAATTTGGCAACATCTATCAAAAGTATAAATGCACGTATCCTTTGACCCAGCAGTCCTGTTTCTGGGAACTTCTTCTAAAAACAGATCTACATGCTTAAGAAATTACATATGCAGTGCTCTTTACAAGCTAACTAAACATTAATGGATACTGGTTAAAATAAACTGTGGTACATCCACACATTGGGAATCTATGCCACTGTAAAAGAGAATGAGAATGATGTCTATATACTCACATGGGTATTTTGTTAAGTGAGAATAAAAAAACCAAGGTGCAAAACAATGCACAATACATACATAGGATATGTATAGCATTCTACTGTTTCTGTAAGAAAAGGAAGTGAGAAGCATATTTATATTTATTCATTATGTCTGCAAAACGAAATGCCAGAAGTATGCATGAACTTTAAGAGTGGTTACCTAAAAGTTGTGAGAGTCAATGAGATGCAATGGAAAAGGGAGTGAAATTTCTTCTTGCATACCTGATTGCATTGCTTTGAATCTGAAACTATGTGAATGAATTTAGAACATTAAATAAAAGGATGCTATAATTTCCTAGAGCGGCTGGATAACCAGACTTTGAGGCTACTCATTGGAAACAGACCAAATCACTCTGTCTCTTCTGTGAAATAAGCCATCCACACTACATTCTGAGATGGCAGCAATGGTGGCCACATTGCATCGTTTTTGGAGGCATGAAGGCCATGGTTCTAGTGGCAGCCTCCTGTGTCCAGTGTTCAGTGTCAGGGATTTGGGTAGTACATGCCATGCGTCTGTGTCCACACTGTTGTCTTCACCATACTACACAAAGGAATACTGGTGAGCCAAGGTACAGATTGCCTCAGTGTTTAGTACTCCAGATGACAATGGGGCTGGAGCCTCAAGCTTGCTGCCTGTAACAGCAAACAGCCTCAACCATTTGCCCCATTGTGCACTGCACGCAGTGTACATTTTTACGTATGTTTTCTTTTGAAGATGTTTGGTAAGCGATGGGCTAGAGAACAAGATTTAAAAGAAAGGGCCCCCCATTCTGACAGCTGTGAGGGGATATCTTATTTTGGTTTTAATTTGCATCTCTCTGATAATTAGTGACATTGAGCATCTTTTCATATGTCTGTTGGCCATCTGTATGTTCTCTTTGGAGAAATGTCTATTCAGGTCCTCTGCCCATTTCTTAATTGGATTGTTTGTTTTGTTGGTGTTAATTATATAAATTCTTTATATATTTTGGATATTAAACCCTTATCAGATGTATCTTTAGCAAATAACTTCTTTCATTTTGTAGGCTGTCTTTTTGTTTTGTTGATGGTTTCCTTTGTTGTGAAAAAACTGTTTGGTTTGATGTAGTCCCATTTGTTTATTTTTTCTTTTGTTTCCTTTGCCAAAGGAGACATCCAAAAAATACTACTGAGTGCAATGTCAAAGAGTTTACTGCCTATGTTTGGGGGTGGGGGCTGGGTAAAAAAGTGAAGGTATTAAGAAGTACAAATTGGTAGTTACAGAATAGTCACAGGGATGTAAAGTGAAGCATAGGGAATATAGTCAATAATACTGTAATAACTACGCATGGTGCCAGGTGGGTACTAGACTTATTGGGGGATCATTTCATAAGATATATAAATGTCTAACCACTATGTTGTATACCTGAAACTAATATAATATTGAAAGTTAGCTGTAATTAAAAAATAATAATAAAAAGAAAGCACCCCCACCCCCTGCCCGGTTGCCTCCAGCAAGGGTAATAAATCACAAAGATCAAAGCATTCAGATTTGTTAAATGTAGACATTTGTTTGTTTTGATGTGCTAAGAGTGGGTGTGCTGCTGTTGATGTTCAAGTACTCAGTGCTCTGAACCAGGGTCTGGTTTCCAAGGAAATGAAGCTGCATTAAAGCTACTTTCCATGCAAGTGTTAAAGCTCTTATCTCAGGGTTCACAATTACTGGAAATCTCCACCAAATGTACAGGGGAACTTTGGGATGGGTGATATTTTTCTATATTCTCTCACAGGAATGAATATACAACAAAAGTATGTTGAGGTAGGGGAAGAGGTAACATAAGCCTTGGCGTAGTCTATATAGGTCAGCCTCCTGGGGTATCAAGTTGGGTGGAGATGGTGGGTATTTGTCCTAAAGGGGAAAATTGAGGATACCCAGCACAACCTTTAAAAATATAGAACAGTGTTAGTTGCATACAGTTGCACTGGACTGTGTGGAGTGCAGAATGCTGTCATGAACAAAGTCTTTCCTTGGTGATTTTGACTTTTGTTCTCTGTTCTCTGACCAAATAGTGCCAAATGATAGAAAAATAGAAGAGCCAGAAGAGGATCCCTCTGCTCTGATTCCAAGTCCATTCCTATGTTTTTAATATACCTTGTTTTGGATTTCACTCATTTCTGTCCATCCATCCATCCATCCATCCATCTGTGAGAAACGCTCACAATAAAAACTGGGACACAGGACTTGAGCAGTAAAACGAGGCCTTTATTCACCAGTCTGCAGAGCTGAGCGCACCCTCACAGCCAGGAGAATGTGTGCGCCAAGTAGACAAAGGAAACTGGTTTTATAGTCTTAGCTTCCCTACCCTGAAATTGCCACCCTAAAGTGATTATCTTCTCCACCCTAAAATTGCCACCCTAAAGTAATTATCTTCTTTGCCCTAAAGTGAGAGCGATTAGCTCCCCCTCTCCTCTCCTTCTTCCCAGTTTCTCCATTACTGGTTATTCCGGAGTTACAATCTAACACGGTTATCTAATTGCCCCTTCTGTGGTTTGTAGATACGCCAGTGCTGTCAGCTCCCTTCTCAGAGATCCTCTAATTACATTTGCCCTTTGTTACTAATGACTTTCTACTGGTTTGGGAGTCACTATGTCCTTGTTTCTAACAATTCCCCCCTGTCTCTTTTGGAAAATTGACTACTCAAACCATTCTATTTATCCCTTCAAATTTAAGGAGGATTCCTCAACTTTCTTCCTCATAGTTAGGATTCCCTTTGGTCTCAGGAAGAGATTATGAAAAGTTGCTGGCATTTCTTTAGTTAGTGCAGTCTCAATTAGCCTTTGAACCAAACCTCTGATGCATGGAATAATACAGCAGCCTAAAGCGGTTAGGACACCTGCTACCACTACGAGGGATACCAGAGCTGATGAGATCATTCCTTTCCAGTTGCCAAACCAGTTTTCTAACCATCATGTTATGGGATTGTCAATACCTGAGTTTTCCGCCAGCTCATTTGCTAAGGTAGTTAAGTCCCTGCAGGGCCTTAGTGATAGATCCATCAGGGGCTGTATTATTAGGGATAAAGGTGCAACACTGCCCCCGAGCATTACACATACACCTCCCTTTTCTGCCAACATCATATCCAGTGCCATCCTGTTCTCCCAAGCCACTCAACTGGTGGCATCTAATTGTTGAATGATTCCTTCTATAGTATTCCTAGTATAATTGATAAACCTCTGTTGTTTATAATAAATATAGTTTATCTAATCAACAGAAGAGCACTGACTCAAACCCTGCTGCTATCTGATTTCTAGTTTTAAACTCATCTGGAACTCCTCTGGGGACTCCAATGGCATCACTATAGATATGAGGATTATAGGATTCACCAGGCGCCACTGACTTTTTTTTCCTAACAGGGGCAGTATGGATCAGTTTTGGAAATGCTAGGGTAAATGGGATAGCCAATTGAACCAGGGCACAGGTTCCATTCCACCTGTCAGGTAGGATTTTCCAGAGACTACTCTGCCCACAATACCACCAGACATCTGTTCTGGGGATTCAGAGGGGAATATAGTCGCCGTCCCCACTGTGAAGGTGGCTCACATATTTGGTATGAGTGCATGTTAGGAGTTTTTCCACAGGGGTACCCGAATTCGCTTCCCACCTAGAGAGGCAAGAAGAGTAATTCATGGGTTCCACTGAGTATGAAGGGAGGGATTGAGTCCCATTACTCCTTATAGAGGGAAGGAGGGAGAGACAAGCTTCTGCAAGTCTCAAGCTTCTGCGAGTCTCATTTCCCCATGCATTCTCATCCTGATAGCGAGCATACAGGCCATTCCTGAGGGGTCAGAGTCCCAGCCTAGTGGAAATGGTACGACCTGTGCCTGGGGTCTCCCTGTGGTACAAGCATAACAGTTGCTTTTATTCAGGGATTTAATGGTAAATTTGACCCATTCTACCCAAGCATTTGCGTCTCCATACCCAGTCTCTATCTTTAAGGTTTGTCTGAGATCTAATAATACCTCAAAAACTTTTCCCTTGGCTGGATTATTCTGGGGTCTTTTCTGAGGAGTTTCTGAGGTCTAGCTGGGAGAAGTTAGATTTTCTAGGGAAGGAGGAGTTGTTACTAAGTGAAGACCTAGCCACCCTACTGGATCTATGCCAGATACATCCGGTCCTAAGCCATAAACTCTGGTAGCCACATGGGATTCCTGACTTAAGGCCTGTGGCTGGTTAAGTGTTAGAAGAAGAGGGTTATACTGGAGAGGCTGGCAGTTTGGGGGAGGAGCTTCTTTGCTTAAAGTTATTTTAGGCAAAAGAGACCAGTTTTAAAATGAAGCTCTTTGACCAACTCATACTTCACCAACCCAACCACTTAGTTCAGCCAAACTGTTGAGTCTCAGGAGGTGGCAATGCAGATGGACTTCTTAAGTGCAGCTTCTATGTACAGACAATCACTCAGGTAATGAGATACAGAAAGAACACACACGTTAATTCACACAACACAATTCACAAACCAGTCTCTAAATTTGCAAGACTGCCTTATTGGGAAGACATCCAGTTGCAAGGCATTTGATATTCTTTTTGCCTGTAAATTAAGCATTATTGATAAGGTCACAGATCTGGTTTAACTTGCAAATGAAAACAAACTTTTAATTAAAATAAACTTTATAGACACAGTTAGCTGTACTAGTTTATAGTCTACCACTGAGCATTGTGATTTTCCTCAAATCATGATTTTTCTCCCTAAGATTACCCTCCTCATTATTAAAGGGACTGCATTAAGTCCAGTTTTAATTTAGCCTGTTCATTTGCATAAATACAACAGGAGCAGCCATTGATAGCATAAATCTTTTAAGTCTGCTTTGCTGGAACTCACACAAGGAACCTTCGGGATTACCTTTAGTCTGCCCTCTGGGCACAGAAGCTGAGCCACACACCTGCCATCTGGCCTTGCCTGTAAAACCCATGCTTTTTACAAGTTCTTCAAGCTTTCCATTGTGCCTTAAGTTTCCTCCTAGCCATTTATCAGGGAAGCAACCTTTGTTTCTTCCCTAGAAAGATTGCCATGGACCGCACAACCAACCAAGGTGCTAGGCCTTTCTCTCATGGGCTTTCATTAGCTTAGGCAAGCCTCCTTCAGGCATGACATTCCAGTCAAAGCCTCGTCTGACATAACTACCATTAGCAACTGGTCTTATTAGTTTTATGCAAAGGAACCTTATGTCACTTCTTACTTCTTTACAATGCCAAATACTGGAGGGTTCTGGTAGGGAGAAAAATATAAAGGCGTGAAGGAAAATTCTTGTCCTTCAAAACTACATTTCCATGCATTATACCTTCTATTACTAAAACCATACAATTTCTTCTCAAAACCTTTATAAATTTCTAACAAACCTTTTCTTTTCTTTTTTTTAATGTTTTTTATTGATTATATTGTTACAACAGTTCCAATTTTCTCCCCCTTGTTCCCCTCCACCCAGCACCCCCCTCCCCCAGCAATCCCCCCCAAGTCCATACCCCTGGTTCGTAAAAATTAACTATCAAACAAACCTTTTCATTTATATGCCTTACACCTTTCCTGGTTCCCTTTCTTTTATGTGAAGTTTTAAAATTTCTCTGGGAAACCTCAATTTTTCCTTTCAGATCATAAACAGAACACAAGCAGCTGAGGTTTCCTTTTCTCAGGTTTAAAGCTTCCATAACTTTTTTTTTTTTAATAATTACAACTTTCCTCAGACCTTCTGTAACATTCACAAACTTTCTAAATACCCTTTACTGTTTTAGATTTAACCATAACATGCTTCCAATCCTTGTTCTTTTGCACACAGTGAAGGACTGTACTCAAACTCAGTATCTGGCAGCTAAAAGTTCCTAGATTTACAGAGATATTCTGCAGCTTTTTGAAGTTCCTGCTTCTCCTCCTCTCTCCTAACATACACTTTCTGAGCTTTCCTGAGGAGTTTTTCAGTTGCTTTAATTGGCCCATTCATTTACTTTTTGCAATTTCTTACAAATATTTGGCCAGTTTCTGTTACAATGGTGACTTTTAAGAGTCCCTGTCCTACAGCATTCTCTGGATTTAGACCAGAATACTTCCTCATTTTGTCCCTGAGCTTCTGCAGGGATCTGATGGAGCTGTATTTCGAATGCCTTGGAGACATTCTGTGCTTGGGGAACGAATTTCTTGATTCCCCTGATGATGAGGCTTCTAAGGTCTCTCATCTGAGCCCTATCCTCCCGCCTGTTATTCCATTCAGGGTCTATACTGGGAAACTTTTGTTAGGCTGGGACAATTCCCTGACTGGGAGGATGTTCCCTTTCCCATATCCTCATAGCAGCTCGTCTGATCACTCCCTTCTCTTCCTCACTGAAGATGTCTAGTATAGACATTAATTCCATCCACATGTATATGCTGGGTCCAAGGGACTGATTTAAATGTTCTGCCAGTCCACAGGGGTCCTTTACCAAGCGCTTCATATTGCGCTTGAAGTTTCTAACTTCAGTGCTTGTTGAAGGAGCATTTGACACATCTAATATGTCCTGGACCCATGGAGACCTCCCTAAGGGGAAACCGGCTGCTCTGAGGGAACGGGGAAGTTCTTTAGGTCTTGCTTACATTGTTTTAATTTCTTTCTTAATTTAGATAAGTTGCCACCAGCGCCTTAGGTGTCATGGGGGCTGATACTGGTGGGGTATCTGCTAGGTGTTCCTGGCCTCTTCCGCCTGTACTGTCCGTCCACGGTGTCTCTGCCCAGTTGACCGCCGGCTGGCAGTGGGAGACAGGACAGAGGGTCTCAGGCCTTATCTTTTTCTTTTTTACAGGGAAGAGACCTGCGGATCTGCTGGTAGGTGGTGATCAGCAGAGAGCATATTCCCTCTCTTCCTTGAAGGCTGATGCCTGGCCTTGGCTGTTGTGGCCCAGTGGACTGAGCACCAGCCCGCGAACCAAGTGTCGCTGGTTCAACTCCCAGTCAGGGCACACGACCAGGCCACACGCCAGGTACCCAACTGGGGGCACGAGCGAGAGGCAACCACACAGCAATGCCCCTCTCTTCTCTCTCCAAAAACAAACAAACAAACAATCCAAAAAAGCTGAACACAC
Organism: Furipterus horrens; assembly: GCF_987537825.1. NCBI lineage: Eukaryota > Metazoa > Chordata > Mammalia > Chiroptera > Furipteridae > Furipterus > Furipterus horrens. The sequence continues at coordinate 170,264,861 of NW_028327172.1, forward strand.
ATATAAGACCAGGGCTTAACAAACCCAATATTCATCAGACCCAAATTGGGGCTAGAAGACAGATTTCCCCTAAATGGGTTCCTTTGGCCAAAGGAAACAACAATAATTTGCCATTGTCTGGTTTTCCTTACTTTTGGTCCGGGGATCCTTTCCCCAGTGCTCTAACATTCTCCCTAATGGACCGTTGGGTGGAATGTTTGTGGGGCCTTTCTTGGCCCCACCCCTAGGCCTAGAATTTCTATTTCCCATCCTCAGCTGATTCCCGTGGCTGAATCCGGTTGTGTTCTCAACCTAACGGACCCAATGGAGGGGCACTCCACACTCGCTTACTTGCACACAGACCGAGATGCTTCATTCACCTCCGGCCGCTTCCCTCACAGGACAACGGACCCAGTGGAGGTGCACTCTGGCCGTCTCCCTCACAGGACAGCGGACCCAGCGGAGAGGCACTCCACACTCATACCAGACACGCACACAACTTGTACCAGCCACACACACAACTCGTACCAGCCACACGCACAATCAGCTTCCTGAGGATGCCCAACCACCAAAGTAGGACTTAAGTCCAATTTTCCTACCTTGGCCCATGCACGAGGTTCCCTGGTTGCTGCGGTGTTTGCTTTTGTTTCCCCCACTGAGTCGATCCACTGTTGTCCCAACAAGAAGTCTCGGGTCCTTTCTGGACACTGAGGCGGGTGGGCCCTGGGTCAAGCGGGCCACCCAAAAGCGGGTAGGACGCGTCTCCCCGCCTTGGCTCAGAGCCCCTTCCCGCACACAGGCGGAGGATCCTGGACGAGGCCCCAAACTGTGAGAACCGCTCACAATAAAAATTGGGACACCGGACTTGAGCAGTAAAACGAGGCCTTTATTCACGAGTCTGCAGAGCCGGGCGCACCCTCACAGCTAGGAGAATGTGCGCGCCAAGTAGACAAAGGAAACTGGTTTTATAGTCTTAGCTTCCCCACCCTGAAATTGCCACCCTAAAGTGATTATCTTCTCCACCCTAAAATTGCCACCCTAAAGTGATTATCTTCTCCACCCTAAAATTGCCACCCTAAAGTAATTATCTTCTTTGCCCTAAAGTGAGAGCGATTAGCTTCCCCGCCCTAACGCAGGTAGCTCCCCCTCTCCTCTCCTTCTTCCCCGTTTCTCCATTACTGGTTACTCCGGAGTTACAATCTAACACGGTTATCTAAATGCCCCTTCTGTGGTTTGTAGATATGCCAGTGCTGTCAGCTCCCTTCTCAGAGATCCTCTAATTACATTTGCCCTTTGTTACTAATGACTTTTTACTGGTTTGGGAGTCACTATGTCCTTGTTTCTAACACATCCACCCAGTTAGCCAGCCAGTCATCTTTTCAAGCATTCATAAAATAAACATGTTTTTCAAGCATTGGCACAAATTATTTTAAGCCAGATTTTATCCTAAGAACTGAGTATAAAGAGACTGCTTCAGGAGCCTTGCAGCCATATAGAAAGACAGATATCATCATCGGCAGCCGTCCGTCTCGAGAGACGATGCCGTAGCTTCTTGAGAGTCTATCTGCACCGCCGAGAATGGCTGTGCAGTCCGACTCGGGAGTGACAATCCCTGCCGCACTTGTTACAGGTGAAGGCAGATGGCTGTTGTTGCTGCTGTTGATGCTGCTTTCGCCTCGATCTTTTCTGGACCGCCTCCTCGTGGCGCGCAGCCTCTGCGCGTGACGTACCTTGCCTGACCGCGAGCCTCCAGGCTAGGCGGTCTTCTGCTTGAACTTCCCATGTGTTGAGATTGATGGAGCATTGTGTCATGTCCTTTTTGCAGATGTCTTTGAACCGCAGTTTTGGGCGCCCTGTCATCCTCTGGCCTTCTGCTAGCTCGCCGTAGAGGAGGTCTTTGGGAATACGGCCTGCATCCATTCTTTTGACATGGCCGAGCCACCTGAGGCGTCTCTCACTAAGAACTGCATGCAATCTGCTCATGTTGGCTTGCTTCAGCACCTCGGTGTTGGGAACCTTATCCTGCCAGGCGACATGCAGGACGCGTCGCAGGCACCTCATGTGGAAGCTGTTGAGTTTCCTTTCGTGCCTTGCGTAGGTGGTCCACGTCTCGCTGCCATAGAGGAGAGTGCTGAGTACGCAGGCTTGGTAGATGCACAGTCTGGTTTTCTCAGTGAGGCTGGAATTGTTCCACGCTCGCCGGTTCAGTTTGGCCATAACTGTGGCTGCCCTGGCGATTCTCCGGTTGACCTCCAAGTCAACTGACAGAGAGCTCGAGATGGTGGACCCGAGGTAAGTGAAGTCATTGACAACCTCCAGGATGTATCCGTTGATGGTGATGCATGGGGGAGTCCCCGTGCCTTGAGCCATAACGTTCATCTTCGTCAGGCTGATGGCTAGTCCGAACTCCTTGCATGTGTGGGAAAGGCAAGTGACTAGCTGCTGAAGTCCCTCTTCGGAGTGTGATGTCAAGGCTGCGTCGTCGGCGAAGAGCATCTCACGGATGAGCACCTCTTTGACTTTGGTCTTGGCTCGTAGACGGGCCAGGTTGTAGAGCTTGCCATCGGATCTGGTGTGAATGAAGACACCCTCGCTGCAGTCCTTAAAGGCGTATTGGAGGAGCATGGAGAAGAAGATTCCGAACAGCATAGGCGCGAGGACGCAGACCTGCTTTACTCTGCTGCTGACTGGGAAGACCTCAGAGGTTGCGCCGTTGTAGGACACCATGCTGTGCATGTTGTCGTGAAAGGACATGACCACAGCAAGCAGATGTGGTGGACAGCCAATCTTCCGTAGCAAGCTGAAGAGTCCGCTTCGACTGACCAGATCAAACGCCTTCGTGAGGTCGATAAAGGCGAGGTAGAGTGGTTTATGCTGCTCGTGACACTTCTCCTGCAGCTGGCGTAGGGAGAAGATCATGTCCACTGTTGATCGGCCAGCTCTGAAGCCACACTGGGACTCTGGGTAGACGCGGGAAGCAAGGGTCTGCAGGCGGGCAAGAGCGACCCGGGCAAATACTTTGCCGACGACGCTGAGGAGAGAGATGCCCCGGTAGTTGTTGCAGTCGCTGCGGTCTCCTTTGTTCTTGTACATGGTGATAATGTTGGCGTCTCTCATATCCTGGGGGATGTAACCCTCCTTCCAGCAGAGACAGAGTAGATGGTGGAGCGGCTGTAGCAGGACTGGTTTCCCACTCTTTAGGATTTCTGGAGGGATTCCGTCGCTTCCCGGTGCTTTCCCGCAAGCGAGGCGGTCGATGGCTTTGCCGAGCTCTGCCGCAGTAGGTGGGGTGTCTAGCTCCTCCATGACTGGTAGGTCTGGGATGGCTTTAAGAGCAGTGTCTGTTACGGTGTTCCTCGTCGCGTACAGCTCGAGGTAGTGCTCGGTCCACCGCCGCATTTGCTGTTCCTGGTCAGTGATGACCTCACCTGTCTTGGACTTAAGGGGGGCGATCTTGGAGGGGATTGGGTCTGTTGCCTTCTTGATACCCTCATACATTCCTCGTGCGTTGCCTATATCGGCGGCTTCCTGGATGGTTCTGCACAGGTTTAGCCAATAGGTGTTGGCACAGTGGCGGGCGGTCTTCTGGACTTTGTTCCTGGCAGCCTGTAGAGCTTGAAGTGTACTGGGAGTGGGCGTGGCCTTGTAAGCCAGTAGGGCCTTCCTCTTAGCCTCGATCACGGGTTCCATTTCTTCCCAGTGAGCCTCGTACCAGTCAGCGTTCTTCCACTCTTTCTTCCCATAAGCAATAATGGCGGAGTTGTATATGGCGTCGCGGAGATGTGGCCAATTGTATTCGATAATGTCATCTGCCGCCATTCCCTCGCCGAGTGCATCTTCCATCCTGTTGATGAATTGCTGGGTCTTAACTGGGTTGCTGGCACAACTGGTGTTGATGCGTGGGCGACCCTTCATCTTGGAGTGGTGCAACCTCTTCGGCATTATGCGCACCTTGCTTACCACGAGGGCATGGTCCGTGTCGCAGTCTGCACTGTGGTAGCTGCGGGTGAGGAGGGTGCTGCCAATATCCGTTCTTCTGGTGATGACGAGGTCAAGCTGGTGCCAGTGACGGGAGCGGGGGTGCCTCCATGACACCTGGTGGATCTCTTTGCACTTGAAGATTGTGTTTGTCACGCACAGGCCGTGGTGACACAAAAGCTCAAGCAGTCGCTGACCATTCTCATTGATCTTTCCTCTCCCAAAGTTTCCGAGGCAGGTGGGCCAGGCCATGTGGTCGGCTCCTACTCTTGCGTTGAAGTCTCCAAGGAGATAAAGAGCGTTACTTCTGGGGATCTTGGATAACGCTTCGTCCAGTGCATGGTAGAACTGTTCTTTCTCTTCAGTGGTGGCGCAGAGGGTTGGGGCGTACGCGCTAAGAATGCTGACTGGGCCGAAAGTTGTTGACAATCGGAGGGTAAGTAATCTCTCTGTGCCTCCTGTGGGTGGCTCTATGGAGTTAACAAGCGTGTTCTTCACAGCGAACCCAACACCGTGCTGTCTTGGTTGGTCTGGAGACTTTCCTTGCCAGTAGAAGGTGTAGTTGGTTTCTCTGATAGTTCCGTTGTCGGCCAACCGGGTCTCCTGTAGAGCCGCAATGTCGATGTTTAGTCGTGCCAGTTCCCTGTCGATGACGGCGGTTTTCCTGGCACCATTGATCCACGGAAGGTCTGCAGTAAGTCCGGGACACATGGTCCTGATGTTCCAGCTAGCGAGGCGAAGAGCTGGAGGCTTCTTTCTTGTTGTTTGCTTGGAATTGCCTGGTGCGAGTGTTTTGTGGCCCACTTTTCAAGAGACGCCTCTCTGTTCCCCACGCACCCAGTGGGGCAGGTGAGCCATGGCGAGACGGCACCTAATTGGCTGGGGGCTGCCCAGCTTGAGGCGGGCGGTAGCTGTCCAGTGAGGTGCGATGACCTCTCCCACCGTCAGAGGAGACCCCTGGCGCTCGTTTCCTTCGCCAATCGGATGAGCTTATAACCGGTAACTGTCTCCTCTCGTGTTAAGTCGACATCTTGCGATGACGCTGGAGTGTCCTCTCTAGTGAAGCTACAAAGCCTGGGCAGGGTGATATGGAGGGCCAGCTGTTGCCCATGCAGCAGACCCCCCCTCTCTTCTCAGCTGAAGGATCCAAGGGGAAAGACAGAGTCAATACAGCTTGGCTTCAGGTGTGCCGCAGGAGTTGCCGGTGTTGACTACAACGTCAAACCGCCTTAGGGACTCCGGCTCCGGATTTTCTGTTGGGGTTTACTCCCTTAGCCTTTCCCCTGAGGAGGTATGCCGCAAGGCAGCGGAGGTTTGGAGTCAGAGTCACCACTACTAAGCTCCATTAACCGAATTGTGTTCTTTCTCACAAGATATTCTCATCCTCTGAACTTTCTTCAGCATTATCTTGATTTCTATGCTCTACTTTTTGCAAAAAATCTGTTAGATTGCTTGCTTTTAACTGAAAGATCTTTATAAATTTCATTATAAGGTGCTAAGCACTTTTGCAGTTCTCTCTGAAACTTTGTGCTCCTTTCAGTGCAAGGATCTTCATTTAAGAAATATGACTCTGGACACAGAGGCAAACAAACACAGGAGCCTGTCAAGATGAGGAGACAGAGAAGTATGGCCCAAAAGGGGAAACAGGTCAAGCTTCCAGTGGGAGAACTAAGTGACTGGGAGATAGCCAACCTAACAAATGAAGAGATAGCCAACCTAAGAGACACAGAGTTCAAAACACTGGTGATAAAGATGCTCACAGGCTTGACAGATATGCTTGAGTATGGCAAACACATAAGGGAAGAAGCGAAGGCTATGCTAAATGAAACAAAGGAAAATCCACACAAAACCAATGGTGAAGGGAAGGAAACTGGGGTTCAAATCAATGATTTGGAACATAAGAAAGAAAAAAACTGTCAACCAGTACAGAATGAGAAAACAAGAATTGAAAAAAATGAGAAGCTTAGGAACCTCTGGGCCAACTTTAAGTGTGTCGACATCTGAACCATAGGAGTGCCAGAAAGAGAAGAGGAAGAGCAAGAAATTGAAAGCTTATGTGAAAAAATTATGAAGGAAGAAAACTTTTCAAATTTGGCAAAGGAAATAGACATACAAGTTCAGGAAGCACAGAGAGTCCCAAACAAACTATACCCAAAAAGGACCACACCAAGACACATAATTAAAATGCCAAAGGTGAAAGATAAAGAGACAATCTTAAAAGTAATAAGAGAAAAGCAGAGAGTTACCCACAAGGGGGTGCCTATAAGACTGTCAGCCGATTTCTCAAAAGAAACTTTGCAGGCAAGAATAGACTCGCAAGAAGTATTCAAGGTGATGAAAAGCAAGGTCTTACAACCAAGATTACTCTATCCAGCAAAGCTATCATTTAGAATGGAAGGGCAGATAAAAGTGTTTCCCAGACAAGGTAAAGCTAAAGGAGCTCATCACCACCAAGCTATTATTATATGAAATGTCAAAGAGACTTAAGAAAAAGAAAATCAAAATTATGAACATTAAAATGACAACAAACTCACAACTATCAACAACTGAATCTAAAAAATAAAAACAAAATCCAACTAAGCAAACCAGAATAGAAACAGAATCATAGGTATGGGGTATATTTGGAGAGTTATTAACTGGAAGGGGGAAGGGGGACAAATGGGAAAGTGGTGCAGGGAACAAGAAGCATAATTGTTTGGTACAAAATAGACAGGGGGAAGTTAAGAATAATATAGGAAAGGGTGAAGTCAAAGAACTTATATGCACGACCCATGGACATGAACTAAGGGGGGGGTGGGGTTGCTGGAGGGAGGGGGGTACTGGGCAGAGGAAAGCAAAGGGGGAAAAATTGGGACAACTGTAACAACATAATCAATAAAATATACTTAAAAATAAATTTATTAAAAAAAAAAGAAATATGACTCTGTTTGGATAAATCTAGGCCTTTCTTTATGCTTTTTAGAGTAAACTGTTTAACTTCTTCGTTTCCATCGGTGATATCGTCCCCTACGTTACCTTGGCACATTGCAGATGTCACTTCCACCAAAATTGCTCATCAGTTTCTTCTTCCACCAGCAATTCTTGGATATCTTCTATAGTCATATCATCAAAACCTTCCCCTCCTAAAGACTTAGCCAGTTCTACTATTGCATCCATCCTGTTATCTGCTGGCTCGATTAGATTTTCACTTTGAATTGACTCCAGCCATATATTTTTTCCAACAAGCATTTAATGTTGTCAGTTTTATTTCTTTGATGGATGAGTTTATTAGATTAATACAGCCCAAAATTTTATAACATTCAGTATTGTACAGGGATTTCCCTAATTTCGTGTTATATGGTAGTTTTCCCCAATCCTCTAACCGTGTTAGAGCGAAACTGTGTTATAGAAGTACTGTGTTATATGGGAGATACCTGTATTGTGTAACTGATACTTCAGTTGGTATGGTATTTCTTTTTAGCCAATATAATCATATCTCCACCAAAGCTGAGACCTTGACAAAGACCTGCTGCTAACAAACTCCCTTCAACAAACTCTATGTCCTCCCCAGCAGGGGTTCGTCATCTTGCACTCATGGTAACCCTCCACTGCTGTGTTCTTGACAGTTTCATTACATCTGCACATGTGTGGACAGAGTAAATTCATCCATTCTCCTCTTGATTGCCATTTCCAGAATTACACTATGCTTTTTATACCATGGAATATGTATGTAAAACTCTCTTGAGTATATGCCTACAAATAGAAATTTAAGAATATTAAATTTGATAAATTTCAGGGCAAATATTACAATAGTTAAACCTATATTCCTTCCACCATATCACATAAACTTTTTATTTTATTTATTTATTTTTTATTTTTATTTTTATTTTTTTATTTTTTATTTTTTATTTTATTTTTATACAAACAAACTAATATAAATGAATATGTTAATCATAGACATGTATATAAAGATCATGGAGAAAGGAAGGTTTAAATCTTCACAGTGTAAGAAAGGTAATTCCGGAGCTTAGACTCCTACTAGAGTAGAAGCTTTCTTTATGGCTCCCTTCTCCTGGACACAATCTTGAGCCAGGCACATGATTGGTGAGTGGAATATAGGACAGATTTCACCTCATTTTCTGGGAGTCCATGCATCCTTCAGGCTGCCTGGCCTTACGGGGTAGTCCTGTCCCTCAGATGCCACTTTCCAAAGGCTGCTATATCTGAGTCAGGGCTTCTCTTTCATTGACCTAGTCCAAGACCCACCCAGAGGGGTAGGTGGGTGGGTGGTTGGGGTTGGTTTAATTGTTATCAGCTAAATTAGCAAAAGATAAAATTAAACCAAAACAGGAACCAAAAATTGGGGGCTTGGTAGTACTGACCAGTGCTAGATTGTTATCCTTACTTATATGGGTGTGCCAACAGATTATAAATAATTGAACTCACCCTTCCTTGACTTCCCACCACAGATCATACAACTACATATATTTTCAAACTTCCTACACAGTAATATATAAGTGAATTCATATTTAAATATTTCTGGCATTTATTCTCTTTTGTCCTTTGAAGACTTAGAGTAATAGCTACTCTAGTATGAAGCAAATTTATTGTCCTTTTAAATTTTATTTTATAGATTTGTTGTCAATAAACATCAGGCAAAAGAATGTAATCTAAGAGAAGTTATTGAAGAATCTTGTTGGGAGTTTGTGCTAGAGGTAAACAAACAAACAAACAAACAAAGACAGCTCCTATAGTTGTATGTGAGTGACTGCAGTGAGATGTAGTCTTCCATTATTTTATTTTGCAGGATGTTAGTGTTTGGATATTGGTAAGAGCTCAGCTCACCTAAAGTTTTAACATCCTTAGTGGTGGCTTGACCAGGGAATAAAAACATCATTTGAAATTATTATAGTCATTCCTTATACATTTCACTATACAGTAGTCCCCCTTTTCCCCCAGGATGTGTTTCAAGATCCCCAGCTGGTGTCTGAAGCCACAGATAATACTATATTTTTTCTTATATGTGCATACTTATGATAAAGTTTAACTTATAAATTAGGCACAGTACACAGTAGGAGATTAACAACAATTAATAATAAAGTAGAACACGGCAGCATCTTGCAGATGGGCGGCCGCCGGGCTAAGGGCCGCTCGAGCTCCTGGCTCGAGGCCGGCGGCAGCCAGGAGGAGCCGCGAGGAACGCCGGCGGAGGCGGCAGGGGCCCAGGGCGGCGGGGAGCCGCCCCCCACCCCCCAGACTCAGAGCCCGGGGGCCCCACGGCCTCCTCAGCGGCGCAGGCCGTCGAGTGCGCGGAGCGGCGGGAGTTCGGCGGCGCGTGCAGGTTCACTCCAGAAGACTTCAGCTAAAAAGTTTGATTATTCCATATCTTTCGATGAAGCTTCCAAAATAATGAAGAAGAAGAAAAAGGTTTCAGTGTGGAAAAAAGTACACAAAGTCATTTGTAAAATGCTTGAAGAAAATGAAAAATATAGACTCAGGCTGAAATGCCAACAGCTGTCTAGTGAAAACTCGGATTACACAAGAAGAATCTTCTTATCATCTTCTGAACCAGGGAGTAATGAAGTCGTCGGCAGCCGTCCGTCTCAAGAGACGATGGTGTAGCTTCTTAAGAGTCTATCTGCACCGCCGAGAATGGCTGTGCAGTCCGACTCGGGAGTGACACGGTATCTGTCTCCTCCCGTGTTGAATCGACATCTTGTGATGACGCTGGAGTGTCCTCTCCAGTGAAGCTGAAGCTACAGAGCCTGGGCAGGGTGATATGGAGGGTCTGCTGTTGCCCATGCAGCAGACCCCCCCTCTCTTCGCAGCTGAAGGGTCCAAGGGAAAGACGGAGTCGATACAGCTTGGCTTCAGGTGCGCCGCAGGAGTTGCCGGTGTTGACTACAACGTCAAACCGCCTTAGGGACTCCGGCTCCGGATTTTCTGTCGGGGTTTACTCCCTTAGCCTTTCCCCTGAAGAGGTATGCCGCAAGGCAGCGGAGGTTTTTTTTTGGAGTCAGAGTTTCCTTCTCTGATGTGCCCTGACTGGAAGATCGAACCAGCGACACTTAGCTCGCAGGCCGACGCTCAATCCACTGAGCCAAACCATATGGACAGGGAGTAATGAAGACGCGTATGGAAATACATGTCCTAGATTGCTTCTCTAAATCTCTTAATTTTTATTTTAAAACTTCTGGTGAAAATGTATTAAATCTGTTTTGTTCAATAGAATATAATAAGCATAATACAGCTTTTCTTTGCTGACAATATCTTGAAAGTAGCTTACATTTAATTATATTGTCCAACACCTTCCAACCCCGCCCCCGCCTTTCCCAGCCAAAATGAGCATCACACTGAATTTGCGCATGTGATTCCTTTACTTTTTACATAGTTTTATTGCAATTATATGTATTTCTAAAATTTGCATCTACATGTCTAATTTTCTAATGAGGACATTATGTTGCATATACTCTTTTTGGACTACTAGTATTCTTTTAATATTACGTTGCTAAAATCCACGCATATTGTTGACTGCCATTGTGGTTCTTTTGTTTACTCTGTACTTTCTCCAAGTCAAGTGTGAGGAAATATCCACATTCCTGGGAATCATAGTTTGGACCCAGATTATCCCCCGTTTCCTTGTGATAAACTTATTAACCACTTACTTAATCTGTTTAATTTTATTGATAATGATAATCCTAAATGAAAAAAAATAAAGTAGAACAATTTTAACAATATACTGTAATAAAAGTTATGCAAATATGCTCTATCTATCTCATGGCTGATCTGATAACAGAGAAGGCTACCTCATGACTAACAGCCAGGTATCATATACAGTGTGGATATGCTGGACAAAGGGATGATTCACGTCCTGGGAGGGACAGAATGGGATGACACAAGATTTCATCACATTACTCATAGTGGTGCACAATTTTAAACTTATGAATTGTTTATTTTTGGAACTTTCTGTTTAATATTATTGGACTGAAGCTCTGGAAAGTAAAACCATGGACAAGGGGGACTAATGTACTTGTAGCAGTGAGAAACTGAGAACCACTTTGAAACTCATTTTTTGGCATTATTAAGAACACTAAATTGATTTTGAGAGAGAGAGAGAGAAAGAAAGAGTGATTTGTTGTTCCACTTATTGATGCATTCATTGGTTCTTGTTTGTGCCCTGACCAGGGATCAAACCTACAACCTTGGCATATCAGGATAATGCTCTAACCAACTGAACTATCTAGCCAGGACCTATTAAATACAGTTTTTGATACAGGTTTTAATTCAGATGCATGGCTTCTTTCTATACAATGCCAATAATCATTGTTTTTTACTTTTATTTCTATTTCATTTATTCTATAAAGACCTCAAAGGGATACAAATAATTTTCCAGCCTAATGAGTAAGAATGGGCTGGCAAAGTGAAGACAGTGGGAACATCGGGTGCCAGGAGGCCAAGGGGACTAAGATGTGAAGATTGTCATTACAGGCTGCTGTGGCAACAAACAACTTCTTTATGGGTAAGTCACATGGATTCTTGAGACTTAGCTGTTTGTAAAATGACCCAAATATGCTAGAATTAATTGTTCTCTCACTGTCAGGGGCTTGATACCATTGTTATTCATGCTCAAGAAATCTGTTTGAGGAAAGCAAGACAATAGCAAACAAATGAATTCAAATCTGGGACAACAGGAGTTTTGAACTTATTTTAGGTTTGATTTCACGTGGCATCCCTGGTATAGTTGGTTTTTATTCACAAATTTTCGTGATGATCTATTAAGACCCATGTTTCTTGCTTTTTTCTTTAAGGAGTAGTCCCTTCCCTACTTTATGACTCTCTGCACTGTACAAGGCACAGATTAGTTATTTACAGGTCAATTTATTCATTAGCAACAAACAATGGCTTACATAAACCAGGCGGGAAGTCCACATTGACTAAATTAACTGGATAATTGCAAAGATTCCACTTCCTTGGGGCTGTTAGAAGACATCTCTCTCATTGCTGGTGGTCAGTTGGCCCTCTTCGGCACCATGTCCTCCATATTGCCTTTGCCACTTACCTTTCAGCATTCCACAGCCCTGTACACATGCCTGTTAACCCATCACAAACACAATTTGAGAAGTGTTAGTTGGGGAAGGATAGTAAATATTTTCTTCCCAAATCTGTAATTTCTGATTTTGTTTAAAGTTGGCAGGCTTAAAAAATAATTCATTCAAGGAATATTTACTATGTGCCTGGCCCAAGAAGCTATGGCAATGGCAATAAACCTCCGTATAAAGGCTCAGTTCTCATAAAACTTGGATCTAGAGGAAGGAAATGATAAACAATGCAGTTCTAGATAGTGATAAATACCTTGAAAAAATGAAATACCATGTGTTGGTAAAAAGCTACTTTAGGTTGCATAGTCAGGGAAAGCCTCTATACTCTTTTTATTTATTTTTATTGTCACCTGAAGACATTTTTTCCCATTACTTTTAGAGAGAGAGGAAGGGAGTGAGAAAAACATCGATTCTAGAGAGAAGCATGGATTGGTTGCCTCTTGTATGTGCCTGGACTGGGGATCGTACGCACCCAGGCTGGGGAATGAACCTGCAACCTAGGTATGTGCCCTGACTGGAAATCAAACCTACAACCTTTCAGTTATAGGACAATGCTCCAAACAACTGAGCCACACTGGCCATGGCACTGTGCTTTCTTAAGCTATGATTTATTGAATGCTTCCTATGCTAGACCTTGCCTAAGGGTTTTATTTATATTAATTCATTTAATGCACACTAACCCACAGGAAAGTATGATTGTTTCCTTTCTACAAATGAGGATACTGAAGGAGACATTTGGAGACTTGCCCAGGACCACACAGATGATAAATGCTAGATCCAAATTTGAGTTCAGCTCCAGGATCTGGCCATTAATTATTACAGAGACTGCCTGCGTTAAGGACCCATAGAAGTCAGCCATGTAAAGAGTTGGAGGCAGCTGTGACAAATAAGAAGAGGGAATAGCGAGTGCAAGTTCTTGAACAGGAAGATGGCTATGGTGTCCCAGGAGCAGACCAGAGTTTATCCGGAGGTTTGTGAGAAGGGAAGAAGTTTTGCCTTTAGACCGAGTAAGATGGGGCCCAGTCCTGGGTTCCATGCTTGAGTGGGCTCCACATGTGTCATACACAAATACCACACACACAGGTGCACACACACTCATGTATACACATTATACAGGTTCTTCAGGTTCTAGTGATTGCTTTTGGTGAAAATAGTGATAAAATGATAACAATTTATAAGATAAAATTAAAATCTTTTGTAATGCTTTCAGCACCAACATTACTTACACACAACTCTATTAAAATATTTAAACATATGTAAAATTTGATGCTTATTCTTGAATCTAAATGTTGTTTTACAAACTGTATTCACAATTCTGGTTGTTGCTGTTACAGTTCCTGGGCTGCTCCAATTGAAAACAAACCCACGGGCTCTTTAGTTAGGGGTCCGATTGCCCGCTGCCAGAATTACAACTCTTAATACTTTAGTTGAGTGAAAAGAAAATTGTTTATTTAACAGTCACACATATCCTTGCCTCCTCCCTACCAAACCTAGCCAGTTTTAGGAAGGTCAGAAACACCGTTTCCCTACTTCCCAAACACAGTTCAGCTTTACCAGCGGCTGCCAATCATTCAATCTGATTGGGGAGGTCCTTTCTGTGCTGTGGTGCCCTTCAGCTCTCAATAGAAAACTGCTGGGATTCTCAGCCTCCTTGCAAACTGTCTTCTTTCTGTAAACCGAGTGGATCTCCTCTCCTTCGCCAGAGCACCCCTGCGAACACCCGCCAACGAGGGAGACAGCCCCAGAGCGCACTGTCCCCCAAAAGTGTTCGCAGCTGCCTATATATCCCTGACTGCGTCCTCTGACGCAGTGTGTGTTGCCAACAGTTCTGACCATTCACAGAACCCCACGTAGGCTCTGTGTGCTTTCCATACCATCCCCTGGTTCAAGACTCCTCCCATCCACCTGAGGCCTTGGAAGCATCCAAGCAATTTTGCATAATGAAAGACACCAGCCACCAGCCTCAGGCGTGTGGAGACATTCTGAAAGCTGTTTCCTTCTCCCCATCCCCCAGCCACAAACTCCGGGGATTTTTGGACTCCCCTGTTTCTGTAACATTGCTATCTCCAAGTTGAAATTAATTCAAACAAAACCAAGAACTATAATAACCCAAGAAAGGAGATCTACTTTGACATTGTGTTAATAGAATACAAATTACGTGAAAATCTTGATTTTAATAATATTATTGATTTTATTGAAATAAAGGTTAGAAAATAAATTTCATTTAATAAATAAATAATAATTTATGAACTAACTATATCTTTATTACTCATGCAAACATTGTTGGTCCATCACCAAAACACTCAGATGTGTGTAATAATAATTAAATTCAATCATCTTTGATCTTTTGCCAATCTAATCTTGGAAAATCTACACACATTTTTTGATTTGTTTGTATACATATACATTTGCCAAAATATATGAAATATATTTTATAACAGATTATTGGTATTATCTATCAATTTAAACATTTAAATTAATAGCATGTGGCTTCCATTTGTCCCTCTGCACAGGCCCTGCACCTCCAGGGAGGCGACATGATTTGATTCATGTTTTTAAAGGATGATGAAAAGCAGCAAAGGTATGCTCATTTCTAAAAATGACATTGTCTGATTTATGTTTTTAAAAGATAAATAAAGCTCTAGTCATTTCTGAAACACAAAATAAAAAATAAAAGGGTCTTTCAATCATCTTTTTTTTTTTTCTTAAAAATTCAGCTATGAGAGGAGTTAGACATTTTAGTATGGGGAAGAAGGCACAGGTAGTTTGGATTAATTTTTGTTCCACAACATGTCAAATATGGATTCTTGGATGCTGGAAAGCCCGAATCCAGCCTTTTAGCATTCTTAGAACAATGGTCCCTCCCCCCACCATTAGAAACACTTGCGGAGTTTCAAAAACCTGCCTTTGCCCCACCCAAGAGATAAGAGTTAATTGGCCTGGGTGGGGCTTCTTGCTGTCTTAAAACTGGTCTTGTATTTCTTACTTGGCAATTTTAGTGATTTCCCCTGCCTTTTCTTTTTAGGTTTTTCTAGTTTGCAACATCTCTTTATTTCCTTGGTAATTTTCTTCCTTTAACTGGATACATAGGAAATGATTATCACTTTATTGGACTGTGATTGATGTTGCTTAGAAAAATAATAAAATCACATGAGTACATGTAAGTTAAAAATAGAATTGAGTTAATCAGGAGGCAATTTCAGTGGGATTTGAACCTATAACCTTTTGTACAAGCCTCAGGGAGATGGCCTATGATATGATTAAAAATATTTTTGGATAGAATAATAAGTAGTATATATATATATATATATATATATATATAAATCCACAAATCTAGATTTACATTGCTTGTGAGAGGCTATTTAAAGAATCTAGGGACTAAAATGTGGCCATCCATGCCAAGGTTCCTCTGAATACATTTCATGTTAGACTCAAAACCCAGTTCATGCCCCAGCTTTATAGCAGACTGAGTGATGATATTATAATGAAGGGCAGAGCACCTGAGCCCATAAACAAGGTGCAACATAGGGAATATGGTGCTGGATAGGAAGGATTTTCATGAGAGTGAATCATAAAACTGCTTGTGAGAGGCCTCGGCTAAAATATATGGCTGCTGTTAGTGTGGTGATCGCCCAGATTCCTGACAGAGCAACAGTCTTCTATGATCTGAGGCAGTAAATTTTCTCTATTAAGACAAACAGTAAGTGTCCTGAAAGGACAGAGTAGAGGAAGCTTCACAATATGAGAAGTCCTCTGAATTAGGACTGCTCCCCGGGGCCCCAGATGCCTATTTCTGGGGTCATGCTGTTTTTTGTTTAAAGACCCTTACTAGCAGTTGACATTCTGCTGTTAGACATTTTTCCATTTCATTCAACCCTTTCATTGTGTGTTGCCTCTTTATGTATGTTAATTTTTTTCTTAAAGTCTCTCCATCTCTACCACCACTGTTACAGCCCACACTCTCAGCCTGTCCTGCCTGAATTGCTATAACACCCTCCAACTGCACTCTCTGCCTCTGGTCTTTGATCCCTCTAGTTTATTCTCTATATCCCACCATCATCACCTTTCCTAAGTCTAAACGCAGAGGTGGATTTAATGGTGAGCACACTGGGTGCACACCCTGGGCCCTGACTTCTGAAGGGGCCCGCAAAACCCCAACTTTACACTTTTTTCTAATCACACCAAGTTTGGTTTCATTACTACGCTGTATAAAATATGGTTAACATGTATTTTTATTTTCCTTGTCTCTCTCTCTTTTTTTAAGGGGCTCAATTTTTCTTCTGTGCCCAGGGCCTCAACTGACCTTAATCTGCCTTTGTCTGAATGTATTATCTAACTGCCCTGCTTAAAAATCTCAATTATTCCTCAGTACTTTTAGGATAAAATTTAAATCCTTGGGAAGAGCTTAGAGGGCACTTCATACTCATTTCCTGCCTACCTCTGCCACCTCTTCTTCTCTCACCTGATCCTTACCCTCTACCCACTCTCTACCAGTTTTGGGAGAGCCACTAACATCCTGCATCAGAATTACCTGAAGATGCTTGTGAAGAAATCCAGATTCCCAGATTACATCTAATACTGATTGGACCAGAATCCCTGGGAGCTCCTAAGGGGAGTCTTGTAAGCGCTAATTTGAGAACCACTTTCAAGGCCACTGAAGTTGCTGAATAGAGATGAAATGCAAGCCTTTTGGATTAAAGTAGGTTAACTCTGATTCATTAGCCAGGTCAGCAATCAGAGGATGACTTCAAAGGTCAGACAGGTCTGGCTGGGCAGAAATGTGGCCTACTCTCTGTGGCTGTTGTGTCTGGTATTAATTACTACATTGAGAAATCTGGGAATCTTTTGCATACACTTGACAGTTTCATTTAAAATATAAACTATCTTAGAAATATAACTTGCAAAACAGTTTTAATTTATACCTTCAGAGACCTAGGTAAAGTCCAGTGAAAAGAAAATGGGATTTAGAGTCAAAGGACCTGAGTAAACCTTGAATCTAATCTGTCTTTACTGATATTTCAACCTTAGATAAATTATTTTAATCCCCTGATTAAATTACAGTTTCCTCATCTCTGAAATAGAACTGATAGTACTTCTAGGTTTAAAAAAAGTGAAGAAATATTTTGTAAACAAGTAATTGCCATTATTCAGATTGGTAATTATTCTGTCTCTTTCTCTGTCTTTGATTGAAGAAAGAAGCGAATAATGGACCCAGAAATGGTATACTTAGAATTATACTGCTCCTTACTTTTGTATTATTAAGTCCACAGATATAAATCTCCTGTAACTTGTGATCCTGATAATATAGGACTCTTGGAAGGGCACCCTGAAAAATCACTTCTGTTGGTGACATTTTCACCTTTGTTACTTAGAGACTTCAGTATGAAAAGTATTTTTTAGAAATTCTTCTGAAAAATTATTTTTTTTCTATTCTGCTATTTTGCCTCCAAGTGAAGCTATGAGCAGGGACCCCAAAAAACCAGCTGCCCCTGCTAGGTGAGTGTTCTAGGAACCCATCTGTATCAGTGTACCAGCTGGCATTGTGAAAGGCTGCATTTGGCTTCAGTGAATTTTTTTTAGAACTCTTTCAGTGCATTTGCCCATTTGGTGATGGGTGATTTATGAGTGCACCTGCTCGAACTGTGCTGAGTGTTCAGCAGTTTTTAACCAAAACCAGCATGGCCCCATGTCCCACCTCCCTATTCAAACAATCTCACTCTGAGTGACTTGTTTTTTGTTTCCCTGGAAGGAAAAAGTCCTCAAAGGGAAACACTTTGCTTATGTGGAAGAGATAAAACAAAAAATGGCAGAAGCACTAAAAGGCATCAAAATCAATGAGTTCAAAAACTGTTTTGAGCAGTGGAAGAAAATATCTCAATGGGTGTATTGCATCAAAATGGAGAGTACTTTGAAGGTGACTAAAGTTTAAACATGTAAGAATAAATACACAATTTTTTATAAATAAATTCCAGGCTTTTTGGGTCCCCCCTCATATAGTTCTCCTGGATGACATCATAGTTATTTCCCCATCTTCGGCTGTATAGGCCTCCAGGAGAAAATCGTGATTCTATGTATAGATCTGGCAGTAGGAACAGATCAACTGTTTAGATTCAAAAGGGTTCCATGAAGCTGAGAAAAGACAGACCAGTGGACCATTTCTGTGGTCCAGAAGCATGTTTCAGAAGACAGCTTTATTTTAACATTCTCAACAAGGTTCTTCAGAGTTGTAACAAGGGCCCCTTGTGCCCACTACCCACCTCTTGAAGCACCTGATGGCTCTATCTGCCTGTCCTTCATTCTAAAGGGTTCTTAAGAAAAGTGACTGTTTGCCTTGGCTGGTGTGGCTCAGTGGATTGAGTGCTGGCCTGTGAACCCAGTCAGGGCACATGCCTGGGTTTCAGGCTGGGTTCCCATTTCGGGGTGCACAAGAGGCAACCACACGTTGTTTCTCACCCTCTCTTTCTCCTTGCCTTCCACCATCTCTAGAAATAAATAAATAAAATCTTTTTTTTTTTTCTAAAGAAGTGACTGTTAGCTTTGCTCTACATGGTATTACGTTTACTTGTGTTGACCCGGATTTAACTTTTTGAATAAGAACTTCACCAATCTATCTTTACCTAAAATATTCCCAGTTCACCCTTGCAGTATGGAAATGATAACGAAACTCACTTTTTTTTCTGAATAGCTCTTTCAGTCTCTCTGTCTGTATCCTTAAATCTGAGAGCTTCCTTTTTTTTAAGAAGAAGAATAAACACCTAAAATTTCAGGGATGAGTGCAGGCTTTGTAGTTAGATTGTTGTGGTTTAAACTCTGTTCAAACCCTGTTCTAAACCTATGTGATTTTGGATAATTCACTTGATCTCACTTGTTAAAAGGTGATATTGTGAGGATCAAATAATGTATCTCCTGGAAAGTTCTTTTTTTTTTTTTTTTTTTTTTTTTTAAGTATATTTTATTGATTATGCTATTACAGTTGTCCCATTTTTTTTCCCCTTTGCTCTGCTCTAGCCAGTACCTCCCTTCCCTCCAGCAATCCTCCCTCTCTTAGTTTACATCCATGGGTCATGCATATAAGTTTTTTGGCTCCTCCATTAACTTTAATATTCTATTTTTTAAAGTATATTTTATTGATTATGTTGTTACAGTAGTTCCAATTTTTTCCCCTTTGCTCCCCTCTGCCCATTATCCCACTTCCCTCCAGCAATCGCACCCCCCTTAGTTCATGTCCATGGGTCATTCATATAAGTTCTTTGACTTCACCCTTTCCTATATTATTCTTAACTTCCCCCTGTCTATTTTGTACCAACCAAGTATGCTTCTTAATCCCTGTACCATTTCCCCATTTCTTCCTTTTCCCCTTCCCAGTTGATAACCCTCCAAATGATCCCCATACCTATGATTCTGTTCCTATTCTGGTTTGCTTAGTTGGATTTTGTTTTTATTTTTTAGGTTTAGTTGTTGATAGCTGTGTGTTTGTTATCATTTTAGTGTTCATAGTTTTGATCTTCTTTTTATTAAGTAAGGTCCTTTGACATTTCATATACTAATGGCTTGGTGATGATGAACTCTTTTAGCTTTACCTTGCCTGGCAAGCACTTCTTCTGCCCTTCTATTCCAAATGATAGCCTTGCTGGATAGAATAATTTTGGTTGTAGGTCCTTGCTTTTTATCACATTGAATACAGCTTGCCAGTCAGTTCTTGCTGGCAAAGTTTCTTTTGACAAATCAGCTGATAGGCTTATATGCATCCTTTTGTAGGCAACTCTCCACTTCTCTCTTGCTGCTTTTAGGATTCTCTCTTTATCTTTCACCTTTGGCATTTTTAAAAGTGTTTCTATTTATTGTATTTTTTAAAATATGTTTTATTGATTGTCCCAATCTCTCTTCCTTCTGCTCCCCTCCACCCAGTGACCCCACTCCCTCCAGTTGTCCCCTCTCTTTAGTCCATGTCCATTGGTTGTACATATAGCTCTTCTCAACCTCTTCCTGTCTACTCCATTCCCTCCTACTATGCTTCTTAATTCCTGTACCATCTCCCTCCCTTTCCCTCTTCCTCCACCCTGCTGACCTCCCCCCAATATGTTCCCCATACCTATAATTCTTTTCCCACTCTCATTGCCTACTTAGTTTGCCTTTGTTTCGATGCCCTAGCTTCTGTTGTTGGTTGTTGTGATGCAGTTTTCATTTTAATGTTTATAATTTTGATCCTCCCTCTTCTAAACCAGTCCCTTTAACATCTCATATAACAGTGGTTTGGATCTAATGAACTCCTTCAGTTTTATTTTGTCCTGGAAGCACTTTCTCTGCTCTTCTATTCTGAATGACAGTTTTGCTGGATAGAGTATTTGTGGCTGTAGGTTTTTGCTTCTCATTACTTTGAATATTTCTTGCCAATCCCTTCTTGCCTGCAGGCTCTCCTTTGAGAAATCAGCTGATAGTCTAATTGGGACCCCTTTGTACATAATTCTTTTCTTCTCTCTTGCTGCTTTTAAGAGTATCTCTTCATCTTTAATTTTTGACATTTTGATTATAATGTGTCTTGGAATGGTTCCCCCTGGATCCAGTTTTTCTGGAACTCTCTGTGCTTCTTGGACCTGTAAGTCTATTTCCTTCCCCATGTTCGGAAAGTTCTGCTTCATTATTTTTTCACATAATTTTTATAATTCTAGTTCTTCTTCTTTGCCATCTGGCAATTCTATAATCTGAATGTTCATTCACTTAAAGCTGTCCCATAGGTTTCTGAGCCTCTCCTTGTGTTCCTCCCTTTTTGTTTCCTCTTTCTGCACTGGTTGACTGTTTGTTCCTTCTCTATGTTCTGGTTTGTTGATTTGATCTCTGGTTTTCATTTCCTCACCACTGTCTCATATGTGTTTTCATTTGTTTCAGTATGACTGGCTTTCATTCCTTCCCTGTCTTGTTCCAAATCTTTTGTTAATTCTGTAATCCACCTTATGACTATAGCTCTGAACTGAACCTCAGAAAGATTTCTTATTTGCTCATCGGTTAGGTCTCTCATCTGCTGCCTGGTGAGCTGCGTCACTGGGATTTCAATCATGGTCTGTTTCATCCTGTCAGCTTTCTGTTTACCTTTGTTTCCTGGGTGGACTGTAGGGGGCGGCAGTCCAAGATGGATTTCAGCCGTTACTCTCCACTAGAGACCAGGAGGCTCCTTCCCCATGGCCTCACTGTCCAACGCAATGGGGGGATCTGCCTTCCCCAATGTTGGAATCGTGAGCTGCTGGGTCTCAACTGCAGTCGGAACTGCTCCCCTGGTGTTTCTCACAGTCCCGCCGCTATCCCCGCTGTTACCACGGACAACACAGCTCAACCTTTCTGTCTGGATTCCACTCTTTCCCCTCCTACCCATCCAGACAAGCACCACTGGTTTATAACTTCATACATTGGGCTTCCATGTAGTTTTATTTTCTGGGATTTCTGGTTATCTTTGGTTTTGAGGTAGCTGTATTCCCACTCAGTTGTGGAGGGAGACAGAGTGTGTCAGTCTAAGCCTCTATGTTGGCTGGAAGTCCCACCTTTGGCCTTTTAATCATGATGTGTCTTGGTGTGGTCCCTTCTGGGTCCAGCTCACCCAGGACTCTCCATGGTTCCTGGACTTGTATGTCTATTTCCTTCACCAAATTTGGGGGGTTTTCCTTCATTATTTTCTCACATAAGTTTTCAATTTCTTGCTCTTCCTCTTCTCCTTCTGGCACCCCCATGATTCAGATGTTGGCACATTTAATGTTGTTCCAGAGGTTCCTAAGCCTCTCCTCATTTTTTTTCAATTTTTGTTTTCTCATTCTGTGCTGGTTGACTGTTTTTTTCTTCCTTATGTTCCAAATCTTTGACTTGAACCCTGGTTTCCTTCCCTTCACCACTGGTTTTGTGTGGATTTTCCTTCGTTTCACTTAGTATAGCCTTCACTTCTTTTCTTATGCGTTTGCCATACTCAAGCATGTCTGTCAAGCCTGTGAGCATCTTTATCACCATGTTTGGAATTCTGCATCTGTTAGGTTGGCTATCTCCTCATCACTTAGTTCTCCCACTGGAACCCTGACCTGTTCTCTCTTTTGGACCATACTTCTCTCTCTCCTCATCTTGACAGGTTCCTGTGTTTGTTTGCCTCTGTTTCTTAGGCAAAGCTATCGCTCCTGTTAGATTGTAAGGGGCAGAGCCTTAGGGATTTCTCAGTACAGGGCGACCTGTTTCACCACGTTGTGGTGCTGTATGTGGGAGAGTGGTCTGAGAGGGAACAATGCTGCCTGCCCAGAACTTTCCCCCTTTCCAGGCACCTCTCCCATTTCCATATGGGACTGGTGCCCCTCTAGCTGTTGCCCTGGCTGTCGTTCCCAGAGTGGGTGGGTCTGTGGATGTTCTAGGACCATGGGGGCCCTTTAAACAAGCAGAGTCTGCTGAGACACCAGCAGTTTCTTCCTCCACTTCAACTCCCACTGGTTTGCACAGTCAGAAGCAATGAGGCTTGATTTTCCCCAGTCCTGGCACCACGAGCTGCACAGTCTGGTCAGGAGCTGGGAGCACACCTCAGGTGTCCCTCCTGACTTTTTAAAATCTGTAACTGAGCTTTCTGCTGGCCTGCCACTGCTGCCACCACCACACCGTGTCCTCTCCGCCCCAGCTCTGCCCCTCCTACATGTCTGGATGAGTGTTTCTTCTTTATGCCTTTGTTTGCTGGACTTCCATGTAGTGTGATTTTCTGGAACTTCTGGTTGTTTCTAGTTTTGAGGTAGTTGTGTTCTTTCTTGGTTGTGGAGGGAGATGCAGCATGTCTGTCTACGCCTCCATCTTGACTGGAAGTTCTATTTTACTATTCTTAATGTCCCCGTGTCTATTTTATACACAGAGGGATGTTGAGAATCATATAAAAATTGAGAAATCAAAGAACTTATATGCACAACCCATGGACATACTAGAAGGAAAGAGGTACCAAGTGGGGGAGACAAAGGGGCAAAAACTGGGACAACTATAATAGCATAATCAATAAAATATACTTAAAAAATATAGTAGCTCTACTGTCTGCAAACTTCTACCCTGAAAGAGAAAAGCAGAAGATAGTTTTAATCTATTTTGCATATCAAAGGAGTTAGTTCTCCTCATTTAAGATCAGAAGTTTATCTGCCCAAATTAAATGCAGAATTCTAATGCTAATCTTGTATGTTTACTTGAATCTTTTAGAAATTTGTGATTTGCTTCAGTCAATCAACTAATTTAATGAAAAGAAAACCACAGACCTTATCTTTGGAGAAATTCTAGCATGGTCTCCTTTATAAACCAAAAGACAGTATTCCCATGAGCTTTCCATCTCTTCTCTTTTCATAGCTTAAAATATTACCTGACTTTGGTGCTGCAGTGTGTGCCTTTTCTGATTTACAGGGGAAATGCCAATGGGTACTTCGGTTACTCTAAATCTTCTGTTTCCTATTTTTATCTTGTTTATATGGTTGCAATATAATAAAGCTTCAAAACACTTGGGGAGAAGGGTCTGTCACATGGTAGACAATGGTGTCAGATAAGGGAGAAAAGAAGGGTCAGTTAACAGATAAAGAAGCCTGATTGGAGGAGAAACTAGAAACTTGGCTTTGCAAAATTTTATTGTAAGTATCTATTAAGAAAACTGAGCCTTAAGATTTAAAAACTCAAGTGAAGCTAGAAACCTAGGGCTAGGTTAAGTATCTATTGGAATTTTTTTCTGACATTGGGACAACATAGATTGAGCACACTATATGAGGGAGGATGGCGCTTTATAACTGTAAGACCTTTACCCTGGTGATCTGATAGGTTAGGGCGACTTTAAATAGATTCCTTTAGTGCAGTTTCTACACACTGGAGAATCTGGCTACTTAAAGACCTAAAGATCATGGTGTGTGTGTGTGTGTGTGTGTGTGTGTGTGTGTGTGTCTGGGTGGTTGACTGGCTCACATTGAAAGAGAACACGGAGATAGAAAAGAGCCAGAGACTAGTTAGGGAGAAACTTAAGGAAAGTTAACAAATCCCAGAGAACACTTAACTTCTATGAAGGATAGGTTACTTAAAATATATATATATATAGATTCATCTTGTGTTCTCATTTAATACCTTCCCAGGGTTTCCCTATTTAGGGATGTTGTGTCAATGTATGGAGAATAAGAAACTAGACACAAATGGATAGGGTTCCATGTTGCTCGGTAGCTGTAAAAGATACATTTAACTTTGACATTGTAAACTAATTTTGCATAACCCTGCTTTACTATTCCAACTGAAGGAGGGAGAGGAAAGGAGGATGACCGCAGAACATAATGCTGTTCTAGCATTTCCTAATTTCAGCAGTACAAAGGGTTTAATGCATTAGAACTCTCAGTAAATTGAATCTATTCTCATCACTCTGAATATGCAATTAGTGATTGCAAAGCCTTTTGAACAAAGAAAGATGGCAATACCTGGCCATATTAATTAATGATGTACAGATTTGAAATGTGCCCTTCCAGAGCTTTCAAATCAAATGCTAAATGATGCTAAAGGTCACCAAAAGCAATTAGGGGATGAAGTTAACCTTCATCATCTTCACTAATTAATATTTATTGGGTGTCTAGATATCCTGGTTGGCTTGAAAAAGGAAAAGAATCTGGAATTTTATGATAATTGATAAAATACTTATGAGTTCAATGACAAGGTAGAAAAGGAAATAAATGAACTAGTTGAGCATGATGTGAACTACTTGAAAAATGTTGGCATTTATTGAGGAGATCTCATTAGCAGGATCCTGAACATATCTTGTCAGAACTAATGGGTTGTGCTTCTGAAATATCAATTTATCACTTTAAGAAGAAATATAGTTTAACTATATTGGCTAGTATTTGAATTTCAGCAAGTATCCTTCTCTCAGTTCAATTCAATTCAATTCAATTCAATTCTCCTTTATTATGTGTATCACGTACCAAAGTCCAGTGCCAGACTTTTTTTAGAGGAGATAGAAATTAATAAGTTAAGGTCATATTTTTCAAAGAGAACTTCTAGTGGTTAAGAGACCTGAGTCCTGAGGAGTCTGATCCCTGGACAATAATCCAATGTGTGATCTTTTGGGTCCAACCATAAGCAATTACAAAGGTTCTACCTGATAGATGTCATGGGGGAGAGCTGCCCTATCCACATCAGACTTAGTGCACAGCCAGTGCATCACAGTCTCTGAAGGGAGCTTCAGGCCCCTCTAGCTGGCCACGCTCTTTGAATATTTGGGTTCCTGGCCCAGGCATCTTCATCACTAGTTTTCTTTAATTGGGGACTTATGTGAAGGTGTTCTTCAGATGCTTCTGCCAAGGCTTTCTTATGGAATTTGGGACAAGGGGGAAACTTTGAAGTTACACTTTTCCACTCTGACTCAGTACTCAGTATTTTTATACTCCTAACTCTTCCCACCTTCCCCGAGGCCCTAGGGTCCATAAAACTGCAGGACTCTTTAACTTGGGGTCCCTCAACAGTGAGGCAATGCCCACAACTGTACCAATTCACCTGACTCTTTTTTTTTTTTTTGACTTCTTTTTTTTTTTTAAATATATTTTATTGATTATGCTGTTACAGTAGTTCCAATTTTTTCCCCTTTACTCCCCTCCACCCAGTATCTCCCTCTCCCAGCATCCCCCCCCAAGTCCATACCCATGGTTCGTAAAAAATAACTATCCCTCCCTCTCAGATATTAAGACCCTTTGTAATCTTGTAAAGGACAATGGGCGAAGGTCTCAAGCTCCTCTAGCTGCTTCAAGCTGGACATGGTCGTCGTCCTACCTACCCTTGGGTCCAGAAATCCCTAATAAGAGTGGGGGTGTGGAGGGGAGGGTGGCCTTCCCACATGGGGAAGGATCATGCAGACTCCAGGTCAGTTGGCTGTCTCCGGACAACGGCGTGCTTGGTTTAGCAGGCTGGCATCCTTGTTGTGTTCTGGGGGCAACAGATTTGGCAAAAAGGGTTAAAAAGCATCATTCAATCCATAACTACTAGGTGGCAAAAGGCAGGGATTAATTTTTCAATGTTCCACATTAGGAGAAAAAAAAAAAAAAAAAAGAAGGGCTTCTTTGGAGGAAGGTGTGCTAGGCACATCTCTCCTGTCCAAAACCCTTTTGCCCATTTTATTTAGTTTGGGCTGAGGGAAATAGTTTATGTTTCCCCCCTCTCAGACCTCTGGGCCCTTTCTGTCCAAGCCATTAGGATAGAAAAGAGAATTCAGTTTTAAAGTGAAGCCCACAGACCACCCCATTCTTCACCAACTCAGCCATTTAGTTCAGCCAAACTGTTGAGTCTCCGGAGGCAGCGCTGCAGAGAGGATTAAGTGAGGCTTATGCGTACAGACAATCACTCAGGTAATGCGGTCATAGGCTTATGCCCTCTGGTTCAATTTTGCTCATTTGTTTGTGTTGTTCATTAGTTTCCTGTAATAGGTGACAGCATAAGGTATTTTTCTTTCGTTGCCTGGCTTATTTCGCTAAGCATAATTCTCTCTAGTTCCATCCATGTTGTTGCAAATGGTAGAAGTTCCTTCTTTCTTTCTGCTACATAGAACTCCATTGTGTAAATGTACCACAGTTTTTTGATCCACTCATCTACAGATGGGCATTTAGGTTGTTTCCAGCACTTGGCTATTGTAAATAGTGCTGCTATGAACATTGGAGTGCATAGGTTCTTTTGAATTGGTGTTTCAGGATTTTTCGGATATAATCCCAGTAATGGAATTGCTGGTTCAAAAGGCAGTTCCATTTTTAGTTTTTTGAGGAAATTCCAAACTGTTTTCCATAGTGGCTGCACCAGTCTGCATTCCCACCAGCAATGCACCAGGGTTCCCGTTTCTCCGCATCCTCTCCAGCACAAGTTGTTTGTTGATTTGTTGATTATGGCCATTCTGACTGGTGTGAGGTGGTATCTCATTGTGGTTTTTATTTGCATCTCTCTGATGGCTAGTGATGTTGAGCATATTTTCATATGTCTATGGGCCCTCCGTATGTCTTCTTTGGAGAAGTGTTTGTTCAGGTCCTTTGCCCATTTTTTAATTGGGTTGTCTGTCTTCTTGGTGTTGAGTCGTATGAGTTCTTTATATATTTTAGAGATCAATCCCTTGTCTGAGATGTCATTGGCGAATATATTTTCCCATATGGTTGGTTTCCTTTTCATCTTGCTGATGTTTTCTTTAGCTGAGCAGAAACTTTTTAGTTTGATGTAGTCCCATTTGTTTATTCTTTCCTTTATTTCCCTTGCCTTAGGAGATATATCAGTGAAAATGTTGCTACGTGGGATATCTGAAATTTTCCTGCCTATTTTTTCCTCTAGGACTTTTATGGTATCACGGCTTACATTTAAGTCTTTGATCCATTTTGAGTTTATTCTGGTGTATGGTGTAAGTTGGTGGTCTAGTTTCATTTTTTTGCATGTCCCTGTCCAGTTCTCCCAACACCATTTGTTGAAGAGGCTCTTTTCACTCCATTTGATGTTCTTTCCCCCTTTGTCAAATATTAGTTGACCATATGAACCTGGGTTTATTTCTGGGCTCTCTATTCTGTTCCATTGATCTATATGTCTGTTTTTATGCCAGTACCAGACTGTTTTGATTACCGTGGCCTTGTAGTATAGTTTGATATCAGGTATTGTGATTCCTCCTACTGTGTTCTTCTTCCTCAAAATTGCTGTGGCTATTCGGGCTCTTTTTTGGTTCCATATAAATTTTTGAAGTATTTGTTCTAGGTCTGTGAAATATGTTGCTGGTATTTTAATAGGGATTGCATTGAATCTATAAATTGCTTTGGGTAGTATGGACATTTTAATGATGTTGATTCTCCCCATCCATGAGCATGGTATATGCTTCCATTTATTTGTATCTTCTTTAATTTCTTTCTTCAATGTTATGTAGTTTTCTGAGTACAGGTCTTTTACCTCCTTGGTTAAGTTTATTCCTAGGTATTTTATTTTTCTTGTTGCTATGGTAAATTGAATTTTTCTTTCAGTTTCTATCTCTGAGTTTTTATTGTTGGTGTATAAAAATGCCTTTGATTTCTTAATATTGACTTTGTATCCTGCTATTTTGCCGAATTCACTTATTAGGTCGAGTAGTTTTTTTGTGGAGTCTATAGGGTTTTCTATGTACACTATCATGTCATCTGCAAATAATGACAGTTTTACTTCCTCTTTTCCAATTTGGATGCCTTTTATTTCTCTTTCTTGTCTGATTGCGGTGGCTAGAACTTCCAAGACTATGTTGAATAGGAGTGGGGAGAGCGGACATCCTTGTCTTGTTCCTGATCTCAGGGGGAATGCTCTCAGTTTTTGCCCATTGAGTATGATGTTGGCTTCAGGTTTCTCATATATGGCCTTTATTATGTTGAGGTATGCTCCCTCTATTCCCATTTTGCTGAGAGTTTTTATCATAAATGGGTGTTGTACTTTATCAAATGCTTTTTCTGCATCTATTGATATTATCATGTGGTTTTTGTCTTTCATTTTGTTTATGTGGTGTATTACGTTTATTGATTTACGAATGTTAAACCATCCTTGCATCCCTGGGATGAATCCTACTTGATCGTGGTGTATGATCTTTCTAATGTGTTGCTGGATCCGGTTTGCCAATATTTTGTTGAGGATTTTAGCATCTATGTTCATCAGCGATATTGGCCTGTAGTTTTCTTTCTTTGTTGTGTCTTGACCTGGTTTTGGAATTAGGGTTATACTGGCTTCATAGAATGAGTTTGGCAGTCTTCCCTCTTCTTGTATCTTTTGGAATAGTCTGAGAAGGATAGGAGTTAGTTCTTTCCTAAATGTTTTGTAGAATTCACTTGTGAAGCCATCCGGTCCAGGGCTTTTGTGTGCTGGGAGTTTTTTGATTACTGCTTCAATTTCACTAGCTGTTATTGGTCTATTCAGACTTTCTGCTTCTTCTTGATTCAGTTTGGGAAGACTATAGGTTTCCAGGAATCTGTCCATTTCCTCTAGGTTGTCAAATTTCTTGCCATACAGTTGTTCATAATAATTTCTTATAATCCTTTGTATTTCTGTTGTATCAGTTGTGATTTCTCCTCTTTCGTTTCTGATTTTATTTATTTGGGTCCTCTCTCTTTTTTTCTTGATGAGCCTGCTTAAAGGCTTGTCAATTTTGTTTATTTTTTCAAAGAACCAGCTCCTACTTTTGTTGATCTTTTGAATTGTTAGTTTAGACTCTATGTCATTTAATTCTGCTCTGATCTTGATGATTTCCTTCCTTCTACTTGATCTGGGCTTTGCTTGTTGTTCTTCCTCTAGATCTTGTAGCTGTAGGGTTAAATTTTTTATTAGATATTCCTCTAGCTTTTTTAGGTAGGCCTGTATTGCTATGAACTTTCCTCTTAGGACTGCTTTCGCTGTATCCCATAGGTTTTGGGTTGTTGTGTGTTCATTATCATTAGTTTCCAGAAACTTTTTGATTTCTTCCTTGATGTCATTGTTAACCCATTCATTATTTAATAGCATGTTATTCATTCTCCATGAGTTTGAATGTTTTTGAGTTTTTTCCTTGAGGTTGATTTCCAATTTTAAGCCATTGTGATCTGAGAAGATGCTTGATATAATTTCAATTTTCTTGAATTTGTTAAGGCTTGTTTTGTGTCCTACCATGTGGTCTATCTTTGAAAATGTTCCATGTGCACTTGAGAAGTATGTATATTTTGCTTCTTTGGGGTGAAAACTTCTATATATATCGACTAAGTCCATTTGATCTAGAGTGTTGTTCAGTGCCTCCATATCTTTTGTGTTTCTTTGCTTCGAAGATATGTCCATTGTTGACAATGGGGTGTTAAAGTCCCCTACTATGAGTGTGTTGTTGTCTATATCTTTCTTGGAGTCTTTCAAAAGTTTCCTTACATATTTGGGTGCTCCTAAGTTTGGTGCATATATATTTATAAGGGTTATATCTTCTTGATGGATTTTTCCCTTAAGTATTATGAAATGCCCTTCTTTGTCTCTTTTTATGGACTTTGCTGTGAAATCTGTTTTGTCTGATATAAGTATTGCTACCCCGGCTTTTTTTTCATGTCCATTTGCTTGGAATACATTTTTCCATCCCTTTACTTTCAGTCTGTGTAGATCTTTTGTTCTAAGGTGGGTCTCTTGTAGACAGCATATATGTGGGTCATTCTTTCTAATCCATTCAGCTACCCTATGTCTTTTAATTGGAGCATTTAATCCATTTACATTTAAGGTTATTACCGATAAGTACTTATTCATTGTCATTTTTCCCCTTTGTACTCGTGTTCTTCTCTGTCTGTCTCTGTTTCTTTATCTTCTTAGAGCAGACCTTTTAGCATCTCTTGCATTGCTGGTTTGGTGGAGATGTATTCTTTTAGCCTTCTTTTGTCTTGGAAGCTCCTTATTTCACCCTCCATTTTGAATGAGAGCTTTGCTGGGTATAGTATTCTAGGTTGTAGGCCTTTGTTTTTCATTGCTTGGAATACTTTTTGCCATTCCCTTCTGGCTTGTAGTGTTTCTGCTGAGAAATCTGATGATAGCCTTATTGGAGTACCCTTGTATGTTATTAGTTGTTTTTCTCTTGCTGCTTTTAGGATCCTCTCTTTGTCTTTGAATGTTGCCATTTTAATTATGATGTGTCTTGAGGTGGGCCTGTTGGGGTTCATCTTCATTGGGACCCTCTGTGCTTCCTGGACTTGCGTGACTCTTTCTCTCGTCATGTTAGGAAAGTTTTCTGTCATTAGTTTTTCAAAGAGGTTTTCTATCCCTTGCTCTTCTTCTTCTCCTTCTGGAATTCCTATGATACGGATATTATTACGTTTCATGTTGTCCTGCAGCTGTCTTAGAACCTCTTCAGTCTTGTTCAGTCTTTTTTCATTTTGTTGCATTGTCTGGGAGTTTTTGTGTAGGTTGTCCTCCAGCTCGCTGATCCGATCTTCTGCTTCCTCTAGCCTGCTTTTAATTCCTTCTACTGTGTTCTTCAATTCAGAGATCGTATTTTTCATTTCCTCCTGGCTCTTATTGATAGCTTCTATGTCCTTTTTCATGCTCACGTAATTTTCTGTGAGTTCCTTGTAGTTTTTCTGGAGTTCTTTGAAGTTTCCGCTGAGCTCATTCAGCTTCTCCATAATCCATGTTTTGAATTCCATATCTGATAGTTCGCTCCCCTCTATTTCATTTAGCACTCTTTCTGGGGATTCTACCTTTCCTTTTGATGGGAGGTTGTTTCTCTGTCTCCCCATTTTTTTGACTCCTATTGTTTGTTGGTGCTTCTTGGAATGATCTGCACTTCCTGGATCTGCCTCTGGTGGCGTCAGATC
This sequence comes from Furipterus horrens, assembly GCF_987537825.1. Classification (NCBI taxonomy): domain Eukaryota; kingdom Metazoa; phylum Chordata; class Mammalia; order Chiroptera; family Furipteridae; genus Furipterus; species Furipterus horrens. The sequence continues at coordinate 170,296,185 of NW_028327172.1, forward strand.
ATGTACCAGTCTGGCCCTAGGCAGCCTGTTGGAGACTTCCAGGGATCTACTGCTGTTGTCTGTCTTCTTTGATTGTTAATCTATTCAATCTGTGATTAGCTGTCAGGCTTAAGAACTGTGGGTGTGGCAGCTTAATTCCTGTAGGCAGGGCTTTTGCTTCCCCCCAGGCTGACGCCACTTGGAGGGGAATGGTCTACCCGCAGTACTGGGGATGAGTCAGCACTGGGACCCAGTCAGCTGCTCCTCCAGTTCTCCCCTCAAAGCCACCGTGCCAAATTCTCCCCAAGTGTCTCCAGTCCTCTCTGCCTTCCCTCTGCTTGAGCCCAGGGTAAGTGGTGGCCAAAATATTTTCGTATGTGATCCACTTAAGAGCTCTTTTTCTCCTGCTGTTTCTCTCCGGCTAGCAAGAAAGCCTGTGGCTTTTCGCTTTTCACAGCTGATACTATTTTACTTTCCACTCTGTCGCTGTAGGCTGGGAAGCCCAGCTGGGGGTTTAGACCCTGCCCTTCTCAGGGGGAATCCCCGGCTGCTGAGCTGTTTCTCAGTCCCTTCAGCAGCCACCCGTGTGAGCCCAGCCAGCCCTTCCGCGTCTCCGCACTCCCTACCGGTCACGTTGTGATGTAGCGGCCTTTTCTGTCTCTCCGTGGTTATAAGACTTCTTTCCAGCTAGTGTTCCGTTGGTTATTCCAGATGATTTCTCCAAAATTAAGTTGTAAATCCAGACTGGTCCTGGGAGGAGGTTAGTGTAGCTTCCACTTACTCCTCCGCCATCTTGGATCATCCTCACCTGACTCTTGAGCAATGTATCATTCAATGGGGGATAACAAAACGGGGCATTTGGTGCTTTCTTTGGTTTTAGCTTCTTGCTTTTACTATCATGTAAGTGGTTAAAGTCTTCACTGTTAGTTCCATTTTGCTTATTTGTTTCATTGGCTACTTTGACACCTGACAATTCAGCTGAGTTCCTAACAGGTTCCACCACTTCCTAGCTGAATAATATTAGGCAAGTTATTGAATTTTCCAAACCTTCATGTTGTTCGGTAGCTGTAAAATGAATGTAATATTGTTATAGCACCTATTTATTTTACAGGATTGTTGGGAAGATTATAGGAGATATGCATGTGGCTGGAATATGTTTAACTTTTTAATATATATTAACTATTATTAATAGTATTGATAGAAATCTCACAACCTTGTGGGGAGGTGGGGAATAGTCATTCTTTCAATGCACCTTTTGCATTTACTCTGTGTAAGGTTCTAGACAGATAAGATGCAATGTCCTGTTGGCTCTCAAAGAGGCTTAGAGCCTACAGGGAAGACAGATGTGCAGCCAAGCACAGCTAAAAATGAGGCATCTACAAAATGATATGGGAACTTAGAGGGAAAGACAGTTCATTGGTGAAGATATTTTTGGAGAAGGAAATAGAAACCCAACTCAAATTATCTTAAAAAATTTGAAAATATATTATTGCACATGACTGAGTGTTGAGAGATTCTTCTCCCCAGCTATGCTGTCAAGAACCCAAATTCTTTCCCACATTCTGCTCTAACAGTGCTGGCTTCATTCTCAGAATGTTACTAAAGAGGCACAATATTCAAACACTTCCAAATATGATAACGTATAAAATGAACCATGTCTACTATAGATACCCAAATGTGCATGAGAGTCAAGAAAAACTTACTTATGAGTTAAGATTCTTAAATGAGACTTGAAAGAAAGATGTAAACTTTGTGGGCAATAAGAAGTTCTTTGTTTGTTTGTTTGTTTGTTTGTTTGTTTTTGGGTGGTAAAGGGTATACCAAAGATGGAAGAGCAAGTGCAAAGGCAAAGAAACACAAAGCAGCATGAGACTTTTGCTTCCTTCCAAGATGGAGTAACAGGAATTAGATTTACTTCCTCGTTTGGAACAAAACATCAGTTTTCAAAACACAGGACATTAGACAACCAAGGAAAGTGATTCCCAAGAGATGGGAAACTAACAAGGTCAGCTGTATAATTGCTCAAATGTACCATTTTGAGGGTGTTTCCAGGTGATGGCACGGGGAGGATATGGGATTATAGAGAAAATGTTTTTATGTTTCTGCATGGTAGGGCTTTCTGAAAAAATTTTACTGAAACTTGGAATCTTACCAAAGAGCAAGTCTTAGAAATTAATTTACAACTATATAAATAGTGAGAATTTCAGAGAGATTTACCCAACCCCAGAGATATGTGTATACATTTCAACAGAGGGTAAAACCTGGAATCTGGAAACATCTCTGAGTTGTAAATCTGAAGACACTGGGAATATTTTTTCCCTGGAGGGTTTTATTTACATTCCAAAAGATTAGAGCAAGACATTTCCAAGGTGCTTCTCTCAGAAATGGAAGAGGAGGCAGCTGCTTCTTTTTCCCCTTCACAAACAGAAAAATTATTTTTTGTTTCCCTCAACTATAGGATCAGCTTGCCATTCTTATAGGACAACCTTTCATATCCAGTGCCATCATGGCGGAGTGACACTGCAATGTTACTCTGACTATTGATCATGCTGTGAGTATAATAAGAAATCTATTTCTGATCCAAAAACCTCAGGCTCTATTAAGGATATTTAATAAAGATGAATATTGAAACATAACAGAGGGAGAACCAAGGCAGAGTTAAGGAAGTGGAACTGAGAATCTGGGGAGACCTAAGTGGCTACAGTTTTCATGACAAAGTTACAGAAAGGGGATAGCTACACGGTGGAAGAAACCTGAAGACCCACAGAAAGCTTTTATTTGAATGTACTACATGTACATGTACATGAGAAAACTACTAAAGGTGTTAAATAATCCAAAAGAATTTGAAAACAGTGCTTGGTACTAATACAGTTCTAGGAATGTTGTTTATTGCCACAAGCCAAACTGGAAAAATTTATTTTATGGGGGATTGTGTTGAATACTCAGAAAGGTTTTTCCTCAGTAGTGGGGAATAATTAGTTCTACATGGCGTACCACCTGAGACCTGCCTATCAAATCATAAAAGCAAAGCACAGTAAGGACAAACTGTTGGCAGGTAACTGAACTGCATCCTAGAACAGAGCTCATATCTATTTTAGGAGTACAGAATTAACAAGCACCAAGCAAATTAAAAGTTACAATGTGTGTTATTAAAACTAAGATTATCAGGCCTACAAAAACTTAGGAAAACATAATCTATAATGAAAAGAATAATCAATCAAAACCAACCCAGAACTGATAGAGATGTTAGAATAAACAGAGAAGTACATTTAAACAACTATGACTATATTCCATATGTTCAAAAGTTAAGTAGAGAAATGGAAAATATAAAAAATAGCCAAATTGAACTTCTAGAGATGAAAACTATAATGCTTGAGATAAAAATACAATGTATGGGAAAGGCAAACAAACACAGGACCCTGTCAAGATGAGAGACAGGGAAGTATGACCCAAAAGGGGGAATGGATCAAGGTTCCAGTGGGAAACTAAGTGATGAGGAGATAGCCAACTTAACAGATGCAGAATTCCAAACACTGGTGATAAAGATGCTCACAGGCTTGACAGATATGCTTAAGTATGTTAATGCATAAAGAAAGAAATGAAGACTATGCTAAATGAAACAAAGGAAAATTCGCACAAAATCAATGGTGAAGGGATGGAAACTGGGGTTCAAGTCAATAATTTGGAACATAAGAAAGAAAAGAACAGTCAACTGGTACAGAATAAGGAAACAAAAATTTCAAAAAATGGAGAGGCTTAGGAACCTCTGGAACAATGTTAAATGTGCCGACATCTGAATCATGGGGGTGCCAGAAGGAGAAGAGGAAGAGCAAGAAATTGAAAACTTACGTGAGGAAATAATGAAGGAAAACCCCCCAAATTTGGTGAAGGAAATAGACATACAAGTCCAGGAAGCAGAGGGAGTCCCAAAGAATCTAGACCCAAAGAGGACCAAATCAAGACACATCATAATTAAAATACCAAAGGTTAAAGACAAAGAGAGAATCTTAAAAGCAACAATGGAAAAGCAGAGAGTTACCTACAAAGGGATGCCTGTGAGGCTGTCAGCTGATTTCTCAAAAAAAGCTTTGCAGGCAAGAAGGAATGGCAAGAAGTATCCTATGTGATGAAAAGCAAAGACCTACAACCAAGATTACTCTATCCAGCAAAGCTATCATTTAGAATGGAAGGGCAGAAGAAGTGCTTCCCAGACAAGGTAAAGTTAAAGAGTTCATTATCCCCAAGACATTATTATATCGAATGTTAAAGGGACTTATTTAAGATAAAGAATATCAGCACTATGAACATTAAAATGACAACAAATTCAAAAGTATCAAAAACTGAATCTAGGACTTCTGGCCAAGATGGAGGCCTAGACAGACAAGCTGGGTCTCCCTCCACAACTGAGAAGAAATACAACTACCTAAAAAAATAGAAACAACCAGAAGTTCTAGAAAATCAAGCTTCATAGAAGTCCAACAAATAAGGAAATAAAGAAGAAATACTCATCCAGACAGATAGGAGGGGCAGGACCCAGGCAGAGAGGATGTGGTGTGGTGGTGGTGGTAGTGGCCACAGCAGAAGGCCAGTGGAAAGTATAGGCATATGTTTTTAAAAGTGGGGAGGGACACTTGGGGTGTATTCCTAGCTCCTGACCAGACCACGCAACTCTCAGTCCCAGCACTGGGGAAAATCAGCCTCATTGCTTCTGACTGTGCAAATCAGTGAGGGTTTTGGTGGAGGGAGAAACTGCCAGTCTCTCAGCAGTTCTCCCACTGGAACCTTGATCTGTTCCCCCTTTTGGTCCATACTTCTCTGTCTCCTCATTCTGACAGGCTCCTGTGTTTGTTTGCCTCTGCATCCCAGGTAGAGCTGTCACTCCTTTTACGTTGTAAGGGACAGAGGCTTAGGGGTTCATCAGTACAGGGCGACCTGTTTCACCATGTTGTGGCGCTGTATGTGGGGGAGGGGTCTGAGAGGGAACAATGCTGCCTGCCCAGCACTCGCCCCTTTTCCAGGCACCTCTCCCACTTCCGCACCGGACTGGCACCCCTCTAGCTGCTGCCCTGGCTGTCGTTCCCAGAGTGGGTGGGTCTGTGGACGTTCTAGGACCGTGGGGACCCTTTAAACAAGCAGACTCTGCTGAGAGACTGGCAGTTTCTGACTCCACTCCAACCCCCACTGGTCTGCACAGTCAAAAGCAATGGGGCTTGTTTTTCCCGGGTGCTGGGACCATGAGCTGCGAGTTCCAGTGAGGAGCTGGAAATGCTCCCCAGGTGTCCCTCTTCACTTTTTAAAACGTGTGACTGCCCTTTCCGTTGGCCTGCTGCTATGCTGCTGCAGCCTCCACCACGTTATACTACTACTAATGATAAGTGTTTAGGCTATATCATTATTCTAATCCATAGATTATATGCTAGAACTTATAACATTAAGCAAAATAATTTTAAAAACTGTATTTGGTTTAATTACTTAATTCCATTCAGGCCATGAATGTTTTATAAAAATGGGTTATTTAGGATTTCTTCACATCTTGTGAGGATGGATTAAATGCAAAATGTTAACTTTGGCAACTCAGTATTTCACAGGAATGAATAACTCTGTGATCATACCCAATAACAACCATAAAAGTAATCTTTGATTAAAACATAATAAAAAATTTGAAGAAAATAAAACGTTAAAGAAAAATGAGATATCTAAAACACATTTTGTTTACGTAAGTGTAGAAACAATGACTGTTTGAATCCTTTTAAAAGATGATTCCTTATAGTTATGAGTCTATGAAGACTAAACGTTCAAATAAAAGAATTGCTAAAATGATTGTTAAAGTCTGTGTACAATTTTCAATAGTTCAAGATGAAGAATTTTTGAGTTATGTACATGAATTTTAGATAAAAGTTTATTCTAGAAAAAAAAAACTGAAAATCTGTTTTCCTGAATTATATATGTTTTGAACACAAAGGCAGTATGTTAAATGTATTACTTATATAAGTCATACATTAGACATTTGGGCATGCAGAGACAACCATATGCCTTTTTTAAAGTTTGACAGCCTGGTGGATTAATGATAAATTCAGCTTTGTTTCTGTCTGTTAGCTTTCCAAGAAATGTGTGGCCTCTCGTAGCAAACAGCATAGTGAATCTGATTGAAGGATTATTTATTAAGTAGAAAATGAGAAAAGATATCATCATGTGATTGACATTGACAGTGAAACAGACATGGTGAAGGCTCTGTGTATTTCAGGAATCACAATCAATATTTTGTTCACACCCTTTAGTTGTGTGTTCGGGAAGTAATTATAGCACCAAAAATAAAATAAAATAAAATAAAATAAAATAAAAGGATTACTGAACTATAAGCAGGAGTTGGTGGGCCACTGTCAACATTCTTTTTCAACTAAAGACAAGTTTCATGACCTACAAGAGGTTTTTGAACTATCTTGTAAAGGACTCACAAAAGGTGCCCAGAAGGGATGGAATAGGAACTATTACATGTTAAAAAGGCTACTCTAAAAGATGGCATAATATATCATGTGGCAGGCAAAATATCAATAGGGCAGGATTCACTGTGAAAGGGTTGCTGGAAGAGAAAGTAGATTGCTTTGAGAACCTACTGAAGAAATGATCAGTGTAAAGTACATTGAATGTGAGAACACTTCCTACATGATACCTTACATGGTTGTAACAGCACTTGACTACAGAGAAGATGCTGATATTGGTGCTCAGGCAACAAACACTGAGGTACATATGGAAAGCCCAGAGCTAATTTTTCTATTTTGAAAGAGTTATATTATTCTGTTGCCATATTTCTAGACTCAAGGTTTAAGGACAGATTTTTAAAAGTGATTGTGTTAAAAGCAAACACAGGCAAAATTATTAGAAATATCAGCAGCAAGGGCAACAACCTTATGAGGGCTTCTGAAAATGATCAGAAACCAGGTTTCTCAGGCAATGCCTAGGTTTGTGGGACTGGTTCAATGACATATATCACCACCTTCAGCCAAACCTCTAAATCTGGGAGTTGAAGAGATAAGAAGTCTTCATCTATGTGAGGTACCATTAAAAGAGGAGGAAAGCCTTGGTGTTGACATCACTATCAGCAGTGCCCCAAAAGGAAGCACTTGTCCTCGAATACTACCTTAGTTAAAAGTGGAATCCCTTTGTTATTGCAAATGTGCACTATGGGGAATGTAAGAGCCAAGAAAATACAATCCTGGTACTATAATATCAAATTATAAAAATCTGACTATAACATTTTTAAGTAATAAGAATAAAGTAACATTTTCGAGATCAAATTTGATATTTAGTCCAGAAGTTAATTTTATCTTGGTTCTAGACAAATACTGATTTTAATAGATAAAAATGCTGGTGGTTCAGACTGAGATAGTAACACTGAAAAGAGAGAGAGATGATTAGATTCTGAATACATTTCAAGGTAGAACTGATAATTTTTGTTGATAATCAGATGTGGAAAGTCACAGACAGAGGGAGTCTAGGAAGGTTTTTGGCTTGAATAGAATTTCCATAACCTCTGAAACAGAACACTGCAGAGTTGCTTTGGACTGGGGGTGACAGATAATGTAGGCAACAGTTTGGTTCTAAACATGCTAAGTTGGGGACTTCCAACTGCCTTCTCAGCATCTCCTCTTGACTGTCTTGACATCTCCAATCAACATATCCCAAATGAAACTAGTCATTTTCTCCTTAAACTTGTTTACTGGGTGTCTTCCTGGTAGCAGTTGATGGCAACTCCATTTTTTTTCCAGTGGCACAGGCCACCAACCTCAGAGGCAGCCTTGAATTCTCTCTCCCTTTCTCTTTTCCTTTCTTTTTTCATATCGATGTCCAATCTGTCAAGAAATATTATCACATTTGGCATTAAATTCATAGTCTGATCAACTCTCACTACCCCAGTTGCTAAAACCTTGCTCTCCAGCCACCAACATCTCTTTCCAGAATGCTGTGAAAGACTTATTGATCTCCTTGCTTCTTCCTTCCCCCTCTAGCCTATTTTCAACATGGCTGGCAGCATTGCATTTTTAAAACATAGATCAACCAGATCCTATCATTCATCCTCTAAGTCCTCCCTATTTTACTCAAAGTAAAATAAGAATCTTTGATTGTTCTACAAGGCTCTACACATCTGGTTAGCCAGTTACCCCGCCCCCATCCCCACACTCCAGCTCTTCCTTTTTCCCCCCTTTTACTCTTTGCTCTTCCTCTCAAGTGCTGGGCACATTCCCACCATGGGGCCCCAGCCATTTCCTCTGCCTCTGGGGAGACTCTTCCCTCCCAATAGGCCCCGTTCACTCTTGCACTTCTCTCCAGAAGTCACCTTTGTTTAGAAGTCACCTTCTTGAGGAGATCTATCCTAATTGTCCTGTGTAAAATGCAAACTCACACACATACTCCCCACTTGTGGCACACCACCCCTTCTCCCTTACTCTGTTCTATTTTGACCTTTTTTTCTTTTTAACATACTTTATAATTTCACATATTTTAAAATTATTCTGTACCTCCTTCTGCTAAACTAGCATAATTCCCAAGGGCAAGGGCGTTTGTCTGTTTGTTAACTGAAGTATTCCAGCAACAGTGCCTGACACACAGTAGGTACTCTAAAAGTACTAACTGAGCACTGAGCATTAGGCCTGAATTTCTCCCAAAGATCTCCCTGTCTTTGACCAAGATGACAAGACATGGGGCAGCCCAGGCTGACTGTTAGTTTGGTTCCCCTTCAAATGGGTATTTAAAAAAATATTTTTTCTATGTTTGTTTGAAGGTGGGCTGAGTTCTGCAGTGTTCTACATGGGGAGGACAAAGAACAGGAGTGAGGCTCCAACTTTCTTTTCTGTTCCCTGGCAGTTCCTCTGGCCCTGAATGTATCTAAAACAATTCAAATACAAAGCCCTGCAGTTCCACCCACCCTTCTTAGCACATGTCTGTCACTCAAGCACACCCTTTGGGTGTCTCACTGCGCCCATTCCAAACTGGACTATTTGCCCATATCCAGTGGCCTAGCCTACTTGAGAGGCCATCTGGCAGATTGAGATTTTTCCATTTTGTAATATTTTCAGGGATGCTTTAATGTCCCTTAGAAACTGGTGGTCCATGTCTCTGAACTTAGCCACACACGGGTCTAGTTTTCCAGTGTAGCCTGTTCAGTCCAATCATTTGAAAAACCCTATTTTGCCTTTTCAACATCCTGCTCTGAGACCTCCTGCTTTGTATCTCTACAGGTCTCAGCGGAGAATGATATTAGCTGTAAAGGGTGTCACTGTGCTTGACAAGGAAAGACATTCCCTACACCCTAGGTTTTCCTCACTGGCAGAATGTTCCTATCAGTTTAACTCAAATTTTTGTGAATATATTCCCATCTCTTCCCTCCCACAGGTGCTCAAGCTGGGAACTGCTTTTTAGCTATTTTACATCAAATCTACTTTACTTCTCCAACAACTTATTACTCCTTGCTAGGTTTGAGAGAAACTCTAATGCTAAGTAGAATAATTTCTTCATGAATTTTTTTTCCTCGCAAAAATGGGGCATTGTGAGTAAAGTTAATGTTTGAACAGTAGAACTGGTTTCATTATAGGCAATGAACATTTTGTCTTCATTTGTAAAAAGAGGGGGAAACCTCATTTTCTATAGCTCAGAATTATTCTGAAACTCATATAAGAAGAAATAGTGAGTGGGTCTAATTACAATTTTTTTTCCCCATTTTACAGAGAAGATTCTCTTCTGACCGGGAAAGAAATCCGTACAAAGAATAGTTATTTGTTCTAAACTTAGAAATTGAGGAGGGAAAGGGAGCATGCTTTCAGCTCCTTTGTTCCCAGGGAGACTGCCCACTGTGCTTTTTTTCAGAGTGTGAAACAGGCAGATGGTTTGGGTAGGGGATGTGTATTATATAGGGGTGGGATGGGGGTCACTTGGATACCCTGCAGAAGAGCAGTGGAGCCCTGGGGTTTCCAGGGAGATCCTGCCCTACTGCTCCCTGCCACCTGCCCATCCCCACTCCCACCTCAGGCTGGCGAAGGGGAAAGCTCCTTGGGTGGGGAGTGGCCAAGAAGAGAAACTCACAGGCTCTTCAGGAGTTTGAAAATCATTGTTACCAGCAAGAGAAAAGAGATTCTCAACCCCTAATTCTTTCCTCTCCCCTTTACTCCTCATGTATCTCTGACCACCTTTTTGTCTTACCAACCTTAAATCCTGCATGGCACTCACTAGCCATTTTTTCCTCATAAATCCTCAGTCATACACAATAAATTGAAAGTAACAAAGGCTTGGGGCTGGCAAAATATTTTGTTACTTGTCTCTCAGAAGGTGCCCTTCAGGAAAAATTCTAGTAAACTCCTGTTATTACCACCATTTTCTATGAAAAATTACCCCATCTCCAACCATTGGATTCTTTTTAGAATTCATGTTTTGCTGGCTGTGGCTTTTGTTAATGCAGAATGCTTTTTAGTCAGACCTTACCACCACATTAACAGATCCCTTGTGAATTATAAGAGGATCATCTCTTGCCCTTTGAACAAACTCTAACTAGCCACAGCTCATTGTCTGCCATTTCTTTCCTCTTCTCTTTTGGCACCTTATATTATAGTTTAAGACTCCTATATTTAAGGGTTCACTTAGAGGACAGAGTCTAGAGTACCCTGTTTGGATGGGAACCTGAATGATCTGAGAGGAGCCAGGGCATGCATCAGGAGAAAGAGAAAACTAAGACAAATTTTTATCTTGGGATCCATTAGAAGTAAGGTTTATAATATGGAGAGGTGTGGGTGTGTATGTTTCAAAAGAATATTATCCCACTGGACTTAAAAAGGTGTATGAGCCATCTTAAAGATATAACAGAACTATCTTGAAAACCAGATGCTTAAGAACAGGACAAAGTAAAACATCTGCTGGATAAAATTATAGAAAGGATTATATGATACACTTGAAATGGTGAAATTAGGACATCATCCATATTCTTCTACATCTCTACTTAGAGTGCAATTTCTTTAAAAGGATAAAGATTAATTGGCTATGTAGTTTATGTTGTTATGCTATTTACTCTAATGTCTTTTAAAATTAAGATACTATTTAAATTTAATGGAGAGGACTGCAATTCAGTGACCTCTATTTTTCTCTCTATTGGCAAGTTAAGATAGACTATTTTAAAATGCTTTAACTTGGAAAGAGAATACCTCCGTGATTTTAAGAGTCTCATGCTCTACTAAATGAGCTAGCTGGGCCCTTAGTGATTTTCATGTGCTATTGCTTTTGATTTTCTAGCTCATAGGGGCACAGAACTGAACCATACACAACCTAGAATAAGAGGTGATAAAGTCTTTGATGCTCCTGCAAAGGTTGGGAGACATGATCTGCCCAACTTCCTTAATTGGCCCAAAATGTTTTCCCCTTGTAGTGCTTTCAAGCTTATGTTTTGGCTTTAAGGGCAAATAATTGAGTTCCTGAAATAGTTTGGTAGAATAGTAATAATAATAATGCCCCTACATTTTTCATAAAATTTATTTTCTAAGCACCTAACAAGTGTTTGAGGTAATTAATACATGCACATGGTACCAATTCCAAAAGTACAAGGGTAGTTTTCTAATGGAAGGAAGGCTTCCCTCCCATTCCTGTCCCTGCAACCATTGAGTTTTTCTTTCAATGCAACCATAGTTACCAAGAAAAGCAGTAAAAACAAATAAAAGGAAATTATGTTTTGTTTTTTATTTTTCATTTAAAATTAGAAATAGCCTCTTCCCTTTAATGGCAATTGCTGAAATCGTTTCTAGTTTAATCTGATAATACCTTTGTGTTTGATATTCTCCATGCTCTTTACTATAACTGTCTCTAATGTCCACATTCTGGGATAATCCCTAAGAATGCCTGAAGGGTACTGAAAGTGTCTCCTTCTAGCCCAAATTCATCATGATAGTTTCTTTCTACTTCAGACTGATGGTCAGACTTCCTAATTCAGCCCAAGTGCAAATCAATTAAAGACTAAAAAGGATAAGAATTTTGAAAATCACAGAAGCCCAATTTGTCTCTTGATTTTAGTTACAAATGTTTAAGATAGATAGACTCCTTCATCCTTTTAGTAGTTTGTAGGAATGCTCTCTCTCACATTAATTGGACTTCTTCTTGCTTCTTTTCCCGTAGGGAGTCTAGGGAAAGGAAAGCAGTTTACAATATTTTGCGAAGGGTTTTGGTCACCAATATTTGTGTTTTTAAAGGTGCCATGATTCAGACTTTATTCTGCTTCCTATTTTTCTTACTGTATTGAGACTGTTCAGGGAGGAAGTGACTGAAGAGAAAAGATGAGATTCACTGTTCTGAGGCCTCTAATTTGTACCTAGGCCTGAAGTCAGGGCATTGGAACAGAGGGTTGAGATGCTTAAGGGAATGTGAGTGTGAAACAATGAAATTGGACTCTGGTTTCTAGTCCAGTATCCTTCATGTAAGGAGCTTGGAAATTGTTATTCCCAGCTTCAAAACAACAAGAACAAAAGCTGAACAAACTGAAAATAAACAATTCTCATTAGATCCTTCAGAGAAGTGTGGTCATAGGGCAAAAGGCTGCTTCCAAAACTGGAGAGACAGACAGGTGGATTCAGGTATCACAATTTATCAGAGCAGAAACCCATGGACAGAAACTTCTGTAGGAACTAAAACCATGGAAGAATAATTGGAAGAGTAATTGGTGAATGGCTAGAGATTCAGTTTGGACACATTTGAGAGTTAAAAACTCCAGGAGGGTCTAGGCTTGGGGAGTGGGAGAATCACACTTTTTATGAGTTTTTAGCTCCAGAAACTTCACCACATTCTCAAACTCAGGATAGAAGAAATTTCTTCATGCTTCAGCTGGTGGAGTAGCCATTTTGAAATATGCCTAGAGCATTCTGTTCTTCACAAGGTCTATCTCAAGTGGAACTATTTTACCAGAGCCTAACAGACTGGGATTTTACCAGTTCTTACCTGACCTGGGGAAGAGGGATACCCAATTTCTTACCTGACCTGGGGAAGAGAGATACCCAATTTCGGCCCTTTGTAACCTTGCTGTTTCACCTAAGGGAGGAAAAAACAAAAACAAAAACTGAGAAGCACCTGTGAAAGTTTAGTCCTGGGCACACTAAAAGGCTGAGACCTGATCATAGAGCTATAGAAGGCTTTTTCTCCCCTCATATCTTATCACCAGATCAGTAAGACTCCTGTATAATAATGGGATTACAATGAAAAGAACTGAACATCTTAGATCTTATTTAAGAAGTGTCTAGGGAAACCCCAAAGCAAGAGCCTACAAAAACAAAGACACCAGAGGAATTTTTGCCTCTGGCATCTATAGCTACAACAAACACTAAACACAGACTAACAACTCCTGACCAGATAAACAAAACATCACATGAAAGCCCTATTTACTAGTTTCTTTTATCCATTTCACCATGTCTAGCTTTCAAGAAAAAATATACAAGACATACTAACAGACAACAAAACAAAACAACACACAAATACACATACACACAATGTGAAGAGACAGAGCAAACATCAGAATCAGTCTTAGATATGGCAGAGATTTTGAAATGAACAGATCTGGAATTTAAAACAACTATGATTAATATGTAAGGGTTTTATGAAAAAGTGGACAACATGCAAGGACAGATGGGTAAAAATAATGTTCAGGGCTTTTAGTTGTATTTAGAGGAAGGGATACAGGGAAAGTAGTATGTCTGTTCTATCTTCCTGGAAATGGAAATTTTAACTATAACTTAAAAAAAGTTCATCCTGTTTCTCTTCATTGTCTTCATTTCCTCTAAGTTCCTGTTTCTGCATGTTGAGTTGTATTTCTTTCTTTAATGATAAAGACTTTCTCTCAGAGGTGTGGTTATTCTTGAATGTCCATTCATATATATTGCTTATCTGTCTTAAACATGAGAGAAAATCTTCTACTTTCATGTTTCCTTCTACTGCTCCTTCTGCTGTCACATATTCCCATATGCTAAATATTTAGGTTTTGCAAAAGAAAAGCTAAAACATCTCCTAAGATTTTTCTGCTTCCAATTCTATCACTCAGCACTTTAGAAACAAAGAGCAACCACAACATGGCTGGTGTGGCTCAGTGGATTGAGTGCTGGCCTGTGAACCAAAGGGTCACTGATTTGATTCCCAGTCAGGGCACATGCCTGGGTTGTGTGCCTGGTCCCCAGCTGGGGGCACGTGAGAGGCCACCGTACATTGATATTTCTCTCCCTCTCTTTCTCTCTCCATTGCCCTCTCTCTAAAAATAAATAAATAAAATCTTAAAAACAAAACCAAACAAAGAGCAACCTCTTTGTTATTTGAATGACAAGAAGGGGAAATGAGAAAGAAAAAGGCTTTCATGAATTAATATCTCAAAATGTTATTCAGGCATATTTATCCTGTTGGATATGTGTCACCAGTTCTCACTGAAAACTCTTTCTCACATTGCCAGACTCCATGGAACCCCTTTATCTTTTGCCAACTTTTCCATGGGGGTTTAGTAATTCTGTAGAACTTTTCAAAGCCTCTGGTGGGGAAAGGGACAGGATCAATGCTGAACACTTTGCCATCCTCCACTTCAGATTTCTGCTGCCACCCCCTTCCTGCTTTATTCTTATCAATGTTTATACCAAGGGATAATGCAACTCTCTGGAGATCCACACAGGGCCAAGGTTCAATATATTCTGAAACACTTAGAGCCATCAGACTCCTCCCAGGGAGAGCAGAGTCCTCTGAGGATAAGACAAAGCTGGGGACGGAAGAGGGTAATGGGCACCATTTTGCTGGGAAAAACAAAGAATGAATGAGGAATGGGTGATGTGGAGACATGTGGCTTCATTTGGCAGACTGAAGAGGGGGAAGATGAGGACAGCTTCCACTGGGCTTGAGCAGTGTGGAACTAGGAAATTTAAAGAGAGAATTACCCATCTTTCATCCTCTCCTTGAAGAAGTAGTCTCTCACCCCAATCCAGGGAGAAACCTGCAGTAGGGTGGTCATGCTCATAACTCAGCTAGAGTTGGAAAAACAAGTATGTAAATGAGTGTTGGGAAGAAGATGTTAAAAGGTTGTAATTATGTCATTTTTATGTCCCCCAAACTGGCCCTGTATTTCCTTAAGCAAATTATTCTGAGCTATGCTGTTTGACATTAGGCTTCAAAAAATAGTTTTTCCTATTATACTTCAAACTGAGACATTTAGTAAATTCACTAAATTTAAATATTTATGGAAGATTACTTTTTGGTCTATGTGTTGAGAAAAGTTATCATTACAGTGTTTTGACAATTAAAATAAACAATTCATCCCAAGTTATTTAACTTGAGTCTCAATTTCCAGATGATCCTTATGGCTATTGGAAGATCATCTTCCCTTAGAAACTCATGCATAAGGGATGATCAGATTTCACTATTTGAGATACAGCTACATCTGACCTCTAACCCATGGACAGAAAATTGAGTTTCTTTATTGAGCTTGCCTACAGAGAAATGGAAGGGCTCATACTGGTATGTGATTAAGAAGGTAAAATGAAAATTTCATGAACCTAATCTGAATGACTCCTTTTCACTAAAATTTGATTACTTCTTATCTTTTTGATAGATTGTGAGAATATTTTCCAGGTTCAGTTGATGTCTAGTTACTTTTTTCTTAGTATAGGTCACAGAGAGGAAAGAAGATATAATTAAAATAGTAATTTGATTTTGATTCTTATCATTAATATAACTCTCCATAGTGGATTTCTTGCTCCCCAGCCTAATTCTCTGTGTGCTGTGTCTCCTGCTTTGTACCCAAATCCATGGTTCTTACCTTTGTTATAGCATAATTCTCATGCATTTTTAAGTCAACAAAATATTTATCTTCACTCTGTTTTAACAAGTCCTGCTCCCCACTAAGAATACCGAAGGAAAGAAAGGAGGTGAGTGACTGGGGAAGAAAAATCCTGTCTTGACTCTAGAATATCTGGATTTTGTTTATTTTTTCCTGGGTTACATTCAGGCAATGAATGAAGAACCACATGCTGGTTGGTAGGAGAGGCTGTGGCAGAGACAGAAAGAGGCCAAAAGGGGTTTGTTCTTAGGGGGCTGTATTAATTTGCTAGGGCTTCCATAACAAAATACCACAGAGTGTGTGGCTTAAAAAACAGGAAATTATTTCTTCACAGTACTGGTGGCTAGAATTTCAGGATTACAGAGTTGGCAGGATTGATTTCATTCTGAGACTAGTCTCCTTGGATTGTAGATGGCAGTCTTCTCTCTTTGTCTTCACATGGTCTTTTCTCTCTTCATCCACATGTCTGTGTCTTACTCTCTCCTCTTTTTATATGGATACAAGTCATACTAGATTAGGACCCACCCACATTATCTCATTTTATTTTAATTATCTTTAAAGTCTCCAACTATAGTCACAAATGAGGTACTGGGAGTTAACTCAACAATATATAATTTTGGAGGGACACAATTCAGCCCATAACAAGGACTAGGGTGGTGGAGGATTAGGAGCTGGGAAAGCCATGTATCTTCCTTTGTTAGTTGGAGGCGAGAAATTCACCAGTCTGGAGCCTGGGGAAATTTTATAACCTTAAGCATTATAGTCTTAGCTCTTCTACCAGCACAATCTAAGAGGTTGGGGTTATAAATATACTCCATATACCTTTAAACAATATTTGTAGAAGAAAGGTGTGAAGAAGTAAATTTATAGATCCATCAGGATAGCATCTCTTTAGAATGAAAAGGGATGAGCTAATAGCTCATGTAGGATGATTTGAGTTGAAATTTTTTTATGGTGCTTAAATTATTATTATTTTTTCTTTACTGTCCTTTAAAATGCAGATGTGATTAGAGAGTGCAATGACTTTTAGAGATTTTCATTTAATTCCAGTAAGAAGCCCTGACACTTGTATTTATAAAAATCTCCCTTGGTGATTCTAATGTGAAACTAGAGTGGAGGACCAACAAGTAATCCTTTGTTTCTCTCCCTTCAGCTCGATAGAGAGCAGCATGAAGCTCTTTAGAATCTGGAATGGGGGACATCCTTTTATCAGAACTCCTACAAAGAGGTAGACTCTTTGTATGTCCAGAGAAATCCCGTGTTTTCTATCCTTTGTGATGTGCCCAAGGCTCACTTTGGTTTTGAGGGACATAAATTTGGTCTTCTTCAGATTAGTTAAGGTGACCTCTTTCCCACATAACAGGTTTGTGGAAGTATTTTTGAGGTTATTTTGCTCATCCCTTTGAGGTGGACATTCTCTCCTGTTCTCTGTTTCCAGACTGAAGGAGAGAAGGAAGGGTGTGAGCACACCAGATATGTGGAGAAGGGAGAGAGGAAACTCTTGTTTTCCAAACACCACCTCCCAAGGTTCTATATAGAAGCTAGAGTTGTGCTGGGCTTTCTGAGTCCACAGGGACCCTTGAAACACAGATCCAAGATGGCCAGAGAGTTTGTGGCAAGAACAGGAAGGAGGCAGGAGAATTTTGTTTGGGAAAAAACAGGTTTTGAGGGACTGGAGAGCTCTATGGTTTCTCCCCTTTCAGCCACACACGGGCCTTTAGTTTTAAGAATTAGGGGTGTTTGGAAGCCTTCCTTAGAGGAGTGAGCTATGACTGTAGCCCAAAATCTAAGACAAGGGCATGCTGCAATTGGATATTGATTCTGGATTATAACATTAAAAAAAAAAATTATGACACATCCTTTAATGTCCTTTAAAGTGGTTATGTGTTTTTAAAGCACAACAAATCATTCACCATAGGATCATTCATATGAATAATCTCTCAGCTGTATTGTCACAGTATACCATGGTGCCACTTCAATGTATTGAGGACATGCATTTAAGTTTTCTCTTTAGTCTAAAAGGAATTTATGGCTATACTATTTGGTATGTACTTGCCAAATAAAAAAGGTAAAGAACCATTTCCCCACAAAAGGAGTATAACATTATTTATTCTTATTATGAGACAAGATACTCATGGATATTTGTAGAGAGGAGTGGACAAAGACATCTAGGATTTTCCTTCATCTTTCCTCTAGCATAGGAACTTTTTAAATGCTGAGATTCAAATAAGCTTCTCTTTATATCTTTTTCTTTTTTGCTTTTAAAAATAATCTTACTTTCATATCCAGTTTTCTTCCTCTATAGTGTTTTTCAAGACTGCTATATCCTTTAAAATTTGTTCAGTTTGAAAAAGCAGTTGTTTATAATCCTGGGAATAAATTTGCACTTTGTAATTAAAAGGCTGGGTGTGTTGATTGTGACATATCCCTGATTATCTCCTCCTGGGGCCTTGCAGAGCCCAGCCTAGCCCAGCCCTGAGCGGCAGAAACCTCTGTGTTTGGCGAAAGAGACAGCTTTGCACTGGGCGGGAGGAAGGGGACTTCTGTCCCTGAGGTGGCCCAGCCTGGAGGGCCAGAGAATTGGGGTCTTTGAGAGAGTTTGAGTGTGAAATGGTGATTATACTCATGTAACTTTGAAGTTCTAAAACGTTCTGTAAGAATCCAACTGCCATAAAAATGTTTGAAATGGTCCCTTTATCTCTGAATATGGATGTTGGAATTATTTCCCAGGAAAATTTCTTGCTTATTTTTGTTCTCTCCTGTTTTTGCTGTCACTGCCTGAAATGTTCTTGGGGCTCAGATTATGCAGTTCCATTCCAGTGGGACCTGGATAGTAGAATTTCCCCCTTACATAGATTGGCCTGGAGATTTTTTTCCCTCCATGTTTATGATAGGGAAAATGCAGTGAAATTGTACTGATGCTGCCTATTCCCTAAATCTACAAAAGTAATTCATGTATTTCTAATGTGCTCATTGTGACAAAGCTGTCATAACCATGAGACATTTTAATTTGGTCTAAAACAAGAAAATTAAAATTTCAGACATTTTTATTCCATTCCTCAATCCTATCCAAACCCTAGGCCTTTTATCTCTTCCTTCACTTTTTCCTATCATCTCCGTGGATTATTATAAAAAAGATTGCATGTAGTACGGGTTAATGCAACAAGAGAAGTATTTTAACATTTGACTTGGCTAGTTGGGTAGTGCCAAATTATCTGTACTAAATGTCCTCTTTCTATCTTTGCTACAAATTTCAGTCCCCACCAGGTTTTGTGCAGGGAGGCCTACCTGACTTTCTAAGGATTGCAACCAGAGTTAGCATGTCTGAGATACTCAGCAACAACTGATTGGCAGCTGCCTGCAGGAGCACAGAACCTGTAGATAGCAGAGAAATGTTAGGAGCAACAAATGTCAGTAGATGAGTGGAATCTTGATTCTGGAGAAATCAAGAATGGTGTACATGTGTCATGGTGGTGCGAGGGTGAAGTGATGATACAAGGAGTTTGGACTATTTCTTTTCTCCTCTATCCTCATAATTCCTGTAGACTTCAGTGAAAATGGTGCATAATATGGGAAAGAGGTTCTCTGTTTCTTTATTGATGAGTTACCTCTGATCTTGAACAGAAAAGTGACCACAAGAAGTTAACCATTCAGGGACCACATTTATGTTCTGTATCTGTTTTTGAAAGACATGCACAGTTTGTAAACTTTCTGTTGCTGTTTTTGGGAAGAATCAGGGAAGAAAGGGTTGAAGAGGCTCTCCACTTTCTCTAACTTATGGGACCTCCTCAAAGGGTGGAGAATGGGCTACTGAGTGTGACATTTTGACCTCAAAAAGTTAGGGTTCAGGTTTTTTTTCCCTTGTTTGTTCTTCAAATTAAGACAGTAAATGAATGAAAATAGACAAGCCAAAGTGCCGTTGGTTTTCATTGGGAGAATATTTATTATTTCAGGTGTTTTATAATGAAGAGTCCGAGTTAACTCCTTGTACTGTTTACGCTAATTCTCCTCTTTCCGGACTTTGCAGGTAAAGAGCACAGCCTTGAACCTTTCATCACTAGCCGTGGAAGAGGATCCTCCCTCAGGAACAGCATTCCTGGGGGAGAGAATGAGTGACAGACAAGGGCTTCTGTGTGCAGAGTAAATCCCATCTGTGACATATCTAAGCCTGACCCCTGATCCTTGGACAGAAAAATGGCCTTTTAAGAGACTCACACATAGAATAATGAAAGGGCTTATGAAAGTTCAAGATCATGAAAGACAATAAAAATTTATCAGAAGGCTAACCTAAGTTCTTTACTTTGCCTAAAACACGTTAAGTGAGTTTTTCCCTAATTTGAAGATTAGAGGGAAGTTAACACCTTGCCTTTATGGATCACAGGAGCTCTCAGATTATACAATAGTACTTTACCATCAGTTCGTAGCCTGATATATTTGTTTGTAATGTTTCTGTCTTTCAGCCTTCTCCTTATCCATCACAAAAATGGGAGCAGAAAGATTCTCTGTTCTTGTATGGATTTCAACTTTGGAGAGGTTTAATCTTAGACCAGTGCTGTCTACAAAGAAGTCCATCAAGGTCAAGAATTAAGTGTTTTCTTGTGCTTTAATGTGGATTTTCATAGTGACACATTTCTTTTCTCTAAAATATTTTGGTTTATAAAAGTAAAGACCTAAATCATGCTCAACAACAACATCATTTGAAAAGATAGAAGGGCACAAGGAAAAAAAAATCTCTCCAGGTAAACCTTCCTATCTGAAAGTTCCTCCTGAATATAGGGTGGTGTTAGAACCCAGGTACTTTAGCAGATAGAGTGGCAATGGCAGGGAAGCATTCTTGACTTGGTATGGGGAGGGGTGACCCTGGGTTTTTCTTCTCTTAGGACATGGAATTTCATATCCATGATCTAGGAAGAGTTGTGTATTAGGAAAGAAGAGGGAATATATTCTACTTATCATGTTCTTTCTATCTTTGCAGGATAGCCAGTATTTTAGCCTGGGCAAAAGACTAATAGCACACCAGGTTTTTGAAGGTGGAAATTATGTACATTGACTGGGCTGGACATAGGTCTAGACAACCAAGAAATACTCTAAATCCCTTGGGATATATAGGCTTGTTTCTAAAGATATCTATCTATCTATCTATTGATATAGATATATGTAGATATATTCAGATGTTCTATAATATAAAGCTTATCTTTTAACCTAAAAGTGGAACATATACATTTCTTTCTCTCCATTATCTTTCTAAAGTGAAATGCATTTAAGTGGAAAAGATCAATAGGTATATATATATATATATATATATATATATATATATATATATTTAGAAATTTATCCATATACCTAAAGAGAGAAATGTTTTATCAATGTTAACCCTCCCTATATTGTTTTCTGGTTTCTCTACTCCCAGATCTGTAGTTTCCCATGGTTATATAGAAATCCTTTCATTACAGTTTCTGCCTCCCCATCCTCAAAACTATTCCCTGAAGGCTTCCTCGATGATGAACCAAAGCCTGACCTCTGACCCATGAACAGAACATTGAAGTCCTTTATATGACTTCTTCATGCTTTATGCATTGGACAACCCTAAACCTTACATCTTCTCTGTGTAGGAGCCACACTTACATGTCTTCTTGTGTCTAGTACATTTTAAATAGTGTCGTTTTCTTCATTCTATTTTGTTTTCTTTTACATAGTTCATTTACCTTGCTTTCTTTTGCAATGACTCTGTCTTAAATGATCTAACTCTAATGGTCTCAAGGCTTGTCTTACAGTCTTCAGTGTCTGATGAGTTTCTATTTTTCCCAGTTTCCTGGGATATATGTGATGAATTTTAGGGATGGAGATGTGGAGAAGAGAGAGCTGATGTCTGTGTCAGTGCTTTCTCTCTGTGCAGTGACTTCTAAGAATACCAGGATGGAAAGCAGGAGTAAGACATTTGTGTGAAGAAAGGAATGAATGAGAGGAGGACGTATTGAGGAAAATTTCAAGGTTGGGAGGGAGGTATATATGTCAGGTTGGGGAGATAGGTGGGGAGATAGAAATCCTCTTTAAGATATTTTGCCCATGGGGTGGGAATACATGGGACAATGCAGGAGGAAATGGTCCTTAGGAAGCCTAGTGCCATAAAGCAAGAAAGTGCTCAAAGAATGAGGGGAGCGTGTGCAAAGGACACAGGAGCAGGGCCTGACATTTCTTCCACTGGCCAAATCTGGGACAGTTTGAGCATCATAATAACTATTGAGATAATCAAGTATAACCCAAAGAATGAAATAAAAAGCCTATGTCCACACTGACATAAATAACTGAATAAGTAAATAAATGGGAGAGAGGAGAATGTTTTTTCTTAGAGTAGAAGTCCAATTAATAATGACAGAAAGAGAGACAGAGTTAGAAAATCATTATTTGGCAGCCCCTATACTAATGACTGTTTTAGGCGAAACTCACTCCTAAAACCAGATGGGAAAAGTATGATGAAATACAAGATACTTACACAGTCTCAGAGTATCTCCCCACAATACACTTATTAATTTCAAAGAAAAAAAAGTGGTGTCTTTACAGTAGAAAAGCCTGCCAAAATCATCTTAACTGTGTGGTCAAACTTAACAACACCTGTCTAAAACTTACTTCCAGGTTTTTCAGGAGACAAATTACATATCAATAGATATAAAATAAAGATAAAGCAAATGTGATAAAATAATACTATTTGAGGAAACTTGGTGTTGTATATGTGAATTTCATACAAGAGATCTGATCAGATCACTGGGGAGGAGAAGGGAGGGGTTGTAGGAGGAGGATGCCAGAGGCAATGATAAACAGCCTAGGATGGGATTGGTGGAGAAGCTGA
Organism: Furipterus horrens; assembly: GCF_987537825.1. Classification (NCBI taxonomy): domain Eukaryota; kingdom Metazoa; phylum Chordata; class Mammalia; order Chiroptera; family Furipteridae; genus Furipterus; species Furipterus horrens. Next base: position 170,318,837 of record NW_028327172.1, read on the forward strand.
ACACCTCCAGAGCACATGGAATTATGGGCCAGAAGATTTAAAATAAAAGGAGGGCAGAGACTGACTCTCTTCCTTTAGGATGCTTGGATGATTGTGCTGCAGCTGCCTGAGTTTCCCAAAGGATGGTATTTGGATGAAGAAACTCTGGGCACAGCCTAAGATTGGGCTGGCCTGACAGAGGGTGGCAGGGTTATTGGTGTCCTAGAGGGAACAGGCTCTGAGGCAGAAGCCTGCCATTCTTCCAAAATTGTGTAGCTTTTGTATGTTATGTTGTTTTAGTTTGTAAACTAATCCCATAGAAATAAGACAGATAATTAAAAAACAGGGGGAATTATAGGGGAACTCAAGAATTAAAGATTTTAGCTCTAATTGCTGGGCTTAAGTGGCTTTTGCATGTGAAAAGCTGTTATTCCAAAATTGTGTAGTTTTTCAATGAGGACACCTTTCCTTTATCACTAAACATTTGCTTCTGGAATTTTGCCTGGTGGTAGGCAGAAGGACCCCACTTGCTGTTAGTTAACAAATTCTTTGTATTATTTAAAAATTTTTCTAAAAGTCTAAAATTATTTCAAAATTAAATTACCCTGAAAAGGCTATAGAGGGTCAGTTGTAAGAGAGTATGTTGGCTCTGAGGTCACAGGTAATGTAGTTTTGCATGAGGTTGGGTAGATTTCAGGGATGGAAGGAGATAAGTTTAGGCTTTTAAGCCAAGTTTTCCTCCTTTTGCTTTTATGATAAGAAAACCAAATAATTAAAAAATAGAATAAAATTTACTTTTTAAGTTTAACAACAAAAATAAGAGGTTTAACAATATAAATTATGGATGAAAATGATTTCAAAATGTAAAAGCAGTTTGAAGACATATATTTGTTATAGATGAGCTGCAACTAGTAATAATATCCAGATGTACCTATCTCCTTACTGTTATCAGTATGATGTCTGGGGTCTGTTGAATCAGATAGAGATGGGAAATATGCAGAATTCACTCAGATGTCATTTAAATATCTATATGATTTGTGGTGGGAACTCACAGCAAAATATGAAAAGTATTCAGAATGGAACCAGGCAGTAAATAAATTAGATAAATCTTATCAACTGCTAAAACAATTTTGGTGGAGATTTGCAGACTCGAATCAGATTAAGGAAATAGAAAATGTATGATTTGAATTTATGGGGTTATGAAACCAACCTATTTGGAGGGCACAGGCTTCAATTCCCCTTGTCCATTAGTGTGGCCTGTGGAGAATTGTCCTGGTCAAAGCCTTTGGTCAATAACTGGCATCACTATGCTAAGACAGTTATTGCAAGTCACTTGAGAAGACAAACTCTAACTTGCTTTCTTTAGTATAAAAATTTTATTTCACCCAAGGGAAGTATAGATTATCTTAGAGGTAATGACTTAAACCCATAATATTAATATTTTTATGTTAATTTAACTATAATAAGTGCATATCTGGACTTAAAGAGAATTTAATGTAATATAAATACATCAATCTTATGATTTCAATTCAAAGTATCTAATTAAGTAGCTGATTTAGACTTATATTTTTTAAGTTAAAATACATAGAATATTTTACTAAGTTATAAATAGTATTGACTGTTTAAGAGAGTTTAGAATTCACTATATTTTGAATTTAATATATTGAATTTAGTTGCATTTTTAAATGCTTGAGAATGTTTTCCTTGCAGTGGCATTCAAAAGATGATTTTAAGAGATGATTGTAGTACAATATATATGTAAATGTAGTAAAAGTATTTAAAAGAGTTCTACCAAACAAATTGAGTTGACTATATGACTCAGCAACCCTTTTTTGGGGTATCTACCTGAAAAACCTGAAAACACATATTCACAAAGATATATGCACCCCTATGTTCATTGCAACATTATTCATGGTGGATAAGACATGGGGACAACCAAAGTATCCTTCAATAGATGATTGGATACAGAAGATGTGGTACGTGTATACAATGGGATATTACTCAGCCATAAGAAAAGATGGAATCTTGCCATTTGCTACAACATGAATGGATCTTGAGAGTATCATGCTAAGCAAAATAAGTCAGAAAAAGTAAAAGGCTATTTAATTTCACCCATATGTGGAATATAAAACTAAAAGCAACAAAAAAATAAACAACCACCCTCCCCTGCACACCCCCACTATTATTAGGGATTTCTGGACCCAAGGGTAGGTAGGACGACGACCATGTCCAGCTTGAAGCAGCTAGAGGAGCTTGAGACCTTCGCCCATTGTCCTTTACAAGATTACAAAGGGTCTTAATATCTGAGAGGGAGGGATAGTTATTTTGTATGAACTATGGGTATGGACTTGGGGGGGGATTGCTGAGGGAGGGAGATGCTGGGTGGAGGGGAGTAAAGGGGAGAAAATTGGAACTATTGTAACTATATAATCAATAAAGAAAAGCTGGGAAAAAAATAAACAAGCAAAACAAATAAATAAAAATTTCATAGACACAGACAGTAGTATGGGGGTTACCAGAGGGAAAGTGGGTAGAGGGATAGTAAAGAGTAAAAGGGTCAAATTTATGGTGAAGAAAGAAGATTTGACTTTGCATGGTAGGCACAGAATGCAATATTCAGAGAATGTATTATAGAATTATATACTTGAAACCTATATAATTTTATTAACTAATGTCACCCCAATAAATTTAATTAAAAGTTAAAAATAATAAACCAAACAAATTGAATTAATCAGAACTTAATAAAATATTTCATTTGACTTCTTTAATTATTAAAATTAACTATTTTATTTTTAATTTTGTTTTTTCCAGTTTTACTGAGATATAATTGACATCTAACTATATAAGTTTAAAGTATACAACATAATGACTTTATATTTGTATATACATAAATTATTACCACAATATTTTTAGTTAGTATCTATCACTTAGTTACATTTTTTTTCTTATGATGAGAACTTTTAAGAGCTACTCTCTTCCTTTCATCCCAGAACATCAGATTACATATTCTTCTCCAGTGCACATGAAATATTCTAAAAGATAGATCATATGTTGGGTCACAAAACTAGCCTTCAACAAATTTAAGAATATTGAAGTCATACCAAGCATATTCTCTGACCATAATGCTTTGGAATTAGATATCAATTGTAAAGAGGAAGTAAAAAAAGTCACAGAATATTAAGCAACATACTACTAAAAAATGACTGGGTCAAAGAAGAAATAAAAGGTGAAATCAAAAGATATGTAGAAACAAACAGGAATGACACTATGACATACCAAAACTTTTAGGATGCAATGAAAGCAGTCATAAGAGGAAAGCTTATGTCATTTCATGCCTATCTCAAGAAACAAGAAAAATCTCAAGTATACAACCTAACATTACATTTTAAAGAACTAGACAAAGAACAGAGCTGCTCAAAGTCAGCAGAAGAAAGGAAATAATAAAAATTAGAGTAAAATTAAATGAAATAGAGAACAAAAAGACTATACAAAAAATTAATACAACAAAGAACAAGTTCTTTGAAGAGATTAATAAAATTGACAAAACCCTGGCTAGAAGCACTAAGGGTAAAAGAGAAAAGAATCATATAAACAAAATCAGAAATAAAATTATAGACATTACAGATATGCAAAGGATCATACAACAAGTCAAAGAATATTTTGAAGGACTATATGCCACCAAATTCAATAACATAGAAAAAATGCATAAATAGCTAGAAATATATATAACCTTCCTATACTAAATCATGAAGAATTGGAAAATGTAAGTAGACTGATGAACAGTGAGGAAATTGAAACAACCATCAAAAATCTCTCCCCAAATAAAAATCCAGGACCAGATGACTTCATTAGTGAATTTTACCAAACATTCAAAGATTTGATACCTATCCTTCTCAACTGTTCCAAAAAAAAGTTGATGAAGTTAACATAACACTGATACCAAAACCTGACAAGGATAACATAAAAAAAGAAAACTATAGACCAACACCTCTGATGAATATAGATGCAAAAATCCTAAACAAAACACTAGCAAATTTAATACAACAATACATTAAAAAAATAACACATCATGATGTAGTGGGGTTCATTCCAGGGGCACAGGATGGTTCAACATATGCAAATTGATCAATATAATACACCATATTAACAAAGCAAAGGATAAAAGTCATATAATTTTATAAATAGTTGCAGAAAAAGCATTTGACAAGATACAACATCCATTCACAATTAAAACACTAAATAAAATAGGTATAGAAGGGAAGTTCTTCAACATAATAAAGGCCATATATAACAAATCCTAAGCTAATATTCATACTAATGGTGAAAAACTGGAAGCTTTTCCTTTAAAATCAGGAACAAGACAAGGATGTCACTCTCACTGCGTTTATTCAACATAGTGCTGGAAGTCCTAGCTAGAGCAATCAGGCAAGAGAAAAAAAATGAAAAGCATCCAAATTGGGAATTAAGAAGCAAAAGTGTCACTTTTTGCAGATGACATGATTCTTTATATAGAAAATTTTAAAGACTCCACCAAAAAACTATTAAAAACAATAAACAAATACATTAAAGTTGCAGGATACAAAATCAATGTACAAAAATCCACTACACTCCTATACACGATGAAATTTCAAAAAACAAACAAAAACTCCTTTTACAGTTGCAACAAAAAGAGTAAAATACTTAGGAATAAACTTAACAAAGGATGTGAAGGAGCTATATAGTAAAAACTACAAAGTGTTATTAAAACATTGAAAAAAGGCAAAATGAAATGGAAAGATATTCTGTGTTCATAGGTTAGAAGAGTCAACACAGTTAAAATGTCCATATTACCCAAAGCAACATACAGATTTAATACACTCACCATCAAAATCCCAATGACGTCTTTAAAAGAAATAGAACAAAAAATTATCTGATTTGAATGGAACCACAAAAGACCCCTAATAATCAAAGCATGAATACAGTTGGAAGTATCACACTACCTGACTTCAAATTATATTATAGAGCAACAATAACAAAAATATCTTGGTATTGGCAGAAAAACAGACACACAGACCAATGGAACAGAATTTAGATCCCAGAAAATAAAACCGTGTGTATATGGTCAATTAATTTTTGACAAAGGAGCCAAAAACATACAATGGAGAAAAGAAAGCCTCTTCAATAAATGGTGCTGGGAAAAGCCACATGCAAAAGAATGAAACTAGACTACAGTTTGTCCCCATGGATAAAATTAATCCAAAATGGATCAAAGACCTATATATAAGATCTGAAACAATTAATTACATAGAAGAAAACTTAGTACCTATGTTTTGGTACTTAGTACAGATTTTTTGAATTTGACTCCAAAGGCAAGGGAAGTAAATAAATGAATGGGACTATGTCAAACTAAAAAGCTTCTGCAAAGGAAAGAAAACTGCCAACAAAACAAAAAAGCAGTCAATGGAATGGGAGAAGATACATGCAAACAATGGCTCTGACAATGTCCAAAGTATATCAAGAACTCATACAACTCAACACTAAACAAACAATCCAATTTTAAAAATGGCAAAGGACCTGAACAGACACTTCTCCCAAGAATACATATAAATGCTCAATGGATACACAAAAAATGCTCAATTTCATTCGTTATTAGGGAAATGCAAATCAAATCCACAGTGAGACACCACCTCACACCTGTGAGAATGGCTATTCTCAACAAGAGATGTAATAACAAGTATTGGAGAGGTTGTGGTGAAACAGTCACTGCTTATGGAAATGTAAATGGGTACAGCCACTATGGAAAACAGCATGGAGATGCCTCCAAAAAATTAGGAATACAGTTACCATATGACCCAGCAATCCAGGGGTCCAGGGGAATCCCACCCCCACATCAGGCACAGAGACTGCTCCCCCTCTTGCCAGAAAAGGCAAGGGGAGGCAGACTAAAGCAGCCTGCCTTCTGCCAAGGGAGGGGCTGCCTGAACAAGGGGAATTGCCCGAGGCAAGAAGCTAATATAAATACAATGCATGGGCAGGAGAAGGGGCAGAAAACTCTTGGGCTTGAAACCTGGACTGGAGCTTAATAGCCCTCAGCCTTGGGGCTCCTAGCTTGTGACACAGGCTACACAGCATCTGTGTGAGTTTGGTGGGGCTGGACACCCCATCCAGGGTGACTGGAGACTTCTGCCCATGCCCAGAAAGAGGGGCAAAGACAAACATGACCATTGGTTTAAAAGCTTGACACTTCCACTGGCTTCCGGCATGTCTGGGATTTTGGGATGGCCCTTTTTAAAGCAAAGGCACAGAGAAGCCACTCTCTTGGTGTGGGGCTCTCTTGTTTTGGAGCTTGTTGTGCAGGCTCTCTCCCTCTGGGCTTTTGGCGCTGGGTACAGACTCTTGGCTCTGGCTTTGGCACTTGGATGCCCTGGGTTTCTGGCCCTCGTTCTGTGCATGGATGGGGGCACTTGTGGGACCAGGCAGATGTCAGGCCCACCAGGGGCTTAGACCCCTCATGGTTGGAAGCCTGGTCCTGGAGGCAGAGTCCCATGCTAGGACACATGCCTCTCTGGGCTTCAGCCTCTGGGACGCTGTGATCCAGTGCACATGGCACACGGGCCCTACACTGCTACACGGAGGCTGAGAGCAGTGTGCTCCGGATCCTGAAGGAGAGGGCTGCTGCAAGCAGATGGCGACTCGGAAACCCAGAGTACACATCACAGAGCTGATGGAGATATGTTTGCGTGGCTGGCTTAAGGATGGATAAGGAAATGGGAAACTTCTGGGCGTGGTTTTGGCTTGTAATCTTTTGAGGGCCAGGAGAAATTCTGGGTCTTGTGGGAGAGAAGGGCTCAGAGCAGGAATGCTTTCAGCCCCTCCCCCAAATTGGAACCCTATTAATAAAAACCTGTTTCCTTCAACAGAAATCTTTGGATCATGTGGAATGAAGGTGACAAGCAGCCAAACTTCATGCCACACAGTTACATGTCTACCCCCAAAATTTGAAAATATTTATTCACAAAGATATATGCACCCCTATGTTCATTTCAGTGGGTAAGACATGGAGAAAACTGGTGTCCTTTGATAGATGATCAGATAAAGAAGATGTGATATGTATATACAATGGATTACTACTCAGCCATTAGAAAACATGAAATACTGCCATTTGCGGTACCATGGATAGACCTTGAGAATGTTATGCTAAGTGAAATAAGTCAGTTAGAAAAAGCTAAGAATCATATGATTTCATTTGTATGTGAGATATAAAACAGAGTCATAGACAGGCAAAAGTATGGTGGTTACCAGAGGGAAGGGGGTAGAAGAGTAGTAAAGGGGCCCAAATATATGGTGATAAAAGATGATTTGACTGTGGGTGGTGGGCACACGATGCAATATACAGACCATACATCATAGAAATATACACTTGAAACCAATGTAATCTAATTAACCAAAGTCACTCCAATAATTTTAATTTAAAATATCTATTCTTCTGGCAATATTCAAATATGTAATACAGCACTACACTATAAATCACATCTCCAGAATTTACTTATTTTATAACTGAAAGTTTGTACCATTTGATTATCTTCACCCACTTTCCTGAACACTCTACAAATATAAATTTATAAATAGAATAAAACTTGTAAATTGAAATTAAAAGCTTAAGGAAAACTGTTCTGATTTGGTAACTTTTATAAACTAAATACTAGGAAAAAAAAACATTTAAGTAGCAACTCAAGAAACACATTGATACTTACAATAAATCTTATATAGATATATTTGAGAAAATTTATGTTTGAAATGAAAAGTGAAATTATAAATGAAACAGTAACATTAATGACCTAACATACCCACTAGGATATTTAAAGACATAAGTTGTATACTAAATGCTCTAAAGAAGTTTGTTATCAATATTTGTGAACAAGTTACCCAATACATGGAACTGTACATAAATACATTTCTGCTTCTCTGAGCCTACATTTTACCTGTGACTAGTTATATCATTGAAATTAAGAAAGAAATAAGTATGATTATAAAACACACATAATATGCATCATTATCATTCAGAAATGTGGAACTCTGGCATAAACTATATGGAAGTGAAGAAAATGAATGTCAGGTAAGTCTAACATTCTACATCAAATTATTATAGAACATTTGAGGGAAAATTATATTTTGGCAATGAAGTACTACTTTTACATGAAATAACAAAACACGACCTTTAAGTGAAATTTATATACTCTTAAGCATGTACTTTAGAAAGGAAAATACAAAAGGATTAGAATCAAGGAAATGTAACAACTCTATGTAAGGCCACATCTAAAATCAGAAGTAAAAATTTAAAAAAGGTATACAAAATAGAAGACTGTATTATTTAGGAGGTAGCTTAAACTGTATGTAAAAAGACCCAAAATAATAGTGCATTATACTTTTTATATTATTTCTTATTGATATACAGTCCTAAGGTAGGGAGACTAGGGCTGGTAGAGTAGCTCTGCTCTATTACATTATTCAGAAACCTGGGCTCCTTCTATTTATTGTTTATCTGTCTCTTGTTATTGCGATCATCCACATAGTCCAAGTTGTCTTGCCACCAAATCCAGCATCATGACAGAGGAGGGCAGAAAATTGATCCCCCTCCCTTTAAGGACACTACATAAAAGAGGTACACATTACTTATACTCATATCCCATTGGTCAGAACTTAGTTACATGTCTACACTCAAATAGATAAAAGGCTGGGAAATGTAGTCTTTATTCTAGCGGCCATGTGCCCAGCAAAAATTCTAATGCAATGGAGGAAGCAGTGTCTGTGACAGTGAGCAATCTGAGATTGAAAAAGGAAGAAAAAACATGCCTGCAGACAGGAAGTTGCTTCTGTTAAGACCACTGGACTCTGAGGTCCATGTTGCCAAATTTCCCAGGATAGTGCCATAGACTGGGGGTGGGGATGAAAAAGGGATTTCTGAGTATTTAATAATACACAGGCTTTTAGAGAATTGGCTTGTGATTTTGCTAAGAATTGACATCTATTTTAAGGATTATTTGCAGAAATTTGGAACCATCTCTGTCTATATGAAAGCCTGACTTTTTGAGAGAAAAAGTGCTACATCCACAGCCTGCATATGGGACTGAGATAGAGTCTGACAACTCCATGTCAACTTTGGGTATGGTTCAGAGAAAGAGAGAAAAAGTTGTAGATGAACCTCTGAATGAGATTGACAGGGAATAAGAATGTCTTAGCACAAAAGAGTTATTCCTCTGAGATTGAGGAAGAAGGGTTGTTTAGAATAGTAACAACAGCAAACACTTAATATGTTTTAGAAATTGTTTAGAGATTTTGTATGAATTTATTTAATTTTCAGAATGACTGTGAATTAGGTACTAGCTTTTATTTCCATTTTGTAGATGGAGAAAATGAGGCACCAAGTTATTAATTAATTTGCTCAAGGTCATGTACGTAATTGAAGTTGGAATTTGAACTTAGACATTTTGGCTTCAGTATCTGTACGTGTAACAGCTGCACTGTGCTGTCTCAGCAACCTTTCCTTAAGAAGGGAAATTATCTCATGTTAATCCCAGATCAGCCTGTGCACAGTTCCATGTTAGAAAACAAAGTTGTTGCAACTAAAGTGTAGGCTAGCGTAAGAGCTTGATTATGAGTTAACTGGGTGAGGTTAAGATGAAAGAGTTTAGGTAGAAATGAACATTCAAGTTTATAAAGTGTATGCCCTGCAGTGAGGAGTTCAGAGAGCCTGGGCAGCATAACCAGATGGTTCAGCTATCATCTATTTCATTAACAAAGATGTTAATGTACACTTAGCCACATGCTGGAAAATTTTAGTTTTATGACTTCTCTGTGCCTCAATCTTTGTATCTGTAAAGGGGACTTTCTCTTCTCCCCACGGGCATATTTCAATAGGAATAAATGGTTGAAAGTCTTTGGATGATTTAATCATATTATTTAAAGCAGTTACTCTAAGTTGTCACACACATTCTCTTAATGGTGTGGAAAGGAGTGCCCAAATAAACACACCTGTGTTTGACAAATTTCAGAGGACCAGGCAAAAGCATGCCACAATAACGAGGAGACGGGTGGAGACACGTGGAAAGGCATACTTCTGCTACAGGGACTCCTGGTTGTTTAGTGATTGGCTGAGGAAGCTCAGAACAGGAGCACAGCCTGGTCTCAGACTTTCTGAGTACATCATAAAAAATTTATATTTAAGTTAACAATCATGAAGATGCTAAAGCCCCAACCCAGCAGAACTCTTGTTGTGAAAGGGCCAAGCTCTCTGGCTTTCTTAAACAATTGGCACAGAAACATTTGGGAGGTTGTTGGCTTGGGGTTGAGGGAGTGGTCCATGATTTAGAGGAGTTTTCCTCTGTGCATGGATGTTTAACAATGTGTAGAAGGTAGCATTGCCAAGTGGTGAGCGCAGAGATCTGGGATCATTCAGCCTGACCTTGGTTTTTGGTTCCTCCCATAGGCCAAGTGACCTCGAATAAATGGCTCATTATCTCCAGGCTTCAGTTTCCCTGTCTGTAAAATGAAGATAAGAGCCCCCACCTCTTAAGATTGTTAGGAGGGTTACAGGAGCATGTAAAGGATTTAGCACTGTGATGGACACATACTAAGGGCTCAAATCATGTTAACTATTATTTTTAATATTATTACTCTTAGAGGACAAGGTCTTATTTCATTGGCACTAGAATCTAACCAATTCTATTATGACCTAGCAAGTAAGACTAATCTATATATGAAGTGTGGCCCAGGATTTTTGCCTGCCCCCCACTCACTCAGCAAGGGGCTATGATGAGATTGTGGTAATACTGGCTACCCAAGTATTTTCCATGAGCATTTGCAAAAGTGCAATGAATTATCCAAACTGTATCTTAGTAAGACCTAGGGGTAGGAATGTAAGTTAGTTAAAGCTATCTGTAATAATTTTGAAGTTACTGGCATATATTGAGGAATAGACTATCTTGATCCTCCTGAGTAAACTTTGCAAATGTTCTGCTATAATTGTATGTAAATCTGAGACTTGGCACCGGCATATTTCCGTTTTGCAAATATGTCTAAATAAATTGATCTGCCTTGTCTAAGGCAAGGTGGGTATCTCCAACCTTTAGTATTCTTTTGCCTCTGAGTTGATTTTTTCCCTAGCCCTGTGTAATTCCAGGCAGTGTGCCATTGTCTCAAATGCATTTCTGATTGATTTTCTGCCTAACAACTGACAACTTAACTTTCCAGCAGGAGGTCTGAGCTCCAACCCCCTTTTTTAATGCTTCAGACTGTAATGTGATCCTGATGGATGGTTCTGAAGAACAACTGGCTTTTGTGATGGAAAAGAAAGTATAGTAGTTGGTTCCCAAACACAAACTGACTTCTTCCATATGGATTACATTACTGTAAATTAGAGAAGGGTAGGGACCCAGAGGAGGATGGCTGCTTTTATGGGAAAGGTCAGGATTTAAGTCTATTATTATCTTGTTTATAATTTAAAGAATTCTGCTCCCACTTGAACTCACTGATTTATAAAAGTGCTTGGTGAAGGTAGTTGCATAATCTCCTTGATTCCTTATGAAACTCTACAAAAGGCATTTAAAATCTCATTTTAAAACCCGATTTTAACCAGGTATAAAGTGTCATAACTTGCTTAGTGGTCAGTTTTGGTGATTAATGATACAACGTGTACTTTGTTTTAAACAGACTGATTCTAGAGATTTGATTCTAATAAAGTTCTTGAAGTTTTCTCCAACAGGAAGTTGCATTTGGTATTTGTGTCTGAATCATTCTTGAAGGATGGAAACTTCTTGGATAAACCTCTAAATCAATCAAAAAGATTATCAGGATATTAAACCCAAATATGAAATCCCCAGCTGTTAGTAAAAATGGAAGAGTATAGTTCTAAATGACCATAGTTCAGTGACTCTTGAGTTTGATTTTCAGACGCTCCTTTTAAGTGGCAAGATGGAATTCTAGTTGGTTTGACTATAAGTTCACCGGAGGCTGGGTCTACTCATGTTACAGAGAGAAAGGGGGTTCTATCACGTGGTGTCTTGGTGTAAAATCCAAGGACTAGTGTTGAGGAAAACAGGTCTTTATTTACAATATTCCAACCTGGGGAGGGCAGTGAGCACTTACGCTCAGAGCCCTGTTCTCTCACAGGACCCAGCACTTCCCTTGCTCCCCAAAAGGCTAGAAGCCAAAAACATGCCCAGAAGTTCCCCATCCTTTGTCTGGCAGCTCTCAGGATCTGGGGTACAATGTCATCAGCCTCCATATAACAGTCCAGGAAAACATGTGCCATGTTGCACTGGATCATACATGGTTCTCTCTTTGCCCTTTCAAAGGCGCATGGTATTCTCCCTTTCAAAGCAGCATGGAGTCCTTTCTTTTCTTTCCAAGCTGCATGAAGTTCCTCTTGCCAAAGTGCCTGCCACCTATTTTTAAATCCCTGACTGTGTCCTGTGATGCAGTGGGCGTGGTAACCAGTTCTGACCATTTACAGAACCTTGCGCAGGCTCTGTATGCTCTTTCTGTACCATTCCATGGTCAAAACCCCTCCCATCTCCTTGGTGCCTTGGAAGAACCAAACCATTTACATAACTAAGACACTAGCTACCAGCCATAGTTATGCAAAAGCATCTTAAAAGCTATTCCCTTCTCCCCATCCCCCAATCCACAGGCTCTGGGGATATTTGGGGACCTCTACTCTGAACATTCAGGCAGCAAACCTAGGAGAATCTATATGACAAAACTATAAGGCAAATCTATAAATGGGAAACTCACATTAATTAGTACCTTTGGATATGCATACCAAAGTCCAACGTTCTATTTCCCTGCCCTATTTCATGCTGCTTCCCAGTTTTTTCCAATCCTCTTTCATAACGACATATATCCATCCTAATTCACCATAACCTACTGTGATGTCCTCCCAGTTACTCTGACACCCAGCAACCTCTTCTATTTTTCATTTTCTAATGCATTTGTGGTTTGCACCATCCAACTCAGTTATGATTATATTATATATTCCTCTTTAATCTGTGCACATTGACTTTTCCCCCCTCAAGCACACTTCCTTGAAGAAAGGAATGTTATTATATACCATTCTTCTAACTTCCTTGTTTCCTCAATAGTGTCCAACTCAGTGCCAAACATTTGAAATTAACTAAATATTTCTATTTCTATTTAAACTTAATTTAAAACATAACTATCAACAACTTGGAAAATGTCAATAATGTGAGAGTTTACATTTTAAGCCATTATTAACTGACAATGTAATTAAAAATGAATACTTTTACCAGGTAACTTCATGTAGGAGAAAGGATGGTGCAAATAGAGTTATGGAGAAGGAGGTAGAAGGGCAGAGAATGGATGTCATTTATTTTATGTTGTTGACTCCATTTTCCCAAATAGTTTAGAGCAGACTGTGGATGAAAAGGACACAATAATGAATCCAACTGAACGCAACCTCACAGAGTGATTTGATTATAGGTTCCAAACTGGGCAGGTCATGGTGAGCATTCAGTCTCAGATTGATCTTTGCCTGAGGCAAGCCCTGTCTCTTGTTCTTGTGCATCTAGGTTAAAGTGTCTTTGAAACGTCTCCTTTTCAGATCCCTCAGAAGTATAACCATCCTCAAATCAGCACAGGATCTTAACTATTCTGTAATCCAATCTCTTGCCTTATTTTCTCGCACCTTCTTGTAGTCTTCCTTATGTTCTCTTTTAAATTTCAGATTTATACAAGAAACTGCAAAACTGTCATTCTCTAGAGCATCTGAGATCTTGCTTTCTGATAATTGTCAGTTTAGTCCAAATAAGCTCATAAAAATTCTCCACATGTTTGGATGTTTCTTACATCTACAAGACATAGTAGAAAAATTAGAGACAGCAGAAGTCTAACTGGATTTTCAACTGGGAGAATTTAACATAAGACGCAGGTTCAATGACTGTTGGAAAACTGAAAAGGGACAAAGGGGACACTAGGATATCATAGAGATGGTAATTGTAAGAAGCAGTCAAATCCCCACACTGGCTAAACCAAGGGAAGCAATTGGGGTGATGAGAACCCGGAGGTTGGGAGGAGATTTCTCACAGAACTGCACTCAGACCTCTGAGGAAAGGAAGGTGAGATGTTCTGAGGATGACAACAAAAGCTGCTGCAGCCTGGGACCATCTGCCTCCACCTGGGTGAAAGGCCATTGCTGACCCAAACAGCAAGCAACAGGAGGAACAAAATTTTCTTCTCTACTCCGGCCACCCAGACTCCGTCTAGTGCCTCCTGTTGGTAATAACCAATAAGGAACAGCTGACAAAGGAAGAAAATCAGTGTCACAATCCCAGCACCAGTACTAGAGTAGAGCAGGGCACAGGGATTTGGAGTTGGGAGTTAATGGCTTCATAGTTGGTACAAACACTAACAATACATATTGCCTTCCTATGTCATGAGAGGGTGAGGAAGAGATGAAGACAATAGAAACACATTTGAGGCACAGGGAGGAGAGAGACAGGCTCTTCAGTGTTTGCCAGAACCAAAAGGCAAGGCGGTGGGGATAACAGTCACATGGCCTTTTGCTGAAGGCCGAGCCTGGCCATACCAGTCATCAGAGTGAAATCAAAGCTCCTTTCCTTCTGCCTTCTTTTTATTCCTCTAATGAAAATGGCCTTCCATGGCTAATCTTTGGGGCTTCCAAGAGGTTTAAAGAGAACATGCTCTGTTATCTCATTAATGTCCAATAGTTTGTGGAGCTCCCTCCACCTTCCCTGGACAGAAATACAAAAGTGACAGTTTGGGCATATTACACTAACCTGGTGGAGCTTTGACTGATTCAGTCAAATATTAGCATTCCCTGAAATTCACCTATTAATGAATCCTATTAATAACTATGAAGTTTGATCCAACAGGGAAACACACTCAGAGAAGTGTGATTATTCCTTCGTTATGGTTTGCCTACTTCATACAAAACTTACCACCTTTGTTAGAGGAACAAGCTCATTTTACATTAAAATAAGCCCATAGTAATGAAAACATCTATTGTGAATTATATAAGTAAGATAAAACATACTATATCGGTTTCTGGATGGGAATTCTCTAAACAATGAGGAGTTGGGAGCTGTGATACTGTCACAGGGCATTGCATACACAGTGGACACAAAAATTAATCCCTGTTCACAGATGGCTTGCATTTATACTAAGCAGTCTGCTGCTACCCCAGGCACTCGTCTAGTCAATAAACTGTAAATTCACTTTCTGAAGGAATCCTGATGAAAATTTCTTAACAATGGAAGTGTACCCCCCGCCCCCATTGTGAAAAATCACCTTGAATTTCTCTGTTTTCTCGGGTTGAAACTTTAGTATAATGGCCTTAAATTCAATTGAACTATTGTTGTGTATGAAGCAGTATTTTAAATTTCTTTATGGATTAGGTCACTTAATTATCACAACCCTAAGAGAAAATGGTTTTATTAATCTCCATTTTCAGCTAAAAACACTTAAACAGAGAATGATTAAGCAACATTTCCAAGGTCATATAGCTGGCTGGTGGCAGAGTTGGGATTCAAACCCAGGTAGGATGGCCTGAGGGCCCATAGTCTTAATTACTATGCCACACTACCTTCTGGGGATACCAAGTTCATTTATATAGCATGTTTAATCTTATTTATATAATTGGTAGCAAGGATACGACTACAGTAAAAGACAACAGTTCAACTGTTGGCAAAATATACAGTTAGTTGCTCCTGGAGAAGTGTCCTGTGTGTCCACGTTTCAGAACACATTGGTACTTTCTAAGGTTATTCTTTTAAAAAAGGTTTTGTTGTTATCCTATTACAATTGTCGCATTTCCCCCTCTTTGCCCTCCTCCCCCAGCCCACCCATCCCCTGCTCCCACAGTCAATCCCCACCCTATTGTCCATGTCCAGAGATCATTTATAGATGTTCTTTGACTAGTCCCTTCCCCTTCTTTCCACCATTATCCCCCTTCCCACTCCTCTCTGGTCACTGTCAGTCTGTTTCTTGTTTCCATGCCTCTGGTTCTATTTTTCTCATTAGTTTAGGTTTGTTCATTAGGTTTCACTTATAAGTGAGATTATATGGTGTTTGTCTTTCACTGACCAGCTTATTTTACTTAGCATAGTATCCTCCAGTTCCATCCATGCTGTCACAAAAGGTAGTTCTTTCTTTCTGTTGCACAGTATTCCATTGTGTAAATGTAGTAGTTTTTTGATCCACTCATCCACTGATGGACACTTAGGTTGTTTCCATCACTTGGCTATTGTGAATAGTGCTGCTATGAATATAGGGGTGCATAGGTTCTTTTGAATTGGTGATTCAGGATTCTTAGGGTATATTCCCAGCAGCAGAATCACTGGGTCAAAAGGCAGTTCCATTTTTAGTTTTTTTGAGGAAATTCCATACTGTTTTCCACAGTGGCTGCACCAGTCTGCGTTCCCACCAACAGTGCTCTAGGATTTCCTTTTCTCCACATCCTTGTTTGTTGACTTGTTAATGATGGAAATTCTGACTGGTGTGAGGTGATATCTCATTGTGGTTTTAATTTGCCTCCCTCTGATGGATAGTGATGTTGAGCATCTTCTCATATGTCTATGGGTTATCCGTATGTCCTCCTTGGAGAAGTGTCTGGTCAGGTCCTTTGCCAGTTTTTTAATTGGATTGTTTGTCTACCTGATGTTGAGTCTGATGAATTCTTTACATATTTTGGAGATCAAACCCTTATCCAATGTATCATTGGCAAATATCTTCTCCCATATGGTCAGTTCCCTTTTCATTTTGATGATGGCTTCTTTAGCTGTGCAGAAGCTTTTTAATTTGATGTAATCTTATTTTTTCCCCTTTATTTCCCTTGCCATAAGAGATGTATGGCAAAAATATTGCTGCATGAGATATCTGAAATTTTACTGCCTATGTTTTCCTTTAGTACTTTTATGGTGTCACGATTTGTATTTAAGTCTTTTATCCATTTTGAGTTTATTCTGGTGTATGGTGTAAGTTGATGGTCTAGTTTCATATTTTTTCATGTACCAGTCCTGTTTCCCCAACACCTTTTATTAAAGAGGCTATTTTTACTTCCTTATATGCTCCTGCCTCCTTTGTCAAATATTAATTGACCATAGAGACACAGGTTTATTTCTGGGGTCTCTTTTCTGTTCCATTGATCTATGTGTCTGTTCTTATGCCAGTACCAGACTGTTTTAATTACAGTTGCTTTTTAGTATAGTTTGATATCAGGTATTGTGACACCTCCAACTTAGTTCTTCTTTCTCAAGATTGCTGAGGCTAGTTAGGGTCTTTTTTTATTCCATATAAATTTTTGAAATATTTGTTCTAGATCTTGAAATATGCCATTTGGTATTTTAATAGAGATTGCACTGAATCTATAAATTGCGTTGGGTAGTATGGACATTTTAATGATGTTAATCCTTCCAATCCATGAACATAGTATATACTTCCATTTATTTGTATCTTCCTTAATTTCTTTCTTCAGGGTTATGTAGTTTTCCAAGTATAGGTCTTTTACCTCTTTGGTTAAATTTATTCCTAGGTACTTTATTATTCTTGTTGCTATAGTGAATAGATTTTTTCCTAGTTTCTATCTCTGATATTTCATTGTTGGTGTACAAAAATGCCTTCAATTTCTGAATATTGACATTATATCCTGCTACTTTGACAAATTCACTTATTAGGTTGAGTAGTTTTTGGTGGGGCCCATAGGGTTTTCTATGTGCACTATCATGTCATCTGCAAATAATGACAGTTTTACTTCCTCCTTTCCAATTTGGATGCATTTTATTTCCTTTTCTTGTCTGATCGCTGTGGCTAGAACTTCTAGTACTATTTTGAACCAGGGTGGTGAAAGTGGACACCCTTGTCTTGTTCCTGATCTTAAGGGGAAACTTTTTAGTTTTTGCCCATTGAGTATGATGTTGGCTGTAGGTTTTTCATATATGGTCTATATTATATTGAGGTATGCTCCCCCTAGTCCCACTTTCCTGAGTGTTTTTTCTTTTTTTATCATAAATGGGTGCTGAATTTTATTAAATATTTTTCAGCATCTATTGAGATGATCATGTGATTTTTGTCCTTCGTTTTGTTTATGTGGTGTATTACATTTATTGATTTGAGACTATTGTACCATTCTTGCATCCCTGGGATGACTTCCACTTGATCATGGTATATGACTTTTTAATGTATTGCTGTGTTCATCAGAGATATTGGCCTCTAGTTTTCTTTCTTTGTTCTATATTTACCTGGTTTTGGAGCTAGGATAATACCGGTTTTGTAAAAAGACTTTGGGAGTCTTCTCTTTTCTTGAATTTTTTTGGAATAGTTTGAGAAGGATAGGAATTAGTTCTTCTTTAAATGGTTGATAAAATTTGTCTGTGAAACCATCTGGTTCAGGACTTTTGTGTGCCAGGAATTTTTTGATTACTGCTTCAATTTCACTAGTTGTTATTGATATATTCAGGATTTGTGCTTCTTCTTGATTCAATATTGAAAGATTGTATGTTTCTAGAAATTTGTCCATTTCACCCAGGTGGTCAAGTTTCTTGGCATATTGTTGTTCATAGTAATTTCTTAGACTCCTTTGTATTTCTGTGGTACTAGTTGTAACTGCTCTTTTTTCATTCCTAATTTTATTTATTTGGGTCCTCTCTCTTTCGTTTTTGATAACTCTGGTCAGAGGTTTGTCAATTTTGTTTACCTTTTCAAAGAACCGGCTCCTGGATTCATTGCTCCTGGATTCATTGACCTTTTTAATTGTTTTTTAAGTCTTTATGTCATTTAAGTCTGCTCTGACATTGATTATTTCCTTCCTTCTACTCACTCTGGGCTTTGTTTTGTTGTTCCTCTAGTTCTTTTAGATGTAAGTTAGGTTATTTATTGGAGATTTTTCTATCTTCTTTAGGTAGGCCTGTATTGCTATGAACTTCCCTCTCAAGACTGCCTCTGCTGTGTCCCATAGGTTTTTGGTTGTGTCATTTTCATTTGTTTCCAGATACTTTTAGATTTCTTCCTTGATCTCATTGTTAACCACTCATTATTTAATAGCATGTTATTCAGTCTCCATGAATTTGAATGTTTTTTGAGTGTTTTTCTTGAGGGTGGTTTCTAATTTCAAGCCATTGTGATCTGAGAAGATGCTTGATTTGAATTCAATTTTCTTGAATTTGTTGAGGCTTGTTTTGTGTCCTACCACGTGGTGTATCTTTGAAAAAGTTCCATGTGTGTTTGAAAAGAATGTGTATTTTGCTTCTTTGGGGTGAAATGTTCTGCAGATTCAATTAAGTCTATTTGAGCTAGAGTGTTGTTCAGTGCCACAATATCCTTGTTAATTTTTTGTTTGGAAGATCTATCCATTGTTGACAGTGTGGTGTTAAAATCCCGTACAGTGACTGCATTGCTGTCGATATCTTTCATGAAATCATCCAAGATTTTCCTATGTATTTACATGCTCCTATGTTTGGTGCATATATGCTTACAAGGGTTATATCCTCTTGTTGGCCTATCCCTTATGTATTATGTAGTGACCTTCTTTGTCTCTTGTTTTGCTCTTTGTTCTGAAGTCTACTTTCTCTAATACAGGTATTGCTACCCCAGCTTTTTTTTTTTAATGTCTTTTTGCCTGAAATGTTTTTTTTCATCTCTTCACTTTCAGCCTGTGTAGATCTTTTGTTCTGAGGTGGGTCTCTTGTAGACAGTATATATGTGGGTTGTGTCTTATTATCTATTTACCTACCCTATGTATTTTGATTGGAACATTTAATCCATTATATTTAAGGTTATTATTGATAGGTACTTATTCACTGCCATGTTTTCCCTTAGTACCTGTTTTCCTCTCTCTCTTTGTTTCTCTCTCTTTCTCTTTTCTTCATCTTTTTAAAGCAGTCCCTTTAGCATCTCTTGCAATGTTGGTTTGGTGAAGATGTACTCTTTTAGCCTTTTTTTTTTTTTTTTTGTCTGAGAAGCTTCTTATTTTGCCTTCCATTTTAACAGATGGCCTTGCTGGGTAGAGTAGTCTTGGTTGTAGGCCTTTGCTTTTTATTACTTGGAACATTTCATGCCATCCCTTCTGCCTTGTAGTGTTTCTGTTGAAAAATCTCCTGATAGCCTTATCAGAGCTCCCTTGTATGTTACTGGCTATTTCTTCCTTGTTGCCTTTAAGATTCTCTCTTTGTTTTTCAATTTTGCCAACTAATTGTGATGTGTCTTGGATTGTGCCTCTTTGGGTTCATCTTGTTTGGGACCCTCTGTGCTTCCTGGATTTGCGTGACTTTTTCCCTCACCTAGTTAGGGAAGATTTCTGTCATTATTTTTTCAAACAGGTTTTGTATCCCTTGCTCTTTTTCTTCTCCTTTTGGTATCCCTATGATACAAATACTATTACATTTTATGTTTCCCTGCAGCTTCCTTAAACTATCTTTGTTCATTTTGAATCTTTTTCATTTTGTTGTTCTGTCTGAGTGTTTTCTTTTCCACCTTGTTCTCCAACTTGCTGATTTGATTTTCTGTTTCATGTAGTCTGCTTTTAATTCCTTCTAGTATATTCTTCATTTTAGGTATTATATTCTTCATTTCCTCTTGGGTCTTATTCATGGTTTCTATTTCCTTTTTCATGCTGGTGTAGGTCCAGTAAGTTCCTTGTAACTTTCCTGCAGTTCTTTGTAGTTATCACTGAGCTCCTTGAGATCCTTATAACCATTATTTTGAACTCTATATCTGATAGGTTGCTTGCTCCAATTTCACTTAGCACTCTTTCTGGGCAGTCCTCCTTTCCTTTCATTTGGGGGTTGTTCTTGGTCTCCCCATTTTAGGTGACTCTTCTTGCTTGTTTCTGTGTATTAGATTGATCTGCTTTGACTCCCTGTCTTTGTGGGGTGGTCTTCTGTGATAGGATACCTGTGGGACTCAGTGGTGTAGTCTTTTTGATATCCTGAGATGGGTGTTCTTTGGATGCCCTTTATGCCATTTATGTGGGTTTCTTTTACGTAGCTGGGTTTTGGTTGTTGTTGGGTCATTCTTTGGTGGGTTATTCCCTCTTGCTGGTTGACTGAGAGTCACAACACCCATCACATCTTGTATGCTGTTGTTCAGGTGTTGCCAGAACAAAGCAAAACAACCCAGGAAACAAAACTCACACTCATAAAAATTATCCCCACCCACAACCACACTATTAACAACAAATGAACAAATGTTAATAAAGGTGGAAAGAGATTAAGGCTACTATAAAAAAGGAAAAATAAATATGAGATGGCTAATGGAGATAAAAATGATTTTGAGAGGGTAGAGGGAAGAGAAATAAGAGTAGGGAATAGAAACAAGGAAAAGAAAGAAAGTAAAATTTACATCGCAAATAAAAAAGGGAGAGAAGAGGGAAAAATGGAGTGAGCACAGGGAAGAGTATAGTATGAGGTTTAAAATTTTTTTTAAATAGTGAAAAAATATGAACAAAATTGAAGAAATATCAGCAACATCAATGACAAATGAGCAAAGATTAATACAAGTGGAAGAGGATAAGAAGGAAAAAAGAAAGAAAAATCTTATGAGTTGTCAAAAGGAAACAACAGTGATTTTGAGAGGACAGAGAGAGAAGAAATAATAAGCATAAGGAATGAAAACCAGGCTAAGAAGGGGAAAAAGTAAAATTTTAAATTACAAAAAAGAAAAAAAAAAGATCAGGAGGAAGGCAAAATGGAGTAGGAGAGGGAAACAGTAAATTTTGAAATACAAAAATAGAGAACATCTAGGAATAAAATCAAAGAAATGCAACAGCAGCCACCATGTCAACAACCAACAAGCAAAGAGTAATAAAGGCAAAGAGAGATTAAGGGTATTATAAGAACAAGAAAAAGAATGTGAGATAACTAATGATAAGAAAAATGGTTTTCAGAGCTGGAGGAAGAAGAAATAGTAAAAGTGTGGAATTGAAATAAGACTTAGAAAGAGAAAAAATAGAATTTAAAACAAAAATAAGAAAAGTAAGGAAGAAGGCAAAGGAGTAAGAGAAGAGTAAAATATGAGATTTGAAATAAACTAATATAAAAAATAGTGAAGTAATAGGAACAAATTTGAAGATAAAGAAAAAATATTAAAGAGCTATGCAGGAGAAGAAATACTACAAATAATGAAGAAGACTGCAATGGAATTCATCTCAGCAGAGTCTAGTGTTTGCTACTATATTTTCTTTCTGGATCCACCCCTGGCAATGTCAGATGGTATCCTAGTCTGGCCCTAGGCAGCCTGTTTGAGACTACAAGCAATCCACAGTCTGTGGCTGTCTCCTTCAGGCTAGGCTGGTCCCCACTGTTCTGCCCTGCCAGCTTTCCAGCAGCACAAGACTCAGGAGTGGTTCATCTGTCAAGAGCACTGCCATCGGGAGGTTGGAATCCCTGGGTCACCCCCTGGGGGCGCTGTTTAGTCTTCAGGGAGGATCGTGGGAATGTTTCCCCTCTTCCTCACCACATGCCTTGGTCTGTCCCAGATTATTTCTACTAATGTATGGTTTCCGGTGAATTAGCTGTCCATTTCCTGTGAGGGGCCAATGTGTGTAAAAGGGGCAGCTCTTTCATGCTTGGTGCTGGCAGCAGTTCTAAGATCTAAGGCTGGGAGGGGCCCTGAAAATGCCTTCTTGCTTCTGTCTCTAATCTCTGTTCTGCTGGTTTCAGTGGATCAGGGCCTGAGGAAACAGTGTAGCTTGTAGTGTCTGAAAAAAGTTCAGAAAGAGTCCTTTCAAGCCTCTCCTTCCTTCCCCTGTGGATATGTGCCAAGCAGGGAGCACCTGAGCCTGGCCACACTGATCTGCAGAGCCTGCAATCTTGTAGGTGGGGGTTGGGCACACCTGCTTGTGAACAGGCCTGCCTGGCTGCAACGAATCTCAGGTGTTCATCTCCTGGCTATCTAGTCCCCATCCTGCTGCTCTCATAGGAGACTCAGGCCCAAGATCTCTACTCTGCACAGGCCCCTGCTCACCAGCCATGCTGCGTTGGGTTCCACAGACACCTTCTGCACTTCCTGTGCAGCAGGACTCAGGGGGACTGAACTGAGCTTTCACTCTGGTTTTTTTGTTGGCAGAGTCACTGAGCATGCACACGTGCAAGCACAGGGTCCCTGCCAAGTCTCGAGTCTTGCCTCAGCTCCTCTTCTAAGAGTCTCTATGTGGCCCTCTAACTGCAGCACTGAGCTTTGGGCTGGTTTTCCACGCTCTACCTTCCCCAGAGGCACAAAGTCTCTCTCAGTCATGGCTGATCACAGACTGCCAGTGCCTCTGACAGGTTTTAGATAAAGAGTTTCTCCCTGGAACTCACCCAAATGGCTCTGCAGCTATGGATGTGCTGCTCGCTGTGTGTGTGTGTGGCCTTAGTCTCCCAGACTTCGCATACCCTTCCAACTCGCTCCTGATTAGGGTTGGTGGTTTCCCTGCGTGGGACTAGGACCCTGTTCTGGGAGGGGAGGGAGCCACTACGCTATGTTTTCTGACTCATCTCTCCTGGTCTGCAGGCTCCTCGCACGGGATATTTCCCCCTGAACTTATAAAATCTCTTACCAGATGGTGCAAAGCACCCTCTGTACTCTTTGGCTTCAAAAATTCGTAACAGCTGAAATTCCGTTAATTGTTCAGGTCACTTGTTGGAAGATCAGTTGAAAATCCATTCTGAGGACACACGCAAGTGAGTTCAGCTTCCACCTACTTGGCTGCCATCTTCAGTTCCTCTCAGGTTATTCTTATATATCTAGAAAGGAAGGGGAGGAAGAGGAAATGAAGCAATTGAGCCCCTGCCATGAAAGCAAATCTGTGTTAGACTTGTTTACATATTCTATAAGTTAGATATTAATAGACCCATTTTCTGATAAATTTGGAGGCTCAGAGACATTAAGTAACTAGGCCAAATCATTGTACTAATAAATAATGGATACCTGAATCTACAGCTTTTGAACACCCATGTTCTAGCCACTATTAATACTTGGAGTTTCTTTCAAGAATCATTTAAACCTTTGACAATACTTAAACTTCAGATAATAAAAATCTTAGAGAATAGGAAAGAAATACTTTGTTTATATTCAGCTTTTAATTTTGTTTTCTATTTACAACATGAGCCATCACTACCACTCATTACTATAGTCTGAGTCCCCATTTCTTCTCCTTGATATGCTTATTGTAATCGGAATCCACAGAAATCATTTTTTTTTCTCTACCTATTAACTTAAGTCTCATTTACAACATCGTCCTATCAGAATTGTGGAGGTTATTAACTTGGACTTTCAAGTCATATTTTTTGCAACATTGCTCAAGGCAACCTTATTTTCTCAGTAGAACAATCATGTATTTTCAGTGAGTGGTCATAAATATTGAAGAGTTAGTTCCTAGCTAATTTAAAAGAATAAAGAGTGAAACATCCTTCAGATTTCATTCTCATCTAATTTTGGTCGAGTAAGCTGTTTGCAATGGTCACATCTGGAAAAATGCCATAAAGAGCTCTAAGGGGAGTGTTTACAGGCTTAGCTGTGTGTGTGTGTATGTGTGTGCACTCCCACATTTGTAAAAGAAATGATAAATTAAAGGATGAGGGCATTAAACTAACCAGAGATAATAAAATGCCAAATTCTTTCTTCATAGTACGATGTGGTAATTGTAGATATGCCACGAACTACCTGAAGCTCTGCAAGCTTCTGAGGGTTTCTGAATTATCAAAGAAGGAATAAAGGTCTTTTTACTTGGTTTTATGGTCATTTATGTTTCCTATGGTCACAAGCCCTGCAAGTTAGAGCTTATGCAGATCTTATAGGTTTAGTAATATTATTCACAAGAAAAATTTAAAATCTAGATGACCTCATCCTACAACTTTTTTTGGATTAAATTGGGGTTTATTAAACCATGAATGAAAGTGTCATCTGACTTATATTTCAGTATTCGAACTTTTCTGCCTTTACCATATTGCTGGGGGTCAAGTGTTATGAATGCCAATTTAAATGTTTCTCTCCTTTAGCTTTTCCCCCATTCTACTGCTATGTACTTAGTGCAAACACTTCTCTGTGTGTATATGTTTGTGTTTGTGTGTTTTAGTTGTAAACAGCTTCCTGCCTGCACATACAGTTCCTTTGCTGGAATTAGCAAAAGGTGCCCTCTCTGGGTGGACAAATTAGAAAAAGTTGCTCTTCCTTCACTTCTTCTCTCAGCTAGGTCCCTTTCTGTGAAACCTGTGTAACTGTGTGCATTTGATTATAACTGTGAAATATTCCTAAGTCATTAACACTTATACCTGAATTAGTAAACAACCTCATAAGTGGTCTCCTTGCCTTCAGCCCTTTGCCATTCCAATGTATTTTCACAAATGCTTTCTTATCGGTCATCTTCAAATTGCTTTGCCTTTGCAAAGTGTCTCCCTATGACTGGTAAGAGGAAGTTCCAGTACTCACCTGAGGTCATGTTTGTGATTATATCAACATTGAGGAATGAAGCAAGTCCTGATGGACTTTTCTGGGAATTGGATTCCAATGCAATTGTGAAAATAAAGAGATTTTATTTTTAAAGTACTGTACAAGATTTCCTCTTGTACTAGTTTCTAAGAAAGTTTTCAAATGTCAAATGACTTGATAGATTCTCTTTTTTTATACCTGACAGCAACCACTGCAGCTTGTTATCCATAACATTCTGCTTCAAGTGCTCTTATTAACTCTCTTGCTGTTTGGATGCTTCATTGTGCTTCCTGCCTCAAGCAGAAGTTGACAGAATTAATGAGGCTGGGACCTGGTGGGTGACTCCAGTGTCCTCAGCTCTGTGGGCTATTGACTTTCCAAAGACCTGGACAGCCCTTGGACAGGGAGCTGGCACTTCCCTTTTTCTAAAACATCGTAAGGTACCTGACACCACCATGGTTTCCTGGAAACATCTAGAAAATCTGATAGAAACCCATCCAAGGCAGGTGTTTTTCCACTGCATTTCAAGTCCATCTCTTTTGTCATGGCAGAAATTTGACTAGAAAAGGGGCAGGGAGGACAAGTTGCTCGTTTGCTGGTTTAGAATGCTGAAGTACACAGTAATGGGGAAAATAAAATTCTGCCTTGGAGCTATTTCAGCTTGTTCTCTGTGACTATTAGATCTTCAGGGTGATTTTATTTATTTATTTTTTAATTCAATCTTTATTGTATTTTTTCCATTACCTTTTAGTCTTCTTATACCCCCTGCCCCCAGCAATCACCACACTGTTGTCCAGGGTGATTTTAAACTTTGCTTTTATGTACCCTGTATTTCTTTCATGAACCCTGGTGAGAGGATAAAATACATAAGATTTTTAAAATTACTCTTTTGCTGAGATAATGCCAAGTAGGCCCAATGAATTTTCCTGAGACAATCTAATCATGTATGTTTAGTTTTAAATCTTGCCTTTTAGTTAGTCTTGGGTCCATTACAGTGTCATGTGGTCATCCTATCTTATTTAGTGAGCTGATGATCAGAGTTCTCAAAAGTGACATTGTACACATAAGAGTGCTAACCTGAATATGTACTTTTACTCCCCTACTCACTTCCTTTCTTTTACCTTCCTTTCCCCCACCCCTTTTATTAAGAATTAGCTTCTTTTACAGGAGTTGGTATCTTACTCATAGGAGTAAAACTTGAATTGTTTGTCATCAATTTTGGTTAGATTCTTTCAAGTATCCAGCACTATAGTATTTAGAACATAGTTGGCTCTCATTAAACACTGGTTGAATAAATTAATCACTTCAGGAATGAATCCTGGCAACCAAGTATAAGAGAAATACTTGCATTTACATACCTCTGCCTTCCATGCCCACCTATTTTTTTGAGGCTGTAATGCTAAAACTGCATTTATCAGAGAAGATTGAGAAGGTTACATTCGAATTGGGAAATCTGAGGCTTCATATCTGAATTTATGATCAGATATGGAAGACTTGAGAACAATGATTTGCTTTCAGATATGCCTTAAGAAGAAGATTGTACATTTGATAGAAGTCAGAAATCTGTATTCTAGTCTTGATTCTGTGACTAAAAATCTATGACTGCTTATCCTCTGGGGCTCTTATTTGTAAAATGAAGACATTAGCATCAACAACCTGTCCTGTCTTCCATCAAAGAATCATGACTTCTTAATCTTTAGTAAAGAACAAGAAGAGACAGGCTTTTAAAATTCTTCTTTATGAAAAATGTCTAGCTTTCTGTAAACAAAAAGGAAGTTACTAACCCAGTATAATCAGGATAGTTCTGAATTGTTCTTCTACATGACATATATGTCTTTTTAGTCACCTGCATTAGAAGAATGTGGTTTTTATCCCTGTACTGTTTGCTAATTATATTGAAAAACTGGGAGGGAGAGAAGAGCAAAAACCCTGTTTCTTGAAATATGTCTTAAGAGGAAAGGAGAAATTAATTTGCTCTGTCCTATTACTCTTACTTTTTTTCAGCTTCATAGTTCTGCTTCAGATACTCAAATGGAATTTCCAGATGGATGTCTTCTCTAACGTATGAAACTTCTTTCCATAAGCAATCTTTACCTCCTTCCCTCCCACATGCAATATGTTTCTTACATATTTGGCCTTTAAATATTTTTTTAAGTTTTAAAAATAATAGCTGATGGTTTCGATTTGTTCTTCAATTAATACCTGACACTGGTGAGGGTGTTTTATTTCTATATCCCAAGTGCCAACACCTTCTCAGTAGAAATCTACTTCTAGAGGTTGACGGATATTTCACTACGTCAGTGGCAGTGACAAATCCAACATACTTGTCCTTAATTTTGATTTGATTCAGACTCCACAGCATTCCTTGGTCCCTCAGCTTTTGTATAACTTGGGTTAGAGAGAGGAGAGACAAGTGTGGCTTGTGCTCCAAGCCATAAAATGGACACATTTCATTCCATTGACTAATGCTGCCCATAACTCTGAAATCAGCACATTCCATCTTTTCTTAAAGGATTAAGGGAAGGAATTTGCTAAATATGTGGGTGATGTTTATCACAGTCCTTCAAAGGACATCTGTCACTGAAGTGAAGGTAGAGAAATGAAGCTAAGTGAAACGTCATGCTATGAGCGTTTCTTAGCAAGATTTACAGTATTCCCTCACTTATCACAGGTATTACATTCCAGACCCCCCCTGCGAAGTAGGAACCTTACATTTATTCTACACTCTTAAACCTTTGTAACTTTAAGAACATATGTATACAGTACCGTAAAATTCCACAATATAGTAAAAAATCTGCAATAAATAATTATATATAATATTTTAAAAAATCCCATGATACAGCGAGGCTGCGGTAAGTGAAACACGATATAGCGAGGGACTACTGTACTCTCTTAGACCCTGGTTTTAAAATCCATTGGCTCCTCTATAGATTCACAATACACCACCATCACCTTGGCCACTCTATCTGCACCAGAACTCCCACCTTTTTCAATCCCACAACCATCACCTTTGGCCATGGTATCATTACTATCTACTCTTCACCTACAATCTCAATATCATATAAGTCTTTTCTTTTTTCAGAGCACTATGACAAAAATTTTATTATGAAAGTCTAAAATAATATCTATTTAGTGCTTATGATGTGTCCGTAGTACTTTATACATGTTAACTCATGTAATCCTCACAACTTTAAGAACTAAGCAATATTTATTAACTGCATTTTTCAGATATAGATATTGAGGCTCATGAGAGTAAAGTAACCTACCTAAAGTCATACAACTTGTGGCAAAACCTAGATTCTAATCTGGGCCTTTTGTTCACTGGGAATACTTGGATTTGAAGTTAAAATGAGTTGTCACACACAAATGCACAAAACCATTATTTGGGACAGTAACTGGTAAACTTGTGCAATTTATATCCCTTGAGTTTGTCAAATTAGGGTAAACTGAGTATCAGGAACAAATGAACTCTAAACTATCAGTGGCTAAGCATTGCACAGGTGTGTGTCTTGCTTACGTAAAGTCAAGGGCAGATTGCCTGATGCTCCTGGGTAAGGTACCATGCTTCAGTGGCTCAGGAACCCCAGTTCTCTGTAGGGTTGCTGATGCAGGGAGGGAATGGATGGAGAACTCACCTACTTTTAAATACCTCAAATGAAGAGGGACACATTTCACATCTGTTCACAGCCATTGGGAGAACCAGGCACAGGGTCCCATCCTAACTGGGATGGAAGCTGGGAAGTGTAGGGAGAGAGGGCACATAGCATATTTGAGAGTACTGCCATCTCTGTTGTATTGCTGGAAAATGCAATCCATTTAAGTAAATAACTTGGTCATAAATTGATATATCCATATTTGGAATGCCAGGAGACCCTGGACAGTCCTGCTTTAGGAATTCAAGTCTTATTGACTTGTGACAGTTCTTTTATCCAGAAGCATATGGACTTGATAAACTCTCATGGAATCTCATAGTACCCCAAGCCTTGGGTTGTTGCATTCCTAAGCTATATTTTATACAACTAACAATAAAGAAAGGGAAAAAGGCATGAAATCTTCAAAATCTTTATATTTTGGTCCATGTCATGTCACTTGCTACTCCTTCATATTTCTAGGAATTAGATAAAGAGGAAGTCCCACCTCTTAGTGCTCAAGTGAAAAGAATTGTAATGGAAACTCATCACTAATGTTTGACATAAAAGAGGGTGATGTCATCTAACCTATAGGAATAAAGAACCAGGTTATATCTATAGAGATTGCTGAAGGATGGACCGCTCGCTGTTCAACAGTCCTGATATGCTGTCATGATCTTTATTATTAAGCTTTTAGAAATAATTCAAGAAAAGAAATTTCACCAACAGAAGGCTAAAAACCTAGAACTGGGGATATTTGATTATGATTTAACATTATTTTGAGTAGAGAATAATAAGCATTGTAAACCTCTCTAATACCTGTATCTTAGAGTTCTAAGGCTTTTCTTCACTGTCTTAAACTAGAGCCTGGCAAAAAGAAAGGAGCTGACTCCAATCTTTGGGTAAATAAAAGGCACTGGAAGTTCTCAGGGTGTATTCTCAGGCTTTGTGGAAAGTAGAGCTACTGTGCTTACACTCTAGCTATCTCCAGGCCAGGCTGCCTGGATTACTGAACGTGCCCTCTAATGAATCTGCCATGTTCTTATGTCTTACATCTCATTCTTATGTGCTCTGCTAAGAAGAGAAGGCATGTGCCTCCAAGCTTTGCTCTAGGCCTAGAGCCACATATCTTGGTTTAAACCCAACAACCTGGAGTACTAGCATTCCTCAAAAAATGATATAGCATGATCTCAGGCTAAATATGCCCTATCTCCTAAACAGAGAAGTCCCTAGTTCCGCCTCCCCAAGTTTCTTTCTTAGAGACAGATTTTGTGAATGCACAGTTCCTCATTATCCCCATTTCCATTTGGTTACCTGGCCAGAACACAAAAATGTTTTCTGTACTGTGAAAACACCTCACGGCAGAAAATTTTTAGGAATGCAAATTATACGTGTGTGGTCATGTACTTAAACAAGCTGGCTATCTTTATCTTAAGGCTGTTCTCTGTAGACATCACATTGTACATGCCTTTCCAGTTACTCCATAATAGCTTTGTTTTCCCTTTTGCCACCTATCTTTTCTTCCAGAATTGCACAAGAATCTCCAGTCCTCTGTCTTGTTTACTCCTAGTTCGTCAAGTCGGGTTATTCTCAAGAGAAGTGCTCTGACTACTGATTATGTCAAGCTCCTCTTTACAGTGCCTGTTGCATGAGCATGCGCGCACACACATTTGTTTACAATATATAAACATTATAAACAATATACTGCTAATAATAGACAGTTCACCAGTCTTTGTTGTAAGTTAGTCTTAAGTTGTTTCAGTACCTATGTTAGAATCACTTGCAAGCTTTAAACACTGTAAAAGGAGCCAGGGAGACCAGAGACATGCCCTGTAGCTGGGAGGGAGGAAAATTTGAAAGTAAGGCCCAGGAACTGGAATAGAGGAAACAGTCTTCCTTAATGTCCAATGAAGCTAAAAAAGAAATAGTTTTTTTTTCCCCTTTAAATTTATTGAGGTATAATGGACAAGTAAAATTATAAGATAGTTAATCTGTACAATGACTATTTGATATCGAACTCATAGAAACCGATTGTAGAAAATTGGTTGTCTTATCTGAAAGCTGCATAATTTTATTAACCAATGTCATCCCAATAAATCAGGGGGTATAGAGAATAAGGAGAGATTGGTTAAAGGTTACAAACTTTCAGTTATAAGATGAATAAGTTCTGAGAATCTAATGTATAACATTAGACTCTAGTTTACAATACTCTATCATAGCATAGAAATAACTTTAATTGTTTCAGAATAGTAGTGTGGGAAGAACTAGTGATGGAAACTTGGGATATCTAAGTAGCTGAGGTTAAAGAAAAAGCTTAATTAAGATTGAGAAATAAAATAATAAACCAGTAAAGCTTGATTTAAAAGTTTAGCTGCTTCAAGCTTGTTTAAATAACAAGACTTGATATTTAATAGTTATATTTTTTGTAAGTAAATTAAGATTTTTATTCTGTCACTCTAGTTGCCTGTTTGTTAGTCAGAACTTGCCTAATCTGAAGCCCAAGGATCAAATCAAAACAAAGCCTCTCACTATAAACTTTAAAGTGGACACAAGGAGCAGTATTGTGCTTGTCTCCTGACTAGGGCTAACTAGGGGCTGGCAGAGCCATAGTCCTGTGCAGTCAGCCCAGGAACCAGCTATTCTATGGCATAATTGAGGCCACAGATAGTCCTGGGTTTCAGCCAGTTACAAAGCCAGGTAGTTTAACAATAGCTGATCAGTTCATGAGAAAGGCCCGTTGGAGGAATTCTTTAGGGAATGATTTGCCACTGTGTATGCAGATATAACATAAATACTGTCAAATATGGTTATTTTATTATCATTATTGTTTCTATGGTCGGCCTTATCTCTGGGTCTGGTTTTGCATTCCTGTTGGTTCACGGGTAGCTCTAAGCTTCAAAAATTACTCTGCAAAAGAAAAAAGTGCCCCCTTTCATTTATTGTTTCATTTCCTTAAAACTGAGTTCTCTTAGTTTATCAACTAGGGATTCTTTTTCTGCAACAGGAAGATTAGTTAACTGACTTGGTCATATTTTCCCATAAATGGCAATGTGAACTCTACTGAGATATATTTTTAGATACTGGATTAGTCTTAGAATGTGAGTTCTGCACTGTGGGAAAGAATGACATGACCCTGCTAAGATTTGAACTCTGCTTTTTGTCACCATGGTTACCATTTGATCATCTTCTCTAGCGTATATGGAATCCTCTGCAGAAGACAGGAGTCAAAATATAAAATATGTTGTTCTTTATATGAATAAATATGAATCATGTATGGACTGTAGTACAAAAATACCTGCTGACAAAAGAGAACAGAAGTATGTTTTGCCAGAAAATGCAAAATTTGGGTTGGTCTTTATAATTTATTATTTAGAAAATAAAAGTTACAGAGCTGCTTAACAAAAGTAAAAATATGATAATAAATGCAATGGTTCAAATATTTCATGGAGTGGGCCATATGGAGCATGTTTTATCTTCATCTTGTTGCTTTTTAAAAATCTTCTATAGCATCTAATCCAATAACTTGTTATCTGAGTGACTATCTGCACAGGTATTCTATTTCCTTAACATTCTTTATTTAAAAAATCAACCTGAAACTGAAATAAGTATAGTATTTATTAAAAGCTATAAAACTGATCTTAAAATATGCTAATTGTAAAACATCTCAAGCATGATCACCATTTTATAAGCAATCATCCAGTCCCTATCTGTTGTGAGCACGAGTCTATGACATTAATGGCAAGATTCTTATTCTCTTTAAACTACTTTTACAGTCATTGAACTTTAGGAAAAGAAAAAAAAATCATTTTAATACATCCCCCAACCAGTAGCAACTTACAAAGAAGCAGTCAAATTTATATCTATACAATTGTTAATGTTGAAGGATTCCTGACAATCATCACCTAACATTCTTCTTCTTTTGCAGAGTAGACCTCACCCCCTTTGTGGTAATCATAACAAAGCTGCATAAGCAAACTTTTTTTTTTTTTTTTTACATTTTAGATTCTTCTTTAAACCTAGTGAGTAGGCAAGAAGCCATTTTGAGAGTGTGATTCTGCTTTCCTGAAAAGATAAGCTTTTAAATTCCCCTTTGTTTCAGAGATTATTGAAGTTCTAGTTGGTAAACAAGTTGAGTAGACTGGCTCCATTCTGCATCATTTGTTTACTGCGGCATTAGCATGCATTCATGCTGGTGGGGCTGTGGCTCATGATGAAGTTTAAATGAATAAGAACCTTGGCTTTTCTCTAAGGAAGGAGTTTGATCTTAGAACACATGTTGTAGGCTGAGCCAGGATTTCCTCCACTGGGTTTAATGGCTTTCATTCAGCAGGCAGTGGTGCTGGACAGTTCCTTCCTAAACAAGCAATGAGTGGCCAAGGACAAGGCCCAGGATTGGGGGATCAGAATAATAATAAAATGATGCTATTGTGGTCTTGGATAATAATGTTCTCCTTTCATTCATCATCAAGTCAAAATTATGTTTTTTCATTTTTATCTGATTCTAATTTATTTTTGGAATCTTGTTCAGTAATTAAAAATTTGAATTTTGGAATTAGGGGTTTTGAAACAGTTCCTGTAGTTTCTGGTCTGACCAGGCATTGGCTTTTCAGTCCATGCTTAGGTTGTCTTAGTATACAGGACACTTAACACACTTGACACATCTCCAAGGCCTGTGATTCCACAATTCCTTTGGGTTTGGTATAGTTGCTCTAGGATCATTGTGTGCATGTATGTATGTGTGTGCATGTATAGAAATATAAAGTGTTACCAGTGCAGG
Organism: Furipterus horrens; assembly: GCF_987537825.1. Lineage (NCBI taxonomy): Eukaryota > Metazoa > Chordata > Mammalia > Chiroptera > Furipteridae > Furipterus > Furipterus horrens. The sequence goes on from NW_028327172.1 coordinate 170,352,638, forward strand.
CAGTAACTGAGAAACAATGATATGTAAAGAAAGTATTTCTATTTTGTATTTGTCTATTCTATCAATGAGATTTTTCCAATTACTATTGCAGTGCAACAAACTACCCAAAAATGTAGTAATATAAAACAGCTGTTTTAGTATCCTCATGGATCCTGAGGTTCAGAAATTCAAACTGGGCACAGGGTCAATTTTCTCTGTTGCATGATGTCTGGGGTCTTAGCTAGTAAGATTTGAAGGCTGACGGTGACTCTACTTCTTTGGGCTGGAATCTTTTGGAGGCTTCTTTGTTTATATGCCTGATAGTTGATAAAGGCTGCTGGCTAAGACCCTAACTGGACTGTTTGTTGTAATATATTTATATGGCTTCTCCATCTGTCTTTTAGCATGAGATAATTTGGGCTTCCTCACAGCATGGCAGCCGAGTTCCAACAGTAAATGTCTCAAGGGAGAAAGTTGGGAGTGTATGTTATTTTGGTAACCTAGCTTAGAAGTCACACAATATCACTCCTATCATACTCTATCAGTTTGAGGAAGTTACAAAGTTCTATCTAGGTTTGTGAACTGTCAGGGTCACATTATAAGTAAAGCATGTGGGAGAGAAGTGTTGTGGCTATCTTTGGAAAATAAAATTTGCCATAAAAACCAATCATTTAATTGAAAACTGTCAAAAAATAATGACAGAACCTTCCCGTCAAGATGGAAGCATAGACAGACACGCTGCATCTCCCTCCACAACTAAGAAGGAATACAACTACCTCAAAACTAAAAACAACCAGAAGTTCCCGAAAATCAAACTGCATGGAAGTTCAGCAAACAAAGATGTAAAGAAGAAATACTATCCAGATAGGTAGGAGGGGCAGAGCCGGGGAGGAGAGGATGCGGTGTGGTGGTGGCAGCAGTGATGGCAGTGTCAGGCTGGCAGAAAGTGAAGTCACACATTTTAAAAAGTCAGGAGAAACACCTGAGAAGTGTTCCCAGCTCCTCACCAGACCTCACAGCTCACGGTCTCAGCACCAGGGAAAATCAAGCCTCATTGTTTCTGACTGTGCAGAGCAGTGGGGGTTGGAGGGAAGGCAGATACTGCCAGTCTCAGCAGAGTCTGCTTGTTTAAAGGGTCCCCTTGGTCCTAGAATGTCTGCAGACACACCCACTCTGGGAACGATGGCCAGGGCAACAGCTAGAGGGGTGCCAGACCAGTGTGGAAGTGGGAGAAGTGCCTGGAAATGGGGCGAGTGCTGAGCGGGTGGCATTGTTCCCTCTTGGACCCCTCCCCCACCTACAGCACCACAACGTGGTGAAACAGGTCGCCCGGTACTGATGACTCTCTAAGGCTCCACCGCTTACAATGTAATAGGAGCAACAGCTCTACCTGGGACACGGAGGCAAACAAACACAGGAGCCTGTCAGAATGAGGAAGGAGAGAACTATGACCCAAAAGGGGGAACGGATCAAGGTTCCAGTGGGAGAACTAAGCGACAAGGAGATAACTAACCTAACAGATGAGGAGATAGAAAACCTAACGCATGTGGAATTCAAAACACTGGTGATAAAGATGCTCACGGGCTTGACAGATATGCTTGAGTACAGCAAATGCATAAGAGAAGAAGTGAAGTCTATGCTAAGTGAAATGAGGGAAAATCCACACAAAACCAATGGTGAAGAGAAGGAAACCAGGGTTCAAATCAATGATCTGGAACATAAGGAAGAAAAAAAAACAGTCAACCAGTGCAGAAAGAGGAAGTAAGAATTGAAAAAAATGAAAAAGCTTCCCAAATTTTGCAAAGGAGATGGACATACGGGTCCGGGAAGCACGGAGGGTACTGGGTGAGCTGGACCCAGAGGGGACCACACCAGGACGATTCATGATTGAGATGCCAAAGGTGAAAGATAAACACAGAGTCCTGGGGGCAGCAGGAGAGAGGCAGAGAGTTGCCTACAGGGGGTGCCTATAGGACTATCATCTGATTTCTCAGAGGACACTTTGCAGGCAGGAAGGGACTTGCAAGCAGTATTCAATCTGATGAAAGGCAACGTGCAACCAGGATTACTCTATCCAGCAAAGCTATGATTTGGAATGGAAGGGCAGAGAAAGTACTTCCCAGACAGGGTAAAGCTAAAGGAGTTCATCATCACCAAGTCATTATTATATGAAATGTCAAAGGGACTTACTTAAGAAAAAGAAGATCAAAACTATGAACACTAAAATGACAACAAATTCACAACTATCAACAACTGAATCTAAAAAATAAAAACAAAATCCAACTAAGCCAGTGGTTCTCAACCTTCCTAATGCCACGACCCTTTAATACAGTTCCTCATGTTGTGGTGACCCCCAACCATAAAATTATTTTTGTTGCTACTACATAACTATAATTTTGTTACTGTTATGAATCGTAATGTAAATATTTGATATGCAGGATGTATTTTCATTGTTACAAATTGAACATAATTAAAGCATAATGGTTAATCACAAAACAATATTTAATTATATATGTGTTTGCCAATGGTCTTAGGCGACCCCTGTGAAAGGGTCGTTCGACCCCCAATGCAGTCACAACCCACAGGTTGAAAACTGCTGAACAAAGCAAACTGGAATAGGAACAGAATCATAGGTATGGGGATCATTTGGAGGGTTATCAGCTGGGAGGGGGGAGGGGGAGAAATGGGGAAATGGTATAGGGACTAAGAAGCATAATCAGTTGGTACAAAATAGACAGGGGGATGTTAAGGATAATATAGGAAAGGGTGAAGCCATGCATGATCCATGGACATGAAGTAAGGGGAGGTGGGATTGCTGGAATGAAAGGGAGTGCTGGGAAGAGGGGAGTAAAGGGGAAAAAATTGGAACTACTATAACAACATAATCAATAAAATATACAGTACTTAAACAAACAAAAAGATAACTAGAAGCCCAATGTGGTTGAAAACCACATTTCTTGCTATAAATGAGTTAAAATCTCCTCATCCAGATTAATTATATCTCAAAGTACTATTAAAACTCACAAATCATATCACTGAGAAATTTCACCAGTCTTGAAGAAGTATGGAAAATCAGAAACATTGGCACACTGGGAAATTGGTATTTATCATTTTGTCAACAGGAGGAAAAAGATGGACTCTATAAATGGCAGGCCAGATAAGGTTTTAAAGTATAGTAAATTAAGGGCTAGATTTAATCCAGACCAAGGATGACATATAATTATGTTACAAGAGTGATACCACTTTCTTATCTTATATATTCATGAAAGATATTACTAAATAATCGGTCATAGCATTCTTGACTGTTATGTTTGAACAGGACCTAGAATCATTGTCAAAACTGTGCTCTAGGCTGCCACTAACAATGAACTGTTTTTTGGCACATGAGTTAAAACCTACTCCTTATTTAGAAACAAAAATCAGAGTTTTCTAATCTTAATATCATTTTAATAAAAATAAATCATTTCATACAAATTGCCAATAGACATATGAAAAGATGCTCAACATCACTAATCATCAGAAAAATGCAAATTAAAACCACAATGAGATACCACCTCGCACCTATCAGAATGACTATCATCAATTAATCAACAAACAATAAGTGTTGGCAAGGATATGGAGAAAAGGGAACCCTCTTGTACTCTTAGTGGGAATTTGGAGAATCCACTGTGGAAAACAGTAGAAAAGTTTCTCAAAAATTAAAAATTAAACTACTTATGATTCAGTAGGTATATATCTGAAGAAACCCAAAACAGTAACTTGAAAAGATATTTGCACCCTTATATTAATTGCAGAATTATTTACACTAGTCAAGACGTGGAAGCAATCCAAGTGCTCATCAATAAATAACTGAATAAAAAAGTTGTGGTACCTATACGCAATGAAATATTACTTGGTCATAAGAAAGAACGAAGTCTTACCATTTATGACAGCATAGATGGACCTAGAGGGTATTATACTAAGTGAAAAAGTCAGATGGAGAAAGGCATGTGATTTGCATATATGTGGAATCTAAAGAACAAAACAGAAACAGACTCATAGATACAGAGAATAGACTGATGGTTGTCAGGGGAGAGAGGAGTTGAGAGTCTGGGTAAAAAATGTGAAGTGATTAAGAAGTACAAAATGGTAGTTACCAAATGGTCACAGGGATGTAAAATATAGCATAAGGAATATAGTCAGTAATATTATAATAACTATGTATGGTGCCAGGTTCATACTTGAAATATCAGAGGAATCATTTTGTAAATTATATGATTGTCTAAATACTATGCTGCACACCTGAAGCTAATATAAAATAATATTGAATGTTAACTGTAATTTTTAATAAAAGGTTAAAAATATTCATGTCATACTAATTTTCCTTTTATTTATTTTTATAAAAATTGATAGACTGACAGAGCAAGATACTATAATAGACATGGTATGCTTTGTCCTGTATCAAGGAATTTGACACATTCTTGCTCATGGGAAAATAGGAAACCACTGGTTGAATGCAACAACAGTGGAGGAGACCAGTCATGGCTATAACCTCTCACAACTGGGCTGGCACATCCTGGTCAACAGGTGCGGTCAACATTTTATCAAAACAAAATGAAAATCTTAAAGGTATACTAATCACATTTACGTATGATATGCAGTTGGAGAAGAGCAGATAGGTTACATGAGGAAAAAGGACTCATGGACATGGACAACAGTATGATGATTATAGGGGAAGAAGAGGGTATAAGGGGACTAAACAGTAATGGGAAAATATAATAAAAAAATAAGAAAGCATTAAAAAAGAATTCAACTATATCTTCATTTGTTGTATTCAAGAAGATGAAATTCAACAGGATATATAATCTTACAACAGATTCTCTGAAAAGTTTAGAACATAAAAATTTGACTTTACAACAACACATGTAAAGAATACTTTTGTATTATTAAGAGTAAGAACAAATCAATCATGTGTGTGATCTCAAAAAATATGCCGTGAGTTTAACGTTTGTAAAAGTTCTTCCTAGAACTTTCTAGAGCAATGACTACTGTAGTTCTGTTCTAAAATTCCCTTCTCAGATCACAACAAGGAGCTTCTTACCCAGTGGTGAACATTACAATATAAAGTGGTATAGATAAAGCAAATCATTACCTAGGGCATTTGTTTTCTAGAGAAAACTAAGGATATTCCAGATAAATTTAAATCACAATATGTACAAAGCTGTGTACCAGGAACTTTACTTGTATAATCTAAATGAACTAGTACACTAATCCTCTAAGCTATGTATTATTATGACCATTTTATCTGTGAGGAAACTGAATCACAGTTTTTAAGTAATTTTTCCAAAAGTGTATAGCTATAAAGTGGAAGAGCCAAGATTCTAAAAGAAGGCTGTTTCCCTCAGAGCCCCTATAATATCTGTGATGGTGGTTTACAAAATTCTAGTGTGCACAGGCATCGCATAGGAACTTGTATAATAATGCAGATTTTCAGGTTCAAATATGCTGAGTCAGCAGGTCTTGGGTATTTTCTTTAAAGTACTTGAGCAGAGACTTTGTGATATAAACATGTATGTCCGTATTAGTTTGAATCTGTACCCTTGTTGTGGTTAGTTGTCTTAGTCAGAAATATACACTTCAGGGGAGGTGAGTTAACTAGCATTTAACCAAAAGGCTACAACCCAGAGGCATTCGATTATATTCATTTCGAAATAATACCAGGAAGTTTGATAATTTGTCTAGTGTACATTAGTACTGGGCATTTCTTGGTGAAATTAGTGATTTTCATTATATGTGAATGTTTTAGAAATGTTGTAAGACCCTCTCTGCCCTTGCCCACACAGGATATTAAAGTGTAGCAAACAGGCCCGGTAGTGTACATCCCCAGACATGGCACCCAGAACCTGCTTCCTCAGTGGCCTGTTTCAACTGCTAATTTGGACACTTCTTGATCTCATGACTTGAACTAGATAGTTAACTAAATCTTGCTGTCAGAATGTTGCTTCCTTTGTGCCCAGTGAACTGTCCATGAAGGTTCTATTGGGGCACCTAGAGGGATTGAGAGCTCCAACTCCACTGGATTTTGCCCAGCTGGTGGTATGAGTGTTGCATGTTTGCTGAGAAATGCTGGTGTGTGTGCTAGGATTTAGACTCAGATTTTCTTACAGGGGGTTGTGGAGAGGAAACCCATAACCCTCACCTATGAATAACTGTTGTAGGTGCCTGATGATTACCAAAAATCTCCCGAAAATTGTGCCTAAACAAGTTGGATTAGGTCAGAATCTGAATTATGAGAAACACCTTAGGTGATTCTGTTTTGAAACATATTCAATTAACTTGTATCTCCTTCCCTGTTTAAATGAAGGGCAGTGAATGTAAAAGTGTGTCCAGCACTTCCTTTATAATTTTGATATTTAACCAATTTAAAAAGCCGATTTAATAAAATATATTTATTCTAGGTAATATAAAGTAATAAAGCTTTGACATCCTTAGCATCTGCCTAAAGCCCAGAGCCAGGTTAGATTTTCTGGTAGTGCTTCAGAATAAACCATTGCAAAGATCCCTCATCTATGATCCAATGACCTTTACAAAGTCATAATAATTTCACAAGTAAACACAATTAAATGAGTCATATGCTTAAAAAATTATTTTCCTATCTTAAAGTGGTATCAGGAAGCTAGATATATCTGACAGAAAATAATAGGTTTCAATAAAATGCTGTGCTCATAATTCTATTAGTGTTGTTTATGACTGAAATTATGTTAAGTGTGACTCTTCAAGGCTAGTCTAGAAAAAAAAATATCATGGCCTAACTTTGTTTGTTCAAACTTTCTCATGATGAAAAAACCATAGGAATGGTTGTGTTTTGGAATAAATCTTATAGGAATAGATAAACATCAATTCTTTAAATATTTAAGTCTATTTCTTTATACTCAGACAGTAAGTGCAATGAAAAAATGTGCTTTACACATAATGAGAACTACATAAATGTTTGTTGACAAACTTTTTGATTGACATAGAGGAAACAAAATGCAATAGTAAGTTGAATAGGCAATGGTGTTACAAAATTAGTGTGCAAGGCTTCTGAAAATAATATAGAAGCTTCTGAATCTTAAGAAATTAATGACAGTGAAAAGATTTTAGTGTAGAAGACAAACTCATTAGGGGAAAACACCTCTTCATCTCCAGATGGAAAAATAATAGTTGCTGAAAGCCAGGGAGACCATCTTGTGCCTCGGAATCACTAAGAGAGAAATGGAATCACTAAGTTGATAGCAGGGACTTTAAACAATTTTAAAGTGGCACCCTTTGCGTTTCACAAGGTTACAATAGGTTCCGTTGACTCTATTAAAGCCATTTAGCACAATATCACCACCATTTGCATCTAAGCACTATTTCATAGCAAATGGGGACATGCCTATCTTTGTCCGAGACAGAGCAAAATTTTATGGTGGTTACTAAGTCACCAAGTGTGGATAAATTATATTGTGTGTAGGATTAGTACATATAATGATAATACACTTGAGTTATTTGGCTGTTTCAATCTAAGATTGAATTGAGCTCTGTCATGATTGATTAGCCTAAATATCCTCTGGATTTCTCAAATACAGATGATGGTGACTACATTTTGTTTTGCAATTGTTCCTTCTTTGTGGCCTTTTTAAACAATGTTTACTGCTCCTAGAACTAATGTACATTGAGAAAGACCCTTCACAAAATGGTTAAGGTTGCTGATTTGATATAACAGTCTACTCACGTAGTTGGTATTTTAACACTGATTATACCTCTGATGTTAAATAACAATCATTTTAGTTTACTTGATGAATAAAAGCATGCTGGTTATCTGGTGACATGAAAACCAAACAACACTTTGATTGAATTTTTTATTTAGTAATCAGTTGCTTGGGTTTTTCCCTTCTAAAAGTATAAGTTATATTAAAGAACTTCCTGTTTTGTATGTTGTTGTTCCCCAGAGAGCAGAGCATTAAGAACAAGAATAGCTTAACAACGAAAAGAGACCAGGAAATGAGGAGGTGATGTGGGTATATTATGTCAAGAAAATGGCAGAGATACTGGTTAGATTTCTTGGTTTATAGAAAACAAAATATATTGCTTACTCACACTATTCTATGAAATATTTCATTTTTTAAACAAGTCATGACTGTATTAAAAAGATTTTTCATTTTAAGCATTTTCTCTTTCAAATTATTTCTTTGTTTATGTTATATTTAATAGAAGCTGTGTTTCTAAACAGTATTTATAGAGACTATTTATGTAAACTCCCTACTCTGCCATGGCAGCCTGATTATTCAGATGGCCCCTGTTGTTTCAAAGATTAGGGACTGAGAGCAGTTCTGGAATCAGTCAGCTGTCAAACTCATTGGGACTTTGGAGGTGATCTTGTCCAACCCCATTTCACAGATGATGAAACTGAAGATGAAAGAGGTTGAGCGACTTGGCTCATGCTTTTTATTGCAGACCCTGGGCTACAGCCTGATGTTGTCAGTCCCAATCCAATGACTTAAAAATAAAATAAACTTTCATTTTGAGATTGTTATATATTCATATGAAGTTATAAGAAATAATACAGAGGTCGCTTGTATCCTTTATCCAGTTTCCTCTAGTGGTTACATCTTGACAATCTACAGCACATTATCACAACCAGGATATTGACATTGATGCCATCAAGATACTGACTAGTTTATCACCACAGGTATCCCTCATGCTGCTCTGTTACTGCTTTACCTACAATATTCCTGCCCAACCCACTCTTTAGCCATTGGCAGCCACTCCAATCTGTTTCCCAGTTCTGTAATTTTATCATTTCAAGAATTTTATAAAAATGAATCATACAGTATGCAGCCTTTTGATATTGGCTTTTTTTGTTTCACTCAGCACAGTGTCCTGGGAATTTATCTAGATTGTTGCATGTATCCATTTGTTTCTTCTTATTACTGAGTAGTAGAGGTGTACCACATCCATGCTTTTTTTTTTCAAAGATGATTTCTCTTTCAGTGTTGGGAAATCTAATCCATCTCTACTTCTAAGGTTAAGGAACATAATTATAAAGAAACAGGCAGATTTTGACAATTCTCCTGTTATGTTTGGAGAGACTTAGGAAAGGTAGTTGTCCAGACAGCAGAGATTCAAGCAGTGTAAGAGGTGTTTTGGTGGCGTCTCAACTTCCTTTGTTTCATGCTGAGACTGAGAAGGAGGCTTCCATACTCCAGGAAAGATTTCCTGATGGCTATGCTTAACAGGAGGTTCTACTAAACACCATGTCCACGTGAGGCAGCCTCCTCAGGGGATCAACACCTCAGCTCTTAAACAGGGCAAAACAATTGCAGATCTCATTTCTGTGCCATGAAAGGAATTTTCAGGTGTCAATTGTCATTACTGAAAGTGGAATGGGGTCAGAAGGCACAATTTAGCACCTGTCCACTCTCTAAATGTGCTATGGGTTTTAATGACCTGAAATAGTTGAGATTTGGCACTTGCATGAAACCCTAAAGATAGACGCATTAGAAAAGCAAAATGTTTATAGGTGAAAAATGTGTTTCAATTCTCGAATTAAATTTTAGTTCAAATCACAGTGGGCTGCCTGACATTTGTCCTGTGGACATTTGTAGATACATTCAGCAGTGCAAAAAACTTTCAGAATTTCAAAACTGTATTAGGAGATGGGTGATCACAAGCCACATCCTGCGTCCCTCAGTGTATTTGTGTGTTCTAACCATTTGAAGATGACTTGAGGAGACTAACTATAGTGGGAAGGGAAGAAATGGCTTAGAGGGTATTGGAATTAAAGTATGGAGTGAGGTAGGCACAGTTATTTGAAGAATTATTAAGTAAAAGGATAAAAACTTTGGAAACATAAACAAATAAAGAGGGGAAGGAATATGACATATCTTACAAAGTCTGACACAATTTTTTAAAGTATATTTTATTGATTATGCTGCTATGATTTGGGCCCCCTGGCTGGTTTGGCTCAGTGGATTGAGCGTCGGCCTGCGAGCTAAGTGTTGCTGGTTCGATCTTCCAGTCAGGGCACATCAGAGAAGGAAAACTCTGATTCCAAAAAACCTCCGCTGCCTTGCGGCATACCTCTTCAGGGGAAAGGCTAAGGGAGTAAACCCCGACAGAAAATCCGGAGCCGGAGTCCCTAAGGCGGTTTGACATTGTAGTCAACACCGGCAACTCCTGCGGCGCACCTGAAGCCAAGCTGTATTGACTCCGTCTTTCCCTTGGACCCTTCAGCTGCGAAGAGAGGGGGGGTCTGCTGCATGGGCAACAGCAGACCCTCCATATCACCCTGCCCAGGCTCTGTAGCTTCAGCTTCACTGGAGAGGACACTCCAGCGTCATCGCAAGATGTCGATTCAACACGGGAGGAGACAGATACCGTGTCACTCCCGAGTCGGACTGCACAGCCATTCTCGGCGGTGCAGATAGACTCTTAAGAAGCTACACCATCGTCTCTCAAGACGGACGGCTGCCGACGACGACGACGCTATGATTTGGATGTTGGTACATTTAAAGTTGTCCCAGAGGTTCCTAAGCCTCTTTTCTTTTCTTTCTTTCTTTCTTTCTTTTTTTTGCATTCTTGTATCTTTTTTCTGTTCTGGGTGAATGTTTATTTCTTCTTTTTGTTGCAAATTGTTGATTTGAATCCAGGCTTTCTTCCCATCACTGTCAGTTCATTGTGTATTTTTCTTCATTTCACTTTGTATAACCTTCACTTCTTTCTTTAGTTTTTGGTCATACTTAATTATTTCTCTGAGCATCCTGATCACCAGTGTTTTGAACTCTGCATCTGATAGCTTAGCTATCTCTGTTTCGTTTAGTTATCTTTCTGGGGTTTTGTTCTGTTCTTCATTTGGGCCATATTTCTTTGCCTCCTCAATTTGGCAGCATCCCTGTGTTTGTTTCTGTATATTGGGTAGAGCTGCTTTGATGCCACGTCTTGGTAGTGTGGCCTAATATAGTAGGAGTCCTGTAGGGTCCAGTAGCATAACCTCCCCTATCACCCAAGCTTACTAGAGGTGTGCCCTTCATGTGGGCTGATTACATCCTCCTCTTGTAGTTGAGTCTTGGTTGCTGTTGGCAGATAAGTGGGAGGGATTTACCCAGACCAATCACCTGCAAGGACTGGCTGTGACCATTGACCACCAATCCCCACCTTCTTCTGTGCAGGGGCAGGGCGGTGGTGCTCCAACATGGTCTGCAGCTGTCCACTGGGTGCGCTGGCCCTGGGGTTTTCTGGGTGGTAAAGGCCAAGTTCAGCTCCCACCTGTGTTTTTCATCCTGCCTGAGCTAGAAAGCAATCTGAGAAGGCTGCTAGTTGTGCTGGGCTTGGAGATTCCCAGGCGAAGCCAAGCTATGACTCTAAACTCTCTGCTGGTAGTGCTGGGCCTAGAGCTCATTGAGGCCAGCTGTTGCTTGTTTGATAAGATTTAAGAAGTTGTGAAACTTGAGCCAAGACCAGCCATTCAAATACAAAAGCAACTTGGGTGGGCCCATAAATTGGGTGGGGTGGAGTCTGTGGGGATCTCCAAGATGGGTCCAACAGAGTTAACCAGGTTGATAAAATCCCAGATATGGCACCAGCTTGCTGGCTCTTTGTCGGGAGGGTTTAGAAAAGGGACAATGGCCACTGCTCACCTTGATTCAGACACTTCAATTCCTCCCTGTATGCCACTGGTGCCTTTCAAGCTGCTACCCCAGTGCTGGAGCTCTGAGTAGGTGAGTTTGTGTCTGGATTCTTTATGAGGAACTGCTTGGGGTTCCAGGAGTTTCTTCCACCAACTCAATCCCCACTGGTTTTGCAGCCAGAAATTGTGGGGACTTATTTTCTAGTCACTGGAACCCTGGGCTGGGGGGCCTGTTGTGGGGCTGGGACTGAGATAGCCCTCCCGAATTTTTACCCACCACACATGGGTGAGAGACCAGCTGATTTGATGTCTGTGCCCCTCCTACCCATATCGACAGATGTGGTTTCTTTAATTCCGTTGTTGTTAACTTCCATTCAACTCGATTTCTGATGGTGTTCTATATTTTAGTTGTAATTTTAATGTGGTTGTGCAAAGGGGCGAGCCATGTCTGCCTATGCCGCCATCTTGACCGGATGCAATCTGACACGCTATTTTAAAGAAATGTTCCTTAATGTAAAGTGAGATATGGATGTAATGTGAGCCCTGGGATGTTTGGGAGTGAGAGGATGGAGCTGCGGCAGGTATGGGAGAGGGTTTGGCAAGAGCATGAAGGCCTCATAAGGCTCAGTTGGATAGATCTTAGGCACTACAAGGAACTAGAAGGAAAGTACTGATTCATTTGGATTTTTATTTTCACACCAGTAGTTTTAATTTGAAGTTGCCTATCTGAGACTCAGTAATTTAATGTCCTTTTTAATGCTGATAGATTTTCCTGCCAGTGCTGTAAAATCCATGTGAATCTCAAGGGGTAATCAAGACTGGTTTAAAAATGAACAGTTTGGAGTCATTGCGTCACTTCTGAGGAAAGAAATAATTTATTCTTCAGAAAGCCAGGCTGCTGTATCTCTGCCTACTCTGGTTTCAGCTAGCTGTCCCCATGGTGCGGGCTGCCTTTGAATTCTGTCCACAAACACTTAGGTGTAATATTTATGTAACTTGTTCCTTTTTCCAGCGTCCCTCACTCCAAGAGGTCTATTCTCATGAAGGCAATTACATTCTTTCTAGAGTACAAAGCATTACAACTTGTTGTCTGGGGCAGCCAGGTGTGAAGTTTCAGGTGATATTATTACAAATTCCTCAGTACTTTTCAGGTTATATGGTAAATACAAAGGTGTGATGTGACTTCTCTCTGGGTGTCATAACCAAATCACTCTATCCTGGTCCAGTGGGCCACTTCTGGGCCTGCAACCAAGTATTGTGGAATTGCTGCTGAATATTTACACAATTCCCATCTTCAAGCCTCAGCTTCCCCCCTAAAAAAAAAAGAATTCTCACCTGAGGATGCGATTATTGATTTTGAGAGAGAGAGAAACATCAATGTGAGAAAAACATTGTTAGGTTATGTCCCATAAGTGCCCTGACCAGAGATTGAACCTGTAACCATGGTACGTGCCCTGACCTGGGATTGAACTTGCAGCCTTTTGGTGTATGAGATGACATTCCATGCAGCTGAAAATGGGCAAATGGATTGAGCGCCTGCCTTGCATACAGAAAGGCAGGGGTTCAAATCACAGCGTGGCTGATCTCAACATTTGGGTCTGCTGCATGGGCAACAGCAGACCCTCCATATTACCCTGCCCAGGCTCTGTAGCTTCAGCTTCACTGGAGAGGACACTCCAGCGTCATCGCAAGATGTCGATTCAACATGGGAGGAGACAGATACCGTGTCACTCCCGAGTCGGACTGCACAGCCATTCTCGGCGGTGCAGATAGACTCTTAAGAAGCTACACCATTGTCTCTCGAGACGGACGGCTGCCGACGATGACATTCCAACCAACTGAACCGCTGGCCAGGACAAACTTCAGATTTAGCAATGAAGCTTGTTGTTTATTAAAGCACCCTAGAGAAATTGCTGTTCTCCAGTGCTGCATTCTATAGTCAGGTGGCGGGGTGGAGGTGGGGGTAAATCTTTCCATAAAGGAGATGAAGCAAAAGGGAGTGGAGTGCAGTGAGTGGCTTCCCTAGAGCCATGTCCAGCACCAGCACCTAGTATTGCAGGTGTGAAAAGGAATGGGTGCCAGTTTCCCAAAGAGGTTTGCACATGCCCAGTCTCCCAGGTAGAGACATATGATAGCTAATGGCTAAAGGAGTTTTGAATTGATGGAAACCACTTGCATGAAAGAGGAGCCCCTTTCCCATCCTTGTTAGTACTGATTTTTCAGTTTTTCTTGCTATAAGTGCCTTTTTATAAAGAAAAAGAGCATAAAAGAATAACTAACTTGGAACAAATATTTTGCATCAGTAAAAAAAAAGAAAGAAAGAAAGAAAAAGAGCATAAAAGAAACAGCATAGGGTATAGCTTAAGAACATAAGCTATAATAAATCAGACTGCTTAACTTTGAAACCAAGCTTTGCCACTTACCTGGGCAAATTAGTTAACCATTCAGTGCTCTAGTTTTCTCTCATCTAGAAAGTAAGATAATACCTATTTCACTGGGTTCCTATAAAAATTAAATTTATAAATGTATTCCAATTATATAATTACTGCATAATAAGTCCAAACAATGTGTCAAAACAACAATGATAATTTTACTCTTATTGCTCATGGTTCTAGTAGTTGATTTGGGCCATTTCTATTTAGGGTCTGTTATGTACTTGCTGCGGTAGCTGGTGCTGGCATCATATTGACCTCAGCTAGGGCTGTGGATTGCAACACCCGCATATGGACCCTCCATGTGGCTTGGACTTCCTTACAGCATGAAGACTGGGTTCCAAGAGCAAGTGTTCTGATAGAACTAGGTGGAATGTGTACCATCGTTTATGAATTAGCCTTAGAAATCACATGGGTTTATTTTTTCCCTATGATATTGGATGAAGGAGTTGTAAAGGTTCCTTCCAGTTCAAGGGGAAAGGTCACAGATAGGAGTCATGTCAACATCATTCTGTAAGAAAAGCATATGAGATGAATGAGTTAAGTTACAGCCAATTTGGAAAAACCAATGTGCTGGAGAATGTGGAACACTCAGAATGGTATCTGGTTCATGGTGAATGCTCAGTAAGCATTAAGTATCATTTATTGGATTCTAAGCATTATGGTCCCTAAAATGAGACACTTAACCAATTCTTATCCCAGCCTTATTTCTAAAGTAAGTTTGCAGGAAAGTTATTTTAGCCTGCGGTTTTAGTGATGCTAATGTGCACCTGTGTCTGAGGCACTACAGGGAAGACCTCCTGGGTCTGAGGATGTTGCATTCATTGGAAGTAAGCCTTAAGGAAGAACAAGGAAGAAAAATTCAAGCCAGCCTGGAAAATGTGCCTGGATCATTTCATCATAGCATGGTCACAGCAATGTTGGAAACAAAGTGCATTTCACTCCAGCACGATTCACCCATAAACTCCCCAGGTGACCAGCATAATTAATCTTTATAAGATGCTGGCTATGGTCCCACCCTCTTGTTCATTGAGACCTGTAAGCTTTGTATGAAGTTGAGTAAAATTTTCCTTGGCGCTGGGCAGAATCCCTCTGACAGCGAATGCCCCTGAGGCCAACCATCTCATGGAGATCCTGGGAAGTGTTCTTTTGACTTTGAGTTGACCCTCATTTGAACCTGAATCTCAGAGGCAAGTGGATTAGATAGCTTAATTATGGGAGTACCCATCCAAAATCAGAGCTTTAGGGCTTTTGTTGTAAGCAAGTGAGACATAGGAAAAGGCTTCTTGTGTGCCATCTGCTTCTTTATAAATGAAATAGCACCAACAGCAGTCTTTGGGCCCCAGGCAGTGTTGATTGGAGCAGTTTTCTCCAGATGTGTCTGGATCCTTTAGGACCCCCTTCATGTTTTCCTAACAATATCTCCCAACTTAAAAAATTAAACAGTAGTTTTAGTCCTCTTCTTTAGAGAATATAGAATCAACATGACTCAGAAACAATTGAAAAAGCAATTGAAAACTTTCGAGTGGCCCGAAAAATATCCACTCAAGGGAGGCCTGCAACTGCCTCTGTAGTTATCATTCAGCTATGTGTAAATTTATGTAGGGTATTTATCACTTATATATGTCTCTTCTAAAGATCTTAAAGGAGATTTTAGAATTAGAGTAAGCCTCCTGTTAAATTTTATGGTAACTCAGTAATTCATTTTTGTTAAGTCCTTGTGGATGGATTATATTGCATTGATACTGATATGTAGGGGGAGAATAAAAGCAAAAAGCCTCAACCTCTAGACCTCCAGACTCAGAGTCTCTCATTGGCTTGTTTCATCTGCTGATAGTACAGAAAGGTGTCCTTGGAAGAACTGTCTTTCTGCAGATTGGCTAAGGAAGAAATGAGAGAATCAGTGGAGGTCATAGATATGTGAATCATTTTAATTAACTCATGCTCATAGAGCAGAGGCCAACAAAAGATGAGAGGGAAATAAGGAACAGGACTGAAAAGATAATGAGAGTACATTTATGAAATGGCATTGCCATCTGAAGGCTGATGGCATCTTATTGTCCTAGCTGAAACTGACTGAAATCTCAGGCTGGAATTCTTAACCCAAATCAAAACAAATATTCATTATGTAAACATTTTATAGAATCTGTGTCTTGGTTTGGATTTATCCAAAAGCAACACTGACATAAGGACTTGTGTGCAAGTAGTTTATTTGAGAGGCTGTAAGCACAAGTGACAGAGTAAGAAAAAGTCAATGAAAAGTGTGTTAAGGAGCTGTGGGACTCTGGATCTCAATCCTGCTAGAGATCCTTTGAGGAGCCATGTATAGCATATCTCAGAATCATCCCACATAGGAATAGGAAATCTGGGGCATTTTGTCTTTTATTCCATCTCTGTTGGCTGAGGTTTGATCCTGAGGATATTAATTTCCAAAATTTCTTTCTTTCTTCCCCTCTCCTCCCTCTCTCCCTCCCTCCCTTCCTTGCTGTCTTTTCATCCACTCATCCATCCATTAACCCACTCTTGGCTTCTGTGTTAATTGACTAAATTTTAGTGATAATGTGGAAACCATGCCCAGTAGAACTTCTATCAAATATATCCAAATGATAGATAGATAGAGAGATACATAATACACACACGCACACACACACACACACACACACACACACACACATATATATATGTACATATATACATAATTGTCAATGGAACTGTATTTAGAAATGCATAGTTGGCCCGTCTAGACTTTATCTTATGAAACAGTATTATCTCACCTATCTGAAAGAAGGGGAGGATATATTTTGTACTTCCTTCACTGTCTGGTTCCTGAATAAAAGTTCCAGAGTTTGTTCAAAAAGATAACTAGCTATTCATTCCTGTACTCCATGGACTTTGCTTTTGAAAGAACCAATACACTATTCCTTCTGAAGCTCACCTTGTTCTTTCTGAATTCTTTCAGAACCCAGAGCTCCTAGAAAAGCACATAGCAGACTTAGGGGACTGAGATAGTACATTAAATATTGTTAGATTTGGTCCTCTTGAATAAAACTAGAGAAGTAGGGGTAGAGACCAGGTAGCCTTATATCCTGGGTATTGTCATTTTTTAACATACTGCAGTAATTCAGGGTATAAGAAAATCAAGCAATGGGATTAATGGGCAATTTTAATTCAGAATAGTAAAACTACATATGACAAAGACCTGCTCAACACAAGAAATGAAGGAGGGGCTTTTGCTTACTGTCTTACTTTTCAGGTGTGTATGTAAGAACCAGCATTCAGGAGGACAGATTTCTGGCAAACGTTGATAACTCTTTCCTCATTTGATGATGAATTCAGAAAGAGAAAAACAAGAACAATATAGGCTCTATGGAAAGGATGAGGGAAGGGAAATATTCTGGAGTCTCAGAGAAAGTATATAATGCTGAGAACAGACAGTATATACTAAAGGATATTTAAGGATAAGGAGCCAGAAGTTAAAAAAATAATGGAGATTCTCAATGTCATTCCAGAAGACTCAAACTCTATAAAATAGAAATAGAAACTCATAAGGAGAGATCAGACTGAGAAAGAAAGAAAATGCATGGCTAGAAAAAGTAATATAAGCCCCTCTTTACAAAGGAAACATATGAAATCAGAAATATGTGTCTTTTTTTCATAAAAGTCAACTTAAAAAAGAACTCTTTTGAATCTAAAAACACTAAGTTTATTTAGAAGTTATGCTGTAAATTGCCTGCCCTGTTTTATAAGGACACTGAGTTTATGAATTAGCAAACCATACAAGAGACTTTGTTAGCTAACTAGTTAGCTAGAGGTAGTGTTCACTATTAAGACTCAATTTGGCTATTCTCTGTTTTTTTTTTTTTTTTTTTATCATAAGTGACAAAGCCCTCTATTATGTTTTTCTGTCATTCAAAAGAAAGCAAAGACAATATCCTTGTCAAATTATTCTATTAGAAAGCTTGAATTTATCAGTATGAAATTTAAACATTCCCATTTTTATAAATCAGGGGTGGGCAAAAGCACTATTCTATGCCTTTAGTCATTATATTGATATGAGCACCAAAAATAAAGAAATAATGTTCTAGAATTCAAAAATTATATTTAGAGAAGAATTTAGTCAGGTCATTGAGAGATGAGTGAAGTTCTGATATAAGTCTTTGTGATTTTGTTTTCTTCTTGTATATGTAAAAGAAATTACCAACCAACATTCATGTTGGAACCACACTCATTTCTTTTCTCTTTTTTTTAAAAGTATATTTTATTGATTATGTTGTTACAGTAGTTCCAGTTATTTCCCCTTTGCTCCTCTCCACCCAGTACCCCCCTTTCCTCCAGCAATCCCACCCCCCTTAGTTCATGTCCATGGGTCGTGCATATAAGTTCTTTGGCTTCACACTTTCCTATATTATTCTTAATTTCCCCCTGCCTATTTTGTAGCAACCAGTTATGCTTCTTAATCCCTGCACCATTTCCCCATTTCTCCCCCTCTCCCTCCCAACTGATAACCCTCCAAATGATACCCATTCCTATGATTCTGTTCCTATTCTGGTTTGCTTAGTTTAATTATGTTTTTATTTTTTAGATTCAGTTGTTGATAGTTGTGAGTTTGTTGTCATTTTAGTGTTCATAGTTTTGATCTTCTTTTTCTTAAGTAAGTACCTTTGACATTTCATATAATAATGGCTTGGTGATGATGAACTCCTTTAGCTTGACCTGGTCTGGGAAACACTTCATCTGCCCTTGCATTTCAAATAATAGCTTTGCTAGATAGAGTAATCCTGGTTGCACGTTGCCTTTCATCACATTGAATACTACTTGCAAGTCCCTTCCTGCCTGCAAAGTGTCCTCTGAGAAATCAGCTGATAGTCCTATAGGCATCCCCCTGTAGGCAACTCTCCACCTATCTCTTGCTGCCCCCAGGACTCTCTTTTAATCTTTCACCTTTGGCATCTCAATCATGAATCGTCCTGGTGTGGTCCCTTCTGGGTCCAGCTCGCCTGGGACCCTCCGTGCTTTCTGGACCTGTATGTCCATCTTCTTTGCAAAATTTGAGAAGTTTTCCTCATTTTTTTCAATTCTTACTTTCTCATTCTGCACTGGTTGACTGTTTTTTTCTTTCTTATGTCCCAAATCATTGATTTGAACCCTGTTCCTTCCCTTCACCATTGATTTTGTGTGGATTTTCCTTCATTTCACTTAGCATAGCTTCATTTCTTCTCTTATGTATTTGCCATACTCAAGCATATATGTCAAGCCTGTGAGCATTTTTATTACCAGTGTTTCAAATTCTGCATCTGTTAGGTTGTCTATCTTCTCATCTGTTAGGTTGGCTATCTCCTCATCGCTTAGTTCTCCCACTGGAACCTTGATCCGTTCCCCCTTTTGGACCATACTTCTCTGTCTCCTCATTCTGACAGGCTCCTGTGTTTGTTTGCCTTCGTGTCCCAGGTAGAGCTGTTGCTCTTGTTACCTTGTAAGGGGCGGAGCCTTAGGGATTTGTCAGTTCAGGGCAACCTGTTTCACCATGTTGTGGTGCTGTAAGAGGGGGAGGGGTCCAAGAGGGAATAATACCGCCTGCCCAACACTTGCCCCTTTTTCAGGCACTTCTCCCACTTCTGCACCGGACTGACTCCCCTCTAGCTGCTGCCCTGGCCGTCGTTCCCAGATGGGTGGGTCTGCGGACATTCTAGGACCATGGGGGCCCTTTAAACAAGCAGATTCTGCTGAGAGACCGGCAGTTTCTGCCTTCACCCCAACCCCCACTGGTCTGCATAGTCAAAAGTAATGAGGCTTGATTTTCCCTGGTGCTGGGACTGTGAACCTCGAGGCCCAGTGAGGGTCTTGGAAAGCTCCCCAGGTGTTTCTCCTGACTTTTTAAAATGTGTGACTGCGCTTTCTGCTGCTGCCACTGCTGCTGCCACCACACCGCATCCTTTCTGCCCCTGCCTCGCCCCTCCTACCTGCCTGGATGAGTATTTCTTCTTTATATCTTTGTTTGTTGGACTTTCATGCAATTTGATTTTCTGGAACTTCTGGCCATTTCTAGTTTTGAGGTAGCTGCATTTCTTCTTAGTTGTGGAGGGAGATGCAACATGTCTGTCTATGCCTCCATCTTGGCTGGAAGTCCAGAACCAGACTCATTTCTTGATTGTCACCATAGGATGTCTATATAACAAAAGTTTAGTAAAAATCAAGAAAATCATTTAATGAAGGTTAATTAACTACTACATGGGACTTAGAATAAATAAAATTGTATATTTTAAAATATTTATTGTTTGTGTGCTACATATCAACTTATCAGTAAAATTCATAGCAAACATATATGTAGAACACACATTCTTTTTTCGACAGCTTGTTTTTAGACCAGTATATGACTGCCACATCCTCTCAATTTTCATGGGCTACATGGACAAGGAAAACAAATCCTCAAGCAAAAAGTAATGCGAAACATAATACTAATAAATGAAACAAAAACGATGCTTTTTCTTTGGAGACCCCCAAATCTAAGAGACAATAAAGGCAGCTACAGAGTTTTGAGAAAAAAATATGTTCCAAGAAGAAACATCCAGTCAGGGTGCATTTTGCATGTGAGGTCACAGAATGTTGACATTCTATGATATCCAGCAACTTCTTCTTGAACAACTCACTTGACTACATAGTCTATCTGGACAAGAAACATAAAAAAGAGCTCAAGAATAAAAAATACTTTAAAGAGGCAGCACTGAAGCAAGATAACTACAGAAGAATAAATAATTGCTGTAATTTTTGGTTACAAGCCAAGTGCATCTAAAATATTTGAAAAATTCTTGAATTAGAGTATATAATAAAGTAACTTAATAATAATTAAAGAGAAAGGAATGAAATAATGATCATAATTTGTTAGTGGTTATACTGACTCAAGATTTAGAAAGAGCCAGACTTTCTAAACTCCATAATGTTATTTCTTGAATGTTTTAAAAAAGAATTTGCTCTATTTCATTAGTTTCCTGAGAAATATAAAATTGTTTATCTTGTTCTGCTCACCATTTTTTGTCTTGGATTGTTTGTAAATTAAGATAGTACTTCTACCTCCTACCTTTGTTAAATAACTTAATTTCCTTCAATTTAGCACCATATTGTGCTCCTATGCTCTTCCATTTCCAAATATATATATTTTCTAGGTCATGCTTATTAGTTTTTAATAAACTTTTTCAGTTATTATGTAAAAAAGTTTTATTAATACTTTATTTTTAGAGTAGTTTCAGGTTCACAACCACATTGGGCAAAAGGTACAGAGATTTCCCATTACCTCCTGCCCCCACACATCATAGCTTCCCTCAATATCAACACCCACCATGAGGTGAGTAGATTTGTTACATTTGATGAATCTACGTTGACACCCAAAGTCTATAGTTTACATTATGTTTCGCTCTGGTGTTGCACCTTCTGTGGGTTTGACCAAATGTATAATGACATGTACCCATCACTGTGGTATCATACAAATTTGTTTCACTGCCTTAAACATCCTCTGGGCTCTGCTTATCTGTCTCCACCCTATCAACCCCTGGCAACCACTGATCTTTTTACTGTCTTCATAGTTTTGCTTTTCCAGAATGTCATATAGTTGGAATCATACAGTATATAGCCTTTTCAGATTAGCTTATTTCACTTACTAATATATATTTAAGATTCCTCCATGTCTTTTCCTGGCTTGAAAGCTCATTTCCTTTTGCCACTGAATAATACTCCAGCCAGGCCATACCAGAAGTTAATTATAGATTCACCCACTGAAGAAAAGCTTGGTTGATTCCAAGTTTTGGTAATCATGAATAAAGCTACTGTAAACTAAAAACATCCATTTGTAGTTTTTTGTGTAGACAAAAGTTTTGAAGTCCTTTGGGTAAATATCAAAGAGTACTGTTGCTGTATTCTGTGGTAAAAATATGCTAATTTTTGTAAGAAACCACCGATCTGTCTTCCAAAGTGGCTGTGTACCATTTTGCATTCCCACGAGCATTTGGTGTCATCAGTGTTCCAGATTTTGTTCATTATAAAAGGTGTAGAGTAGTGATACCTGATTGTTATTTTAGTTTGCATTTCCCTGATGACATGTGATGTGGAACATCTTTTCATGTGCTTATTTGCCATCTGTACATTCCTGGTAATGTGTCTGTTAAAGCCTTTAGCCCATTTTTTAAATTGGGGTGTTTTTTTTTTAATTGCTTTGGGTAGTGTGGACATTTTAATGATGTTGATTCTTCCCATCCATGAACATGGTATATGCTTCCATTTATTTGTATCTTCCTTAATTTCTTTCTTCAGTGTCATGTAGTTTTCTGAGTACAAGTCTTTTACCTCCTTGGTTAAGTTTATTCCTAGGTACTTTATTTTTCTTGTTGCTATGATAAACGGGATTTTTCTTTTAATTTCTATCTCTGAAATTTTATTGTTGGTGTACAGAAATGCCTTCAATTTCTGAATATTGACTTTGTACCCTGCTATTTTGCCGAATTCACTTATTAGGTACAGCAGTTTTTTCATGGAGTCTATAGGGTTTTCTATGTACACTATCATGTCATCTGCAAATAATGACATTTTTACTTCCTCTTTTCCAATTTGGATGCCTTTTATTTCTCTTTCTTGTCTGATTGCTGTGGCTATAACTCCCAAGACTGTATTGAATAGGAGTGGAGAGAGTGGACATCCTTGTCTTGTTCCTGACTTCAGAGGAAATGCTCTCAGTTTTTGCCCATTGAGTATGATGTTGGCTTCAGGTTTCTCGTATATGGCCTTTATTATGGTGAAGCATGCTCCCTATTCCCATTTTGCTGAGAGTTTTCATCATAAATAGGTGTTTTACTTTATCAAATGCTTTTTCTACATCTATTGATATGATCATGTGGTTTTTGTCTTTCATTTTGTCTATGTGGTGTATTATGTTTATTGATTTGTGAATATTAAACCATCCTTGCATCCCTGGGATGAATCCCACTTGATCGTGGTGTATAATCTTTCTAATGTGTTGCTGGATCCGGTTTGCCAATATTTTTTAAGGATTTTAGCATCTATGTTCATCAGCGATATTGGCCGGTAGTTTTCTTTCTTTGTTGTGTCTTGACCTGGTTTTGGAACTAGGGTATGGGGTTGTTTTCTTATTGTTGGGTTTTAAGAGTTTTTTTAATAGCTATATTTGTTTTTTCTTTCCCCCCTTCTTCATCATATTATCTGTAAGATATAAGATTATTATTTCTCAAATTTTATTTTTCTTACATGCCTAAAACCCTAGCAACACCTAATAAGTGTAATCTTAAGGCCTCTTTTCTATGAAACATTAGGTAGTATGTTATTCAGTTGGAAGAGATAAGGCCAAGAACCAAACATCACAACTAACTTTGCTAATATTCCTCATTCCGCCAATCAGTACTGTTAATGCAGGAAGACATCCTAGACCCAAGGATGTCCTGCTCTTGCTTTAGAGATAAGGAGATGAAGAGAAAGAGTTTCAAGGGAACCTTTTGTTTAATCACAATTTGAAGAATCTAAGGCTCTGAGCTCTCAGTTTACTGGTCAAAAATTGTGCTTTAGTTTTTTTTCTTATAAACGAGAACTATGAATGATGAAGCATTGGGTGGAGAAGACGGAGATGAGTCCTCTGTGTGCTCTGATTTAATCAGTAGTCAAATTAACTCATGTGCATCCCTCTACCTTGTTCATTATCCCTCCATTAAACCTACCATGTCAGGGCTATCCTTTTATATAAGTGACATTTTTTGTATGTGATGTTTTTACATGCTTTGTGAGAAATCTCTTTGTTTTTCCTGATAACTTCTATCACCCATTGCTCAGCCAGAGCTGCCTTATGTTCCTCTTAATGGGCTTATCTCTAGAGGGCATTAGCTAGATGCATCTTTGAATGTATGCCATGTGCTTTTTATTTCTCTTTCTTATTTTGATTTTTCAGGGTTTATTTCAATCCAACATTATTGGATCCTCTTCAGATTTAATAACCAATGCTTCCTAGTGTAGGCTTGATTTTTTTAAAAAGTGTATATAGAGTTCAGTCAAATTACATATGTTTACATTGTGCAACAAATCTCCAGAACTTTTTCATTTTGCAAACTGAAACTCTGTGCCCATTAAACAACTCCTTCTTTCCCCTTAGGTTTGATTTTGTCTTATGGGATAACAACACATAACAAGGCAATTCTCTAGGCTGCTATCAAAGAAGGAAAGAGCTGCCAGTTCCTAAGACTTAGTATTATATGAAGAGAAGGATGTTAAGATGGTTATCCTAAAATTAGGGGAAAAACATCATCCAGAAGAAACTTTCATCTTTTCTGGTGTAATATACATCTCTCTCTCTCTCTATCTATCTATCTATCTATCTATCTATCTATCTACCTATCACCTATCTATCGTTTCTCTATAATCTATTTGTTATCTATCTACCTACCTATTAGTCTATCTATTGAATGATACATGGCCTCTGAAACACCAATATTTTGAATACAGACAACTGTAGCCATGAGTGTTGTGCAGCACACAGGACCCTTTTTTGTGGCAATTCTTAAGTGCATTTGTAGTTATGATACCCACTTCTCCCTGTGTTCTAACTTGATGCAATTTCTATCTATGAGACAGTCCTAAATCTTTCCATTCCCTGAGGAAGTCTGCCATCTGTTCATCAAACTTGAAGTAGTTGGAGGGAGCAGCTGAAGCTCCTAACCGAATCTGAATGTGTATGTGTTAGCCATTAAGAAAAAATCTGTGCTCATTTATGTTTTGAGTCGTAACTATGCCATTAGTTGGTCCCAACAAAATTGTCAATGCCAATCCCAAGGGAGAAAGATCTTAATTCTGTTCCTAGAAATACTCTCCTGGTGTATTGTGGTCAATTCATATAAAATAATTTTCTTTGTCTTCATAGAATTTTTTTAAAAAAATTACTTCCCCCTTAAGAATAAAAAAACAGTTTTTTGATCTCCTATCTTATTGTTTCTGAGAAAGCAGTTTATGTTCAGCCCTGGGAGCAAAGTTCTTAAAGAGAATCTAAGAAACTATCATGGCTGAGGGCTGGGAAAGGTCTTGGAAATCTATTGGTTCTATGCTCCTTAGTATTCAAATTTGCTCATTTTTGCAGTATCTTTATATCACCTATTATTTACGTAATATATACTTAAAGTTCAGATTGACTAATTTTTAACACTTTATGCTATGTAAAGCTATCTAAATTATAGATATTTTATAATTATAATATATTAATCTCCATTATATATTAAAAATACAGAATTTATAAATATGCTGTTCCCATATCATATTTAAACAAACACACAATTCTTAAAATAAAAAAAAAATATCTGTCATCTAAAATTAGTGGTTCACATATTACTTCGGTAAACACTGATCTGAACCAGATCCATCAATTTGTACATGTGGAAACTGAGCTTCAGAAAGAATATGACTTCACAAAGTCCCTTAGCTAATTAGAATCCAGGGATTCTAACATCTAGTTCACTTTTCTAAGGCATAGAAATGTAAATAGAAAAGCATTCTGGGTGATGCATTTATCTGGGATTTAGTTAGGAGAATTTGGGGAGATAGCTTGGCAACACTTTGGAGGACTTTGGATGCTAGGCATGGGAGTAGAAAGTTCTCCCTGGGTTTCAAGGTTTGAACCTTGGGATCCAAAAAATATCTAAAAAATTGTATGTGATACTTATTGGATATCTGCCAATAGATATTTGGGTGGGGTGAGAAGAGTCCTCCATAAAAATTAGCAACCACTGCTCTTGGCAATGAGAGATACTTTGGTTTTCAAATAGGGGAATAAGAGTGTTTTAGAAGATCCCTCTGGTGCAATATAGGAAATGGAACAGAATGAGGATAGTCTGAAAGAGAGAGAACAGAAGGTGACTGAAGCTGCCCCAGCAAAGTGTGCCTGAATGGGGCTTAGGGAGTCCTTCTTTTAGGGTAGACTTAGGAAAACTGACATAAGTAACTGTGAACTAGAGACAAATCACATTGATTTTCTTCCTTTATCGGAGGGTCACTCATGGAAGCAAACTGTTCAGTGAAAAAGTTACATATATAAATATTATCCAAACAATGCCTGATTTTTGTGTGTGATAGGGTGAAGAAGTAAAGCAAAGGAGAGAGAGGAAAAGGTGGTAAAAGCAGAGGCTTCTGCACCGTTGAAGAGCAGCTTATGAGAGGGGACCCCCAAAACCTAAAATTTATTTATAAAAATTGTGCATTTTTACGTGTTTAAACTTCAGTAACCTTCGAAATACTCTCCATTTGATGCAATACACCTATTGAGACCTTTTCCCTGCTGTTCAAAACAGTTTTGAACTCATCAATTTTGATACCTTTTAGTGCTTCTGCTTTTTTTTTGTTTGTTTGTTTGTTTCACCTCTTACACATTGGCAAAACATTTCCCTTTGAGGACTTTCTTCATCCAGGGAAACAAACAAACAAAAAATTGTTCTGGGTGAGATCAGGTGAATAGGGAGGGTAGGGCAGAGGGGTCAAGCCATTTTTGGTCAAAAACTGCTGTGAGGGGTGGGCAGCTGCACTAGTAAATCACCCATAATGAAAAGAGCAAAACACATAGAATCTTCAAAGAAGTTCACTGAAGCCAAATGCAGCCTCTCACAACAACACCAGCAGGTACACTGACACAGATAGGTTCCTAGAACACTCACCTAGCAAGGGAAGCCTGTACTATAAGGGACCCACTGTCTAGAAGATAATTCCATTTTTTGGGAGTCCCATCTTATTTGCAACTAATAGGGGCACATGGGGAAATACGTTTTCTGTTACCTTTGCTCAGAGTTAATAATTTTAAAGCAACTGTTAGCACTTACCTCTCTTGAAAGTGTTACAGTGTTCCAAGGGTGAGAAACATATTTAACAAACAAAGCAGGCCCATGAGTAAGGCACTGTGCTAGGGCTTTTGCAGGTTATTTCACTTGGTAAACACAACTTAAGAAAATTGCTTCTATTGAACACTGAGCGATGCAGAATGAGGGTTTATTCATTTATCTACCAAATGTTTATTGAGCATCTATTGTGTCTGTGGCACTGATGGACACTAGGGTGACAGAGAAAGGGAAGTCATAGTCCTTATCCTTAAGAAGTTCACAATCTACTTGGAATAGCAAAACTAATGTATTTATCTATTATATACACACATGGAAATACTGCATAGCAAGTTAAATTAAGAAATAAAAATAAACATATACCTGATGATTAATTATATACAATCTCTTGATAGCTTTTCTAAGGAGGACTGCTAGTGATTTCTCCTCTGCAGAAATCATTCTTAATTTGTTCACTGCACTTTTACTGAAGACCTGAAAAACAGGGATAATAGAGAAGGGTGAATATAGAAGGAGACCATCACTTGGGGACTTATTGACTCATGCAACACCTTCACTTTGAATAAACAGCTTTGCATCTAGTTTAGGTTGCTATGAAAGGAAAGCCACCACAATTATTATTTAATACTTTGGAGGCGACATCTGTGTTCAAGAGACTTTCATAAACAGTAGGCTCCCATAAACAATGAAGACCTGGTCTGCTTCAGAAAATTGCAATTGAAAGTCATGTATGGCTCAGGAAGAGAAAATAAAAGATGGAACACTGAGGAAAGACACTCATGGGTGGGCTGGCTGGATTGGGAAGTGCTGATGGAGCAGACAGTGGGCCACAGCAGGCACAGAAAGCAAGACCGAGACTGGCGAAACTAAGGCAAAAACTCAGGTTGGAAAAATCAAGAATGGATTTTCTTTTTCTTATATATATGGCCAAATATCCCAATGAGCCTTTCTGACTTCTCAGCAATACCTTTAATAACTTTTGCAAAGATGGCATGTGATCTGATCTTCTCTGTTACAACCTTCATGACTGCAGAAAGCAAGACTTTCTAATGAGAGTAACATGGATGATGTCAAGTTCAATCTGTGGATAGCATGTGCATCAATTAGCTATTGCTGCAAAACAAACTTCCCAAACTCAGTGGATAACAATGACAGTCATTTAATATTATAGCTCTTATATCTACAGATCTATTCTGGGTTGGGTGGGAGGCTAGGGTTGGCTGTGGTGCTCTGCTACTGTGTCTCTCTTCCTCCTGCTCTAGTGGCCAGTGACCACCTGGACATGTAATTATCATGGTGATGGCAGAGGTCCAACAAGGCAAGAGGAAAAATGCAAGGTCCCTGAGGATCTTGGCACAACATTATTTGGTCCTTGTTCTATTGTCTCAAGAAGTTATATGGTTAAAAAGTGAAGGGGTTGCAAATATACTTCATCTACATACTGGGGTGGAGGGATGACTACGAAGTTACATGCAAAGAGTGTGGGTACACGGATGGTGAAGAATAGGGGGCTATTAATTCAGTCTCCCTTATTGTGCCAATATGAGAAAGATTTAGGTACAACTTTTACCTCTATTGTTTACTAATTACATGTTTTACAGAGGTTGGTTGATCTTTCTGAGTTTTTATTTACTCAACTCTAAGACTAAAATAATAAAATATTTAGATTTTGTTTGTAAAGCTTCTGGGACTTAAAATAAGTTATGTTTTTTTCTTTTTCTTATTCTGTGTATATGGGCATATGTTTGCTACCATCAAAATGTTGTAGTGATGCCCAACTGGCAGTCCCTTGTATCTCATCTTCCTTTGCTTTCTTTTCTGAGTAAATGCTCAGCATAACTTGTTGTCTGCCACACAACCAGGGAATGAACAGGCAAAGTTAGTGAAATAAAATGTGTCAATTTATAGAAAAGCAGAGAGTGGAGAAATATTAGTACCCAAAATATGCCAAATTGGGATGAGTTAACTACGACAACTGAGAACCAGATAATTTTCCTAAATGCAAATAGGGAGAAAAAATATTTAAAAAAAAATTCATGACATCCTTGCATGACACCCTGATCCTGTTTCTGATCCCTCTCTGACTACCATTCCTCAGTGTCTTTTGCATACTCTCTTTGGCTCTGCTTCTAAGTATAGGAGTGCTTAGGATTCAGTCCTGAGCATTCTCTTCAGTTCACTTTGCACTTATTTTTTAAATGAAATCTTTTCCTCCAATAAGATTTTATATATAATTTTATATTTCAGCAATTTCAGCTTGTTTTCCATTTCTAGCTTGGATCTTTCTTCTAAACTTCAGGTCCAGATATACAACTGTAAACCCAAACACCTCAACGGAGCTTCTTGGGCATCTGAAGCTCAACATGTTTGAAACTTGCTTGTCCCTTTCATCAGCTCCCTTTAGTCCATGCTGTCTTAATAAATGCAATTCCATCCACCTGGTTGCTCTTGCCAGACACCTGGGGGTCATTATTTTATTTTTAATTTTCCCTTTTAAAACAATAAAACTTACTCCAATTATAACATGGCTTCAGAGCCTATTACCAAGATATTCTGTTATACTTGTCTGTGTGGTTTATGGATCTGTGCAATTTCTGGCACTAGGGTATCATCTGAATAGGGACCAGATAACAGTGATAAAATGGGTGGAATAACTTTAGAAATGGTTAAAGCAACAGACCATGTGATTCTAACACAAACGGTCTCACCATTATTTAACATTTGGGTGATAAATTAGAGTCATTAACATTTGATTTAAAATATTATTTAAAATTTAATACTTTGTTAATATTTGGGTGATAAGTTCTTATTAAAAGTGCAATTGTCAAAAAGAATATACATTGATAAGGGCTGTCATTGTGACATTGATCAAGGCCTGTAATTGTAGCTTACCAATTTGTCACAGGTCAAATGGTTTAGTTCCTTATTTGTAGATTTTATGTCATGACCTGTGCTGTTTTGTTTCTTCACTCTCTCAGCATGTATGTCTGGCCATTCCTTACACTGCAGCCAAAGTGATCATTTTATAAACGTAAATCAAACTATGTCTTTCCCCATCTTAAAACCCTTTAATGAGTTCTTACTGAACTTACGATAAAATCCAAAATTGTTAATACGTGTTCCACACATATACATGTTGCACATAGACAGGCTGAGCCCTGCACACTCTGCTTCTCCAGCCTCCTCCCTTTTACTCTCTACACTCCAGCCACATTTTCTCCAGCACACCTGGGGCTTGCTCACTCCTTACTGGGTTGGGGGGTGGGGGGTCGGGTGGGGAGGCTGGTGAAAAGATGACAACATTGTTCTCTTTGCCAGCATGCTCTCCACCTATTTTCTGCTGAGCTAATTAACTCCTGCTTCTCCTTCACATCTAGGCTTACATGTCACTTCCTCAGAGGAACAGTTCCTAAACTTCTTGATCTAAATTGCCATTCTCTGCTATATTCTCAATAATACTTTTCCCTGCAATGCTTATCAAAATTTGTGATTTTATGTTTGTTTATGGAATAATTCTCCCCTACCAGCCAGTGGCTCCAGGGATGAGGAGCAATACCACTTTGTTATCATTAGCATATACAGTATCTAGCAGGTAGTAGATTGGCAAAAATATTTTTTGTAATACAGTAGTCCCTCTCTATATTGTGGTTCACTTATCACAGCCTCACTGTATTGCGGGATTTAAAAAAGTATTATATTTAATTATTTATCACGGATTTTTTGCTATATTGTGGGATTTTGTGGTACTGTATACGTATGTTGTTAAAGTTTCATAGGTTTAAGGGAGTAGAATATGTTTAAGAACATAAGTAGTGTTTATAAAAGTGTGGGAAAGGTTAATAAGGGGGTGGGAAAGGTTAATAAGGGACTGGGAACAGTTTATAAGTGTGTGGGAAGGGTTTAAAAGCCTTAAAATATATATAAATACTAAAATAAATGTAAGGTTCCTACTTCGCGGATTTTCACCTATTGTGGGGGGGGGGTATAGAACGTATTACCCTTGATAAGTGGGGCAATACTGTGGAGGTAATATAACTTTCGTTATAGATTTAAAAATATTTTTTCTGAAAAATCTAACTTTTAGGGGGACCAATTTATCCTTTGAAGACTCTATTACAAAAGTCCTCATATAAAAGACATTATCATGTGACAACAATGTATTCAATTAGGATTTATAAAGATATAAAAACATTCATTAAACTGATACAAAAATTTAATATTGGCTTTTTTAATCATAGAAAGAAATACTTGTGTAACTGGTAGCTTGGACAGGCAGAACTCTTGAGATATATTTAAAAACATATTTATTTTTTATTTCTCACTGTTTATAATACAGTCAGTGGAGGAAATGTTTCCCTGTTATGGTTCAGTTTTATGTAATAACAATAAAAAAGTGATTGTGCAATCAAAGTCTCAGTTTTAATTCAGAAATGAAGATACCCAACCCCAAATAATGATCTAAACTGAACTTGATTTAAAGTGTTTCCACTCCCCTGGCTGGTAGTTTTCTTCAGGTAGAAAGTTGGGGAAGAGGGGGAGTCCCTTTTTTCTCTCCTTTACCTAGATGAGCTTCCAGCCCTCCTTTTTTATCTTGCTAATTGTGGTTTACTATCCTTACCTGGCCAGGGGAGGTGTTGAGAGAGGGAGAGAAATTAGAGGGACAGGAAATTTCCTCCTGGATGGATATTGTCATTAAATGGCTGTGCATTCTTTGTGCTTGGTATATATTTAATATTCTCTCTCTTTCTTTCCTTTTGGAGGCCTCTTCTTTGAATTCTTGAAGGCATATTCTGTGAGGTGGGCAATGCACATATATGGGGGGGGGGTGGGAGGAAGGGAGAGGAAAAGGGAAAGAGGGTGGGGGAAGAAAAGCGAGGGAGGGTGGGAAAGGAAGGGGGAGAGAGAGACAGAGAGACCGAGAGAGCTGGTGCTGCTAGGATGGAAATTCAGTGAAGAGTTGATGTTACAGTCCTGACTCTGAAACTCAGATGGGGTTTCTATATTGCAGTCTTGAAGAGAATTTCTTCTTCTTTGGGAAACCTCAGTCTCTGCTCTTAAGGTCTTCAACCGACTGGAGGAGGCCCATCCACATTATGGAAAGTAATCTGCTTCTACTGACTTAAATGTTAATCCACAGCAATATCTAGACTAGTGCTTGACAAGATAATGGCCGTATAGCCTAGCCAAGTTGACATATAAAATAACCCGTAACATAGACTATTTCTGGTAAGTCCTGTATCACCTACAGGATACTGTCTTGGGCAAAGTTTAAAAAAATCTTCAGCCTGGTTTTCTCTCAATTGCCACATTAAATTGAAAAGAAACAATCATACCTCCTTTTCCCAACAATTTTTTGGTCTTATTTTTAGTAATTTGCTTTCTCCCCCCCCCCCCACTTTAAGGTATAATTGACAAATAAAATTGTAGATATTTGAAGTGTATATCCTGATGATTTGATATCTGTACACTTTGTGAAAAGATTCCATCTAATTAAGTTAATTAACACATCCATTACTTCACATATTTCTTTCTCTCTCTCTCTTGGTTAGAACAGTTAAGCTCCACTCTCCCAGCAAACCTCAATTATATTTAATACAGTGCTATCAACTATCATTACCATTAATCTCAGATCTAATCCATCTTATAGCTGAGAGTTTATACCCTTTTATAAATCTATCCCTATTTCTCTCACCCCTCAGATTATGGCAACTACTTTTCTACTCTCTGTTTTAATGAGTGACATTTTTAAAGTTTATTTTTTATTTTATTTTTTTCCATGCAAAAAATTATTTTATTGTTGTTCTATTATGGTTGTCCAATTGTTCCCCCATTGCTCTACACTGCCCCACCTACCCCAGCCCAGAATCAATCCCCACCCTGTTGTCCATGTCCATGGGTCATTTAAACTAGTTCCTTGACTAGACCCTTTTCTTCCCCCGCCATTCTGTCTCCCCCTACCCTCTCCCCTCTGATCATTGTCAGTCTGTTCCTTGTTTCCATGCCTCTGGTTCTATTTTGCTCATTTGTTTGTTTTGTTCATTAGGTTCCTATTATAGGTGAGATCATATGATATTTGTCTTTCACTGCCTGGCTTATTTCACTTATCATAATATTCTCCAGTTCTATCCATGCTGTTGCAAAAGACAGGAGTTCCTTCTTTTTATCTGCTGTGTAGTATTCCATAGTGTAAATGTACTCGTTTTTTGATCCACTCATCCACTGATGGGCACTTAGCCTCCTTTCAGCACTTGGCTATTATAAATAGCATTGCTATGGACATAGGAGTGCATAGGTTTTTTTGAATTGGTGTTTCAGGATTATTCAGGTATAATCTCAGCAGTGGAATCACTGGATCAAAAGGCAGTTCCGTTTTTAATTTTTTGATGAAATTCCATACTGTTTTCCATAGTGCTGCAGAGCTCTGCATTCCCAACAACAGAGCACTAG
This sequence comes from Furipterus horrens, assembly GCF_987537825.1. Classification (NCBI taxonomy): domain Eukaryota; kingdom Metazoa; phylum Chordata; class Mammalia; order Chiroptera; family Furipteridae; genus Furipterus; species Furipterus horrens. Next base: position 170,385,985 of record NW_028327172.1, read on the forward strand.
GGTTCCCTTTTCTCCACATCCATGCCAGAACTTGTTTGTTGATTTGTTAATGATGGCAGTTCTTATTGGTGTGAGGTCGTATCTCATTGTGGTTTTAATTTGCATTTCCCTGATGGCTAGTGATGGTGAGTATTCTTTCATATGCTTATGGGCCCTCTGTACATCCTCCTTGGAGAAGTGTCTGTTCAGGTCCTTTGCCCATTTTTAATTGGATTTTCTGTCTTCTTGGTGTTGATTCATTGAAGTTCTTTATATATTTTGGAGATCAAACCCTTGTCCATTATCATTGGCAAATATGTTTTCCCATACGGTTGGTTCCCTTTTCATTTTGCTGATGTTTTCTTTAACAGAGCAGAAACTTTTTCATTTGATATAGTCCCATTGGTTTATTCTTTCCTTTATTTCCCTAGCCCTGGGAGATATATCAGCAAAAATATTGGTGTGTGGGATATCTGAGATTTTACTGACTATGTTTTCCTCTAAGACTATGTCATGGCTTACATTTAAGTCTTTTATCCATCTTGAGTTTATTCTGGTGTATGGTGTAAGTTGGAAGTCTAGTTTCATTTTTTTGCATGTTCCTGTCCAGTTCTTCCAAAACCATTTGTTGAAGAAGCTCTTTTCAATCCATTTTGTGCTCCTTTCCCCTTTGTCAAATATTAATTGACCATAGAGACCCGGGTTTATTTCTGGGCTCCCTATTCTTTTTCATTGATCTATGTGTCTGTTTTTATTCCGGTACCAGGCTGTTTTGATTACAGTGGCCTTGTACTATAGTTTGGTATCAGGTATTGTGATTCCTCCTATTGTAGTCTTCTTCCTCAAGATTGCTGCTATTCAGGGTCTTTTTTGGTTCCATATAAATTTTTGAAGTATTTGTTCTTGGTCTGTGAAAAATGTCATTGATATTTTAATAGGGATTGTGTTGAATCTATAAATTGCTTTGGGTAATATGGACATTTTAAAGATGTTGATTCTTCCTATCCATGAACATGGTATATGCTTCCATTTAGTTGTATCTTAATCTCTTTCTTCAGTGTTCTGTAGTTTTCTGAGTACAGGTCTTTTACCTGTTTATCCCTAAGTATTTTATTTTCCTTGTTGCTATAGTAAATGGGATTTTTCTCTAGTTTCTATCTCTGATATTTCATTGTTGGTGTTCAGAAATGCCTTTGATTTCTGAATATTTACATTGTGTCCTGTTATTTTGACAAATTCACTTATCAAGTTGAGTAGTTTTTTTGGTGGAGACTATTGGGTTTTCTAGGTACACTATCATGTCATCTGCAAATAATGACAGTTTTACTTCCTCCTTTCCAATTTGGATGTCTTTTATTTCTTTTTCTTGTTTGATTACTGTGCCTAGAACTTCTAAGACTATGTTGAATAGAAGTGGAGAGAGTAGACACCTTTGTTGGGTTCCTGACCTTAGAGGGTAAGATTTCAGTTTTTGTCCATTGAGTATGATGTTGGCTGCATGTTTCTCATGTATGGGTTTTACTATGTTGAGGTATGCTTCCTCTATTACCACCTTGCTGAGCATTTTTTGTCATAAATACGTGTTGTACTTTATCAAATGCCTTTTCAGCATCTATTAATATGATCATGTGATTTTTGTCCTTCATTTTGTTTATGTGGTATATTACATTGATTGTTTTGCAAATATTAAACCATCCTTGCATCCTTGGGATGAATTGCTCTTGATTGTGGTGTGTGATCTTTTAAATCAGGTTTGCCAATGTTTTATTGAGGATTTTAGCATCTATGTTCATCAGCAATATTGGCCTATAGTTTACTTTCTTTGTTGTGTCTTGACCTGGTTTTGAAATTAGGATAATACTGACTTCATAGAGTTTGGGAGTCTTCCTTCTTCTTGAATTTTTTTGAATAGTTGAGGATAGAAGTTAGTTCTTCCCTAAGTGTTTGGTAAAATTTGCCTGTGAAGCCATCTGGTCCAGGGCATTTGTATGCCAGTAGTTTTTTGATTACTGCTCTAATCTCATTAGTTGTTATTGGTTTATTCAGGCTTTCTCCTTCTTCTTGATTCAGTTTTGGAAGATTATATGTTTCTAGAAACTTTTATTTCACGCAGGTTGTTAAATTTCTTGTCATATAGTTGTTCATCATAATTTTTTAATCAGTTCTTTCTATTTCTGTTGTATCAGTTGTGATTTCTCCTATTTTGTTTCTGATTTTGTTTATTTGGATTCTCTCTCTTTTTACTTGATGAGTCTGGTTAAAGGCTTGTTGTTTTGTTTATTTTTTCAAAGAACCAGCTCCTGGAGTTATCAATCCCTTGAATTGTTCTTTTAGTGCCTATGACTTTTGTTTTTTTAGATCCCACTTATAAATGATACCATTCAGTTTTTGTCTTTCTTTGACTGACTTATTTCACTTAGCATAATGCCCTCAAGGGCCATCCATGTTATTACAAATGACAGGATTTTTTTCTTTCTAAAAGCTGACACACACTATGTCACACCTTCTTTATTTATAGATATATTGATGGACACTTAGGTTGTTTCTTTATCTTGGCTACAGTAAATAATGCTGCAATGAACCTGGGAGTCCAGATATTTCTTTAATACTCTGTTTTTGTTTCCTTTGGATAAATACCCAGATGTGGGATTGCTAGATCATGTGATGGACTTATTCTTAATTTAAAAAAAAACTCCGTACTGTTTTATATAGTGGCCACACAAATTTATATTTGCACCAATAGTGCAAAAGGATTCCTTTTTGCCCTTATCCTTACCAACAATTGTTATCTCTCATATTTTGGTAATAGTCATTCTAATAGTTGTGAAGTGATATTTTATTGTAGCTTTGATTTGTATTTCTCTGATGATTAGTGATGTTGAGCACTTTTTCATGTACCTGTTGACTAGTTTCATGTCTTCTTTGGAAAAATGTCTATTCAGTTCCTCTGATCACTTTTCAATTGGTTTGTTTGGTTTTTGCTATTGAGTTGTATGAGCTCTTTATATATTTTAGATTAAAAAAATTTTTTTTGTTATTGATTATGCTGTTACAATTGTCCCAATTTCTTTCCCCCCTGCTCCCCCCTCCCTCCAGTTGTCCCCCCCTTAGTCCATGCCCATTGGTTGTGCATATAGTTCTTCTCAACATCTTCCTGTCTACTCCACTCCCTCCTACTATGCTTCTTAATTCCTGCATCATCTCCCTCCCTTTTCCCCATACCCCCTCTCTGCCGACCTCCCCCGTACTTATAATTGCTTTTCCCCTCTCATTGCCTACTTAGTTTGCCTTTGTTTCAATTCCCTAGCTTTTGCTGTTGGCTGTTGTGATACAGTTTTCATTTTAATGTCCATAGTTTTGATCCTCCTTCTTCTAAACCAGTCCCTTTAACATCTCATATAACAGTGGTTTGGATCTAACAAACTCCTTCAGTTTTACTTTGTCCTGGAAGCACTTTCTCTGCCCTTCAATCCTGAATGACAGCTTTGCTGGATAGAGTAATCATGGTTGTAGGTTTTTGATTTTCATTACTTTGAATATTTCTTGCCAGTCCCTTCTTGCCTGTAAAGTCTCCTTTGAGAAATCAGCTGATAGTCTAATTGTGACCCCTTTGTACATAGTTCTCTTCTTTTCTCTTGCTGCTTTTAAGATTCTCTCTTTATCTTTAACTTTTGACATTTTGATGATAATGCATCTTGGTGTGGTCCTCCCTGGGTCCAGCCTATCCAGAACTCTGTGTGCTTCCTGAACCTGTAAGTTCATTTCCTTCCCCAAGTTAGGAAAGTTCTGCTTCATTATTTTTTCACATAATTTTTCAATTTCTAGTTCTTCTTCTTCACCCTCTGGCAATCCGATAATTCAAATGTTCGATCGCTTATAGCTATCCCAGAGGTTTCTGAGCCTCTCATCATATTTCTCACTTTTTGTTTCCTCTTTCTGCACTGGTTGACTGTTTGTTCCCTCCATATGTTCCGATTTGTTAATTTGATCCATGGCTTTCCCTTTCTCACCACTTGTCTTGTATGTATTTTCGTTCATTTCAGCAGGACTAGCCTTCATTCCTTCCCTGTCTTGATTCAGCCCCACTGTTAGGTCTGTAAGCTTTCTTATAACTATAGCTCTGAACTGAGCCTCAGAAAGATTCGCTATTTGTTCATCAGTCAAGGTCTTTATTTGTTTTTTTGTTAGCTGTGTGATTGGTATTTCAATCATTAATTCTGCCATTCTGACTGTTTTGTTTATCTTTCCTTCTTGGGTGGGGCGCTGTCACACCTCCTACGCTGTTTTGGGCGGAGCCCTGTGTGCTCGTCACAGCCTGGTGACATTTCTCACCACACTGTGGTGCTTTGCTTGGGGGTGGGGGTCCAAGATGGATTCCTGCTGTTACTCTGCTGAGGAACAGGGCTGCCTCCCAATGCGTTCTGCCTTCCCGGCATTGGAATTGCGAGCTGATGGATCTGTTCTGCAGCCGGGGCTGGCTCCCAGGTGCTTCTCTCCTCCCCTCCAAATACAGATGTCTGCTTACCGGGTCCCGCTGTTCACTGCTGCAGCTGCCGCTTCCAGTACAGTTCAATCTTTCTCAGCTGCGGGTATGCACTTCCTACCTGTTGGATGAGCACCACTTGTTTATGACATCATATGTTGGACTTCCATGTAGCTTTATTTACAGGAACTTATTATTTTTGGTTTTGTAGTCGTTGTAATCCTTCTTAGTTGTAGAGGGAGACAGAGCTTGTCAATCTATGCCTTCATCTTGGCTGAAAGTCCCATATTTTAGATTTTAACCCCATATCAGATATATAATTTGTAAATATTTTTCCCGTTTAATGGGTTGCCTTTTTATTTATTGATGATTTCCTTTGCCCTGTGGAAACTTTTAGTTTGACATGGTCCCACTAGTTTATTTTTGCTTTTGTTTCCTTTGCTGAATCATTGAAAAGATCAATGTTAAGAAGCTGATCCTCTATGTCTTCTTCTAAGAGTCTTATGGTTTCAGGTCTTTATGTTAAAGTCTTTAATCCATTTGAGTTGAGTTTTTGCTTATGGTATAAGATATTGGTCTAGTTTCATTCCTTTGCATATGATTATCCAGTTTTCCCAACATGATTGTTGTTTATTCTAGGCTCCTTTGTTAAAAATTAATTGACCATATATGCATGGATTTGTTTCTGGGCTCTCTATTCTGTTTGATTGATCTCTGTGCCTGCTTTTATTCCAATACCACATTGTTTTGATTGCTATAGCTTTGTAATATAGTTTGAAACCAGGAATTTTGATACCTCCAGTGTTGCTCTTCTTTCTCAAGATAGTTTTGACTATTCAGGGTCTTTTGTGGTTCCATACAAATTTTAGGATTGTTTATCCCACTTCTATAAATGATGCCCTTAACATTTTGGTAGGAATTGCATTGAATCTGTATATAGTATGGACATTTTAACACTATTAAATCTTCCATTTATTTGCATCTTTTTCAGTTTCTTTCATTAATGTCTTATAGTTTTCAGTATTCAGGTGTTTCATATCCATGGTTAAATTTATTCGTAAGTATCTTATTCTTATTTCTTGTATTCTAATTTATTCCTTTTTTCTTTTTTCTTAAATTTATTGGGGTAACATTGGTTAATAATATTACATAGGGTTCAATTGTACAATTCTGTAATACATTATCTGTATATTGTATTATGTGTTCACCATCTCAGGTCAAGTCTCCTTCCATCATCATTTGTTCTGTCCTAATCCCTCTTCTACTCCCCCTCCCACCTCTTTTTCCCTTTGGTAATCACAATAGTGTTGTTGGTTTATGGAGTGTTATTTTCTTAATCACTTTACCTTTTTCACCTTTATTTTATTCTTTTTGATGCAGTTGTAAATGGGATTGTTTTTTTAATTTATCTTTCTGATTGTTATTATTTGCATATCTAAAAATCCAATTAAAGGTTGAAGTTGTCTGGATGGGGTTTACAAAGGCTAAGGTAATTTGGAGATTAATAATATTATGAGCAAGACTAAGGGATGTAGGTTATGTGGTTGTCGTCTTAAAATTGTGGTGCCATTGATACAGTGACTAAAAATAGGACACTTCCTATTAGGGTAACAGACAAAGACCTAACTTTTTTTTTTAATGCTTACATGCACATATTATTTTATTATGCTAAATCAAGGCTTCTGGGATCTCAGCTTAACATTTGATGACTTAATATGCAAGTTTACAAAAGTCTCAGCCAGTTGTCCTACTGCTCAGTCATCAGGTACATAAGCTTCTAAAGTGTCTTCCTGCTTTAATCTCTTTTGTTCTATACTCCTTTTTAATGTGCCTGTTTTCATTAGCTGGCCTGTATTTTTACTGTCCAGCTAAATAGACCAAGTCACTCCTAAACAATACTTCTATTATTGAGCTTAAGGAAGTTAAAAAATAAAATCGAACCTGCTGCTCGAAGGCATAAGTTGTGAATTGTCAATCCTCAGGAAAGCAGCTGCCAGAAGTAGTCTGCTGGATATTCCTGGCAGCCACGATTAAGGACCTAATCTTATCCAAGACTGATGTTCTCTGGTCATTAGGAGACTTTAGCAAACTAAGAGGACGATGCTTCTTTTTCCCTATTTTTGTTTTTGTTTTGGAACAAAACATTTGCTTTCTTACTGGGTAAGCTGGATATTCTTTTATTCTCTTTTTATTCTTCAAGGTTTATTCTTCTCATCTCTCCACCTTTCTTTGTGCCCCAGGAGGTTGACATGTATCATCTGGATTAGTCAGGCTTCCTTGCTTCAAGATGTCCAGAGGGTACCAGAGGGGATAGAGGCAAAGTATTTATTTGTATGTCTCCCTCCCTGCCAGGCTTCAGGTTGATAGCGGCACAGTTCTCCTACTAAGGCTATGGCTCCTGTCAGATGACTGTCCAATAACTACAGGTCTTACCGCATTATGATGACCACTCTGTCTCTTCAGACACAAGTGTAGTATTCAATCCCTTTTTGCTAGCAGTGGCTCTTCACCATTCTTGGTGGTTTCTACCACATTTTTGTCATGGTCCCTTAAATAAACTCCTCTTCATTACCCTTTTTAAATGTGCCATCTTCATCATGCCAGTACCCTAATGGATTACTTAAATGGTACCAGGAATGATTGTAGAAATAGACCTTTAAATTGAGCATCTGACTTATATGATGAATATATGAATGACCTTATTTATTTATTTAGCTTGGAAAATAGGACATCAGTAATCCATAGCATGTGGTACCATCATGATTACTCCAAGTATCATTGGAGTAATGATAGAGTACAGATGGAGTGCAAGATAATGAGAGACCAAGTTATTTAATTCTTCCAACACCATGTATTGAATAACCCAATCTTTCTTTACTGATTAAAATAGTCTCCTTTACTGTAAACTATGTAAACTCATATACATTGAGGTCTGTCCTTGGGCTATTTTGTTCCATTTATTTGGATGTCTCACATGATCACTTTACTTCATTAACCATCTATGTGAGTCAAGAACATAACACTGATTCATAATAATAGCCTTTACTTCAATAATGCTTATTCTGTATCAGGCACTTTTCTTAGTGCTTTATATATATTAATTCATTTCATGTTCACAACAACGCTATGAACAGAAGTTGTTATTATCTATATTTTGCAGGTGAAAAATGAGGCACAAGGACATTAAGTGACTGGGACCAAGTCCCATAGCCAGAAAGCAGAGGATCTGAGATTTGAACCTAGGAAATCTAGATTTAGAGTCAGTACTAATAATTACTATGCTGTACTGCCTCTAACCCTGAGGTGGAGAGAACATTTATTTTGGGAATAGAAAGATATAGTCCAGGTGTACTGATGATCTAAATTAATTAGATAGAACTTAGATAACCTAGAAAAATTGATAGTTACTACATCTCCTAGACTGTCCCTCTCAATTATCTGGTTTAGAAGTAACCTTCTAGTTACTGTCAGACTTTATCTGCATCAGACTAGCAAATCAAGTCCAAAAAATTTTATACCTGTCCATCTTTCCTGCTGTTTATACGATGGAGTTAGCCAAATAAATTCAATTATTTTCTGCTGCTGGCTTCTCACAAATTGTGACTGGCATCCGTATATTTATAAAGGTTCTATTGCATTGCTAGATTCTCACTGTATTATTATAATAGATCACAGATTGTATTGATGAATGCCATAGTGAGACATCATAAACACAGTCCATTTCAACTGGGTAAAATTCTCTTCAATTTCCTCATCCATAAAACAGGGATAAGAACAAATGATTTGTAGTGTGGAGTGAATATTATAATAAGATCATGTATGTGAGAGCAATTAATAGTGTCTAGCATGTGGTGGGCATTCAAGTCATGCTGGTAGGATCTGAATCATTATAGGCTACGGCTAAGTCTAAAGGAGATGGGGAGTGATGTGTATATGTATGGAACATTTTCCATAGTCCAGACACTGTGCTTGGTTGCTTACATGTGTATAACTTGATGTTCTGGAGTTAATATATATTTTTATAAAATAACTCTCGTATGTGGTATAAAGCCTTAAATTAAGGTTCAATATTATATGCTGCCTTGACATCTGGTGAAATCAGGCGGGTGGGGGAAGGGCCCTCAAATGTCCTAACCACAGCTTCCCTCTAACTCAACTCCTGTGGATAAAATCCCCGAGCCAAAAACCCTCCTTATCATTAAATGGACTGGGTACAGTTCCCACTTATTCCTCAGGAGCAGGTTTCCATTCCCTGTCAGCCCACAGAGTTATTCATACAAGCCAATCACATCTTCCTCTCAGGTAATGCAGCTGCTCCTCAGACCACACGTGAAATAATAAGGCCTTAAGGGACACAGAATCCAGGCCGTGGAGACCTGGAACATTTACTGTATCACTTATCAATGACCTAGTCATCTAGAAATCTGGCACATCCAAGAGTGACTGATAGTACCTTCCAGAAACTGGAACATTCAATCTACAAGATTGGAAACTGACCAGGATCTGTATAAAATGCTAAGATGGAAAAATCCACTGGTACCAGAAGAAATAAAACCCTTAGGAAACACATGACGAGGAGACCCACCTGTAACCAGGAGAAAATGTACTTACCAAACTCTGTCTTGCTCTAGCCATTCTGTGATCAAAGAACATTGCTATTTTGAAGAAGGAAATATTGGTCTCCATAAATCTTATCACTAGACTTCTTAGAGTTAAAGAATTTTGTTAATTGGGAGAATATCTGACTCAGGGGAAGAAGGAAAAGAGGATTTGTTGCAGAGTGACAGATACTTCTTATTCGAAAAGACAACTGGAAAAGGAGAAAACCAGAAGGAGAAGGGCTGGATGAAATCAAATCATGGGTTCTTCAGGAAGCCTGACCTCTGTGCAAATCCCAAAGCAGAAGCCCCAAAGGAGCCCTCTGCTCCCAGGAGACAGTACATATTAGATTGGCCTTATGCTTAGCAGACAGGCCTTGATGATAATTTCTCTTGACCTTCTCATGTGATTCTTGTCAACCTGGCCCTCATTTGTTAAGCTTGCTTTAATTGTATGCATAATGGTTCATTATTTTTTATACAGGAAGCAGCAAAGGAAACAATTATGCAAAGAATGAGGTTTGTTGTTTGATGAGGGGTTGTGGGCTAATTGGGCACTGGTACAAAAACACCATTACCAACTAAGATAAACTTAATGCCCAAGAACGAAGATAAAATGCCAGAACTTACCTAAAGGGCTTTGATCAGAATAACAAATCTTCTTTGCTAAGGTTGAAGGCTTGTCTAAGTTGTCCAAGATCAAGCTTCTCCCAGTAGCATCTTCTTTTTAGTTTGGTCTTCAGTTGTTGTCAAATGGAAAAGATTTGTGTTTTCAGACCTAGCATTCTTTCCTCTGGTTTTTCCTTTGAAGCATCTCATTCATTCGTTCAGCCTGTTTTAATTCCATATAGTTACAATCTTTATCAAAAAGTTCCTGCATGATTTGGCTCCTTTGTGATTTAACCTGTATCACCTCTTCCTGACTCAGTTTATCATAGGTGGCCTTTCATCCTTAAATAATCAGATGTTCTTCTGTCTTTTACTTAACAATGAATTAACAACCTCTCCATAATGTACCCCTAATTCTGACTTAGATTAGATCAGGAAGTTCTAATGCTTCCATGCTACCCTATTTTTCTCCCTTAGGGCATTTAAAATATTTGAAATTAATTGCTGTTGTAAAATGACCTAAGTTAACTCGGTCATTTATAATTATTACATCTCAAGAACTCATCATCACCAGCAGGGATATTACACTGAAGGCAAGTCTCAAAATGGATTCTGCATTGCAAGTATCATCAAGCAGACACAAAGCCCATCACACAGCCTATTTTGGAAACTCAGTGAAATCCTGGATTTCTTTTTATGCACCCAGATGAGCTTTTAATTAAAGGGTTCATTTGAGGCAAATGTGAAAATATTCTAGCAGCAAGATTCAGCTGAATTTTAAATCACCATCAGATACTTCTAAATGGTAGAATATGGTACCAGAAGAAATACCAAGGCTTTGGTCATCATTTTACAACATATGAGTCTGTTGGCTTTACTAGGTTTCTATATTTGTTTATGCAAGTATGGAAGTGACTATACAATATTTTTAGTCATTCCATATAACTGGAAGATCATTTATTTCACCAAAGAAGAATAATTTTCAACATTTATTATACTAAGTGACAAACCTGCTTTTGATCAGATAGTAAGGTAACTAGAGTCTATGGTAACTGTCCCTGGATTGTATATTTCTGGTTAGGGTAGTTCAGGTATTAACCAACCACTCTTCAGTGTATACATTAAAGTACCCACCTGTATATGACAAATTATTGTGAAATAACTTAAAAGTAAATTGCCGACAATACAGCAATGGTCAGGCTTGCAGGTTAGTGTCTGGTTTACTTGCAGAAAGGTACGTTCCATGGAGTGGGAGGTGATTTATTCATATTACATACCCAGAGTGTGCACAGTTCCAGACCTGGAACAGGTGACCAAGAAATGTTTTTGTAGTAAATGGGGATCATCTGCCAACCTCTCCCCCTTCCTCCCCAATTCTGCTGTTTTGTTTCTCATTTTCTTTTATCACTCTAATTTCTAGTTCTTTTTCTTTCTGTCTCTCTCTTGTCATCACTTCCCCTCTCTTTTTCTTTTTCTTTATTTGAGAAAGTCATGTGGCTTTTTCAGAATTCTGGATGAATATTTTGCTATTAAAGAGCTAGAGTGTTCAAAGACTTGCTTAATCTGAATTTAGTTGCTTTGAGGCTTTATGCTTTCTTTGTTTCCTAATCTGTAAAAAGAGGAGAGCAGTACAGCAGTCTACCTTAGAGTGTTGTTGGGAGAGTTTGTGGAGTGCTCCCAGCATGCTTAATTCTCCCCCAACCCACCTGCTTCCTGTTTGGCCTTAGGCCCCATTTCACTAATTATTTGATTACTTTAATTTCCTTAGCCCTGAAGTCATTCATTTCTTTCTCCATCTGGTCTTGAGAATGTGAAAATGTAGCATCTCCTTTGCTGGGTGTGTATATATGAGTGTGAGGTGGATGGGGCAGGGAATGGTAGACCAAGGAGAGCTGCTTTGCTCTCCTCATCTTTCTCTTCTGGTGGGGTTCTCTAGGATGAACCAGTAAATCCCTTGCAGCTCTTTCTATCCATAAGGTTGGGTTATGATGCCAACCTTACATAGATGTCATGAAGATAAAATGAAATTAGAGATGTGAAGACAGTCAGCCCAAATATATACTCAAAAATGTTAATGGAATTGAACAGTCCTTTCTAACTAATTGTAACACCACGGTTCAGTTAAGAAGCTGACCTCTCTGAGCTGTGAATATAGGATGTATTGCAGGAATTAGATCCTATTTAGAAGTGGAAGGCTGGAGTAGTGAAGGTCTGAAGGCTGAATTGGAGGATCATAGAAAACACCAACCAGTCAATCTGAAAGACAAGCACATTTAGCTGCCGAAGTGAGACCAAAAGGGAGGCTGGGAGAGAGGTCTATGGGAGACTACTGCCTGTCTGGATCCACAGCCACATATCTGTTGATGAACCTGGGGTCTCTGTTAAATAGCAGGATGAGTAGTCAGGGGAACGAGCTTGACTTTGAATGGAGGAGCATGAAAACAGCTCGGAATCCATTGGCACCTGCATATAGAGCATATTTTTCACGTAAATCTAAGCTTGATGACCTTCAGAGAATAAAGGCTGCTGTTTCATTTTCACTTCCAAATTTCATGCAAATTCCAATTTTTACCATTCTTAACTCTGTATCATATACAAGCTTAAGAATTCTGGAAAACGTAGTTTCAACTTTACCAAGTTGACCTGGAAAAACCAACATATCAATATTTTCCATTTTATAGCTAACTCCTTTTAGCTTTAAGCTACTGCTTTTCCCTCAAGGAATGCCAAAGATTACCCTTTATCCATGATCTTAAACTTCTGGAATTATATAAAGCAATATCTAAAGGGGTCAGGCCTTCTACTTCACACTTGAAAGGCATTGTCACATGAGAGAAGGATTTTAATGTAATCATATATTAATTTCCTTACAAACTGACAAGAGGAGATTTTATTGATCATAATTCGGGTTTAAATTTCAAATATATACTAGCAATTACAATGTCCAAGATTTTTACAGTTTATTCAATTGTTTATTTGTCTCCTCCCACTAAATTTTAAGTTTCATATACTATCTTGGTATCTCTCCTCTTAGCTCCATGGGACTTTGGCACAAGAAGGCTGAACTCTTTTAGACCTGTGCTTATATATTGCCAGTGGGCCCAAAACACTCACAACAAGTATCACCTCCAATTTGTTGAGGAGAAATATGTGTTAAGGTTCATGAGAACCTAGGGTTAGGTTCCTTAAAATTTTCTTAATAAAATTCCCACCCTTCTCCCTTGCCGCTTTACTCAAAACTACTGGGTGTGTGAGGCTGCTCACTTGAGGAGTTCAGTGTAGTTTAAAGCATTAATCATCTTCCTTGTTAAGCATTGGGGAATAGAAATATGGATAAGATGCTGGCACTGTCTCAAGAGATTTAAAATCTAATGTGTTTGGGGGAAAGGGGAGGTAACTTTATGAGCAAAATACTCTGGTGGAAGACATGGCTATTAGGGAGGAAGGGGAAGAGATCTGGGAACTCAGACTGGAGAAGGTATCGACCCTTCCAAGATTTCATTGAGAAGAAAGTGGGCAGGGTGTTTATTCCCAGTAGAGGAAACTCAAGGAGACTGAACATTTAATTAATCTTTTATCAGCTCTGGTTGAGTGAACTGAAAAGTTTAGATCTTATTTTAACAAATTGAAATCTGACAAGAATGGATATAGGGAAGATAGAGAGCAAGGAAAATAGAGTAAGTTTGTGATTGCAGAAGGTAAATTGTTACGGGGATGCTTATTTTTAGCAACTCCATGTATCCTCTAGGGCCTCTCTAACCCCCCTGCACTGGCCATCTTATTGTTTCTATGGTCACTCCCCCTACTTTAATACCATACCGTGGCTAACCATGACTCTTCCTCCTGTTAAATCTTACCTGTCTTTATCAGTTTTTGTGCTCTGTTGTTTATTAGACTAGTACTTCTTTACCTAGACATTCACTATCATGCTACCTTACATTGTAGCATTCCTTAAGATTTTCTAAGTGCTTTTAACTATTTCATGTCAATTTATTAGATCAACTTACTAGAATGGATTAATGTGTTAATAAGTTAGTTCCTCTAGGTAACACAGTGATATGTGAACAGGGGGCTACTGGAAACAATATCATACTCCCTAAAATACCTTAGATCTGCATAGTTCTTTATCCTTTGTAAAGTGTTTTCACATCTGATTTTGAAGAAGTCCTAGAGTAGTGGGCATTAGGTACTAAGGTAAACTGGAAGAGGAGAGATCTTAAGGCAGAGGGGCCTCTGGGGCCAGAATCACCACACTGTGCAATCCCAGGGATGCCATTGACACTGTCGAGCCTGGACATGGTAACCATGCCACTGTGCAGGGCATCACCTATGAGCAGCTAGATGCAGGAACTCTGTTTGTATTCTTTGATTCAGTCCTCTGGTTCCTTTGCCCATGCCCAAGAAGATGGCTCACACCTGCTAGCCAGTAAGGACAATGAGGTGCTGGGTGGAGAGAATCCTAACTCAGCACTTCCCAGGATGGAATAACTAGAGCCACAATACATGCTTCTTCCCCCAGCCCAGGGGCAGTCATTAAACTACACTTGGCAGATAAATTTTTCTCTCAATGCTCAGAGTAAACCTGCTCAGAGTTACGAGTAGAGTAGAGGCCAGAGATTATATAAGAATATAAAGCACAACAGGATTTGTTTTTCCTTTTAGCATATAGCCCCTCTCCTAAGCAGCTGCCATCTACAGCTCAGTGAGTACACTCATGTTGCCAAGGACCTGCAGACAGGCTGCTGTAATTTTCAGTCTTCCTGCTGAATTCAGAGGGTACTCCAATTTTAGAAATAGTTTGTTTCTGTGATGTCAGAGCCAATTCTTATCAATCTTTTACACCAAAGTGATATTTTCAGGGCTCCATGTTTCTTCTGCTATAAACTAACTTTCTCACTGTGACATTTCCGCTTCAGACATACAGGAGATCTGAATGTGCTCCCAGGACCACTGTTATCCCAGAAGTTTATCAAAAGTCCTCCAAAAGTGTGGCAATTTTACAGGAAAAAAAGCAACAAACATTTTGTTTATATATATGTTACATATTTGCAGTATAAGATGAATTTATAGTCTTCAGAGAAATATTGTTCCATTCCTAACAAACCAAAACATTCAAAAACGTTGCTTCTTTCAAAAGGACATGCGGGTCAGCTGTCCTTGCTAACATGCAGTTCATCTGCATTACTGTGTTTGTGTTGGTATGAACTTTTAAAGTTTGCAATCACTTCTCCAGACACAGACACATTTTTGTTCCAGACTATAGGGCCAAGAATAAATGGCAGAAGCAAGATTTCTTTACATATTTAGGCATTCCTTCCTTCCTCCTTTCTTTTGGCTCAGGTAAAGGATGCAGAGGAACGTGACCTTTTCTTATCATTTGTTGGAAGTGTGGAGATCCACGGAGATAATGTGACAGGTTTGAGCAGCCACGGGGGGCTTATAACAAAAGAATGTGCAGTCGGAGATGCTCTTCACAAACACTTGCATGTAACCTGTTCAAATCACCACTTTATTTGGGGGTAGTTTTAAAGACTGAAGGGAATAGGATCTGCGGGTTATAGGAGCCGAACCTCCAATCCCAGCTGTCATACCCTAGGCTGGAATGGAGGCTCTGTCCTCCTGTATTGGTTCACAACTCATTTCTTTGAACTGTACTCTCACATTTAGTTCCTGCCAAAACTTAACAGTGGTTTTGACTTATTATTATACAATAGATTTTTAAATATGTAAATGCTATCTTAGCCTCCAAGTTATGTCTCATTCTTTGTCATCATCTCAGGTAGTTTACAGAAATGAGCTTATATGACATATATGTGCATTCATTTGTGCTCTCACACCAATAACCTTTTCCTTTACAGCTGTCACACTCATAAGCTCTCTGTCCATCTCGCACCTAAACTGGAGGTGAGGCCATTGCAAACTATTGTGCATAGAAAATCTGGCAAGTTGAGTACCCTCTCTACCATTCTATTTTATTTGGTGTCATTGTTTAAGTTTGCATTTTTTAATTTTGGTTGTTGCATAATATCTTGATTTTATTAAAATGACTCAAAGGCTTAAAAACATTTATAAAAGTAAAAATATAATGATAACAATAGTCACATAAATACTGTAATTCAGAATGTATGAATAGAACTCCTTAATATATAAAATGTGAATATAATGAACATATACTGAATTTCCATTAGCTGGAACTAGAAAATCATGGGAATGATTTTGCATAAAAGAAAAAGTATTATTAGAAAGCATAACAATAAATATATGAAATATGAATGTTATTGAACTGACAGCTTAATTTTCCCTACTACTTAATACATTGTCTATTGAACAGTATTGTCTAATAAGGCATGAAGACATTATAGCTCTTGAATTATTTAAAAACAAAGTATAATATGAACAATTTCAGCGGCATTTAAGAAATTAACATTAAAATAACAGGGACTTGAAATGAGTAGAGTTTAAGTGGCCTCTGAAACAACTTCAAGTGCAACAATATTTGTGTTATGGGGGTGCCAGAAGGAAAAGAGAGAGGGCAAGGAATTGAAAACTTACTTGAAAACTTCCCTAACCTGGTGAAGGAAATAGGCATTCAAGTACAGAAAGCATAGAGAGTTCAAATAAGATGAATTCCAAGGGGCCCACACCAAGACATATCATAATTAAAATGTGAAAGGTTCAAGGCAAAGAGAGAATCTTAAAAGCAGCAACAGAAAAGCAGTTAGTTAACTACAGGTAGCTCCCATAAGACAGTCAGGTGACTTCACAACAGAAATTTTGCAGGCCAGAGTGATTGTCATGAAATATTCAAAGTGATGAAAAGCAAGCCCTACAACCAAGATTACTGTACCCAGCAAAGCTATCATATAGAACTGAAGGGCAGATAAAAGCTTCCCAGACAAGAAAAAGCTAAATGAGTTAATCACCACCAAACCAGTATTACAAGAAATGTTAAAGGGTCTTCTGTAAAAAGAAAAAGGAAAGAAAGATAAAAATGTGAATAATAAAATGGCAATAAATACTGATCTATCAACAATTACTTTAAATATAAATGGATTAAATGCTTTAATCAAAAGATATAAGGTGGCTGAATGGATAAGAAAACAAGACCTGATTCACTTCAGATCTAGACACAAAGAGACTGAAAGTAAAGACATGGAAAAAGATTTTTTGTAAAAATAGAAATTAAAAAAAGCTTTTTTAGTACTACTTATACCAGACAAAATGGCCTTTAAAACAAAGGCTATATAACAAGAGACAAGGAGGATCCAGCAATTCCACTTTTGGGTATTTATCCCAAGAAACTCAAAACACTAAATGGAAAAAATATATTTATCCATATGTTCATTATAGCATTATTTATAATGGCCAAGATATAGAAGCAACCTAAGTGTCCATTAATAGATGAATGGATGAAGAAGTGGTACAAAAATACAATGGAATATTACTCAGCCATAAAAAAGAGTGAAATCTTGCCATCTGCAACAACATGGATGAGGGTATTGTCCTGAGTTAAATAAGTCAGACAGAGAAAGACAAAAGTCATTCGATTCCACTTATATGTAGAAGCTAAAAAACAAAATAAACAAACAGAACAGAAACAAACCAGAGATACAGAAAACATTTTGACCGTTGCTGATGGGAGGGAGTTTGGGGGAAAGGGTTAAAAAGGTGAAGGAATTAAGAAGTAAAGTTGGTAGTTACAGAATGGGGATGTAAATTATATCATAGGCAATATAGTTAATAATGTTGTAGTAACTATGTAATGATGTTGGATGGGAGCTGGATTTATCAGGGTGATCACTTTATAGGATATGTAAGTGTCTAATCACTGGGTTGTACACCTGAAACTAATATTATTTGTATGTGAACTATAATTAAAAATAAAAAAATATTTTAAAATAATAGTGACTTGAATAGGGAAAGATTAATTTCTCTTTTTCAAAGATGTCTTGGGGCAGACATTCTAGGGTTGGTGCAGTAGGCCCATAGTATCATCTAAGCCTCAGGCTCTTTTCTCTTTATTCTACCATATTAGTGTGTTTTTACAGCTACTTCATGGTCAAAGTCAAAGATGGCTGCTGGAGTTCCAGATACCACTACTCTAGCTAGCAGGAAATAAGGAAAGGCACATCTATTCTCTTTCAAGGTGATTTCCCAAGAGCCCTACACAAGCACATCTACTTATACCTCAACTTAGTCACATGACCATCCTAACTGCAAGGGTGGTGGGGCTGGTAGTCCTCCATCTGAGCAGCATAGTGTTCATCTAAAATTTGAGGTTCTGATACTAAGTGAAGGGGAAAATGGACACTGATTGTGTAGCAGTTACTTCCATAAATGACTTCCAAGCACACTAATCAATTTTCCAAGAATAAGCACAAAATGTTTTCGAGTATACCAAAAGTTAGTTGCTAAAAGCAAAGAAGAGACTAAAATAGAAGATCACTCTTTTAAAATTGTACAACTCAAGACAAAATGAGTATTTGTCACACAAATAATAAGACTTGTAAAATTAATCACAAAGTTAATGATAACATTAATATTTGAGGGTAATTGGTAAGATTCTTTTATGAAATGGCTCTGTTGTGTATTGCTCAATATAATGAAATAAAAGATGAAGGGTCAATTACTATTACAAGCACATAATAGTAAATATTTTTGCTTGCATTTCTGTAATACCACAATTTCAGCATTTCAAATAGCTGCTGACATTTGTCACATTATATCTGAGGGGAAATTGCTTCAGAATTTTGTGTTCTATTTATCCCTGAAAATCCATGATACAGGAGATTTTGTTCGTTTAGTTAATAATAACATTGTAAGTCATAATATAGATAGGAAAAGGTACATTGAGATTAGTTCTAAAGGAGGACTAGCCATATCTGCAGCAATTAAAAGAAATTCCATTGAAATGTGAAGTCACTCAGTGTTTTATTCACATGGAATGGTTGGTAGTGTGTAGGCCACAGGCTTTAATTTTAGAGGGAATAGTGGAAGTTGTAAGTACAAATAGTGGCTACTTAGTGCATTATGTTTAGTGTATTATGTGAAAAATTGGACAGCAAATAAAATCTGCTGATGGTAGGTAGAACACAGAAAGCCTGTGGCATGTGGTGGTGGTGCAAATGTTAAACGTTTTAACAGTGGTGAATTGAGATGGTATACAGCCAACACCTTGACTTTAGCCTTGTGTGACTAAGCATGGAATCCAATTGAGTCTACCTGGTCTTCTGACCTATAGAACTGTGAGGCAATACATGGGTGTTGTTTTAAGCTGTTGCTTATGGTAATTTTCATGCAACAACAGAAAATCAATACAGTGCGTTCTAGAGAATGGGTAATAAGCCCTAAGAAGATTCAGGGCTCACAGCATTAATGCAATTTTTAGCCTAATGGTCTGAGGTATGCTGGAGCATTCTCTTTGAAGTTAGGGGCAGATTTTTGCATTTTTCCTATCACCAGGAAAAAATTGCTCGTAGATATCTATGGTTTCTGGAGGCAGCATATCTATTGAACCTTTGTGAATATTGATTCAATTCATTTGCTGAGTGACATATAAGATTGACAGCTTTGTGTGGTTTCTGACCTGTGACAGAACATTTGTGTCAAATTATATCCTGTTAGAAATATATGAAATAATAGTTTCATTACAGAACTTCTGGTATTGGACACTTTGGCTTTTAAAATGGGGGATTTATTTTCTGTTGTCTAAATGTATTACACAAAATAGTGCATTAATTTTATATAGAATTTTGAAAATTGCTAGCAAGGTTGAAAAAATTTTTACATGTTCATTTGTAAAATATCTATAGGCACGAATATTGCTGGACCTGGTCTTTATATGTCATCCAGATCAATGGTCATTTCTTTTTCACTTTTCTATTTCTTTCACATGTTGTACAGCAGAGATTTTGAAGTATGCTAGTCCGGCTTACCATAATAAGACACTATTCTGTCCTCCCACATTCCTAGAAATGTCAATTAATGAAATAGGGTGGAGAATTGGGTTGGAAATATGCTAAATATAAATAGGTTTTAAAAAAATTAAAACACTATACATATACTTCATGACTTCTCTTTGTTTGCTTAAGCTTTTCAAGCTTGTGAATTCAATTTTTCCAAGGCTGGGCTATTTTTTCTGGATGAAGGACCACATATTTTAGGACTAAATGTGCAGACATAGCTCTCAGCATCCATGGCCCTGTATTGGAATCCCCTTCACACTGACAGAAACTTCAGCTTTTATCTGACTTCATTAGGCAAGTTAAACAAACTTCAGGATATTTGGAAACTTTTTCAAAAGTTAGAAATACTTTAGTGCCCTCCAAACTGCTACTGACATTTTAAAACTTGATTATGCAAAGAACTTGTCTCTGGAACATGGAATTACCTACTGCCAAAAATAACTCAATTGAGACTTCGAATCTTTTTCTAGCTCTGAGAGAAGTGATGTTAGCAGGATTAGTTAACAGACTAGAATCCTCATTTTGAGTAAAGACATCATATGTGATTAATGGAATATTTGGAATAGGCACCACCTGACTTAGTATGGCTTAACTTGAGAAGTTCAGTCTTAAGTGCTATCATAAGTAGCACTTTAACAATAATGAACAAACTTGTATTTATGATTAGCTAAGAGTTGAAGTCAATGTGCTCCTAGGATAAAGTCAATGCAAATAATTAGTGATAAGACAATGTGGTGTGTTGACCTGAGAGGTGAAAATAACTTGATGGTATGGATTCAGGATTGACTGAGAGGCGTGCCCAATGCTAGCAAAGGCACATTGATTGTCATTTGTTATTAAAAGTGCTTGGGAAACAATCAAGAACAGGTGATAAGTGGGGTAAAAAATGGTTTAATTACTCAGAAAGAGAGCTAGCTAAAAAATTCTCAGATCTCAGGGGGAAGCTGAAAGAGCTGATATAAAAACCTGGACACCTATTCCAGAGAAGTTGGCTGAAGTCTTCAAAGATGAGTTAGGTTACTGTTCAAGATAGATGTTTCATATTTTTGGAAAGGGGGTGAGAGATTGCTGTGAGAGAAGTCACTTTTGAAACTCCTTCCTTAGAATTAGCCATTCACATTCATTAACTCATCAAACAAAATTTTTACCTCCAGTGAACCAATATCCACAATTTCCAGGTTCCCTAGAGCAGTGAAAGATAATGATTCTGCCTACAAGGAAAGCAGCAAGAAAAGGCATTTTCAGTCCACATTTCATTGGATTCATATTTTTTAGGAACCAGTTAGCCTATGCCCACTCTCACCCCCAGATACTTCCAAATATAGATTTATATTATGTGTTTGGTTATACATGTTAAATATGTTTTCAATGTATCCAAAACATGAGCTTTTTCTTTTTATGATTATTTGGCATTTAATGATATGAAATGGATTTTCAGGAACAAAACTCCAATTCAGGAGTCAATGGGGACTCTTTGAGCTGTCATTTAGAAGCTTTATTATAAATAATGTGTCAACAATATCTGCATTTCTAATTCCAATTTGTCATTCCTTCTGAGGTACAGAGAAAGAAAGAGATAAAGTTCATAGTTGCTGACTACTATGCATAAAGGATCTTATGTAGTCTTTATAAACACCATTGTTAATTATGATCCTCTACCTATTTTTTTTAGGTATCTGAGGTATAGAGAAATTGAGTAATGTGCCCAGAGTCATTAAAGCTAGTAATGAGCAGAATTGAGACTTAACTGCAGGTTTATTTACATATAGTACTGCTTTGCCAATAAGCTATCCTACAAGAAGATAAAGATATGTCATTAAATTATTAACATGAAAGTAACCATTGTGACTTTTACTTCCTTTTACTCTAAAATATGCCTCGCTCAGTGCTGGGCACATGTTAGATGACCAACAGGAGCAGTTGGGGAAAAGAATAAAGCATGCAACTGAGAACTGTGTCACCCCGGCTCCAGAGCCAATGCCCCCCAGGCTCAGTTCCTGGATTCACCAATCACCAAATAAGTACTCTCAGGCATAGGGATAAAAAGACCTATTTTTTAGGGTGGTTGTGAGGAGTAATTCAATTGAAGCTAGGAAGTCACTTAGAATAATGTCTGGTACATAATAAATTCTGAGTGAATATTAGTTTTTATTGTGGTTAACCAGACATATTCCACTACAGTATAGCTGTGTGAACGTGGGTAAGCCTCAGTTTCCTCATATGTAAAATCTGGGAAAATAATTGATCTTGCACAGCTATTTCATTTAGCAAGCATGGTCTATTATACCTTTGCTCTGTGCTAGGTACATTCTGTGCTATGCATTCTACATGTATTAATTTAACTTTCGTAGCAGCCTAATGAGGCAGGTAGCATTTCGATTCCCATTAAACTGGTGAAGAAAGTGAGGAACTGTAAGGTTAAATAATATTTTTAAGGTAATACAATTAGTAATTAACAAAAGCAAAATTCAAGCATGCTAGCTCCATAGTCTGAGTTTGTACTGACTATTCCATGCTACGGATGTGGTGAAATAATATTTACAAAGCATTTGTCTAGTTTCTGACACATAGAAGGAGCTTAGTAGATGTTAGCTCCTCTGACATCTTTTCAATAAACACTTTTTGAAATTCTCATGGAATGCAGAATGATGTGAACTTGTCAGCTGGTCTACATGCTTTCCTAAAATATCTAAATTTGTGTAATAACAGCATCCTTGTGCTCTTTGAGGGAGTCCAGAAATATGTAACCTCTGATTAGGTCCATCCTGGATCATCTTCTCTGTGGACAGGTTGGAGTTCCAGGAAGCAAGACATCAGCATGCACTCCTGTGTACAGTGGCATACTGGAGAGCAGCTGTCAGCAATGACAGTTTGGAGCAGAACACCTGGAGGGCAGAGCTGATGTTTCTAATGACTGAGAACAAGTAATGGAGATAAAACAGTAGAAGAGATCACTCTGACAGCAGTGTGCCCCGTCCCACGCTGCTGTTCAGGGTTCCTTTATGAGAATGCTATAAGAATTTTAGGTGGGGAAACTCTATGCTGTGAAGGACTGTCCCAAGAAAATCAACCTGGATTATCATGCATTGAAGTATTTGTAGCATTCTTGATTCCCAGGTACTAAATGCGAGTAATTCTACGAGCCATAGTGACAACTCAGAACCAAACCCAAAATATGCTGCCCTGGGCTAAGAGATGGTGGTAACACCTGTATTGAAAACTGCTCCCTGTCAGATGCCTGGGTTTACCTGGGATTATGAGGAAAAAGCTGCATCTTCTATGACCTTGCTGCTCAAAATTGGGGCAGCCAAGAAACTCTAGCATCAGCAGCATGTGGGAGATTATTATAAATCCAAAATCTTAGGCTCCGCCTCAGGCCTATGAACCAGAATCTGCATTTAAACAAGATCCCCAGTGATGTGCATGCACATTAATGTTTAAGAAGCACTGCTATACCAAATAGAACATGGGCTTTGGAGTAAGAAGGTCCACAGTTGAAAGAGAAACTCTGTCTCTTAGTGGCTACATGAGCCTCAGTTTCCTGGTTTCTAAAAGATCTTACTGCCATCCTCATGGTGTAGGCACATAACAGGCATTCAATAAATGTCATTTCCCTTCTCCCCTTCTCCCTGCCATCAGAGGATACAATCAGGAAAACCATTGCGGCTCTTTGATGATCATTAAGAAACTGTGGCAAGGTGAAGAGAGGATGATTTTTCTTCTCTTCTCCTCTCCCCTCCTCTCCACTCACTCTCTTGTTTTCTTTCTGCAATTGGAGACACTGTATTTGTCAGGTTCTAGAGGGGACACCACTGGAAGAGGGGTTGATCTGAGTGTGATCAGGGTTGGGAAAGGCCGATCTCCTAGTTCCAAAGGGTCAATTAGGAGGAGAAAATTAAGTTACTAAGATAAAAATCTCTGACCTATTGCAAAGGGTGGAGCTTCAAAGGAAGAGCTCAAGGGGCTAGTTCAAGTCCAGGAAGTTGATAAGGAAGCCAGCATGACAATGAAATTCAGAAAAGCATCTGGGTTGAGGAAGATGAAAATAAACTTGTCAGAACACTTCCAGATCCGTTCAAAACATTTTTTTCTGTGCTCCCTGTGTACCCTGCACATTACTCTACCAGGGTGCACATTACTCTGTATGGAATCACATATTTGACCATTTTAGTATAAGACTTGAGAGCATTTTGAAGATGAATATTAACTTAGGGGTTGTGTTTTGTTTCACTTGTTTACACATCTAGAATGAATAATGAATACTGTTTTTTGAACGCCGAATGAGTGAATATAGGTTTTGCTTTCAATGCTATAATTCGATCACAGTCCATTTCTTAGAAGAATTCATGGGGTCTTTAACAGAGCAAACATTGACGTTCTCTCTGAGCAAATGAATCCATTTTGGCCTCAAATCCTGCAAGCCTCTGTCAGGTAGGAGCCTGTTTCTCACTGCCCCACTCCCCCTTCTTACAGCTAGTATCCTAAGCATAGAGAAGGAGCCAAGGGGAAAGAACAGAAAGTTGGCAGAATCTCTAGCCTACCAGTTCTCCTTTGCTTATGATTGTGACTGTGGTTGGACTGAGAGCCTGTTACTTTGCAGGGAACCAGCTGCCTCAGTTTCCAGGATCTCAGAGAGGGTAGGAAAGAATGATTGTGATTTTCTTTATTGAAGAGCCACATGTTAGTCCCCTGAATGACTCAGGAGATCAGTCCCCAAGAAGCTAGCTCAAGGATTTTCCTGACCTTGTCAGAGCATTAAAACTGACCCATGGGAGACAGACATAAATCCAGTCTCTCCACCTGAGATGTTATATGGAGAACTCTTGGAAGGGGTCAGGCTAAGGCCTTGAGGTCATACCACCTTGAGTAGGGCTGCTTAGTGTGTTTGGCTGCTTTCCAGAAATGGCTGTTCTGGAGGAGAAGGCATAAGCCCTCCAACAGCCCCTGGGCCCCATGTCCTAAAATTAATTACCGCTGGTGATTACTTATCCTATAACAGTTAAATGTATTTCATTTCACTGCCTATGAGCTTGAGAGTTTGCTCTCATGGTTCAGCCTGGAGTGTCCTCACAAGGAGAGGGATGGGGAACAGGGAGGATATGAAGGCAAGAATGGTCTGTGGGACTTTCTATGTGGAAAGACAATAAATTAAAGAAAACCCTGCTCTTACTCTCTCCCACTCTTCCTAGTAGGTCTTTTATCAAACTCCAGCTTTCCAAAGAATGTATTATTCCTGAGAAGACCCCAAGCAGAAAAGGGGGAGCTGGGAGGACTGCTGGGTGAACAGAGGTGTGGAATGATCCAGGGTTCTGCATGCGGCAAGCTAAGTGCTTAGGATGGTTTTGTATCCCTTCTCTATTTTCTCCCTTTAACCTTAAAAAAAAAAAATTATTGGGGGTGGATAAGGTTGGCTGGAGGGATTGGGGAGGAGAGAGGAGATAGCAATGGAAGTAGGGAGGGGAGAGTATTTGGCACATTATATACAATGTGAGTTCCTCCCTCCCTCCCTCATCCCTCCTTCCATTTTTCCCTTCCTTCCTCCCTCTTTTAAATTTTGAAATGGTAGAGTATCCAGTTTGGTAGCGTCTTTTCTCTTTTTAAAATAACAACATGGTCACATGACTAGCTGCAGAAAGGAAGTCTTTTGTAACTGCTTATTCTCATTCTTGCTTTGATATATATGTATGTACATATAAGATTGCATCTGAACTAGGAGTGAATGTTCCCAGAGCTAAAGCAACATATGGGATACTTCTATTATAGGGGGTAGGAGAGTGAACTCTCAGTTGTGTAAGACAGTTGTATCACATTAGGGATAATGTGATGTCCTTATTGTTTTTTTTGGAAACTTCTCATCTGGGGTCAGAAAGGTAGACTGTGCTCATTTGCTTCTTTTCAGCTAAGCCTCATTGCCACCCTTTCTAAGATCCCATTTGCAATACAGAGGTGCAACCAAGAACCGCATTTCTTGTAATCCTGTCCTGTGTGGTTCTGACTATAGCTTGTTCCATGAGAGCTTCTTAGGTAAGACATGGAAAAGGCAAAGCCATTTTCCAGAAATGGCCGCCATCAAGTGCGGAGGCAGCTGCAACCTGAGGTGGTGGCAGCTTCCCAGTGACCCAAGAATTTCAGCAGGTGCCAGCTAGTGGCTTCCCTCATCTTTTCTTTTCCTTCTCTTGCAAAGTTTGTGTGAGATTCTAATTGGTATATGAAATCCTTGACTTTGTAGCAAGCCTTTAGTATCTACCCCAGGAATACACAGAGAGGTATTTTGTTTGCTTTTCCTGATGAAGCGCTGTTACAGAGATGAATGTCCTAGCTCAAGGGCTGAGCTGGGCATTTGTCTCTCACACCACCTGATAACACCTGGCTTCTGACCGACTTGAACTTTTCAACACTCTGCCCAACAGTGTTGCTGTGAGTTCTGTCCAGGTGCCAAGGGAGAAATGGCTAGTGGGAGGACAAGGCAACAGTCTGGACTGACTCATCACAGCTACTGCATGCAGCTGAGGACAAGGGCAGGGTCATCCTGGAGGTCCCTGCTGTTGAGTTGGTGGACGTTGAGTGGCTGGAAGTGCCAGAGTCTAGAGGCAGCTCAGAGTCTGCCAGGCTGGGTGCCCTAAGAATGACCCCCCACCTTTTGGCCACTCTAGACACCTTCAGGTAGGGACCGTACTTTTGGTGGGTGCCCAGCCTTGGCCTCAGGTTGTCCCACACTGGGTTCAGACATGGATGGACCTGTGGCATAGAGTGAGAACTTTCTGGATGTGTGGTCAAGAGAATGGACTGTGGAGGCCAACCACTGACATTTGAATTCTGCCCCATCACTTACTAGTTGTGTGACATTGGGTGAATTTCTATACCTTTTTAGCTTGTAGTTTTCTCATCTGTACAATGAAGATATTAACATACACCTCATAGGGAGGATAATTCATGTAAAGTGCTTAGAACAGTATCTGGCTTATGGTAAGTGCCATGTGAGAGTAAGCTATCATTTTTATCATGATACCAAGGACAGGCAAGTTGGCACAATGATGGAAACTTTGGGTAAGAGTGATTTCAAGGGCAGTGATATACTTAGACCAGGCTGCTGTGGACTCACACCTAACTCCTGTGGAGACCGGGGAGGACACAAATGGGAACTAAGAGAGAGGTGTTCACTAAAACTCCGGAAGACAGAGAGGCCCTGCGTTGGTGCCCCAACAGAAGGGGGGGGGGGGTTGTCCTCCTTTTGGCAGAGAACACAGCCCAGCAAGGCAGCAGGAGTCAGCAGACATGTGTTTAGGAGCTGACTGGCTTTGCAATGGGCTGCATGCCAGATACCTTCAGGACTGCCCAAAATAGCTTAGGGGGACTTTGCAAAGGGTAGAGTTCCCATTTTAGCAAGAGGTGTGAAAGTCTTAAGAACTGGTTATACTTACATCAGAGACTCGTCCTTTGGGCAGGAAAAGACCAAGGGCTCTCGTGACAGAAGAACCTGGTTTGAATACCACCTCTGACACTTACTAAATTGCAAATACATAGAGACCAGGAGCCATCTGATTCATTATGGAGTACATAGGGTTCCGTACATGAATGAATGAGTTTAATATACTGGAACCTCAGTTTCCCCATCTGTAAGATGGAGAGAGTGTAATGACCATTATAGCTGATGCTGGGATTGCATTAGACAATGCCCAGACGCCCTAAAGTCCATAATGAATATTAATTAGATTCCTTTTTTTAAATAGTAAATATTCAGTGTCTTGCTTAAAACAGAAGCAATTATTTGTTGACACAAATTGATTAATATTGTTATAATGCAGTATTCTGCATTTGCCAAAAACTAGATCTTTTAAGAGAAGAGATCATATCCCTTACAAGTTTTTCCCCTCAGTTTGATCAGTACTTTTGAAGTGTCATTTATGACTCAATGCCTCTGACAACAATAAAAAAATAGCTAGCGATTGGTTAGTACTATTGAATTTCAGGAGAGTAAAAGATTGTAGATAGGTTACTAAATAATCAGAACAAATTATGATCTGACTTGAAAAAGCTGTCATGCTGGGAAAAATATTGATTTGACTCCGAGAACTCATAATATTTGAACACTACATATTATTATTAAGCTCTTTCTTTCTATGTGCATTTAAAGTGCTTTCTGACCAATCCTTTACAGGCAAACTTGGGATAAT
Organism: Furipterus horrens; assembly: GCF_987537825.1. Taxonomy (NCBI): domain Eukaryota; kingdom Metazoa; phylum Chordata; class Mammalia; order Chiroptera; family Furipteridae; genus Furipterus; species Furipterus horrens. Next base: position 170,413,793 of record NW_028327172.1, read on the forward strand.
GGAGCCTTTGTTTTCATGTCCATGGTAGGTCCTCAAAAAATACCAAATAGTCTGTGCTTTCTTCCCACTCCATCTTGGTCTTAACTGTTCTCAATCAATCCTCCATGCTGTGCCCCTGGAAGCCAGGTACCTAAACTTATTATGACCTGATGTTTCATGCATTGTGAAATCAATAAACTCTAGTTTGCAGACAGTTCTTCTCCTATGTTGCAAAATGCATGAGCTTTGGGGTTGCTCTTTTCTTCAGAACCATAATAATCTTTGGTTAGCTTCTAGGGGTTGAAGTTATATTTTGTATGATTGATATTCCTTGCCATTTAACTGCCAGATAAAGATGGGTATGCTGAATGTAATTTTTTGAAGGAGAATGAACCAAGTACTATCAAATGTACTGCTAATGCCAATATGCTTTTATATTACTTGATTATGCATCACCATCTATTTATTGAATCTAAGTGTTTTTCTTTTCTATACCTATTTTATAAGGCATAGTATATAGTTAAGAGTAAAATCACTACTTGGAAAGTTTCTTAAGTTCTGATATTTTTCAATTCTTTTTCAAGATCAGAGAGACTTCTCTGCTCTGCAGAAAATATTATTCATTGATACGAGATGAGCTTTCTATAAGAACAAGCCAGGGCTACTTAATATAAGCAATACTGGGCACATCAACTAAATGGCTTGAGTAATAAAACATCAAAATGTGAACCACCACTGTCAGATGCAAACGATTAACTATTTTAATTGATATAACTGGTATGCAATATGTCTTACAACAAATATAGATACAATTACATCAAATATCAAAGAAGTTGCAGGTCTTTCCATCTTTAAATGATGTTGGCTAACTCACTCCAAGAAAGCAATCTGGCATTAGTCTCTTGGTTAGCGTTATTACCAATATCAACTAGCACTTTAAAATCAAAGTTGAAATGGTACATTCATTTGCCAAAAAGAGGTTAAAGGCAAAGAAGGTGAATCAACGTGCAAAATCAGCATCTGGCCCAATTGCAAAATTCATTTCCCAGATGCAAAGGATTGAACCATGCACCCTTGCAAGCAAGATGAAGGGCAAACAGATGACACCAAACCAAAATCAACTTCACAAAGAACCCTAAAAACCCCTGATGGTAAAGGCCAGAGGCCTATTGCTATTAGTGCTCAGGTGTCCATACTGTGCTACCCTGACCTCCTGGATCCCAACTCAAAAGTCTGTGAAACCTCTGTCTCAGGCCATCCTTCATTTGCAGATGGAAACTAACCTTTGTGGTTCCAGGCATGGTTATCCCTCAGTCAGTTGGCTGCACTGGGGGGTAGCCTGGAGCTGTAACAGCTGTCTGATGTGGCTACAACACAGCTGTAATTTTAGAGATTGAAGTAAAAACAACACACCAGTACAGTAACAGACAAGAAACTGGGATCACTTATGTATCTATGTAATACTTAAAATACTTAAAATGTCTATAAATATACTTCTGCAGAAATGGAAAACACTGTAGACATGATTTCATTAGTCCTCACAATACATCTGTGAGGTAGCACGGGGTGAGGGCAATATGAAAGCATCACCTCCATTTAAGAAATGAAGACAGATATTCAAAGAGGGCAGGAGACTTCATTGGGGCCACGGGAAAAGAAAACAAAGTTGAAGCTCACTGTTTCATCATTTGCAGGCTAGAGTAGAAGAGGCTGCTTGCCTCCCTCCTGCTCTGACATTCCTCTCATGCTTTGATAGCCCTGTCCCTGGATGGTTGTTTAGATCCACTGGAGTCATTTCCCTTGGGTAGAGCTGGACAGTCTCTCCCTGAGGTAAATGTAGTCAAAGATGCACATATCTCATGTGTGCGTGCATGTGTGTGTGTGTGTGTGTGTGTGTGTGTGTGTGATGTATAGCAACGTTTGTTGAATTCAGTTGCTAAAATCTTTTGGCCAATTCAAAAATAGAAAAAGATGCATTTGGCAAAATAAGGTTCTAACCACTGATATTTTATACTAACATAACAAGGAGTGTGAGAGTTTTTATAGGAAGCTGTCACCTGTGTGATGGGGGCCGGGAGATGTAACACGGCCTGCTGGTTGAGATCTGCTTTAGGCCCAGATCCCTGTCTTTTTCAGAAGGATTTGGAAGTTAACAAAAGCAACAAATGCATCAACTGTTCTTGCACCATCACAGCCTTCGGTAAGGGAAGATACTGGCTGGGTCCAGGACTTATAGTTGGTCAGAATTCCTTGGCAAGAGGCTGTGTCCTCTGATCCAGTGTTTATGACGGACGCAAGAACAGAAGCGCACCTCTACAAAGGTGTTACATGGACACTTTGTCAAAATATTTTTGACTGAGAGACAAAATATGGAATGTTCTGTTTTTATTTTTGCTAAACTGAAAGCCCAATGCAGGGAGTGAGACTAGGGAATAGGGACAATTACTCAGGTCAAGCTTGGCCAGAGGCAGCATCGCTGGTCATTCCTAGCCAATTTTTTTTAGAGAACGACACTTAAATAAAATTTAAAAAAACCGGAGACAGCAGAATTATACTCCTTGTTACCCACTCCTTTTAAAATACCTCTGGAGGTTGTCCATTCTCCTTTGGTACCTAAGGAGTTCAGTAATAAATTCTGTTTAGAGTGTTGGATGGCAGGTTTGTAGAAATGGCCCAGATCCTGGTGTCATTGACACCAGAAGGGTTTAGGGCTTCACAGCAGTGGTGATTTACGTGCCAGTACTTTGCTGGCCACAGTAAGTGACAGAATGAGCTGAGGGTCAAGTTTCTAGAAGCTAACAGAGTCATGGCAGCAGGTCCAAGTTTAGAAATAAAAGTTGACCAGTGTCAAGATCTTTATGACACTATCAGACAATATAACACATTTTGAAACAGAATCCAGTGTATGTTTTCTCCTCCATGAAATCAGGACATCAGATGCTGGTTGCTAATATCCGGTATTAGAGGAGGACAGAATTATGGCCATGGAATAAAGCTACCTAGAACACAAAAAGAAATAAAAAAGGCAACATGCATGTCCAAAACAACCTGTCAGCTAACAAACACTTTGAGATAAAAATCTAGCAAATCATCTTATTTAATTAAAAATCTGGGAGTGTTTTGTTCTATCACGATGGGCACAGCAATAAATTATGAATTCGCAAACTCAGCACTGTTGACACTTTGGGCCAGATAATACTTTGTTGTGGTGGACTGTTCTGTGCATTGGAGGATGTTTAGCACATCCACAGCCTTCTACCCACCAGGAGCACCCCTAAGTTGTGACAATCAAAAAATGTCACCAGACATCTTTATATACCCCTTCTCTGTGGGGGCTGGGGCGGGTGGGTGGAAACTGCCTGCTGGTTGAGAACCACTGCAATAAATAGACACCTGCAAAAATGATCAGTTCTTTCTCAAAATTTGCTATGTGGGATTTTAAGACTAATCTACCCAGGGAATTTGATTTATTAAAGGACAGAATTATTAAGGTAAGTGTATGGGAATAATAAATGGCTTAATCACCATGTCTGTTTACTATGGAAATGCCTCACTGAGCAATTACAGATAAACTAGTGTCTTATTCTTTTTTTAAAAACCAGTTTATACCCATTATCTAACAGATGGTAAGTCAGTGAACCAGTTGCTTTGTGGGTATTAAGCAGGGAATCTATGGGCTCCTCCAAGTAGTAGACCCCTCTGACAGTTACTGAGAGCTGATGCCCACTTTACCTATGAGATGCTCAGTGCAGGCCAGCTCCCTTCATCCCATGCTCCCCCCACTGTACAACTCCCTCCATATGCCTGCTGCTTTCTCTTCTCTAACTAAGCTCTTCTCCCAGCCTTCTCCGTGGAACTGCAACTCTGCAGATATCTTGTGAGCTGGGATGCCAGCTGTTGTTGACTAGAACGGGCATCCTTAGCAGGAATAGGAGGCCTGGAGGGCAGAGCAGGTAGAAGGTACGCTGACAGCAACCAGCAGTGCTGCCCCTCTGCCTGCTGGCCTTCTTGGGGGCACTTTCTAGTTTCCTCTTTCATCAATGAGACAGCTAAGAAGCTGGATGCAGCTTGTGGAGCCAAGCAGGGATCCTGTCAGACATGACCAGAGGAACAGAGCTTCAAAGAAATCTGAGCAATCCCTGCTTCCTCATCTACAGGGTGAAATCCTCCCAGTACTCATTTCCTTTCCACTGATGGAGATTTAATGTAATTTCCTGAATGAAAGTTTTAAGAAATGCCACAGACAGAAAGTTCCCCTAAAAGTAACCTTTGACAAAACAAGCGGATTCCTCTTCCTCAGTGCTCGCAGTGGGTCCTGCGGTGGGTACAGGAACCTCCACCATGGTGGTCTGCCCTGGCCCCCATGGTCGGCCCATTTCAGCTGCAGATCAGCCTCCACACACCTTTAAATATGTTCTTTTTGTACCAGAAAGGGGAAGTTGTAGCAGCCAAAGGAGAGAGAAGAAAATGAAACAACCAAACCAATAAAACAGGGCTTTAAGATTGTCGTTCAATGTGCATCAGGTACTTGTTATTAAATCTACTGGATAAGCACTTATAAATAAAGAGCGGGAATCCCTCGCCCTGGTGACATTCCTTTGTTAGGAGTCGTCGTACAGAGGGTTGTTGTAGTTTCCCCAGGAGCCGTAGTCGTGGTCATCCAGGAGCCTTCCGTAGGTGGAATGCCTGGTGGAAAGAAGATGGCTATGGTTACTTGGAGAAGTTGCCCATCTGAAGACAGCCTAATGCCCTGCAGCTGAACTGGGGAGGCTCATGGGCACATGGAGAAAGCTGTGATGTTTCACCAGGACAACCTCCTGGCAACAGACCTACCAACCAGTCTACAAACATCCTGAAAGTTATGACTGATCAGCTGGGTGCCCAGATGGCACCTTCTGTTGAGATCAGCAGGGTCCTGTCTCTCTCCTTGACATCCAGTGCTGGAGAGAGAGAGGCCCATTTCCATGGCTGTTTAAAAAGCAGTAAAGGGAGAAAGGGAAGGCTGCCTTCCTGGCATTTGGACTTAGGTCCTGGACTTAATTTTTCCTGAAATAAGAATGCTATAACCACAGCTGCCTAAGGTTTATATAGTGTGTTACAGTCTACAACGTGCGTCTATGGTTTGTTTTCACTTGAGCCTCAAAATAAAGCCCTGGGGCAGTTATCTTTTTATCTTTATTTCTCCAGTGAGAAAAATAGGGCTCAAAGATGGGAGCCAAAGTCACCCAAGTGAGCCATGAGTCAAACCTCTACCTCCTGGATCTAAGTCCAGTGCTCTGGTCTCCGCTTCCCAGAGTCTGATTAGCACCTTAGTTCAATGGCAACGTGGGTTTAACAGGCTTTGGTGAGTCATTCTGGGAACCTGTCCCACAATTAATATTATTTCTATGAGAAACTGAAGTTAGATTGTTATCACTCCTCCCTTCAGACCTTTAAGTGGCTCTCATGAGAAGAAGCCAAAGTTATTACAAAAAGTTTGTGAAGCCCTACAGGATCTGGCCCTTGTTACTTTTCTGAGCACATCAGCTATTATTCCAGTTCTCCTTGTTCCCTCTGCTCCAACATGCTGGTCTTCTTGCTCTTACCCCTCATGACTGGCATATTCTTGCCTCAGAGCCTTTGCACTTACTGGTTCCCTCAGCTCAGAACAATTGTCCTCCAGAGCTCCACATGCTCATTCCCTCATCTTCTTCAAGTCTTTGTACAAAAGTCACTTTCTCAGTGAGGCTTTCCTTAAGAACTCCATTTAAACTTGCAACTCCCCTTCTCCCAGCACTCCCTGCTTTGTTTTTCTCATAGCTCTCATCACCTTCTAACATTCTATACTCAGATAATTCACTTACCTATTTTGCTATTACCTCTTTCCCCTAACTAGACCATAAATATGAATTATTTGCCTGTTTTTTTTTTGTTGTTGTTGTTTTTGTTCTTAGCTCCAACTCCAGAGGAATATCTAGCACATAGTTAGTCGTCAGTAAATGCTGGTGGAAGAAACTGATTGGAAAAAAAAATACACCCTGAATGGCCAATCTGTTTACAAATTGGGAGCTTTTTGGGAAGTATTATGATTTCATATTAAAACTAATGTCAGGACTGGGAAAACATCACAAAATGTGCATGTGGTACCTCTGAGGTTCATGCTAGCGTGTGAATTATTACACCTTGCCACTGGAAATCAGCTATGCTATATATAGTGCAGATAAACATGCCCAGTCCCCCTAATTTTTGTCTTAACTAGATATGAAAATTAAACAAAGTGGAATCTGAGAAGCACAGAAAGCATATGCTATACTAATATTTGTCGCTAAAATAATTGTTGTCACTTTATGAAGCTTATTACCATCTGCCAGGTATTTGAAAAGAGGTATCTATTGAAGAAAAACCAGACCCTTGATGTGCTGGTTTCAAACTCAGCCTTCAAAATCCGGATTTCTGTCCTGAAGGCTGGCTCAGCTGACCCAGTTATACACCTGGAAACTTGAGGATGTTCCACAATATGTTTTGTTTTCACTAAAGGTCCACATTCATTTCTGTGGGTGTGAGAGGGAAAGAGATCACACATAATACAACACTGATCTTCTGATTGACCTAACGGAGAGGCCAGTTTTGGTAACTAAGGTCACCAGCTACCCATTGCAAATATCCCCCCATGTTTTAAACTTCCAATTCCAATCAAATCCTTTAACAGGATGGTTGAAAGATGGAAGCTGTAGAATGGACAAGTGAAAATCTGGGGATAATAAGACTGGAGCTGAGCCTTAATTTCAGCATGACTTAGTGTTGTAAGCTTGGCCAATATCTACCTAATAAGCATGTTCCTTTATTGATAGGGCATTCCTGCCTCGCCTTTGCATGGTAACTTAACTTCTCACACCATTTTTATTTCTATCATATAATTTTATTCCCTTAAGATGGCAGTAGGACCAATGGATGTATGTCCTCAAATGTGTTTTTAACACCCTGTTTCTTCATCTATAAAATAGAGAAACTTAGAAAAAGTTGCATTAGGGTCATTGGGAGGATTAAATGAGGTAATGCATATAAAAGGCCTGGCACATAGTAAATGCACAATAGGTGTTGGCCCATATTGCTTTTTAATTTTTATTATAATGAAACTTACACAAGCCCATGGCAAATCTGTACATAGTAAAAAAAAGATGTTGAGTGAAAAGTGAGCCTCCCTCCCACCAGGAACTCCTGAAACTATGCCCTAGGCACATTTATAAGACCAACTTCTTATATTATTGTTATTTGAATTGTTAAAAATTATTATGGTGTTGGAATGAGGTTAGGGGATTAAAAATCTCTGGTCATCAGATTTTACTAATAATGGCTATTTTAGGTAAGCTTCTTTGATCAGAACTGTATCTGAATCTGCTGTATTAGAGGAGACATCTACTGCACACACAATAGTAAAATAAAGGAATAGATAGATCTTTCATTTTTCTCACTCTTCTCATTTGATTAAACAGTGAGTTAAGCAAAATATTGATAAATGAGGATAGCAAAACAAGAGATATAGATAATCCATATTTTGGAATGTACTTAACCAACTCATAGAACATGATAAATATATTAATGAGCCTTAACAAGAAGATTTGGGTGTGTTGAGAATCAAGCCAGGCTTATTTAAATCTGACCATATATAGAAAGAGTAAGACAAATGCATTTGTGTGTGTGTGTGTGTGTGTGAGAGAGAGAGAGAAAGAGAGAGAGAGAGAGAGAGAGAGAGAGAGAGAGAGAGAGAGAGAGAAAGAGAGAGAGAGAGAAGAGGAGAATAATTAATGATCCCTTTAAACTATTTCACTAGGTCAAAACTTCTTGCATCATGGCATGTTTTAAATGGAAATGGGAGAGGTTTTCAGATAGGCATTTGTGGAGTCTAAGAGGTGAAAAAGCTCCCATTCCTAAAATTTGGAAGCTAGTGCTCAGGGAACCTAGATGAGTTTTTCCATGTGATTTAATGGTAGAGCTGGTACTAAAACCTAGGTCTCCCCGTTCTAGAATGCAACACTGCTTCATCTCATTTCAATCTGAACTGCAGTCTGTACAAATGACATCATCGTCAGGTCAAAGCAGTTTTGTTTACTCAGTGTCTTAGTGAACACTGGCATGTGTCCAACATAGCTGTTTCTACTTGCTGTGCCTTGGCTCTCCTTAGATGGTAAACCTCTTGGGGACAGACTGTCTTATGTTTCTTCTTGTTTTCTGAACATCTAATAAGTTGCTCTTGATGCAGTGGTTCTTTTATAAATATTTGATGACAACTGCACATATTTAGTAGCACATACATAGTATATGTGGAGTTTGCTTGGGTGTTGCCAGCAGCGAGTTGTGTGGCGCGTGACAATTCATTGTACAATATACCTAACTGTGGCAAAGTGAAAGATCTCATTAAAGAACACAAAGGGTCAAAACTACTCCGTTGAGCTTAAATATAGGAAGAAGAAAGAATTAAAGCTAAATTTCTTCCATGTGATGACGTGGCTTTAAATTGCTCGGCACAGTGCTCACAGTCCCTGCTGATCAATGGCACTGTACTTAACGTCAATGTTACCTGACTGTATTGTATGGTTTAGTTAGCTAAGAGCAGAACACAGGGGACAAAACAGATGAATCCTTGTTGATGACCATTGGTACATGTGGTGGTGTCATTGGGGGTAGGGACCTTCTCCACAACAACAAAATGGTACCTATTTTAAGATAACTGTAGCATCAATACTTAATGGAAACTCAATTGTCTTTGAAAATGAATGAGGTTTTACTTTCCTGTGTTGAAACTAACATATTTAGAAAACACCGTCTCCTTTATAAGGGTCAACCACAATTCCCCATCAAGGCTCCAACTTCACTAACTTTGCTCTGCTCTTTAGTCCATTATTAGTGCTTACTATGTGCCAAAAAGAAGGGGTGTATAGATGAAGAAGACATGGCTTAGTGCTGTGAAACTTGCATCTCATTCGTTGTTAGTAATTAAGTCTTAGATTTTCATCATCCATTAGCAAAGCTAGATTGGTGCAGCTGTCACTGTCTCTCTCTCTCTCTCTCTCTTTTTTTTTTTTTCATTTGTGGCTTTCTTTGATTGTCATTTCCCTGTTTGGCTCCTTTCATTTAACAACCCATTGAAAACTTAGGTTTATCAGTCTCTCTTCTGGGGCCTGTAAAAGGGAACACCTGTCTATTTGTAAACAAGTTCAGAGTAACGAGGTAACTAGTGCAAGTATGTGGTTTCTATGACTTCCCATTGTCTAAACCTAGTTTCTCCTGATTTGGAGGAAACAAATACTGCTTCCCCTAAACTTTCCCACCCAGAATCATTCACTCAGGCAACAATGCTTATAAAGCAACAATTATATTCCAGGTACTGCCAGGGGCTTTATCTCCTTGTGGTGGAGGAGACTGGCAGAACACACGGTTCCAGCACAGGGAAGTGAGCGGTACAGAGGAGTTACGTGCAGCAAGGAACTCACCATGGGGAGGGTCGGGAGGAGACTTTCGAGGGGGTCCCTTTAGAGTTAGACAACCTAGAATCAGCCAGATAAAAAAGAGGTGGGCCAAATACCTCTGACAGGGATCAGTGTATTCAAAGCAACAGAGGCATGAAATAGCAGGGCAATCTATTTGGGAAACTCTAGAGTAAAGTGTGTGTTTGGAGTGCTAGCAGATGAGGGTAGATCAGGCCAGCAGCATTGGCATCACCTGTGAACTGGTGAGACATGCTCATGCACCGGCCCTACCCCAACCTACTGAAGAACCTATGGGAACGAGGCCCAGGAAACTGTGTTTCAGATAAACTCTCTCATTGATTCCTGTGCACACTAAAGGTTGAAGTAGCAGGTCAAGTCACTTAGACCTTCAAAATGCCAAATCTGATCTGAAAAAGACAACCTGTAGGTCACAGATTCTAGAACATCTTAGCCTTTACGACTGGCCGGAACTACTTTTTAAACCTCACGACAACCAGAAAGAATCCAGTTGTTTAAAATATAATTACCAGAAGACTTAAAGCAAAACAGGTGACTTCTAACAAGATGCCTTCCAAGAGAGGCCCTGTTGTGTCTATAAATCAGTATCACATTTATTTTTGTGAAGGGAACAGCCGTGTTGTCTGCCTAGGCTCCTAGCACACCTAATTATAGCAGCATCCACGTTGCTGGCGACAGCAGATACGGTCTCCTATGCAGAGGATTATCTTGTGGTTGAACGGTTTTGAGCCAATTTAAACAAAACAAAACCGACTTACCTCATTCTTCAATCATCACTAATTAAAGGCGCCCTTCTGCAAGAGGCAGGCAAGGCCTCTGCTTTCGTTTAAACTTGCAAACAAGCCTTGGAATAAAGACTTCTCAGAGATAGTTTCTATTTATGCACTATGACATGGATGCCACTTTATGGGCATTTAGGAAAAGCACTACTGAACCTGCCAAATGGAACATGAGAAAACTGAGCCGCTGTGCATCTCTCTCCTCCTAGGACTCCCCTTGCCTTTGATTTCCTGGTGCCTACTGACTGTTGGCAGTCACTGTTTTACTAAGCGCTCAAGTAGTAAGCATTTTTCTTTAAAGTATATTTTATTGATTATGTTACAGCATCGCAAATTTTTCCCCCTTTGCTCCCATCTGCCCGGTACTGCCCTTCCCTCCAGCAATCCCACCCCTCCTCAGTTCATGCCCATGGGTTGTACATGTAAGTTCTTTGGCTTCACCCTTTCCTATATTATTCAAAACTTCCTTATGTCTATTTTGCACCAACCAGTTATGCCTCTTAATCCCTGCACCATTTCCCCATTTCTCCGCCCCTTGCCAGCTGATAACCCTCCAAATGATTCCCCAAACCTATGATTCTGCTCCTATTCTGAGTTGCTTAGTTGGATTTTGTTTTTATTTTTTAGATTCAGCTGTTGATAGTTGTGAGTTTGTTGTCATTTTAATGTTCATAATTTTGATCTTTTTATTAACTAAATGCCTTTGACATTCCATATAATAGTTTGGTGATGATGAGTTCCTTAAGCTTTACCTTGTCTGGGAAGCACTTTATCTGCCCTTCCATTCTAAATGATAGCTTTGTTGGATAGAGAAATCTTGGTTGTAAGTCCTTGCTTTTCATCACCTTGAATATTGCTTGCCAGTCCCTTACGCCTGCAAAGTTTCTTTTCAGAAATCAGCTGAAAGTCTTATAGGCACCCCTTTGTAGGAAACTCTATGCTTTTCTCTTGCTGCTTTTAAGATTCTCTCTTTATCTTGAACCTCTGGCATTTTAATTATGATGTGTCTTGGTGTGGTCCTTTTTGGGTCTAGCTTGTTCGGGACTCTCTGTGCTTCCTGGACTTGTATGTCTATTTCCTTTGCCAAATTTGGGGAGTTTTCCTTTATTATTTTCTCACATAAGTTTTCAATTTCTTGCTCTTCCTCTTCTCCTTCTGGCACCCCTATGGTTTGGATGTCGGCATGTTTAAAGTTGTCCCAGAGGTTCCTAAGCCTCTCCTCATTTTTTTCAATTCTTGCTTTCTCATTCTGTACTGGTTGACTGTTTTTTTCTTTCTTATGTTCCAAATCATTGATTTGAATCCTGGTTTCCTTCCCTTCACCACTGGTATTGTGTGGATTTTCCTTTGTTTCATTTTGCATAGCTTTCACTTCTTCCCTTATGCGTTTCCAATACTTAAGGATATCTGTCAAGTCTGTGAGCATCTTTATCACCAGTGTTTTGAACTCTGTGTCTGTTAGGCTGGTTATCTCATGATTTGTTAGGTTGGCTATCTCCACGTTGCTTAGTTCTCCCACTGGAACCTTGATCCATTCCCCTTTTTGGGACGTACTCTTCTATCTCCTCAACTTGACAGGCTCCTGTGTTTATTTGCCTCTTTGTCTTAGGTAGAGCTGTTACACCTGTTATGTTGTAAGGGGCGGAGCCTTAGGTATTTGTCAGTACAAGGCAACTCATTTCACCACATTGTGGTGCTGTATGTTGGGGAGGGGTCTGAGAGGGAACAATGCTGCTTGCTCAGCACTTGCCCTTTTTTCAGGCAGTTCTCCCACTTTCGTATGGGACTGGTGATTCTCTAGCTGTTGCCTTGGTTGTTGTTCCCAGATTGCGTGGGTCTGCGGACATTCTAGGACCATGGAGGCCTTTCAAACAAGTGAATGCTGCTGAGAGACCAGCAGTTTCTTCCTGTGCCCCAACCCCCACTGGTTTGCACAGTCAGAAGCAATGAGGCTTGATTTTCCCTGGTGCTGGGATCGTGAACTTCGACGTCTTATCTGGGGCTGGGAACACTCTCCAGGTGTCTCGTCCATCTTAAAATGTGTGACTACGCTTTCCCCTGGTCTGCCGCCGCTGCCGCCACCGCCACCGCCACCACCACACTGTGTCCTCTCTGCCCTGGCTCCACCCCTCCTACCTGTCTGGATGAGTATTTCTTCTTTATATCTTTGTTTGTTGGACTTCCATGCAGCTCAATTTTCTGGAACTTCTCATTGTCTCTAGTTTTAAGGTAGGTAGTTGTATTTCTTCTTAGTTGTGGAGAGAGATGCGGCATGTCTGTCTAGGTTCCATTTTGGCCGGAAGTCCAGTAAGCATTATTTTAATGACAAGTGCAACAACAGCAGTTAGCCCTTCCATCACCCTCATCTCATACATGGCACTGTATGTTTCTTTGTAGCATAATTTAATCCTCGTAATCATCATGAGTTAGGTATTAGTTTGGTCCCATTTTACAAAGGAGGAAACTGTGCACAGAATGACTAATAAACTTGCCCCGGGGTACATGTTCTTAACCGCCATGCTATCTGGTCTCTCTGGGTACTCTCCATTTATTACTTGATCTTCAAAACAAGCTTGAAAGATAGGTTTCTTTTTATGAATATATGTATTTTTTAAAGTAAATTTCATTGATTATGTTATTATCGTTGTCCCAATATTTTTCCCTTTGCCCCCCTCTACCCAGCACCCCCTTCCTCCAGCAATCCCCTCACTTAGTTCATGTCTGTGGATCATGCATGCAAGTTCTTTGGCTTCACCCTTTCCTATACTATTCTTAACATCCCACTGTCTTTATTGTTCCTACCAATTATGGTTCTTAATCTCTGTCCCTTTTCCCCCTTTCTCCTCCTTGCCCCTCCAAATGATCCCCACACCTATGATTCTGTTCCTATTCTGGTTGTTTCCTTAGTTGCTTATTTTATTTTTAGCTCCAGTTGTTGATAGTTGTGAATTTATTTCCTTCTTAATGTTCATGGTTTTGATCTTTTTCTTAAAGAAGTCCCTTTAACATTTCATATAATAATGGCTTTAAAACTATCAGCTTGTTTCTCAAAAGAAACTCTGCAGGCAAGAAGGGACTGGCAAGCAGTATTCAATGTGATGAAAAGCAAGGACATACAACCAAGATTACTCTATCCAGAAAAGCTATCATTTAAAGTAGAAGGGCAGATAAAGTGTTTCCCAGACAAGGTAAAGTTAAAGGAGTTCATCATCACCAAGCCATTACTACAAGATAGGTATTATTAGCTCTATTTTTGCAGATGACCATATTAATGATCAAGGAGACTATAATTTGCCTGAATGGCAAATAGAACCTAATCACACTGCTGCTGGCTAAAACAGGGGTGGGGGTCGATAGATAACAGAGAAGAGCCCTGGAAGGTTCAGGGCAGTTCATTTCTAGAGGCCACAACCAAAAATGGCTTACATCTCAGAGATATGTGGTTCTCTAGGCAGGGGACACTGTGACAAAACCAGCGGTCATGGTTCCCAAAGAATAGAAGTATGAAAACAGGTAGCTAATGAGTTTACTGATGCCTTCAGAGGAAGGTAGAACTTGGGCGCAAAAGTGAAACTCTAAGATCCTGTCAGCAGAGCCTGCAAGGTGTGCCCTTTTTCTGGGTGTGAGGCTGCCCTCTCAAGTGTCATCTTCTTTTGCATTTGCAGGGAGCTAGCCTGTGTTTCAGTCTAGAAGCTAAGGTTCCCTCATGGATTGTGATTTCAGTTGCTTGGTACTCCAGCCAAGTGAGCTAAATGGCCACAGATGACAGATCTCTTGTGATGTTATTGTTCTCAGAAATCTAGGATGATAGGAATAAAATACAGCCAAGGCAAAACCCAGCCTTAGGTACACACACACACATGCATGCACACGCACATGCATGCACATGCACATCTGTCAGTTAAGCCAAATGTATTTTTGATGAATGATTAGCGGGGCTTTCCAAGAATCTAGCAAAACTTGAAGAGGTTTTAGCACAGCCTCTTTCTGTCATCATTTTGCCAAAATAATTAACAGATCAACAGAATGGGGTTTTCCATAGGGGGTTTTCAAACAGAGACCTGATCATTTTATTCACTCCTAAGTTTGTAGTGCCAAAGATGAAGAGCAACCCTTATACTACTGAGGTCCTGTCGGTATTTTAGAGGAAGGACCTATCTGGAGGAGAGAAACCATATCTAATTCAATTTCACCACTCACCACGTTTATCTAGTGTTGAGAATGCCTTGAGAAAATATAGTTTAAAATTTTAGAATAAAATGTTATACAATTTTAATCAGCACTCATTAGGACCCATTTAAATAGCCTCCTAACAAAAATGTCCAAACATAGTCAGTTCTGTGGTGGCAGGACTGGGTCTCATCACTGACGTGATCCCCCTGCTCCCATGCTCAGAGGGGTGCCTGGCATATGGCCAATACTTTGTAACTATCATCAAGCAACTGTTCTACTGTTGGGGACCCTTCCAGTTGACCACTTTGATGATGATGATGGCAGGGCTATGTTCTTGGGAAGCACTACCCAATGATCCTCTCAGCAATGTTATCAAAGAGTTAAATCATGGCCCTTGTTTTACAAGAGATGGAGGAGAGGATGAGTGAAGCCCCATGACATGCTCAGCTCACACTGGAACCTGCTCCCAAAGGTAGAGGTCCCCTGCTGGTGGGGTCTGAATTCTTCCTTAAACATTGCTCTAGACTGTCTATAGTTGGTGATAGGTTTGAGATGGTAAACTTGAATGTTTGCTTGAAGTCAGGAAAAGAGTCCTTATGTTAGTTCAACATCATTTTGGCAAGTGTGTGGCAAGAGGGAAGGAATCCTATTTCAAGCCACAGTCCAGTGGAGGTCATATTTTTGGTGACATTGCCTTTCAGAAACCCAGCAGTGATGATTCCAGAATGACTCTAAATTAATCTGTAGTTTTCTTTTTATGAGCATCCCCTCCAACTCAAAGAGAAACTTTTTTATAAAGTGGGAATGAGGTTCTTAGACTAGTTGATAAAAGCCAATTTAACTCACAATTAAAATACAGTATATCTGCAATAATAAACTAGTAATTAAACCAGATGAAAAAGTGCCATTCAGTAAGATATGATTCCTAAAATTAAGCCTGCTGCTCTAGGAAATATAGACTTAATGAAGAGAAAGATTTTTGCTTTTTGTTTTTAATATGAAGGAGTCGTAAGTATGCTTTTATAAAGGCTTTAAACACAGGTAATGCTGGCCCTTTAATTCCAATTTCTCTTCCAAGCCTGGCTTTCCTGTTCTTTGTACCTTAGATACAGGTGATATTGCAAGGCACTCTTATACTTGGTGCTATCATTTGGTTGATTTGGTACACATTTAGAACAAAAGGTGGAGGGAGATAAAAGGGAAGGAGTGGGGGAGAGTTCCCTGTGTTGGTCTGGGCAAGGTGACAGGAGTTGATGAGAGAGGCCAGGAGAGAGGGCAGCAAAGGTGATGTGTGCATGGGGATGAGAAATGGAATACATGAGCTCCACATGGGGAACTAGGACATGAGGGAAGGACAGGGTGCACATGCCCCTTGAAGAAGAAGCACAGCTGTGTGAAGAGAAGTCGGTCAGGAGTGTACGTGTGTGCACACAGCAGTGCCCGAGTGACTGCGTATACTCATGTTCAGTTATTCACTTATTCAATTTTTTAAGCATCATCTTTGTGCTCAGCACTACCTCATAGATAAAGCCTGGGTCCTTGTGGCGCTTACATATTTGTTGGGAAGAGACATCAAACAAATACATAAAAAGCAAATGAAATAGTAGACAATGATATAACAGCCAGCATAAAAATAAGAAAATTAATGACAGGAGTCAAACTGGAAGGAAAGTTCCGGAGGGTGGGACATGAAAGCCACACACGAGGAAGAGGTAGAAGGAAAGAATTTCAGGGAGAGAGACCAAGAAGAGCCAAGGGCTTGGAGAGAAAACAAGCTGTGCATTTTGTAAGCACTGGCCAGAAAGCAAGTGGTCACAAAGGAGAGACAGATGTGATGAGGGAGAAGAGGTGGGCAGGGGTGGATCCCTGAATGAGTTCAAGGGCCAACCTGAGAGATTAGGATTTAATTCCAAGCTCCAGGGAAGCCACTGGGGACTTTTAAGGGAGGGAGTGATAGGGTCAGAGGAACATCTGTAAAGATGGCTCTGGCTGTTGGGAGACAAACATCAAGGAGTGGCTGTGTTCACCCTGGTGGCACGTGTCCTTCTGTCCTTTTTTAGGCACACTGCACAGGCTGGCAAATAAGACTGTCACTTGTCACTTGGCATTTTACAGCTGGAAGGACATTCAGGGTGAGTAATGTGGTTCTGAGATTTTGGGATTTCATAGAGCAGCAGACAAGAAAAGTGGAGGCTCACAGGGTTTTCCTACTTTCTATTTGGCTCAAAAAGGTAAAAACTCAGCAACCATCTGTGATGACCTTCGTTTCACTAACAAAAGATATTTTAAAACAATAAACATAAGGCCATAATTTCGGGGGTGGGGTGGGGGTGGGGACAGTTTTATGGAAAACACTACACATTTCTTTATTTTCAGCATTTTGCTTTAGTACCTGTGAAAACTTCCTTACAGACTGGATACAAGCCCAGACATCAGTGTTCAGAAGTTCAGTATTTAGGCACCACTGAGCCACCCCTGTCCCCCATTTCACAGATGAGACAACTTGAGGGTCAGGAGTCATGTGGCTCCTCCGTCAGTGTGGGGAGGTGAGTTAAGGGCAGCGAGGTGAGGCCTCAGTCTCCTGATCCAGGTTCATCCTCGTTCCATTACATCATCATGCTGTGTATTTCAGCTCATTTCCTCTGCTTCGCCAAGGTTCAGACACTGTAGCATCTATTCCTGTCCATTGTGGAGAACACTGGCCATCTTCACTTTCCTGCCAATATACCTGAGAGCTATGATACTGATTAAGAAACAAGCTTTCAGCAGAACAACTCTCAGCCTAGAGCCCAACCAAATGGAATCCTTTTCTTTATAAAAAAGAGTGAGGTCTCACCTGATCTTCAGATACGCTGTAATTGCAAACACCAACAGCACCATGGCAATGACAGCCACCGTGATGGTGGCGATGCTGCCTGTGGAGGGAGAGAGGCACAGGAGAGATGAGAAAGGTATTCATTGCAGATCCTTTTGCATAGAAGTCAGACTGAGAACAAAACTAAGGGTCTTAATTCTATTGCCAAAATGCTTTTCATGCTAGGTGAGGTTTTGATAAATGGCCGATACTATTCCCTCACTTATCGCGGGTATTACGTTCCAGACCCCCTGCAAAGTAGGAACCTTACATTTATTCTACACTCTTAAACCTGTGTAGCTTTAACAACATACATATACAGTACTGCAAAATCACGCGATATAGCAAAAATTCATGATAAATAATTAAATATAATATTTTTAGAAATCCCACAATACAGTGAGGCCAAGTAAGTGAACCACAATATAGCGAGGGACTACTGTATTTGTAAGATCATTTGGCTGGCCTGGTGATCAAAGAACAGTCCACAGTAATATTTGATTATCTTTTAAATAATGGCACCAATTTGTTGTTGTTGCTGTTGTTCACAGGGATAGAGGGTTCAAAATGTCCTGAAATCCTATTTTCTTCTTTTGTAAGCTCTGGTTCCTCTTTCTATTATTTGCAAAATATTGGGAGACTTAGGATGTTTTATTCAAGGGTTACTACAAACTAATGTGATTGGTTTTTAAACAAACCAGAATCACACAGCTATATTATTCATGTCCACGTCAAAAGGATCATCTTGGTAGGAGATGCACTGATCTTAATGATGCCATCAAATCAAAGCATTTTTAAAAATTCCTCATTGGGAAGTGTGTCCAGTTTTCATCCTTGAAAGGTAAATCTGATTTTGTAGAGAATAAAGTCAAATTTGGTGTAAAAATAAGGTCAAGTCTGGTAGGTAACAGTATTTTTTGTTTGCAGAATTAATCTGGTGCAATTACAAAGTAATATGAATGTTTTATTGTGTAGTTTGAAATCCAGCTCCAAAGGCAACTATTAATGAACAGTTAAAAAATAGAACAACCTTTGAGCATGTAGCCTTGGAAGAATTACCACACTGCTTCCAAAGACTACCACTTTGAAGCACAACACTCTTTTTGTGTGAGCTTTGGACTAATAATGTATGTACTTTAGTTTTATTTCACCTTAGAAATGCCAAGAATAAATCGAGCTCTTGTCCTCTATAGTTAAAGTGACTTCTTGGCACTAATGCAGATGTTAGGGACCCCATTTACTCTTTCAGACCACTGGGAAATTATTTACTACTTCAACAGATGAATAGGACTCTGAGACACATTGGAAAGAGCATCAGAGATGTGGAGTCTGAATATGTAAATTCAAGTGTGGTTCCCCTCTGATTAGTGGTGTTGACCACGAGATATTTAACCCTGTCCACTCGTATACTACTCACCTGCAGTGACAGAGAAAGAAGAGCTGCTCTGCTCTTGCCCACGATTTTCATAGGATTAAATGAGATGCCCTGTGGGCCAAGCTAAAGTCCTCTCCAAATGTACCATGCTGGACTGGTGCCCATCTGTCCTGAACTAGGTCTCAAAGGTGACAGATCAGCCCCACATATGTGGAGCTTTATTACTGTAGATTATTTTGCCATTTCTCCTTTTATTTTTCCCACCTTTAGTATATTGTTCTTATTAGCCCTTCCACCAAAGGAATTAGAGTAGAGCTAAAAAACAAATCAGTCTACTAATTAACTCGTTACTCCCCAAAAGTTCTGGGTGAAAGAAGGCTATGTCAGATATCCATGCCTATAAATTCTAAAAGAGAGCCCAAAAGGTTCATTGCTAGCATAGAGACTAAACCCAGAGCTACACAGATTGGTTGTATTGCACCATTTCAGAGCTTTCACACTTCTGGACACTCACATGCCCATCTCCTTGCTCCTGGAATCCCTTAGAGCAGGATAGGTATAATTCTTAGAACATCCCCCCCCCCTTTTTTTCCATTGTCAAGATGGAATTATGGCACCAAATGCTCAAATGTGCAGACTGTATCAAAAAGAGAAAGTTTGAAGTCAGATTCCCCTTATGAAAAGCTCCTACGTTGAATGACTGCACTTAGCTTCCCAGCCTCCAAACTGTGATGAAATTACAACAATCCAAAGTTCACGGAAACTTCTTGACAGCTCTTTTAAGAGTTAGTGAGAGGAGTTATTACTGCAAGGTAAGTTGTTGGGAGTATTTCAAGCTTCAAAAAGATACAGTGATTGCAATTAGGAACATTTAAAAAACTGACCTTTTAATTCATTTCTTTAAAAAAAATGGGATATAGTTGATTTCTCTATAACTTCTTTCTTGTCCCAGGGATAGTTTAATATAGGAAATTGTAGGTCTGACCTTTTTCAAGGTTTCTTCCCTAACTCTGAGCAGTTGCATCTCTTCCAATTCTGTATTTACTGAATTTATTTATATACCACTTCTTTCTAAAGATAAATCAGGCAGTTCCCCAACTAAAGTGCTGTTCTTTCTTTTAAAAAACATCATGTGATAGAGTGATTTGGTTCTCCTCGGTGTGACTGGTGGCTGTCCAGCTCTCAGTTAACCCCAGTCTTCCAATGGGGTTCCTTAAGCCCACCTTTTCTTGGTCATAGATAGGCTGAGTGACCAGAGCTGAAATTAGCAGGTGATTTTCCAGTTGATGGGTCCTTGAGGGCAGCTGAGCAAAGGGGCACTTTTGAGGGTTGGCAGTGCCCATTATGAGGCCAAAACATGTCAGGGAAAATTGTACTTTGGACCATCTTATTAACTATTCTGCCACCTTCTGGCTCTTTTCAGAGGGTGCCAGCCTTGGTAGCAAGGGTCCTCTGGAACTAGAAGACCTTTAGCAGACCCCTAGCCTAGGATGGCTTGTGTCCTGAACTTCCTGTCACCTCCACAGCAGTTGCTACTTTCAGAAGCAGCTGGGAACCTCACCCTGGGAAGTTCCACCCCTCAGGGCATTAAGGCTGAACATATGAGGGGGTGGCTGAGCCAACATTAGCACAACTTTATATGGTAACAGAAAAGGCTTTAATTTCCTCTTTGTGAAAACGAATGTCATTTCCTACTGTATTCTGTTTAAACTAAACTGGAATTCCCCTTCTCCTTCTACTCTTTATTTTTTCAAGGTGGGGCAGGGAAGGAGAACATGAGGAAGGTGTAGCTGGGGCAGGGGCAGCTTTGCCCTGTGAAGGAAGCTGTGGATACTCGGTGGGTAGTGCACTGGCTAGTGGGGTGGCATGGTGGCTGGCATTACGGTTCTTCCTCATTGGGATCTGAAGTTATAAACTGAATGTGACTCACTCTGTAAAGCCCAGGAGCCAGAAGAAATTAAGAGAGGTTTGGAGTAAATTTATCTGTGTATTTCGTAATCCAAGATACAAGAACATTCCACTGTGCTAGCACATTCCACTATGCCAACATGTTCTGCCTGCCCAGGAGGCTGTCGAAGATCCATGAGCCAAAGCTTTCTTGAATTTGGGCCTCTCTGAGGCTGGGATTCTCAGGGTGCCATTTTACCACTTTCATAATAACCCAAAACAACAATAAGAACAAAACCAGCATAGACTGGAGAATAATCTATGCTACATTTGTGGATGATGACTTTGGGCTGGCACTGTGCCAAGGAGTTTACAGCCATCATCTCATTTCATTCTCTTTATGAGCTGAGTAGAATTATTCCCACTTTATGGTTGAGCAAGTTAAGACTTGGTGAGATTACAGACTTGATTCAAGTTTTATACTCTGGTAAATGATTAAGCTAACATTTGAACCCAGAACTATTCCATTCCAGGGTTTGCATTGGTATACTGGTTACTTTCTAGCCCTTTTCTCAGCTTGCGCAACACCTACTCTTTCTCTCTGACAACTTTAAGAAGCTTTTCTGACACCCCCAAGCAGAGGCGGATTAAGGTCGCTTGAGGCCCCGGGCGCAGAAGAAAATATTGGGCCCCTTAAAAAAAAGAGAGACAGGGAAAATAAAAATACATGT
Source organism: Furipterus horrens (assembly GCF_987537825.1). Taxonomy (NCBI): domain Eukaryota; kingdom Metazoa; phylum Chordata; class Mammalia; order Chiroptera; family Furipteridae; genus Furipterus; species Furipterus horrens. The sequence goes on from NW_028327172.1 coordinate 170,435,056, forward strand.
TAACCATATTTTTAAATAAAAAAGTGTAAAGTTGGGGTTTTGCGGGCCCTTCAGAAGTCGGGGCCCAGGGTGCATGCCCTGTGCACCCACCGTTAAATCTGCCTCTGCCCCCAAGCAAATCACAGGGTTGCTGTGTGTGTTAGCTCTTCGTATCTGCTTCTTTCCACCGTTCTGGGTCGAGCTTCCCCAGGAAGATCCTAATCATCTTCATGTTGCAATTCTTCCCCCTTTTACCACACTCTTAGCCCCAACTACAGTCTCTACCCCACAGTGGGTACTTAACTCACTCAATGTCAAACAAATAAATGTAATATGGACACACAAAAAAAGAAGATAACTGGCAGTTTTTGAGCTCAGTCACTGTGCTAAGAAAGTGCCCACAGCATCAGTTTCCTCTCCTATCTATCATGGGGTCCCCAACTCCAGGTCGTACCTGAGTATCTATGTATTCCTATGACTCTACAGTTATGGTCCAACCACTGCAGCACACGTTTTTGAGTCTCTGTGGATGATGGAGCCAGAGGAGAGTTATTTTAGCAATTACTTTCTGGATACAGTGTATACTCTCAGATGGTCATGCTTCTTTCTGATCAGACCTGGTCAGATTACTCAAGGGAGGAGGTTGACCTGGAGGTCATCTCTTGACCTGCTTTGACTCTGTTCTGTGCCCTGTGCAGTCCTGGGATAAACTGTGGCATAATTATAAGGTATATATCTCCCCATATCTGCCTCTCCCACCACAGATACACCCCCCCTCTTTGTTACACACCTGTTAGCCCTTCACAGACACAGAAAGTCTCCCAAACTCAGAAGGGGCTCTCCTGTCCAAACTACCTCTCCCTCGTGTGACCTAAATGTGCCCTTCTGTCTTCCTGGGCTTAGCAATATTCCTAATTCTTCAAATGTTCCTCTAGGGACTCTTCCCACTGAGGCATTTTCTTTTTTCCTCACTTAAACATGAAAGAAATGTTTTATCTGACCTCTTTGGCAGGATACTTGCCAGTCATATCCAAAATGACAATGTTCGGTTATGATGGGGTGAACCCGAACAACATCTGAAAGAAAGCACTTTACTAGGCTCTTTTAGGTTTTTATTTATTTATTTTTAAGTTTTTAATAGTAGGATGATGTATTTTTATTTTTAAATCTATGAACTAGTTAGTGGACAATATTTTAATAATCTGGCATATTAAATTACAAAGTAACATTTAGCAAAATTTTGCTTTACAGATTCACTCTTTTAGAATGACAGGAAATATGTAAAACTTAGATGGCATATTCAGACAAATGCCCTTTTCCGTTCCTCAAAATAAAAGCTTTAAAAAGCACAGTATAACAGTCATAGGTATGAAGGCACTGCGTAACTCTATAGCTGATGTTCTGCTTAGCAGCAAGAATAATGAGAATATCCTACCCTTAATTTAATGGAGCATAAGAAACTTTTTGAGGAAGCATCTAGCTCTCCTCAAATGAAAAGAACTTTTAGGCTCAGTTAGTTAATGAATTCCTTTCCAAGATTGCTTTTAAAAAACTTATCTTGAAAAGCTATCTAGAATGTGCCTACTACAAATATGCCTAATCCTCTTCTGCATGAGTGCTAGAGGATATGGAGAAGTGTACACATATGTGAGAAATATACATGTTTCCAAGATTAGAAACTTATCTGTTATGATAAAGCTAAATATACCTTCCCAAATCCACTGTGTTTATGTAAATGCTGCCAACAGATGATCTACGTAAACAATGTTGAGAAGTTTATAGCAATTTATAAATCTAAGAACAGGTCTAAGTCATTATACTCCCCTATTAAACTCAGTGAGTTTGTATTTCTCTGGGCAGGTTGAATTCACTGGATAATAATGATGTATAATTCAGGGAGAGTTCCGATGTCCTCAACTGTTATAAAAACAAAAACCATAACCAGAGGACTTTATAAACGATTAGCCACATTTGTTATTATCTTAGAAACCAAATTGAATGCTATCTAACAATATGTGAACTATAGTAGAAGCCATAGGAGGCTTCGGCTGGCCTGGAAAATCAGATCCTAAAGTTCCTGGTAGTATATAGCGGACTTCAGATCCCTTCTTTAAGGACATATAAAAAAATAATGGAAATTCACCTTTAAATTAAACCAAACTATATGTTATTACAGGAAGAAACATTTTATGAAGTGAACTTTGTTTTTTAGAAGACCAGTAAATGAGTGGTTCAAAGATTATTGTCCAGGAGGCTAAGAAATCCTTATAACCTAGTCTAATGATTTGTATTTCTTTATAAGTGCTTTAATTACATATAGAGGAAAATAAAATAATATATATGGTTTATAAGATTAGTTTCAGAACCAATGAAATAACACAGAGAAAAATTATTTAAAAATAGTTGTATTTCTATTCCAGAAGTTACTCGAATACTGGTTTTCTTATAAACTTTCTATAGAACATTTTTAAAACAAATTCTTCACATTGTGTCTGTGACTGTGACTTACAAAACTTCAGGGAAATAGTTCTATGTGTTTTTATAGCTTAATTTGTACTAAAGGGATGGCAGATAGTCACATGCAGTCCATGTGGAATTCAAACATGACATTTAGTGAGTTTCTGACGTGGGCTATCCCTTTGATGCTGAAGGTAATGCGTTTGTAGGAAGATGTGATTGTAGATTTAGATTACTGCTCTTTGCGTCTTCCAGTGTTTTCCGTGTTATCTTCCTAATTAATGTGGACTCTTGTGACTCTGCGATTAGATGCCAAAATGTTTCTTTGAAGCTCAGAAAAGTCTGGTTTTACTTGTGGATTTCCCCTTAATTCTGTCAGTATATTCATTATTTACATACTAGCCAACTCTAGTAAATTCTTGACCTCGATAGGTGCATGTGATTAGCACAACTATTACATCTACTGCATCTGCCCCTGGAATGAGCCTTGGATTAGGTGTATCAGCCTGAGATACAAATATTTGCCTTCCTGCAGGCACAGGGCCCACGAAATGAGTCTAATATGATCCTTCACATTCTGCAGAGCCCACATAGGTGATTTTTCATTCCAAGTCTTCAGGCAGGTCCTCAATGTACTCAGAAGTGACCTTGAACTGGAATGTGTGCTAGAAAGGAGAAGGGTTATCTAGCACTACCACACTGTTCACCTGAACCTTTGCCATATTGTGAAAAGCATGCAAACAATGGGAATGGGGGCTTGTTGTGGCACAATAAGGCCCAGCACATGGCTGCTGGGGAGAGTGCAGACCCCACCCAAGTGCAGGCCTGGGGTTTTGTAGTGGTCCTACACTCTCTGAAAAAGTTGCTACTGCTCTGAGATAGCGGGAACAGAGGATTGATGGTGGGAAGTTTGCAGGGGTGACGAAAAGGAAGTGTCTTGCTCCTCTCTGTAGATGGCTCCTGAACCACATTCTCCTTGGAAATTCCACAGTCAGCTTATTTAGAATGCACGAGTAAGGACAATCCTTTGACCAAGTTCCTGGGTCTGTGCGCATCTGATCTATTTTGAGAAGAGTCTTTAACAATGCTCCTGACTATTTTTTAATATTCTTGCTTTTTTCTTTCCTCTTTCTGGTCCAGAGAGTATGTACAAAATGGAGAATAAGAACAAGTGGCCATTTTGGAGTGTGTGGTGGCTCCTTCAGTCAAGGTCACCCAGAGGAAAGGAGCACTTTGTCTCAAAGGAATTTTTTCTCTTTAAAGGCATGCGTCTATGCATGTTCTGGAGGAACGAAGGGTCGACTGGTGAGAAAAGGGGGTTGAAGGTTAGAACTCTGTGTGTGCCCGAATCTCTATTATGCTAGGAGAAGCCTCCTCCATCTTTACTGCAATAGTCTCCCTTTGCAACTCCTTCCTCCAAACAATGATGATGATAGTAGTAACAGAGTTACAGATAACAACAATGATAGCCACAGACACTTTCTTGTTACTTATCCTGTTCTAGGGACTGTTCTATGACCTCCAGTTATTTCAATTAATGTAAATCTCCATGAGGTAGGTAACCTTGTTATGTTCATTTTACAAATGAGGAAACTGAGGCACAGAGACACTAAAGGCCAAGAACCACATGGCTGGTAATTAGAAGAAGTGGGACACAGGTCAGACTCCAGAGTCCATGCTGTTACCCACGTGGCTCTCCTTCCACTCTGGGCTCTAGTGATAGCTCAGCGTCTCCTTGTGGTTAAAACCTGCTGGTCTGGTACAATCTCTGTCTGCCTTCTGTTGGCTGTCTGGAAACTAGGCCTAATTTGGGGCTGGGTGATGACTTGGGTCTTCTTGCAGTTATGGGTGAAGGTGGGTCAAAGTTCAATAATTTAGATTAATTGGGAGAAAGACTATTTAGAAACAGATGATAATCACACAACAGTGGCCTAAGATGGCCCATATCATTGGTTTCTAGCATGTATTGTGGTCCAAAATCACTGCCAAGGGTGATGCCAAATGCTGTGTATTACAGTGTATTAAATAACTCAGGATCTGTTGTTTTTTGTTTTTTTGTTCTTTTGCTTTGCATTGTGTATGCACACATGTGTAGGCTGTGATATGGGGGAGAAACAGCGAAAGAGAAAGTCTCCGTTTTTGGATACCACTAACTAGGTGGATCCTAATTTTAGCATTATTGAAGGTTGCTTTGACTTCTGGCCTTGAAAGCTGCTTAAATTTTACTCCTGTTTTCTTCCCACTCTACCTCACACCAGGGGAAGCTAAGCTTCTCTCTCTCTGACCCCAAATTAATGCCACAAGCTTCTCCTAAATGAACTCCAAAGGCTCCTCTGGAGTGAGGACAGTGTAGGGTGTAGAGAGGTAACAGGCCAGAGCGTTGAGGTCTCATCGCCCAGCTGCAGAGACTAGTGTCAGGCCTGGGACCCATATAGGGGAGTGTAGGACTGGATGGACAGACAGGTAACGTGGGTGGTACCACACTCTGCATTTTTGCCTCTAACTAGACGTGTGTGTATTTGTGTTCGTGTATGTATCTATAAAAGCTGGAGCAGTCTTACTGACATGTGTTGCTGGGGGTAGTTATGCATGTACATACAACAAGATAAAGATGTATGAAATACACTGTTATACTAATGGTTTTATGTGAACATGTTCCACCTCCTCTAGACTGAAAGTCCCTGAAAACCAGGGGTACCAAGGAGACTTCTTTATTTGTGTAGGCACAAAGTAAGAAATCCACAAAATAACTGATTTCTTCTAAAAGTGTAGTTACTTTTTTAATTGAACTTTTTTAGTAAAGATGCAAAAATAAAACTTCTTTATAAGATATACAGCTTGCATACAAATATGCTACAGAAATATTTTTAATTAAGACAACCTAGTTTGTCTCAGTAAATTAGTCCTTCTCCCCACTGCCTATCCCCCCAAATCTTTAAATCATTGAAGGATCACTTAGTCATCCTTTATACAGAGTGGCAGAGATAAACTTTATCAAAATGAGCCAAATATTATTGGAACCAGAATCTTTTACCTCATGTTTATATTCTTACCTAAAAACTAGTTAATGGGTGAACTTGGTCAATGAGCAGACTCAGGATTCAAACTTTGGGGCAGGATCCCCAGTATCTATACTTTTCCACTTCCTGTAATCAGGGGACCTGATTTGGGGACTGGCTTTACTTTTATCTAAGAGCATTTTACCTACATAGGTAGCATAGTTAAAAATGTATACAAAAATATAAATCTCTGGACTTTCCCCCGCAAGTGCTCGTTTTCTCCCCCTGCATTTCTCTCTCATGTGGGAATATCAGCTGTACTTTAAGGACACAGGGAGCTCAGGTGTGCAATTAATGCAACCTGGGGCACCCACGCCAGCCCAGTCCCTGGTTATCACGATTTTAAAGTTCCTCCACTTCGCTTACAATTACAATCTTTGCCAACACAAATAAGGCTTCTTTCCCACCTGGAATTTATTATAACTACCTATTTAGGTCACCCTGTCCCAGCTCTCCTTTGACACCTGTAATGTGTGAACTGGACTGGATTTCTAAGAATAGAAAAAGGGGAGCCTCATTTGTTTTCCCTTAGCGTTAGGACAAGCCCTTGACTGAACAGTAGCCCCAGGTCAGTGTCAGGGAGTGTTCCTCTCCTTCAGTTGGCCTGAAGGCACTGTCCAGACCTAAGGGAGCCTGTAGGGAAGGAGAATTCCCCTTGAAACATGGTCACCACTCCATCTGAATGCTATTAACGGACTCTCCTCAAAGACAGCTCCAAATTCAGTCTTGGCTTAACGACAGTTCCCAGGGGACATCTGTAGTATTGTGCCAAGAACAGTAATGGAAACATTAGGAAAAGCAATCCTGGTCATAAATGTCACAGAAGCCATCATGACTATGGCTAGGCAGAGCTGGTTGGATATTTCCATTTTGGAGTTTAGGAAATAAAGCAGTTTTTAAAAAATCTGCTTACCTGGTTAGTAGGCAGAGATAGGACTCAACCATGGAGGCTGGGTTCCCCCGGTCTATGCTTTTCTGCTTTCTGTGATGAGAAGACCTGTCTTGGAGACTGGCTTAATAAACACATTAACTGAAGAGTTTTGGGCAAGTCACTTTGTACTCCCAGACTCCATGGCCTCATTTGGGTCCCTCTCACTACCTGTGAATCCCCATTCAGTCATTCACACAGCTGATGTTTACTGGGTGCTGAACTTGATGAAACACTTGCTTCCTTAAAGAGTGCTTTTACAAATTAGCATATTTTAAATGCTTTGTCCATCAAGAACGCAATACAAAGGTCCCACTTAAATTATGGGCACCTCTTACCCACAAAACTCTAAGGCCAGGAAAGAACCTTGAATCCAGAGGAGATTTGAGCCAACCTGGGTATTAGAAATGAGTGAGGATCTCAAGTTCAAGTTTTTCTTTCAGCAAGATCATGACCAATGGAGTAATGTAATTTTATTGTTGAGACAAAATTCTAAGATTCATTGACTCTAATCTCTTTATTTTACAGATGTTAAAATGAAAGTCTATAGAGATTAAGAGATTTGGTTGAGATCACAGTCCATTAGTGACAGAATTAGGACTAAAACTCAGACCTTTTGATATCTGATTTGCATCCCTTTAAATTCCCTACCCCTTGGTCTCATCCCAAGTAAAAGCCATAAAACACTGGTAGCTGAGGCAGTAAACAAGGACAATGCACCAGCCTCAACTTCAGGGCAACGTTTCCAAAATTCAGACATCTCCATACCACTCTCACATTTTTTTTTGCCATGTCCACACCACTTGTATTTTCTTAATGTCTGTCTTTAAATCAAGTCATTGTTTTTCTTTAGATACTACATATAGCCTTACCCTGAGCAAAAAATAGCTATGAAATCATAAATTTAACATTTTGTTTTATTCTTTTCTAAAATTCACATGAAAACAAAATCAGTTTCTATTAGAATAAACAAGTTCATCATTTTGCATACTACTCACGTAGAACACTGCTCCCAGGAAAACAAGATTCACAAAGGGGCTGGAGGGGGGGGGCAGGAGAAGCTGGGCTGGGGGTAAATAAGCTGCCCCCAGAGACCCTGGAAGAGGCCAGGAAGAATGGGGGTAAAAAGTTGGGACCAGCAGTGCCAGTGTCAACACCTGCCACTGGTCCAGGAAATGTGGTCGCTTCATGAATCCTGCTTCTTGGTGGAGGCCAAAACTGAAGAAAATGTAGCACAGGAGGGACGACTGTCCTGACTCAGCCTCTCCCAGGAGTAGCAGTGCAGACTTGAACAAAGACTTCACTTCTAGGTTCACGATGTTAAGAGTCTGTCCCTTGACATGCTCCATGTCAGTTTCTGCCCCTTCCATACCTCTCCTGTAGGACATATTCGCAGTGCCTGGTATTATTAGCCTATCACAACTATTTCAAAATTACTTTCTATAATGAATGTCAGCCTGTGCTGAATTATAACTTCTACTGGGCTAAGAAAAGCACACCTGGACACAGGTGGGAATCTCAAGACTGTATCAGCCCTATTCCAGATCTGCTGGGGATGGAGAGGAGGGCAGGGTTGGAGAGATTATTGGAGCATAAGTGAAAAAAAAAAAACCAACACAGAGAATCCTCTCTATTGTTTGTCCTGGATGAGGAGAACTTCCTTGCTCTTCTGAAAATTCATATCTATAGCATGAGTGAATTGGCTGTGTCAAGTTAGGTCATCTAAATAAATGCCTTGGCTGAAGAACAGATACTTCTATTCAAAAGTCAAGTCAAGAGGGAAAAAGATCCCTGAATCTCTCAACTTTCTGAGTATCCTTAATGCAATTAATATTGAAGTTATACAAAAAATCATCCTCGGGTATTTTCAGTTCGGAACAACCAGCTGCATGGCAGCGGGCAGAGGAGGTATGTGTAGGCCGAGAAGTCAGCCTTCTACAGCATCTGGCTTTCAGCATTAAGGGCCAGATTGGGGATCTCAACTCTGAAGTCATCTCTTTGTGACTGTCACATTGAGGCAAATAGTGTATCGCAGGAAGCATGCCACTGTCTTGCTTAAGAGCTGCCATTTATCTGCATGAACACTGAAACAGGCTTTGGTTTTTGGTACCTCCTCCTCTCTCTCTCTAGTATTGCAGTGATGAAAAGGAGGCATGGTCATGGATCAAACAATTCTGTGGGGAGAAGTTGGCATGTGCCCTTTGCGAGACTCATCCAGTCTGCAGGTGAAGGCTCTGAAGGCTCAGATTTCTTTGGTGTTCACCAGTCTTACCAAGTAAGACCTTCCACACTGGTATTTTCTTGGTTCAGAGGACATGAGCGAGAAGGAAGGGAAATACGTCTCAGAGCCTGAGACAGTCTTAATGCCGTTTGCTAAGTGGTATGCAAATTTATCATTTTAATTATGGAACACATGTGGAGCAGAGTCAGTTTCAGATCACCTGTCCTAACACCGTGGCCAAGGGCAGTGACATCAGTATAATTATTGCAGCCCAAGGACTCAGGGATCTTTGTGGAACAATTAGTTCATTTAGCCTTGCCTCCGTGTAATTAATCACCAAGGCCAGGCAGGAACCTGCTCTTGGATACTATATTTTACCAAGTTTTAATTTCTTCCAGACTCAGGCCCCCATGGTTTTAGAGTTAAAAACTCCGTAAAGAAAATAATTCCTGAATTTTGATGCCAGTTAAGGGAAGAGGGCAACCTGTAGCTCTACCTGGCATCCTTAGGGGCAAGTGGGGCCTAGGCCAAGCACTATAGCTCAGTCTTTGTGTCCTCCCTCCGCCAAGATTTCTTTCCTGCCAGCTGGAAATCTCTAGTTATTTGCACTCTTTAACCCTTTGCTTTGGATTTCCCAAGTTTCATGAAGGCATTACTATTACAAATGTGAATGTAGTTATTTTTTTTCTTTCACACTTTTTGGATTATCCTTTTCTGTATTGTGTTCTTGGTCGGTGCTTATATAGACCTTTATTACCTAATACTTATACTAATAATCCTTTTGGGAGTTTTAAAATGCTTTACAAACACTGAGTTTTCTTTTTCAAGTTAAGAAAATCAAAGTGTAGAAGAGTCAACTGTTACTGGTATCCGCACCAAGAATTAGAGAGCCAACTGTAATAATAATAACAGCTAACATTTATTTAGTGCTAACTACATGAGACACTTTACATACTTGTCTCATTTAATTCTAATAAGAATGTTATAAGGCAAGCACAGTATTATTATTACCCTCATTTTATAGATGGGGAAAATGTGACACCCAGTGATGAAAAAAATGGCCCAAGTCTCCCATCTAGCAAATGGCATCAGTGTGATCAGAACCAGGCAGTCCGATGCCCATGTTTGTACTATTAGTAACATTCTTGCTTTCCTGGAGCCTGGCTTTGAAATGATCCCATAATTTCTCCAAACAGAAATATGGCAAATTGTTTTTGATGGCCCACTTCCATGAACTTATTAAAATCATAAAATTTTAACCTAAATTCACATTCATTTTTAGGCCTGTGGTCTACCTTGAAGGTGAGTCTACTGATAAAAGCAGAGTGCTATTAATTAATTTTTTTTTCTTACTGGCCAATATTTTTCTTTTCTAGGACTTGAAAAACAAGGCATGCTAAGGAAAATATCAATGTAGTATGCATTATGTATTCTCTAAAAACAGTGCACCTGACTGGGGTGGGATTTTTTAGATCCTTTTCTGATAAAAATGATGGGTGGGTGTTCACTTTCCTGTTATTATTTTGTGACTAAAAAGAAATGTTCTTGAGTCAGAAGGTTACAGCAAGGATTCAGTCTGGATATGGAATCAGTAGAGGCAGATCTAATGGCGGGCGCCCTGGGCCCCGATTTCCAAAGGGCTCCCCAAAACCCCAACTTTACACTTTTTTCTAATAACGCCAAGTTTGGGTTCATTACTATGCTGCATAAAATGTGGTTAACATGTATTTTTATTTTTCCTGTCTCTCTCTTTTTCCAAGGGGCCCAATATTTTCTTCTGTGCCCGGGGCCTCAACCAACCTTGATCTGCCTCTGGGAATCAGACATATTCCAATCGGCTTTCTCAATGAACCAACAAGGCATAGATTCATTAATGATATTAGCTTTGCTTATAAGCTAACTCTCGCTTTCTCAGTGAAGCACATCCAAAATCATTTTAGTCATATATAACTGATGAAAGGTTTTGAAGCAGCAAAAAGACGTTGTTCCAGAGACAGAACCTCTCCAAGTGTAAGGAAACGCGATGCTGAAACAATTAAGCTACATTGTATTTATGTTGTAGGGGATTGTGATCTAGTAGATAGCATAAATGGTAACTGGCTGATTTCTTTACCTTGTCATATGTTTTTAAAAGGTTATTTTTATAACAATTTCAAAACCAGATTAAGCTTTAAGTAGTAAAAGTAAATCAAATGATAAATTAAAATATTGGGGAAAGAATTCAGAATAATTTTTATCTAAAATAAAACCTGACTGTTGGGGCTCCTTATGGGAGTTGGCATTAGCAAGCTTTGAGGCTTAGTCTAAATTTAAAGAATTGAGTACAAAAGAAAAAAAAACGTGAGTGAGAGTTTATAACAATTTATGACTTGTCAGTCCTTAAGTCCACGGAGACCAAAGCTGGAGTCATCATGGTGGGGGAGGAGAGGTGGTGGGGGTGAGGGAGGGGCGGGGGGTGACAGGAGGCTGGGAGAGCAGGCAGAAGCTCCACCCTGTAGGCTTGTGGATTTAACCCTAAAAGCAATGGGGTGCCCCAGAGGGCCTGGGGTGCTGGTGGCAGTGAGATTATGTGTGACCTGATCCGTTTTGTCTTTAATTGTTATTCTGGCTGCTGTGTGGAGAATGGGCAAGATGTGAGATGGGTGCAGGTGAGGAAATGAAGGGGCCAGGATGCGCTCCTGAGAGGATTAGGGGAGTTTTGACATTAGGGTGAAAGTGACAAGAGTTAAATGAATTGAGAGCTCCTAAGAATTCAAAATTAATAGTAGTCAGTGATGGAGAGGACACGGGGACGGAAGGACAGAGAACTGAAAAGATAGTGGCACCATTTACTATAAGAGGCTGGGCCTGGGCAGGTACAGTGATATAATATTTGAAAAACTGAGCCTAATATAGATATAATACTTTTAAGAATTATTGCTTCTTGATATGTATTCTGGACATTCCAAAAGAATCTGATCAGTAATGTTTATTGACATTGTTTTACATGGTATTCTCATCTATGATTTTTTAAATTAAATAATCATTTTCACCTTTAAAATATTTTAAATATTTCATCTAAATATGATGGTCCTTAAATACTATAATACATATTTTTTACTAAGTTTTTTCTATGCCTACTTTGAAAGTTATTTTCACCATTCCTATGAGTTCATTCTTTTTTCAAATTTACATTCATTTTAAAAGTTAATCTGGAATAAGGAGATGTCATGTGGAGCTGAAAGTCCCTTGCAGGTACGGACGCAGAGATATCTACATGTCTGTGCCTGCTTAGTGCCCTTTTAAAAAGGGTATTTATTAGAACAGTTCCTGCTGAATAAATACTGGGGTTCAGATTAGCAATTTAAAGTTCAAAGGCCTTTACCAATTTTCACAACTATGTGTCCTTTTTGTAATGGAAAGTATAGGATAGCCTAAGACTAGTGGAAACTCAGATTTTACAGACAAAAGAGAATATCTACTTTGCAACAAGTGGAGTGACTATAACTTTAAAGTTTGCATGTGCAAGAATTGATGATGTTTTGAATATAACTTGGTATGCAACATCAGTTAATCCCCAAAGCATTTGCTGAGCTCCTAACTGTTCACAGCACCTTTCAATTTAGTTCAAGGAGTCAGAAACATTCCAGAGTCAGAGTTTCCACCCTTGAAGAGCTCTGATTTAATAACACAAGACGACCCAAATTTAACACATCACAGTTCTCTCTCTTCCTTTAAAAGCAAAACAGAGACTGAAAAACAAAAATCAAAACTCATTTTTCTGGACAGCTGCTTTGGGGTGACTGCTACTACCATCTGCTTCTCCCCGCACAGGGCAGCCCCACACCCGAGATCCAGGGGGCAGCACTGGGCATGTGACAACATCTCATGCCACTCATTTCCACGGAAGTTCTGGAGATCACTGGTCCTTCCCAAAATTTTTGTTTCTATGAATTCAGGTAGGATTGGTGTAGTGAAAGGAACACTTGACTCAAGGACAGTTAGGAGAACTGAATTTGAATCCTGGCCCAGTCACGTAAGTCAGAATTTGAGTAGTCACATGATCTCTCTGGGCCCATTCTTCACCTGCAGAACAGATAGCTACAAGCTCACCTCAGTCTCTAGCTCCATCCTTGGAACATGTATATACTCAATGAATCTCATGTGAATAGGAATCTCATTTCTTTTGCACAGGGTAATTGTAATAAACAATTTGCATGGTGTAATAAACTAAAAGGACCCTGAAAGATTGCCTCTCTTGCACCTAGTTTATACCTAAGAGCTCTTAAAGTCAGAGTAGTTAAGTGACATAGTCTGTCAGTGACAATGGCAGGCCCACACCAAGTATAAACTGGTCTACATGTTTTTAGGCCTGAACTTCCTGAAACTTCCCACATATATTTCTGCCAGTTGAATTTTTAGCATTTCCTTCCTCTGATCAAAAGCCTTTTGTGACTACCAATGACCCAGTAAATAAAGTAAGTCGTCTCATCCTCTTATTCAGGGTCCTCTAACACTTATCCTGAAACCTTCCTTCCTGCTTTTTCTTCAGTGTTCTGCTCCAGGCAATCTGGGATCCACCAGACTAGGTTATTTGCCATGCTGGGTACATGCTAAATTGTGAACTCCATGAGGAAGTGACTATTTTATTTGTGGACAAATCCCCAGTACTTAGCCAGATGCCCGACCCATCGTAAAAATTCAATAAACATTTGTTGAAGATGGTGGGCATTCTTCATTATGATAACTATAACAACAACAAAAAGAACAATAGCAAAATGGTAATACTAATGATAACAGTAAATCATAGTAAAGTAACAACCATCAAGATCAACTGAGCCATTGCTCAATAGCTACTTTGCTGCAAATTTATTATCTCAACTAAATTTGACAATAACACTGACATATGGATACTGTCCTTTCCCTATTTTACTGATGAGAAGGCCGAGACTCAGAGAAATTAAATAGCTTCCCTGGAATTGGCTGGCTGACTGTCATTCACTTATTCAACGGTTGTTATTGAGGCTCTGTTCTAGGGGTTGGATGTAACGTACATCTTCCCCTTTCCTTGCTTTCATGGAGCTGACAGCCTAGTTGCAGAAAGGATACACCTCCTCACAAAATAAATAAGAGAAAGTAAGAAAGTGGTAAGTGATTTAAAGGAAAATAAAGCAGGGTGAAGGGATATATATGCCTTTAGTTCAATGAAACAAAACAGGGGTAGAATTTTTACATGTCACGTTTATCAGCATATAGATGGCATTTGAAGTCATGAGACAGCATGAGATCATCTCAGGAATGAGTGTGGAGAGAAGAGAGAGTGTGAGTGTAGAGAGGCCAGGGAGAGGGGAGGGCAGTACTGGCCCTGGGGTGCTCCCATGTAGGAAGATGAGGGTTGAAATACAGCAACAGAGATAAGAGGGAGCAATCAGCTAGGTCAGTGAAGAACCAAGAAAGAATATGTCCTAGCGTTCAAGTGGAGGCAGTGTTTTAAAGATGAGGGCCGTGACCATCAGTGAGAAACGCTGCTGATAGGTCAGGCCAAGCCAGGCCTAAGAATTAACCTCAGTTGTGGCAAAGTGAAGGGCACTGGATACTTTGACAAGAGCAGTTTTGGTGCTTACAACTGCTGAGTGCATTCTGAAGCCAGGTGTGTACAGCATTAACTACCATGCCACTGGTTCCCGACCTTTGCACACAGGGGTCCCAACTGCCTCCTTAGGCCCAAGTTTCCTTCATCTCCTACAACTTGGCACCATCATGAAATCTTCCCTATTTCCTGTACTCAAATTTAAGGCCATTAACCTTGTTTTAGAAATACTCAATGAGTGAGTGGATGAGTTCTTGGATTAATAGAAATATGCTGTGTGAACCCACACAGAATAAGACAAGATACTAAACAACTGTGTAATATTATTACTGTCACTGTTAAGCCAGCACAAAATCTCTAGACAAAAACATCCCCAAATAGTAACCTGTGAGCATAGTCAAGGGTGCTGCTCAGTGTGCAGGGCTGAGAGAGGAGCAGGGTGACAGTACTGGGTGCTCAAAGAAGACTTGACTGTGATTTTAAGGGTCTGAACTCTGGGCCTAGCCCTGCCACTAAGTGGTGTGACTGTGGGTGAGGCACTCCAAACTTCTGGGGCATAATTTCATCACCTTGGAAATGAATAGACTGTATCACATCTGCTCAAAGATCTGTCCATCCACCTTGGTTCATTCTCATTCATATTAAGAGTGACTTAAGCCTTTTTTTCCTACTTAAACTATGAAATCTCATAAGATAGGTCTTAAACTTCTTATACTTCTTTGCATCAAGCACAGGAGCCTGGAAGATGCATAATAAATTATTTTTCTTTTAAAAAGCTTTTATTAAAGGTCTTTATAGTGCCATATCGAGACTCCAGATCCAGCTGCCAATGAGACCCTGTTATGCTGTGGGTACTTGCTGCGGCATGGCAGGCAGCTCTGGCTTCCCACCCTTCTGTTTCGAGATGGGGGTGGTAGGCAATATCTCATCTTTGAGTTGCACAATGCTCACGCGGTCGGCAGGGGCTTCTTGGGGCCTTTCTTACCACTTGGGTCTCAAGGAAGCATGATCCTCACGTTGATGCCCAGCACTCTCTGCCTGAGCAGCCCATGGTGCATGGCAGTATCAATGCAGTAAACAGGGTCCCCACTGTGGATCATCAGACCATCAAGAAACTTCATGGATTTAGCCCTCCGTCCTCAAAGTTTCCCAGACACCATGACCTTGCAGTCTTTGGCCCCACTCTCTGTAGCAGGCCCTCCTGGAGTTTGTAACTCAGAGACTACCTGGGCAATGCCATATAGACCTGGCTGGCCGCCTTTTCAACATAAAGCTCTACACTCTCCTCAGGGAAGCCAAGCCTCTTCTGAACCACAGCAGTCAATTCCTGTATCCATCGGCCCTTCTCACCAAGAATGTTCTGCATCCTGATGGCCAAGATAATAATTTCTGCCCTGGTTAGGGTAACTCAGACCTCAACTCCAGAGTAGCCATCTTCAGCCAGTTCTCGAGTGAGAAACTTGTTCGGTTCACTTTTGAAGATGCCATCAGCAACAAACTTCCTCTTCCTGGAAATTTGCACAGCCGTCTTTATAATAAATGTTTTTTGATTTACTAGATCATAAGGGATAAGTCCTGTTTGGTCTATGAAACACAGTCTGGCTCAGTGATCTCTCTTTAACCTGCCATGCTTATCTTTCCTCCTATCCTTCAATCATTCCTTCATTCATTTACTCTGGAGTTCCTACCGGCTACAATATTCCTTAGAACTATAAAAGGTCATGATGCAGCTCTGACGCCAATTTTGTGCCTCTTGACCCTGCTGGCTTAGAGTTGAGGAAGTCAAGACTCATGGTCTAAAACACAAACCAGAATATTAGAACAGAAATGTTTTGGATACTCTGGGTCATGAGATGACAGCACTTGCAAAAAGCACTAAGAGCTATCAGATTATGGAGATTCTTGCATAGTGAGCTCAGAGTTTGTATCTGGAGCACAGTGGAGTGGGCAGAAAGCAAAGGGAGGTCAGTTAGAAAAGTGAAGCAATGGTGCATGCAGGTGGTGATGAGGGCCTGAACCAGGAAAGAGAGATGGGCCACTGCATGCAAGCCTGAACTTTGATAACACCTTTGTTAGGGACAGTGCTTCAGACACTGAGCCAAGTGAACACCCACTCTGCTCCAGGTTCCTAGACTAGACTAGAGATGTTACCTGCATGCTGGGAGCATGGAAAGTATCAGGCAGAGGCGGGGGTGTGAGGATTGGGACAGGGGCAGAGACAAAGACAGAAACACATCTAAATGCAGTGTGCTAAGTGCTGGCTGGGGGGTATAAACAGGTGCTAATGGGATGGGGGCTGCACAGAGGAATCCGCATTTGTGTCTGGTGTGCCAGGTTTCTTCCCTTTGCCTCTCCAGATCCACTTTCCATTCCTCTCCATGATGCTCTATGACCAGGCCTCTAGGAGTCTGACCCATTTGGACCATGTCAATGGATTTCCTTGTCCTTGGCTTCTGGCTGCATATCAGAGGGAACGGGAAGAGTGAGGGCAGAGTACTGATTCCCTTCACTCTCAGGAGGTTAAACTTGGGTGACTTGTGTCTCTCAACTAAGAGTCACCGCCCCTTCTCAAGGTAGTCTGTTCTATTCTCCAAGACCCTCTCGTCTGAATTCTGGCTACTCTTCTCTTTTCCTAGGCCTGTCTCATAACAGCTCTGCTGTTATGATCCCCTGTGGTTCCCCTGTACCCCAGCCAAAGCTTTGTAATTAATTCCTTTAACTCTCTTTGATAACACCTCCCTTTCTTCTTGGGACTTTCACTGATAAACTGGGTCTTTGAAATAAGAATTTGAAATTCTTTGGGACTTTATTCGTTAGTAAACTGTGAACTCTTCTATGAGGAATCATGTCTTGTTAATCTTAGCTTTATCTCTCCCTCCACGGTTGACTACAGTTTCTATTCATAGTAATTGTTTAATGTTTGTTAAAAGATATTAATTCCTCCTTACAGCCATTCTTTTGACCCCAGGTGGTCATGCTGTGGCTCTGTCCCTGCAAATTCCCCTCTCAGTCTAAACCCCCAGACAGGACTACCCAGGGGAGGGGCTGCAGCTCCGTGTTCTGCCTTCACCTTCTGGCTGCTCTCATTTCACTGTTTCTTAATCAAGATTCCAAATGTTCCCACTAAATCCTTTTCCTGCTCAGTGCCCTAACGATTATAGTCACCATGCCAATGCCAGATGCAAGTGACCTCAGAAAAGATCCTAAATCTCTCTCTATCATAATTTCCAAGATTGTAAAATCAAGATAAAAAAAATACTAACTTCATAGGGTTGCTGGGAAAATAAAAACAAATGTGACGTCCTCTAAAATTTATTGTCTTTCCCATGGAATAGATCAATGACTACAAGGAATAAACAAGTTCTCTACACCTCTACCCTACTTTTTTGACTGGTTTCCATTAATACTTTGTTAGTACATTGAGCAAAATTATAACAATTGACATCTCCTGAGCACTTACACCCTGTCAGAAACTGTTCTAAGCACTTAATATATAGTTTCATTTAATCTCCACGAGAACCATAAGCCAAAGAACCTATTTTATTCCCCTTTTACAGAGAGGATGAATAAGGGCACAAAGAGATAAAGTAACTTGCCCAAGGTCAGGATTCAGAATTGAAACCTAGGAAGCTTAACCAAAAGCCGTGCTATTAATCCTTTTACTTACATAGTCTTATTCATTTACATCCCCTGTGACATATGTAAAGAGAAACCATAAAGTTGGCAATTGGCCACAATTAATGAGCTATCATGTGGAAATTACTGTGTGACTATAAATAAAGTTTGCACTCTTGTGGAAATTCTTGTGAATTATACTTCAGCTCAGATATTACACTCCAAAATCCGAAGTTTATTGATTGTGTTTGGTTAACTGAACTGCTTTCTTAACATCTCCACATAGCCAAGAATGCTAGCAGTGTTCTAGGCTGAGACTCACCTGAACTTAGGGCATGCTCCATTTCTCGCATAATCACCCTGGGCGGGGCGGGAGTGGTCTCCATATCTACCGTAGTACAGGTGGATTTGGCTGGCACAGTTGTTTGGGGTGTTGTCTCCATGGGCACCAGCTCTGAGTGGGCATGTGAAGTGGGGGTGCGGCTAGAGCTGTGCTCCTGTGCTGGGGACTCTGGTGTGGTTGAGGCTCCTATGGTCATGGTGCTGGTCTCAGTGGAGTTCTGGTCGGTGCTATCAGAGACAGAAGGAACCTCTGGTGGTGAGGTTGATAGGGCTGGAGGTGATGAAGCTGGAGCCTGAGGGGAGGTGAGTGCAGGAGACTCAGTAAGGGACTGTGACCCTGTGGCTGGCTCACTTGCTTCTGGAGTGTCTGAGCTGTATTTCGTGGGCATGGGTGTTAAGTAGACCTCACTGCTTGCTGAGAAGGGATCTAGGCTTGTGCTGTCCCAAGTCAAGGTGGTCTGCTCTCTGGGCTCTTCAGAAACATCCTCAGGGGGTAGAGGTGTCTCCAGTGACGACACTGGAACTGGGAGCACCGAGTTGCTGGGTGTGCCACTGGTAGAAGAGGCAGAAGGGCTTTGTGGAGAGCTCGTCCAGAAGGCCGTTGGTGAGATGATCTTTTCAGGCAAAGAAACAGGCAAGAGGGCTGATGTAGGCACGCTCTGTACCCTCAGTCCTGTGGAAGAGCCAGTACAAAAGTGGTTAATGTGTGAAAACTCGACAGGAAAGGCTAGCTTACAGCATGTCCACAGGTTTTTTTTTTTTTTTTTTTTATCATTTTGCATTGTGCTTCCTCAATTGTGAAGGTGACTCTTGAATAGGTTTCTTCCCACTAATTGCTCTTCCCTTCCTTTGTGGCTATCAGTAAAAAACAGCCTAGGGGCTCAGTAGGAGCAATTAGTGGATCAGTCAAAATAAGTCTAGCCAACCCATGAAAGGAACTAATCTTGTCTCCTACTTGCTTCAAACCATGCCCTTAAAAAGTGAGACTCTCTCTGGGGCTGACTATGGGAATTTGTCTGGACTGCTGAGGGCCCTCTTCCACAGATCTGTGGGGATGCCTGGTGAGTCTGTTGGGTTGGGGAAAGCATGGTTGGTGAATGGAAAACTGGAGAGCTTACTGACTGGCTCTTTACTGTCAGAGGAACTCAGTCATTGGCTGTTTTCTGCCCCAGTTTGTGAAAATATGTTTACGCACAAGGATGCAAGGTCTCTGAGCTTGCTTGCTGGGGTGAATAAAGGTGTGAGCACATTTCCCCTGCAGAGGAGGAAAGGTAGGAGGTTCCAGAATAAAAGCTGAGAGGCGAATCTGAGATTTGGATATATTTTCTGAAACTGGAATTCAGTTCTTCCAAATTTTAGCCTGGGGTCTTTAGGATCATATCATTTTGCAGAATGTTCTTCATATTTTGTAAAATTTAGAATTAACTTTCTTCTTCCTTCCTCCTTCCCTCCATTTACTAACTCAGTTCAATTAATTAATTAATATAAGTATTTAATAAATGGCTTGTATGTGCTAGCACTCTGCTAGATACTGGGTTTATGATTTGATTTCTTTTATGTAAAACATTCTTTGATTGGCTCTCCCTGTCCCTTACCATTTCCCAAGAAGCTTTTCCCCTAGTCACTACCAGTCAGTGGATGGCACCCCCTTTCACTCTGCTGCTCAGTTAAAAACTGAAACATCACTCTTCACACCCCATATCAAATCCGTCGGCAAGTCATGATGACTCTACCTTGAAAATATATCCCAATCCAACCACTTTTCATCACCTGCCCCATTATCTTAACATCACCAGTCACTCACCTAGACAATTGCCGGTCTCTTAATTGGTCTCCTGGCTTCCAGGTTTCCTCCCTTTGAATCTACTTTTCACCTAGTAGCCAGTATGAGCTTTCAAATTGGTGAATAAGATCATGTTCTTTAATTAATCAAAATCCTTTAAAGGCATTTTGTTGCAGTTTGAACAAAATCCCAAAGTAATCCCCTATGTCATCTCATGTTAAAATATACATAATATGACATTTACCATTTTAACCATTTTAAGTGTTCAGTTCAGTGCCATAAATATATTCACATTATTGTTCAGCCATAATCATCATCCATCTCCAGAACCTCTTCACTTTCCCAAACAAACTCTGTACCCTTTAAACAAAAAATCTCATTCTTTCTTTTCCATATCCCCTGGAAACCACTATTCTACTTTCTATCTCTATGACTTTGACTGCTCTAAGTATCCCATGTAAGTAGAAATCATACAGTATTTGTCCTTTAATGACAGGCTTATTTCACTTAGCATAATGTCGCCAAGATTTATCCATGTTATAGCATCTGTCAGAATTTTCTTCCTTTTTAAAGCTGAATAATATTCCATTGTATGTATAGGCCTCATTTTGTTTATCCATTCATTCACTGATGGGCTTTGAAGGGTGCTTCCACCTTTGGGCTACTATAAATAATGCTGTTATGGATATGAGTGTACAAATATCTCTTTGAAGTCCTGCTATCAGTTATTTTGGGTCTATATACACACAGAAGTGGAAGTGATGGATCATATAGTAATTGCGAGTTTATTTGTTTAGGAACTGCCATGTTCTCTGCTCCTTTTTATTTTTCATAAAATCATTTATTACTGAAATTACAAATAATTTATTTACTTAGTTACTATCTCTTTCTTCTACCAGAGTGTAAGCTGCATAGGGTGCAGGGACCTTGACCATTCACTACTATTGTCCCCAAGCGTAGGACAGTTCCAAGGTCATAATAAGTACTCAGTAAGTACTTGTGGAAGGGAAGAAGAAAAGAAGGAAGGAAAGAAGGAAGGAAGGAAGGAGTGGACAGGTAGGAAAAATTAATTAATAACTTCATTAAAAATTACTCCAGAATCTCTAGTCTCTTCTACATACCACTCAGTGTGGTCACATCCATCAGAGTGGCCTCAGGGATGACTGCCTACCTGGTGTTACATGAGGTCAGGAAACTTGCTTAAAAAGTCAGGGGGATTGCTGGAGGGAAGGGGGCCAGGCAGAGGGGGGCAAAGGGGGAAAAAACAGGACAACTGTAACAGCATAATCAATAAAATATACTTTTAAAAAAGTCAACCTCACTCTGTCACTCTACAACAACAAATCCCTATGTCTGCTGTCTTATTAGGTTTTCAACTATTTAACCCTCTGCACCCTAAGAAGATTTCTTTGGTAGCGTATAGAACATGGCCAACTATGATCAAGATTCAAGAAATAAAACATGGGCTAGATTCCAGCACAGAAGAAGGGAGAAAAGATGTATAAGGGTCATTCAGATACTTGGGGTAAAACTGCTTCCTTCTTCATTCAGCCACACAATAGATTCAGTAACTGATAGAAAGTTCTGCCCAGAATCTATGCTGAAAACATAGTTTGCTCATTATTTAACTAAATTTAACATTTGGATTGTTATCAAAATAATTGGTTTTCTTTTATTTAAAAGGAGTTGGTCAAGACCATAAACTACAAGAGTCATTCTCTAGTAAACATGAGGGTGATCCTCTCAAATTAGGCCTCATAATAGTCCATGTTGCTATGGTAGACTTTTTGCAGCTGTGAAGTGTCAACAATCTTAGAATGAATATACAGCAAAAGATTTTTGAAATATGGGCTGAACAACAATTGGAACAAATGTAATTAAAATAATAAGGTCACATATATCTTTATTTGTGACATTTAGAGCTTACTGACTCTGCATCCCAGTAGTTCTCATGGCTTATTAAATATTTTGAGGCCAAAGAAACAAAAATACAATGTTTACTATTGTTGATAGTATATATAATAGATGGACAGATGGAGGGAGAGAGAGCCTCAGTCTAGTAGCTGAGTCAGTCTTTGGAAATCTAGGGTAAATGAGAAATGGATCATATACAAAGGAGCATTCATTCATTCATTCATTCATTCATTTCATTCATTCATTTCATTCATTCATTCATTTCATTCATTCATTCATTTTCATTCATTCATTCATTTAAGCCTCTATTAATGTCTGTGGCCTTCCCCTCAGAGAGTTCACTATCTAGGCAGACAGAAAAGGCACCATCTTTTTGTAATATGATATGACAAATGCCTTATGGAAGTCAAAGCAAGGTGCAATGAAAGCCCTGAGGGAAGAAGAATGAATATATTCTGTAATGGGACTATGGAATGAAAAAATATACAAATATAATTTAAAAATGATATTTAGAAAAGTCACAGAAGAGAAGACATTTGAGTTGGTTTTGAAAGGATGAGAACATACAACATGTCATCTAAGATATATGATGTATAGAGTGACACTTGCATTATCATTTCCAGTGGAACTAAAAGTTGTACCATGGAAATTATTATAGTGCTAAAATGACATGCTTCAGGAATTCATTTTTCTGCAGAGGACACTCATTTTCTTATTTAATTCTAACTAATATACTTTTAAATCTCCTACCCTTCTTACTCCAAAGCTGGTCATTCATTTTCCATGACTACCTCATACGTACTTATTTAAAGTACTTTACAGTTTAGTTCAGGCAATTCTTACTCCTAACAAAACAACCATGTGTGAAATCATGTAACAATATTGGTTATCTTCCCTTGAACAATTAACATCAAAACTTAATGTTTAATTAAACATTAAAAATATGGATGCCTCTGCTTTTCCTTATTTGATGACACATTCTGTTCCTTTGACTGCATGAGGGTCATCTTCTTTCAGTATGAAAATATCCAAGGCTCAGGCATCATGGTTATCCTGGAGAATGCTTGCTATACGAGTTTGCTCTGGCTGCCAGTACAAAATACTGTAGACTGGGTGGCTTTAACAACTGAGGTGGAGGACAATTTAGTTTCTAGTGAGAGCTCTCTTCCTGCCTTCTAAGTGATTGCCTTCTAGCTGTGTTCTTGAGTGGCCTTTCCATGTGTGTTCTTGGGGAGGGAGGGAAAGAGTGTGCAACCTCTCTGGTGTCTTTTCTTATAAAGACACTGATCTCATCATGAGGGACCCACCCTCATGACCTCACCTAACCCCAATTACTTCCTCAAAGCCCCATCTCCATATGCCATCACATTGAGTATTGAGGCTTCAACATTCAGAATCGCTAAGAAAAAATTATTTCTGCCTTCTCATATGTAGGACTTGTGTTTCTATAGGAATACCAAACTGAATAATCAAACAGCAAAGAATGTATATATTTCTTTTGGATATCAAAAAAAAAAAAAAGAAGAATTAGAGCTAAAGAGGGCTTAAGTGATGAGTGAGTATAGCCCCTTATTGGATAATGAGGGAACAAACATAGAGAGGGGAAGTTATGTGATTGAACATAAGCATCTAAAAATATTTGGGCAGTGTTGTCTGGAAAAAATTGTGTAAGGACAGGGTCAGAACTAGAATTCCTACCCCCTGACTCCTACCTCTCACCTCCCACCCCACACTGTGCCCTGGGCTTGCAAAGGCTGGTAGAACATACTGTAGCAACTACCATTACAGAGCAAGCAAGGAGGAGCCCACATGAGACTGGGCCACTGAAGAAGTTAAAATAAGGTAGTACCCCATACACCTTCCCACCCAAAGTAGAGTCACCTTCCTTTGAAGAAAAGAATCAGTTCTAATATTTCCTTGCGAAATGGCAGAAGAAAGAAAATGAATAAATTGAACCCATTAACCTCTAAAGTAGAGGTGAATGAGCCTTGTCCCAAAACAGAGAGACATTGCCAGATATGACATGCTCTGTCTGGGCAGTGACAGACCCACAGGCCTGAAATAGATTGACTCAAGGAAGGAAATCTCTTTGACTTGCCCAAATGAGAGATCAAGGGCTATGATGGCCAACTACATCTGAAACTTCTCCCTATAAGTTTACGAATGACCCTTTTGCCTGAAGTTTGGTCAGCTTTTATGTTGCAAGAATAGCTGACAAATTGTTTGCTGTTCAGAAGAAAATCAGATCTGTAGTTGTATAGAAAATTATTCATTTCCATATATATTGATTGTCCTTTATGAGGGAGACCAGTATCACAGTTTATGTCTCTCTGATAATACGAAAGAATTGTGTCTGGCTTGATCCTTGATTTCTTGCCTTGCCAGGAGGAGGGATTTGGGGGCTGATGACTGAGACAGGTCGGTGAGTTCTCCCAATGATGAGAGGACTTACAGGACATTCTAGGCTAGCGAGTCTGCATTTTGCAAGTGTTCTTGGTCAGACTGGTTGTCAAGAATATGAGTCTGCAACACTGACAGCCGGTGGACAGTGAGTGCCTTGAACTGTCACCTTTTCCTGGGTTTCATCAGCAGCAACCTGGACCAGCGCCAGTCCCAGGCAGCCTGACTACCTGTGTTGCTCTTCATCTGTTCTCTCTGCCCCCACCCCCCCACCCCCAACATGTCCTTTCCTGTCCTTGGCTTGTCAAGTACCTGAGAAAACATGTGATAAAGCTTTGGCAAATTCAGTGAAACTCGATCAAAACGCAGTCAAAGCCTCTACTGTTGCTGCCAAGTCAGCCCCAAGTGCTGCCTGTGGTCTCAGTGGATCGTGCCAGGCCAGCCTGGCAGAGGCCCCACAGATGCTGGAGGTCTTCATGCTAAGTAACTACTAACAGTTACTCCACACAGCCACCCTGGGAGCTCCTTGAAAGGCCACTGGACCATATTGCTCCCCTGCGAGAGCTGAAGGGAGGAAAGGAAGCCTGAACTGGCTTCTCCTTGCTTTGAGGAAAAAACTTTAAATCCTCGCTGAGGCTTAGAGGGCTCTCTGTGATCCAACCCCAGTCTGCCTCTCCAACCTTGCTCACTACCAGGTCCTCAAACACACTAGGCTCTTTATTTCTTCTACCTAAATAACTCTCCCTCTTCTCTTTGCCTGAGTTATTCCTATTTATCCTTCCAGTGTTAGTTTAAGGGCCTTTGCTGATTTTCCTGCTAAACCCGCTCCTCCTTCCCTCAACCCTTATGTGTTCAAAGCATGTTGTATAACTCCATAGCACTGAAACTGGCATGTATCAATAACTATGTAATTGTTTATAAGAAGCTTTGTTTCATTCTTGCCTCCTGCTATAGAATCTAGGATTCATGCAGAACAGAGACTTAGGGATTTGCTCACCATATATCCTCATTGCCTGGCCCATGGTAGAAATTTAAATATACAAGGTCTGTCCAGAAGGTATCCAGCCATGTAATATGAAAAAGAGACATTTATTGAAGAAGATAAAAGAAACATTGTATATAGGACAATGGAAGCTCAGTCCTCTTCAAAGTAGGCACCTTGGGACCTCACACAGTTCCCCCAATCACCATTAGCTGCCCTGTTTTATTTTCCTGAATCTCATCAATGGTCTGAAAGCTCCTCCCTTTTAAAGGTGATTTTAGTTTTGGGAAAAGTCAAAAGTCACAGGGCACCAAATCTGGGCTTTAGAGGGGCAGAGTCACCTGGGTGATTTGATGTTTTGCCAAAAAACTCGGCACGAGATGTGATACATGAGTGGGCACCTTGTGATGAAGCTGCCAATCACCAGTTGCCCATAGCTGAGTCATTTGAATAGTTTCCATGGAGAAATGTTCAAGCTTAATGCAAAATTTGATTCTTTGCTCTATTTGCTCAGTCATTTTTAATGTGACAGCCACATAGGACACATGCTCAGTCAATGGCATTTACCACCCCCGCTGACTAGTAGAGTAAAGTCATCATTGTTCACGCATGCACATTCCAGTCCACTCTCCTTGGCTGTCAGGTTATATGGATGTTGCACAAACTGTTCTCGTTATATTAACAATGGCTGGAATTTTTCTGGACCCACCTCATATTTTTGTGAATGAGCTAAGTGCTGTATGCAGGGCACTACGCTAAGGACTTTACTACATCATCTCATTTATCATAATTACCATTATTCTCTTGGTTTCACAGAAGATAAAACAGCTACTACATGGTATAGCTGAAGCTTGAACCTGAAACTATCTGGCTCCAGGCTAACCTTGTAATCACTCTACTGTATTGTACTGGGAAATGCAGGGTCTTTTTGAAATCTGGGCCCCATGCTTCTAAGGCAATCATCAGTTTTTCTTATTCTTCCCTAATAAATTCTCCGTGTGGGCCAATAGAGTGATCTTTTCAAAAGCTATCTGATCATACTGAACCCTTCAACTTCCCTTTAGTCCTTTAACAGGCTCCCTAATGTCCTACATATGAATCCTGAGCTCCCGGGCATAGCATATGACACCTTTCATGATTCCCTGACCCCACCCATTTATGAGCCCTACAATCTTAGTGATTGGAGTCACTGAATGTTCCTATCTGTCTATAGTCTAATAATCCAACTGTCTACCCGCCTTTGTACCTACTGTTCTTGCCACCCCAATTATGAGAATTCTGGAGCTTTACTGTTTTATGAATATTCTCTAACTTGACAGAGAACTTCTCCTTTGTGTGGCTGTGCACTTCATACAAACTTTAGTTGTAGCACATATTATACTGAGCCAGAATTTTTCTTCATTGTCTCCTGTCAGGCTGGCAGCCCTAATAATAGGGACTGTGTCTTGTTTTTTATGTCTTTTTTGTGTTTTTTTTTTTTAATGCCTGGGACAGAGAAGGTACTCAATAAATATTCACTGAGTAACAACATGGGTTTTCTACCCTTTGGAAAACAGGAGTGTTCTCTGGCTTATATGCTGGGCCATGATAGCAGAAATGCATCCTTCCTTTCTTTGTAAGTTCTGTAAAAACCACCAGCTAATGTGAAATTTTGGATGGGTTTCTAAAAAGACTTTTGCTATGTTTGCTTGCTTGTTTCTACTGCAGAGATTTCTTCTTTCTGTGCATGATATAGACCAGAGTCACCAGCTCTTGAAATTCTTGAAATGCTGACTATTAATCAGTTGGCTCAAACATAGGCTGGACTTACCATCCCAGCACTAAATGGACTAAACTTCAGCAAACATTTCTGAGAGAGAGAGAAATTGAGTAAATGTAATTTATATATATATATATATATATATATATATATATATATATATATATATATATATATATAGTCTTAATATTAAAGCTAGGTCTTAGCATTCTTTAGGTTGACTAAAGACACTTCACTTTTTGGACTCCCACACTTAAAAAAATTCCCTTTGTTGCCTTTGGTTGGGTTGGGGCTGCTAAGGGCCTCCAACACTCCAGAAGGTTCATCTAACATTTGCAAAACCATTACTAATCAGTCTGGTCCCACCATATGGTATTTGAAAGCTATCATATGTCTAGACAGAATGTGTATGCCCCAAAGCCATTTGAACTGTGTTTAAGAAGACACTTATTTGAAGTAGAAAAGCCATATTCTCCTGAGTTTTTTGTTTATGGAAGTGAGATACAATTCTAGTCCAGAAAAAGGAAAAGTGCTCTGTGTTCCAGCTGCTGAGTCAGAGCCTGCAGACCTGGTGTAGGGCTCAGGTTTTCCATCCACAAAACCGGTACTAATGGTATCACAAGGCTCCTGTGGGTGTTGCAAATGCTAATGAGAGAATAAGATTTGGGAAGAATGTTGTACTTCCTGGGAAAAAAATACACCATTTTCTTTCTTTTCCCCAGAAGCAACATCTGTCTTCATCAGTCAAATGCCCCCTACCCCCACCCCTTACCCCAAACTCATTATTGTTAGCTTGGTGGGACTGTGGTAGCCGGAGCCGGCCTCAGGAGGAGGCCCTGCTGAGCAAGGATGCCAACAGATGCCTGAAATTCTGAAAGTATCACATCAGCGGTTCCCAGGGTGGGCAGTGGAGAGAAGGAGAGACCACATAATGGGGGGCTAGTACCTTCTCTTCAACTGCTCTGTGGCTGAAGGTGAATATGGGTGACTGCCTTGGGTAGTGGAATGCCATAAGAAGGCTGGACGCATCCTTCAGGTAGAAGGGTACTTCTGAATAACAGTCAGGTTCTCAGGTTCCCTTTCATGGGCCCAGTTCCAACATTTGAGCAGCCCAGAGCAAGAGTACACACAAGGCCCACACAAAGAATGTTTAAATATAGAACTATTATAAATTAAGATGTATTTGTGACTTGGCTTATGCTTCACCCAGGGCGCTGCAGCCCACTCCCAGAGACCCCTCTAGTGACCTCAAGACTCACAGAACCTGGTATCTCCTGGGGCAGTGCAGGGCAGAGCCAGGCTGGAGCCAGCCTGAGCCCAGGATGGAGGCTGGTGTGGACTCATTTCCCTGGCAGCTTTGGTGGGAAGACTCCTCTTCCTCACGCCTTACTTTTCTGGCAGGATTTTCAGGCATTGCTGAGCATGAGGGCGTGCAGGTAGCACTGTGAGTGACTTGCGGTGACCAACTTTAAACAAAGGCAGGCACTCCTCTGGTGACCCAGAGCTGAGGCTGTGATTCTCTCTTTTCTACACTCCTGTGCTCACTGGCTACACCCTCTGGCCCGGGGACCCAATTCAGCTCCAGGGGCCTCTCCTTTTTGTTCAATCAGTTACTGAAATTTTAAAAAATTTCTCATGAGATTGAAAAGAAAAAAAAAAGGGCTTTGTACTTGGGGGTTTGTAAAATGCAGTCTCTGGCCTGGTCGAGGGTGGGGAGGCATACTCTTCCTTCTATAGCACCTCCTATAGGCCCAAATCACACCATCAAGTCATTTCTCATACCCTGCAACCACGGAAACTACTAGAACTTAAGAAAGCCCATAATATCATCCTGCTGTGATTCTGAGCTTCTTACTTCAAAGGTCTTTGTTTGAGACCTACAATTGCCCAAATGGCTGAGACAGCCCCGCTGCAGCTGTACCACTGCCTCCTCAGAATAAATGAACTTGCTCACTTGTTCCCTCATTTCCTTCAGCTCAGCTGAGAGCCCTGTCCATGACTTCTTGTTCTACAAAGAGCTGTAGGTCTTTAGGTGGTCAGCTGCATGGCAATCTGCCTCTGGAAGGACAGGACTTAGGGGCACCTCAAGCTGATGCTTCCTGGCATTCTTATTGGAGAATTAGTAGGCAGTCTGACTAATTACAGGAAAGTGTCAATGAAACGCAGTCAGATAAATGAAGCTGCTTGCTTCATAACATCATAGTTAACACTTTTCTAATGCTGAATTCTGAGTATTATATAAGCGTTAAGTCAGTCTCCACAATCAACCTAGGGTAAGTATTATTATATATAGTCCTCATTTTAAAGGTAAGCAAACTATACATAAGAATAAACTCAAACTGGATTAAAGACTTAAATATCAGTAATGAAACCATAAAAATCCTAGAGGAAAGGATAAGCAGTAAAATTTCAGATACTTCTTACAGAAATATTTTTGCTTATAGATTTCCTCAGGCAAGGGAAACAAAGGAAAAAAAAAAGAAAAATATCAAACTAAAAAGCTTTTGCACAGCAAAAGAAAGCATTATTAAAATGAAAATAAAACTCATTGTATGGGAGAATATATTTTTCAATGATACATCTGATAAGGGGTTAATTTCACAAATATACAAATAACTTATACTCGTCGTCGTCGTCGGCAGCCGTCCGTCTCGAGAGACGATGGTGTAGCTTCTTAAGAGTCTATCTGCACCGCCGAGAATGGCTGTGCAGTCCGACTCGGGAGTGACACGGTATCTGTCTCCTCCCGTGTTGAATCGACATCTTGCGATGACGCTGGAGTGTCCTCTCCAGTGAAGCTGAAGCTACAGAGCCTGGGCAGGGTGATATGGAGGGTCTGCTGTTGCCCATGCAGCAGACCCCCCCTCTCTTCGCAGCTGAAGGGTCCAAGGGAAAGACGGAGTCAATACAGCTTGGCTTCAGGTGCGCCGCAGGAGTTGCCGGTGATGACTACAACGTCAAACCGCCTTAGGGACTCCGGCTCTGGATTTTCTGTCGGGGTTTACTCCCTTAGCCTTTCCCCTGAAGAGGTATGCCGCAAGGCAGCGGAGGTTTCTTGGAGTCAGAGTTTTCCTTCTCTGATGTGCCCTGACTGGAAGATCGAACCAGCGACACTTAGCTCGCAGGCCGACGCTCAATCCACTGAGCCAAACCAGCCAGAAATAACTTATACTACTCAACACCAAAAAGACAAACAACCCAATGAAAAAATGGGCAAAGGACCTGAACAAACACTTCTTCAAGAAGGATATACAGAGGGTCCATAGGCATATGAAAGAATGCTCAACATCACTAGCCATCAGAAAGATGCAAATAAAAACCACAGTGAGATACTACCTCACACCAGTCACAATGGCCATCATCAACAAATCAACAAACAACATGTGCTGGCGAGGATGTGGAGAAACGGGAACTCTAGTGCACTGCTGGTGGGAATGTAGACTGATGTAGCCATTGTGGAAAACAGTATGGGATTCCACCCCACCCCAAATTAAAAATTGATCTGCTTTATGACCCAGCAATTCCACTTCTGGGAATTTATCTGAAGAAACCCAAAACACTAATTTGAAAGAATATAAGCACCCCTATGATCACTGCGGCATTATTTACAAGAGCCAAGCTGTGGGAACAGCGCAAGTGCCCATCAGTGGATGAGTGAATAAAAGAGCTGTGGTACATTTACACACTGGAATACTACATGGCTATAAAAACAAAACCAAACCAAACCTTACCTTTTGGGACAGTGTGGATGGACCTGGAGAATATTATGCTAAGTGAAATAAACCAATGTCAGAGGAAGACAAATTTCATATAATCTCACTTATATTTGGAGTCCCATGAAAAAAACTGATGAACAAAATAGAAATGGAGGCATGGAAACGTGGAACAGACTTATAGCTTTCAGAGAGGAACATTGTTGTGGGCGCAGATGAAAGAAGGTGAAGGGATGAAGCAAAAAAAGAAAAAAAAATATATATATATATAAAACACATAGACACAGAAAGCAGTGTGGTGATAGCCAGAAGGAAAAGAGGGGCGGGGGGTAGGTGGAGGTGGGTAGAGGGTGGGAAAATGGGGACAGAGAGACTTAGCTTGGGGCGATTGGCACACGATGCAGTGTGCAGACGATGTTTTGTTGTAGTATACACTTGAAACCTGTATGTTTTTTTGAACCAATGTCACCCCAATAGATTTGATAAAAAAATAAAAACATTACTCTTAAATAGAAATAAAAGTAAGCAAACTGAGGCAGAAAAGAGGTTAAATAATTTATCATGACATATAACTGGAAAGTAGTAGAGACTGGATTCAAACCCAAGAAGGCAGTCTATTTCAATGACTTGGCCTCTTAACCATCTTGCTATATATATCCATACAGCTAAGATTCATGGGATACAGGCTAAGGGACTTTGGAAAAATTTTTGCTTACCTATTAGAGGAATATAGAAGAAAGGGAAGTTCTCTTGGTGCCTATTCCTTCCCCCTCCTCCCTGTCTTTAATGTGGATGTGATGTCTGGCACAGTGGCAGTCATATTGTGAAGCCAAGGATGAAAGTCAATCCACTAAGGATCACAAAAGTGAAAAAGAGAAAGAGCTTTCTTCTTGATGTACTGTTGATTCTGCCAAGCTAGGTCTGGGATGCCTGTCTCCAGACTTCCTGTTAAATAAACAGTAAATGCCTTTGGGGATTAAGGCACTGTTGGTCAGGTTTTCTTTTTCTTATAGCATAGATGGAAGGCCATGTACAAAACTTATCACAATGCCTGGCACAAAGTAAGAGTTCAATGAATATTAGGCTATTAGGCTATTATTTTGACCTCTAAGCTCCTTTAATCTGATAACAATTTTCAAGAGGCACTTTTTTAGACTATGGTATCAGCTGTGGCCTCAGGGATAGAGTGCCCCCAACATCCTTCAACAAAGCAAAAGGCAGCTGGACCTGTTCATGCACCCAGACATATACTCTAGGCTGATGCTTATGAAAGCTAAGCTGTCTCACAAATGCACAGAAGACAACAGAAAGGAAGAAAAAAACCCAATGCATGTGATTTTTATTTTTCTGTTTTACTAAAGAATTGTTCAGAAACTTCTGGGACATTTTTCACTATGAGTCTTAGAATGACATGCCTGAGATTGAGTGGCTTCAGTGGGCTGAGGAAGCAGAGGAAATAGCATCCAGCAACAATCGGGGACCTGCACCTTGTCATTATTAGACAAGCTGGCCTGCTTTTATCAGTACTATGAGATACAAGCAAGAACACGCTCACTAGAATGACATCCTACTATTATTTTTAAATTTTAAGCATCACTTATGACTTTACATTTTAAATATTCTATTAGACTTTTTTTTTTTTGTTTAGGTCTAATTCAACCAATACGTATTGGATGCCAGCTCTGACTAAGAGACCCAGGTATTTAAGTGCTATGGAGGAGGGCATACTGGAAGAAAAAGAAATTTGTTTTACATTTCATATAGCCTTTTCATTGACAGCTGCAATTGGGCTTTATTTTTCCCTCATGTATGGTTATGCTTAATGCCTTCTGTACTTGCCCTTTCTGAATAATGACCTGTGATATTGGCACAGTCATGTTTCCTCATCTACCACCTTTCCTCACACAGATCATCTGTTTTGTCAAGTATTGCCTGAATGCTTGTGTTTCACACCCCATGCCCCTAGATTCATATGTTGAAACCTAATACCCAGTGTGATGGAATTTGAAGATGGGGCCTTGGGGAGGTGATTAGGTCTTGAAAGTAGGGCCTTTATGAATGGGATTTGGGCCCTTATAAAAGACACCTCACTGAGCTCCGCAGCAAACTTCCTCCAGGTGAGGACGCCGAAAAAGGTGCTGGCCTTCAACAGAATGAGACCAGGCTTGTGTCTTGATCTTGAACTTCCCAGCCTCCAGAACTGCGAGAAATACATTTCTGTTGTTTATAAGCCACCCAATCTGTAGAATTTTGTTATATCAACCCAAACTCATTAAGACAGACTGGGGTAAACGAGTAGGTGAAAGAGCTTGGTATGCTATTAACTAACGCATTAAAGTAAGGTATTAATTGATTATAATTTCTGCCTTTTAGCTCTTTTTGTCTTCTGTAGACATCTAAATGAGAATGAGTTTTGTTATTTACTTGAGTGCTCCAGGCTGGAAGTGCTGAGGAAGACTATGGAACCCTGAAGTCTCTATCTGGTTTTGTGGGTGTCGTGGCCATAATACCTTCAACAAGCTGCTTCTCCTCTTTAAGATCTAGTTTCCCTGATTATTAACCCTCTCCCCCATAAAGGACCCTCAATCCTGTGCTGGCTGGCCTTTCTGCTGAGGGGGTTTCATTTTCAGAACTAAGACCGGGTGGAGGACGGAGGCTGTGGATGGAGCCATAGTGTACAGCAAGACCCCACTCATCACCAGAGACTCCAGGGGAGGACTTTGTGTTTCATTTTCTTGTGCAATGTGGCCCAAGTCCTGGCATGTTGTCTAAGATAGGCAGACCACCCTAGGGAAGAAGGGAACCATGTACCCATCCTTTCCCTGAATAAGGAGAAGGGGTCCAGGAAATGGGAGCTCAGTGATTAGGAAGCTCCACTTAACATGTGCAAGCTTGTAGCTCACACAAAGGTTTGAAGAACATAAGCTAAGTGGGGGTGGGGAGGGACAAATCTTATTTCCCATTTACATGCCATTAGGGTAAACTATTAAGTTTATGGAGTGAATCCCTTCTGCAGAAATGTTCCTCTTAATGAACTAAATCAGTTGAAATCAATATGAGGAACCATGCTCTATGTAAAAGATGTTGTGGGTAATGAATTTTAATCAAATACTTTTCGTGATGAGGGGAACTGACTGTTTGAAGAAGTTCCATAGTGAATCCTCATTTAATGTGATTAATTACCTCCTAATTTGTCACCTGTGAAAGAAGCTTTCTGATTTTTAATTTGCCTGAAAATCTGGACTCTCTTATGCTCTTGTTTCCTAACACATTCACTACTCCAGAAAGAAGCTGCTTGCTCTCCTTACTCAAGGAGTTTGCATCTCACCTTAAAATAACATAGATCACTACTTGGTCTTCAGGGTTTCATTTGTTAACCAATCTCCAACTGCTGCCCCCCTCAGTATCTCTTAAATGCCTGCAGCACGGCCACCTTGGCTAAGGAAAGTGTCAGCAACACCAACTGGGGAGGTGCCCCTGGCGCTGTTATTGGAGTACAGCATATTCCGATGAAAATCTTTGGGATCTATTAAAATGCTGCTCCACAGCCACTGCTGGCAGATGCTATTAAACACATCAGTCTGGAAGGACAGAATCTGGCAACATGAGCTAACTTGGGTGAATTATGGAAGCTGTATAAAAATTGGCTCTGCTGATAGCTCAACTTGAAGAATAATTTAGAATAGCTTTATAAATGTTGCTACTTAGAAAGAAATTATTCAGAAAGTAACTTTAAAACCTTCCACGTTCCCTCTGGCAGTGTTGGGGTTATACAGTGACACCCTAAATACACACATACTTAATTTGAGGCAAAGGCAGTTCTAGCTCATGAGTTAATTTAAAATGTGATTGCTGGGTTTAAATATCTAGGCTTGTATCCTTTCCTGTGTTCCAGTCTTGTATCTCCAAATGCCTTTTGGGCTTTGCACTCAAAGTCAGTAAGTCTAGCAACTGTTTATCTTTCTCCATCAAGCCAACTCCTTGGGGCTTCCCCTATTTTTGTCATCACCCGTCTCCTTATCCAAGTTATTTTTATTTTATTTAAAAAAAATAAAAAATGGATGTAAAAGAGTGAAACTAGGCCACTATGTTACACCAATGCACAAAATTTAACTCAAAATGGAATAAAGAGTTCAATATAAGACCTGAAGTCACAGAATTTCTAAAAGACAATATGGGCACTAAGCTCCTTGACATTGGTCTTAGCAATGTTTTTTGTGGCTCTATCTCTAAATGCAAGGGAAACCATCATTAAAATGAAAAGGCAAACTACCTTATGGGAGAAGATATTTACAAACTCTACATTCAATAGGAGTTAATGTCCAAAATATATAAAGAATTCATACAATTATAACAACAAAGAAACAACCCACTTAAAAAATGGGCAGAGGATCTGAATAAACATTTTTCCAAAGAAGATACACTAATGGCCAACAGACACATGGAATGATGTTCCACATCACTAATTATAACGGAAATGCAAATCAAAACCACAATGAGACATCACCTCACACCTGTTAAATGGCTATTACCAAAAAGAAAAGAAATAATAAATATTAGAGAAGGTGTGGAAAAGAAGGAACCCTCATGCATTGTAAATTGATACAGCTACTATGGAAAACAGTATGGAGATCCATAAAAATATTGAAATATAGGTATCATATAATTCAGCAAGTCCACATCTGGGTATTTATCTGAAGAATACAAAAATACTAATTTGAAAAGATATATGCACTTTTATGTTCATTGCAGCATTATTTACAACACTCAAGGTATCGGGACAACCGAAGCGTCTGTCAATGGATAAATGGATAAAGAAGATGTAGTATATGCTACATACAATAGAATACTACTCAGTTAGTAAAAGGAATGAAATCTTGCCATTTTGCAATAGCGTGGATGGACCTTGAGGGTATAGTGTTAAGTGAAGTAAGTCAGAAAGAGGAAGAAAAATACTATATGGTTTCATTCATATGTGGGATCGAAAACAAAACAAAATAAAACAAACAGATCTTAAGTACAGAGAACAGATGTTCATTACTAGAGGGAAGGGAGTTGGCAGTGGGCAAAAGGGGGAAAGGGGCCAAGTGTATGGTGATGGATAGTAAGTAGACTTCTAGAGGTGATCACTTTGTAGTATATAAGAAATTAATTATAATGTTGTACACCTGAAACTTACATAATAATAAAAATAAATTGTATATACTTAAGGTGTAGACTGTATGATTTGATATATGTATATAGTGAAATAATTAATAGTCAAGCTAATTAACATGGCATCTTCTCCCATATTTACCATTTGTTTTGTGATGAGAATTCCTGAAATGTACTCTTATCAAAATTTCAGCAACAATATAGTATTATAAACGATACATATCATGCTGTACCTCTAGAAGTTATTCATCCTACATAACTGCAATTTTGTACCCTTCGACCAACATCTCCTTATCCCTCCACCGCCCTACCCCTGGCATTCACCGTTTCACTCTCTGCTTCTATGTATTCGACTTTTAAATTCCACGTATGAGTGAGATCATGCAGTTTTTTTCCCCTTTCTGTTATCAGGCTTATTTTACTTAGCATAATGTTCTCCAAGTTCATCCATGTTTTTGCAAGTGGCAGGATTTCTTTCTTTCTTTAAGGCTCAATTTTATATATTTATATATACTGTATATACCTCTCACAATTTCTTTACCAATTCATCCAAAGCCACACAGCTCATGAGAAGCAAAGCTGGCGTTTGGGCCCAGGCATGTCTGACTATTCTGGTAATCCTTTAGTCTTTTTGTAAGGAGGATCTTATTCCTGTACATATGAAGGCTACCAAGGAAAGCACTTTGTCTGCAGTGAAATGTTAAGTGACACATGAACACACAAAGGCAGAGACACACACAGACGCACACACACCCCCTTCTAAATGATCCATCAGAGAGGAAGAACTTTTGCTTGTCCAGTCAAACATATGAGTTGGAAGTTCCACATGGAACTAGACAGAAGAAAATGAGTGGGTCATTCTTCAGGCCATAGGATGCCCACATGTCCTTTGGCAGGAACTATCTGACAGCCAGACTACTGACACACCTTTTCCCTAGCTCCAAGGCTGCTTTTAGCATGACAGATTCACATCTCACCCTAAAAGCACTTACCCATTGTTAGGTCTCTGAGGATTGAAGCAAAAGCACTCTGCTTGGTATGACCACGGAGGTAATTGCATTCACAAGTCTTCATCCAGAAAATCTACCTTTTACTAAGTCCTTATCAAATAATGATATACAGAAAAGCCAAAATTATTCTTTGCAAGATCAGAAATAGCATTTCTATTTGCTGTGTAATTGAATCGAGAACATTTCAGCTTTGGCTTCTCTCTCTGAAATCCACCCTTTTGTTCATGACTTCAGCAAGAAACAGCAAAATAAAAGAGATTCTGAAATCCTTCTGAACCACAGAGAGAAAATTATTTCTCCTTTCTATGTATAATAATAATTTTGGTGATAATTATTGGTTATTTTGGTAATAAAAATAATTAATGGTAATTAATTTAATTACTTGGTAATAATTTTTATTTGTTTTACTGTTATAAAGACACAATCAGTCTAGGTAAACACTACCAAGAAAAAAGGAGGAAAGCAAAATTATATTTAAAAAAAAAAAAAAGTAAACTCTTCAGAAATTAGCAACTCTGAATCTCCAGCTTCTCAAACGAGACCTGATTCCATCGTTTCAGCTGCAAATAGCACATTTCTCTTTGGAACACATTTGATCACCACATTCATTAGGTCCCAATCTAAACTGAGCAATTCCAAAACAATTCCCTCAAATGCTCCCTTGATGCTGCCAAGGGCGCTAGTTAGGTATAATGTATTAGAATAGTGGTTCTCAACCTTCCTAATGCCGTGACCCTTTAATACAGTTCCTGATGTTGTGGTGACCCCCAACCATAT
The DNA here is from genome assembly GCF_987537825.1 of Furipterus horrens. Classification (NCBI taxonomy): domain Eukaryota; kingdom Metazoa; phylum Chordata; class Mammalia; order Chiroptera; family Furipteridae; genus Furipterus; species Furipterus horrens. The sequence continues at coordinate 170,472,718 of NW_028327172.1, forward strand.
AATTATTTTTGTTGCTACTTCATAACTGTAATTTTGCTACTGTTATGAATCATAATGTAAATATCTGATATGCAGGATGTATTTTCATTGTTACAAATTGAACATAATTAAAGCATAGTGATTAATAACAAAAACAATATATAATTATATATGTGTTTTCCGATGGTCTTAGGCGACCCCTGTGAAAGGGTCGTTGGACCCCCAAAGGGGTCATGACCCACAGGTTGAGAACCACTGTATTAGAAGAAAGTTGGATTTCTTTCTCACTTTTGTTTCCTATATCCTGTCAAACTCAATCCTTGTGTATCCTTCAATTAAAAATTATTTAGAGCCCACCATGTACTAGGTACCTTGCTAAGTCTTGATATAAAATAATAGACAAGGTCATTGCCCTCACAGAGCTCCATCTTCAGTGGAGTGAGCCAGTGATTAAGCATGAGGTTAGAATCCTGTACAGTTAGTGATGATCCAGGGTACTGTTCAAGCACATCAAAGGGGTCTAAGGCACGGTGGGCCAGGGGTTCCAGTAGACTTTCTGAGGGAAGAAGGGGGAAAGGACAGCATTTAAACTGAAAAGGCATCATGTACAAAAATCCCAGAAATGAAGCCTTATGTCTGGAATCTAGAATGCAAATGATCTGGGACATATCATGCAGGGATGTATAAGACACGTATGAACTTTGGACTTTATCCCAATGACTTTGAACAGAGGGGTGATGTGATCAGCGTTAGGCCTTTGGAAGAGACTCTGGTGAGGGTAGAGACCTGATTGGAGCCTGGCAAGTCTGGAGTCTGGGAAAGCTGCTCAAGACTGTTTCAGAGAACACAAGCCACTGTCCTGCATGATGGTAGTAGCCATGGACATGAGAGAAGTGAGTGTATTCAGGATCTCTCTTGGACTGGGCTCCTTGAATGCCTCTCTCAGTACCTGTCATTGGACCTGCACGCTGTGACTACTTGAGGGTCTGCAGAGCAAATGTGGAACTCTGGAGCCAGACTGCGCTGTTCAAACCCTGACTCTGCTCCTCGTTAGCACTGTGTATTATATCTCTTGGTGCCTTAGTTTTCTCAATTATAAAAGATGGATAATAATAGCATACATCCTATAGTGAATACCCAGCAAATGCATGGTTAATATGTGTAAGCACCTAGAACAGTGCCAGGCACATAAGAAGCATTCAATAAATACTAACTTTTTATTATTAAATGCGTTTGGAATTGCACTGATATTTCCTTTATTCACAGCCGTATCACACCTTACTCTGTCAACCCCGTGATGGCATCTTAAATAGCCTTCCCACCTTATTATTTCCTTGCCTAATTCTACTCTGCACATGACTTCTAGATTAACCTTCAAGGCATCTTTCATCACATCGCTCCCCTTTTCCAGCTCTCACATGCCTCCCAACTAAATCCAAAATCCTTAATCTAACAACTAAAACCCTTCCTTAACCTGGTCTTACTTACTCTTCTCTAAGTTTATTTTCCATTATACTTATATCCAGGGAATACCCTTTTGGTTTGTAAGAATTTACATTTGCAAGGAATTTCATGTACTATCTGCTTTGGCTTATGCTTATGGATTTATTCACATGTGTGAGAACTGTTTTGGACGGTGTGTACCTGCCAAGGAGCTGAAAGCCAGGAAGAGAGCCCCTATGAGGTCATCTTCCTAGTGGTGAAGTACTCCTAGTATTTTTGGTTTCCAAATCTATAATAGAGGCAATCTTATGCACCATTTGCTTTGCTTTTATTGATTTATTTTGTCTCTGTGGGCTAAAGAAGGAGAGGACAGTAAAGGCTTAAATGTACGTTATTCAATAGCCATAAATGAGTCGAACAAAGGCATTTAGCTTTATCACAGAGTAATTAATGAAGGGCAATTGCCTTGGAGGCCATGCCGTGACAATTAATGTAATTTACTGAAGTGATAGAGTCTGTCGGAAAGGTGATTTGGTGGTGTTTTGGTATAAGTGGCTTAATTTCAAGGCTCAAGAAGCATCGTCTCTTGAAATTAATAGTAGTTATGTTTTAGACTTGTAGAAATCTGCCTTATGGAGGTTTTCAGGAAAAAATTACCCTTGAAAGATTAAGGAAGACTGGGCATCGGAGTATTTATCTCCTCCATACATCATACCAATTCCTATCTCATTTTGGAAAATTTCTATTGCTTTGTCTTCAAATATACTAATTTTTCTTATGCCATGTGAGGTTCTGTTAGTTCCATTCAATACGTTTTTCATATCAGACATAATTTTCTTCTCCATAGATTTGATTTGGCTTTAAAAAATCTCCTACATCTCTCCTTAAAATGCTCATTCTTTTGCCTATCATCTTGAACATATGGAGTATATTTACTATAATTGTTTTAATTTTATTTTCTACTAATTCTATCATCTGTATCATTTCTAGGTCTGGACCTATTAATTACTTTTTTTCTCATTATGAGTTGTATTTTATTGCTTCGTTACATGCCTGGTGATTTTCATTAGGTAATACACATTGTAACTTTTTATGTTGTTGGGTGTTAATTTTTCTCTATTATTTTAACTGCTTTTGAACTTTGTTCTGGAACATGGTTAAATTACTTGGAAACATTTTTATCTTTTCACAGCTGATGGCTTTATCTTTTTACAGCTGATGGCTTTAGTTAGTATCTTTGGAAAATACTTCATGGCAAATAAACAGCACCAGAGGGCCTCAAACTGGAATTTATGTGCCAAATATTTTAAAGGTGAACAGAGGTGAAAAACTGCCATCTGGCAAAATCAGTCTGATTATCCTAATTACTATGCTTGATTGACACTCATTATTTTGGCTATCTCCTTACTTTCCGATCTTAAATTCTCACACTCTGCTATGATTTCCATTGTCTTCTTAATTCAGCTGGTAGCAACTCGGGACTTTCCAAGGCTTTCCTGGGATGGTCCTAAGTCTCCATCTCTCAGATCACAGACAGAGCCTGAGGTTTCTCACACTGCTCCTACATATCTGAGTTTCATCTCTGGTTAGATCTGTGTTGATCTGAGGCCAATGGTATTCTGGAGGAGTTTACCAATCCCTACTTACACTGTAGTTGCAAAGTTCTTCCTCCTTCCAGCTGGAAAAACTAGTTTTATAGATGAAGATATCAGTAAAATTGTATCTTGTAGATGAAGATCACTCCATTCAGGGCCAATGGCTATGGCTCCCTGGTCTTGCTTGAATTAAAAACGCTGTCAATGGATGTGGTATTCATTTCCTTGCAGTTTCCTTGCTCTCAGCTCAAGCTCAATATATTCACCTTCTCATTTTCCCTGCCAATCTGATTCTTCCCCTGTGGTCCTTATTTTCATTAGCAGTGGCTTCAATCTCCTGATTAGATAAGCATGAGGCTCAGGAGTCAACTTTAACATCTTGGTTTCTTACTGTATTCACCCAATCTGTTTTCTAGTCCCAACAGTTTTACATTTATGGTGCCTCCTGTATGTTAATGAATTCCGACACTCCAATGGCTCTCTTACTCATTTTTCCTCTACATTTCTATTATCACTCCCTTGCCTGTAGCATCATCACCGATCCATCCCACATGGTATTTCCAGGGATGGTCTGTTTAGGTGGATTTCTCTTCCAAGGTTTCAGCAGTTCCCCACTGTCTACAAAAAAGTCCAAGCCAATCTTCTAACACTGAAGGTCCTTTTTTCAGGCCTTTTGGCTTCAGCTATCTTTGTAACCTTAGCCATCTTGCCTCACCCACACCTGTCATCTCCAGCCAAACTGAACTTCTAGCTTCTCCTGGAATTCTCTCAGGCCTATTTATGCCTGTTTACACCAATGAATCTGATCTTTAAGGTCTCACACACATGCCAACTTCTTTATGTCATTTTGTTAAAGTTTCTAGCCAGAAGTAATAGCCATATACTTATGCTTAGAACAGTGCCTGGCAAACAAGACATATTTATTTGATGAATGAATGACTCTTTCTCTTTTATACTTTCATAACATTTGGTACTTGTTCAATAGCACGTTTATCATCCTGCATTGGTGCACCAATTAGTTAATTCATTCAACAAGAAGTGACTGACCACCCATGATGTGCAAAGTGTCAATGCTATGGAGTTAACTAATAATGGTTGTTTCTCCCATGGCAGTGTGAATGCATCCAGTGTATACATGGGCATCTCTCTCACGGCCATGTGAACATGTCCAGTGTATACACGGCCTTTTCCTCCCACAGTGAGGTTTCCAAGGGGAAAGACCACAACTTACTCCTCCTGGACTGATTCATGGAGCCCAGCATGGGACCTTGCATGACACACAGTAAATGCTGAATTGAATAGAAATGGATTTTTTTCTGAATTAATGAAATAAATGCAGTTCAGACAAGAGTCAGCATCCTGACAATCTGTTTATATCTCAAATAATTGAGAGGAGGACAAAGATCTTTTAATATCCCTGGAGGAAGTAGGTGCTGACTTGCTTCTTTGTATCTGACTTTAATTCCTTTCAAAACAGAACAGAACTCAGTTCTTATTGATTAATTATAAGAGAACACCCAAAACAATACAAAATCTGTCAAGTTTAGTTTTTTCAAAAGGTAATCAAGCTAACTGAGCAGCAGACTTTTTAAAAAAATATATTTTCCCTGTGCAGTAGACTTTAAAACTGCACAATTTTATCTCCTGATCTTGACATAACTTGGCTTAAATAATACTAAAATATTTTATTTTTAAATGTACAAAATGAATAAATTAATATTTGGTGTAGCTATTATTTCAAATTTAAAAGGAGTCTTTACAAATAATTTTACTTCATGATATTCTTCTATACTACTTATAATAGGATTTGATTTCCACATATCTTTCCTTAATATAATTACTGTTTATGAATAAAACTACTGGAACATTCATTCCCTTTCATTTATAACTATGAATATTTATAGTAGATACAAAAGAGTTATGAAAATTCTGTGTCATTTCAAAGGAATGGGTTCCTGTAGTCACACCCAAACACTGTGGTCCTGTCCTTTAACCACAGCTGACTGGGCCAGAGGTAGACACTTGACCCGTTGACCCAAGCTGGCCCAATCAGATACCTTCCTCCAGGAAATTGTGCTTGAGACTGAGATACCAGGTAGTCTGTTAGAATTAATGCTTAACTTGGGAGGCCATCTTCCCATGTATGTAAAAAAGAAGAGGAAGTCAATTTTCAGTTGAAAGGGAATGAAGCAAACATAAAAGAGAAGCACAAATAATACTGAAAATTTAGTATGTGTTAGGTACTATCTCATTTAATTTTCAACTCACTCAAGTGCTTACAGTCAAGAGGCAAAGAGAGATTGATTAATGGAAGTGGCAGAGCAGGGATGTGAACCCAGCAGTCTGAGTCCAGAGCCCAGCTTGTTAGGGTGACATTACTCCAGCCTGGACAGTAGAGTGGGGGCGGGGCGGGGGGACGTTATGATTCAGGGGGCAGAGTGCTGGCTTCCTTATCAAGAGATTTCTTCATCTTGCCTCAGACTTATCTGAATTTTTTGCCTTTGGATATTATAAGGAAGACCAATTTCTTTTACTAAATTCTCCCCCTTAGCTTAAAAAATTTCAGGGGTTTCAGTTACTTGCAGCCCAAAAGTCACAAAAAACAGCCCTGCCTTCTTTATGGACAGCACCTTTGCTGGACCTAGCTTTGTTATCCAAGTTCATGTGCACATGCTCCTATTCCCAATTCTACAACCTCCTCTGCTGTTTGTGCTGCTTTCTACACATAGGCACACACGCACAGCATGTCTTTGCACCTGCTTCTATACTATACATATAAATCAGTTGTTTGTGAAAATGTAGAGAGAAAAATGTATAAGAGTTTGGTAGAAGATTTCTGGGACTTGGTTTAGTTGATGGACCTGGTTAAATTATGAGGAAATATTTTATTATGAGTTGCTGTTCATAACATCTGCAATTAATGCTTTTAGTGTAATTAGGCAGTTTGAACATAAGCTGGAGAAGGGTAATTAAATCTGTATTTTGCCTTTCATACTGCAAAGGGAAACTTTCAAAGCAACTGGGAGATGTTAAACCTGGCCAAATCCTTTTTTTTTTTTTTTTTTTACCAGAAAAGTTTTTAGCAAACTGTTGCTGGCATCTAAACATTTGCAAATCTTTAAATGGATTATGCATGGCAGGCCCTATGCATTGTAAAAATGCCATCTTTTAGCATCATTGTTATTAAAAGGAAGAAAGAAAAACAATGAATTATTTTATCAGCATATAATTTAAGTCTAGTCCTTGTGGTTCTCGAATTCTTACTGAACAAAATGAGGCAACTGTACATTGTCTGGGCTCTGCATTTAAACTGCTCAGGGTTAACTCACTGCTTTCCACCCAGTTGCTATGAAACTGTGAGCAAATTACTTTTGACCTTGGGCAAGTTACTTTGTAACTTTCCTTCCTCTGAGCCTTGGTTTCTCCATCTGTAAAATGGGGTAGTAGTCATATTTACTTCACAGGATTGTGATGAGGATGAAAGGCACAACCCATTGTTGGAACAGGCATTTGTACCCTTCTCACTGTGTGGGCCCAACTACAGGGCCGAACAATCCTCTGCCACTGAGCCATTTCTGTAGCCAGTCACACAGCCAATTAAATAGGTCAAAGGGACACAAAGTGACTGCCATCTGACTTCTGGCTCCACGGGGGGAGCCTGGCTTGCTCACTGCTTGCCATAAAAGGTGCTGAGCCTTTGGTTCTGGATTCCTCAGCTGCAGCACAAGTGCCAGCATGGGCACGATCTGGTCCCATTGTGTCCTGTGGGATTTAGCGGCAGGGGAGCTGGCCCTCCCATGTGATGCTCTTGGCTGTTGGCTGTGCCGTAAATAAAAATCATCTTGCTCTTTTCCATTGAGTTTCATTGTCTACATTCAGCAACTATGGAGTTTTTGCAAGCCGGTCTTCCTCTTGCTGCTTACTCATGTCTTTTGAATGTTTTTTGGAGTCTTATTTACCTCTTGCCATCCTCTATGACAGGAGTTGGCAAACTTTTTCTGTAGGGAGCCAGACAGTATTTTAGGCTTTAGGCATTTTTGTTTGTTTGTTTTTTAAACGACCTTTCAAAAATATAAAAACCATTTTAATTTGCAAGTTGAACAAAAGTAGGTGAGGGCTGAATGGGACCCCCATTCTTACGAGGCTGGGGTTCTTCCGTTAGCCAGGTAAAGCACTCAAGACACGATGTACTAGATTGGTGAATATTCATAAAACATGAGCTATTCTCACACTTCATGAGTTTTGTTTTGTGATTCTCAACCTAAGGAAACCTTGTTAGTACTCAAAATAATGCTCCCAAGTAGTGGAAAATGTTCTGGTACACATAAAAGGCACATATAATACTTCTTTCTAGTCTGACAAGTGAATTCTGCTTATTTGGTGACAAGACAATTCCTTATATCAGTCTTCCCAATGTGGTGCCAAGAATAGATTTACAGGTGTGTGTGTGGACATGAAGCTCCTCAGTTTCAGGCAGCTAGGCAACTGGCCCTAGACATTGTACTTTGTCAATTGCAGTGTGCTATGCAAATATTATCATTTCCTAGGTATACCAAGGTTGTGACAAATGTTGTTAAGTACTGCTTCAAGTCATGAAGTTATTGTTTTGTAAGGTATGGCTTTGGTGTATAATTTAAGAGGTATTACATGTTTAGACCACTATTTTCAACTTGAATGTGGTAGGCATGGAACTCAAAAAGGCTTGAAGGTCTCTCCACTGACCCCATATGACTGTGGAAATGTTTCTCCAACAGGACAGGAGATACTACTGTCATACTAACTGGTTAGTTCTTCATGGTCCAGACAGCCTTTGAAGAGTAAATGAAAAGAAGCAGGCAGGAAGACATAAATAACATAAAGAATACAGATAACAAAATAGGTTGTAGAGGATTGCTGAACTGGAAGGTGAAGGGTTAAGGGACAAAGGGAAGACACAGCAAACTATAATTCAGTGTCCACAAATTTCCAGGCACTGGTTCTAGTTAAAAAAGCAAACTCTCCAGGGCCAAACCTAAAAAAGCAAAGCGAGGAAAATTTGTGCGAGAGCTACATGGCACTGCCTTCAGCTTGTCCCCACTAGTCTCTATAGCTCCTCAGGTAGGTGGTGCAGGCAGCCCTTGCTCCACGGGGCATGACTCAGGAATGCCAGTGTTCTCAGGTCTGCCCTGCTTGGAGATAGGGATGCTTATGCTGCCCCATACCCCTGTTCATCCTTGCACAACCCCAGCCAGGCCCCCCAGAGACCTTGAAGAGCTATGTGTGAATAACGAAGTACCTGTCACATGAAATCATCATGCCTATGGCTGTACTCTGGTCCTGGCAGGGACTGGCACCACCCAGCCAATCGGCACTGCAGGAAGAATGTTCCAATACCTCATACTTCTCAGAAACCTTGAGGACTTTCTCCTGGAAAGAAGCATCTAGACCAGCCTGAGAGAAAATTGGGACCAGGAGTAAGGTCATTAAAAGGTTGAGCTAACTCCTCACTAACGTGTCGAATGAATGAAAGCCACAGAATGGGCACTTCAGCAAAGCAGAACCCAGAGCCTTAGTGCTGGCCTCACTCAGCCACTTCACTTTCAGACAAGCAAACCCAGCTCAGAACCTGACCTAAAAAGTAGGGATGATCAGATGTACCATTATTTTTTGTACCATTAAGAGAGAGGCAAATACTGCCAATAAACTACAGTCAGAGGTGGTAAATGTAAAGAAAAAAACAGTGGGTGCCTGAGCATTGATGAGATGTAGTAAGCAATTGCCCCAAACACTCAGTACTCAGTCTTCGGTCTCCTGTTCACTGCTATTCTCTGTAGCCTCACTTCACAGATGAGAGACATAGTCTGGAGATTGGGGGACTTACTCAAAGTCCCGAGCTTCTAAGGAGCTGAGGCAGGAAAGGAGACAGATGACTCCTACCAGGTGGCCCCTACAACTCTGCGTGGCCTCTCACTTCAAGGTATTTATCTCTAGCTCTGGAAAACAAGACCGAAATTCATCTGCAGATCATTGGCTCCTGATTAGGTTTTACTTTTGACTAAATAAAAATCGAATGGCTGCCTTGAACACAGGCAGACGGGTTGGGAGCAACCTGAGTAGGTGTTTGCCAGAGGGGAAGATGGTGCCTCTGGATTTAAAATGGGCTCAGGAAAATCTGTAAAGTAGGTAATCCACGTATGTGCCTGGCAACAAAAGAGCTACTTGTGGCAGGTAGATTTGATGTTTTACTCAATCTAGAATTACTGTATAGTGAGAGGGTGGTAAGAATATTTTATTTCCCATAGGCCTAGCCCTTCCTTCACCCAAAGCGAGCATCCTAAGATTCCTCTGCAACTCCTGTGCCACCACGTAGGTGATGGAAGCTTGCTATGTCTGTCACTAAATGCTCTGGTGGCTGTCATGTGAACTCTTCAGCCCCAGGTGGCCCAGAAACCCCTTCGTCTTGAGAAGATGGACAGGGCCACACAAGAAGACAGCCCCCTCTTCAGTGCCCAGTCTGACCAGGCTAGTATCCAGGCACAAATTAGGTTTGGAAGAGAATGATCTGGAATTCTCATCCGGCTGGTGCCCCAGGAACCCCAGATATACTGTGAGCCTGCTGTCCATGTCCTGTCAATTTTAAGTTTAGCTTAGGGAGGCATTGCCTCTACTTCCTTGTGTGGAGATAACCATCCTTTAACTCAGAGCCCTCCAACACCCGGATTATAGGTGTGTGGACACTGGTCCTCTGGCTGGGAACTGCCCTGTTTTCTGAGTCTGCCAAGTGACTTGGGCAGTAAAGGAGGGCTGCATGCCTTCACTTGGCCCCTGTTAGCAGCCCTGGGAGCTCGGCCCACAGATCTTAAGATGACAGTGTGGTGCCCTATGATCTCAAAACCTGTGAGAAAGAAAATCCGCTGCTCCCTGGCCACTCTCTTCTTGCCCAGATCCTGATAGCCAGGTGCTGCAGGGCACCCAAAAGAGGAGGAGCAGCCAGCTGCCTGTGCTGGGGGAGGGACAAAGGCATTGCCTCCTCACAAGGTATCTGGTTGCATCACGCCACCGTCCAGTCTTCTGGCCTTCATTTCCATGTGTGTGAAGAAAGGAAGCACTCTCAGAGCTGTGCCTTCAGACCCATTGCTTGAGAAAATGCATCATTCCTCTTGAGACACAGATGCTTTCACCAGCAAGACAGGTGCTTTAGCTCTTGTAATGAATGACATGTGGGGCTGTCTGCCCTCTCTGTCTTCCCCTGGCTGTGGGGGACCACTGTGGCAGTATGGAAGGCAAGGGACATGTGCTACTCCTGGGTAAAATGGGGGCGGCAACCGCATCCAGATTCGGTGCTTGCATGGCAGCAACATGGATGATATATCACTTTGGGTGCAGTGCTACGTTCCCAGCATGTAAGCCCCTTCTTGTGTGTTAAGTCGGAGTTTAGGTTTGTGCTTTCCCTCCAGGAAACTGACCTAATGTAGCCAGAAAGGGGCCCTCAACACCCAACACCACCACAAGGGGCCTGTGAGCTTGGTTCCCTCTGGGTGCTCCTGAAAGTGAGACAGACAGTAGGAGGACATCAGCTCTTCTTCCTCACTCTGTTCCTGTCATCAGGAGAAGCCCTGTGCGCACCCTCTGTGGCTACCTTGCTGATAGCTACTAGCAGGAAGAGACTGGAGCCAAAACAGGGTCTATTACCTACCTGTATTCAGTCTAGTCTGGTTGTCTGTCTAGAAGGTTATTTCTATTGTTGAATATGAACAACTTTGGCAAGCCAGCTCATCATCTGCTATTGTCTTTCACTGTATTTCTTTTCTTCTTTTACAAAGAAATATTTTTACAACTGTGGTTTTCACTCCTGTGTTGTACATTAGAGTAGCATCCAAGCTCTATGCCCAGAGTTTCAGGCTTATATGCTCTGGTACAGGACAGTGACGTTGGAATGACACAAAGTTAATCATGTCATTGGACACATTCCCAGGGCATCACAGTATTTCTTAAATATTGGAAAGCACAGCTACTCTCAGAATAAACAGAAACCAAAGATCTGACTGTTTTGTCTGTTTCTAGAATACAAATTTGACACCTTCCCAAACTTAACCTTGCTTGATTCTATCTAATAAAATTATGACATGTATTTTGCTATCTTTGAATAATGGGGAGATAGAAGTAAATGATCAAAAGAAAAAGTTCTTTCTTTTGTTCTAGGAAAAAGGGATGAAAAAATTAGCAAAAGACAGCCTTTCCTCTCTGCTGTCAGCAGAACACCGTCAGGGGGATGGAGGCCGTTTCACAATTAATTACTGTTTCAGTTCACTGAAGGGCCAGTATTATTTTTCTTTCTTCTATGCACACCAACAAATAACTAGGGAAGGACATGTAAAAATTTCAAACCTTACTTGAGGTTGAGATGGTATGGAATTCAGGAAGAACAAAAGCCTTATTATACAATATAGCACCCACATATAGGGTGAGGCATAAAACCAGAATAAAATGACTTTTTTATTCCCTGACCTGTACAAACTTAACTATCTAGACCTGATGTTTTAGTAATCTGATTTCCAAATAATGCAGTGTTTTTTTTCCCTTAATTTTTCTTGAGACAAATGCTCTAATTTTATTTGTAGCATTTGGGAGAAAGTAAAGTTCAATGTCTAGTTTTGCTGATATATTTAGAGCTATTTTCCTGTGCTTTCTAGGAGACAAAATAGAAAAACAGAAATGGGATAAAATTCTATAAATAAATTATAGTTGGCTTGGCTTTAAATATAAACAGCTGAAAAGAAATGAAATCACACATATACATTAATTTTATTTTGAAAGCTAGCTAGGACATGGAGTTAAAATTAAAGACTTTTGCAAGAAGGGAAATAAAAGGAAGGGGGGGGGTGTACACAAAACCCTGCAAAGCCTTCAAAAATAATGAAACAGCTCTATTTTCTTGCCAGCCTCTTCCAAGACATCAGAATCCTGTGTTTGCTCCTTTGTCCACTGTGCTGATGGGAGGCTTAAGTAACTACCAGAGTTGGGGTATTAACTAACTGTCTGTCAGCGTGTTGCTTAATAATGCTATGTTTTGTTCAATATTCTAGCAACTGTTTCACTTTCTCCATATATCACTCTATCCCCCAAAGAAAAACCATAAGTTAAATAGCTGCTGAACAAGAGGACCTTACAGGACATGGATTCGGTTGGATTTTATGATCACATTTCATGTCCTTTCAAAATTTATTTAAGAAGTTGGGAGAGTCAAATGTGTTAGTTTATGAAATTTTATTTGGAACTAAAATTAAAAAAAAAAAAAACTTTGAATTTTAGTTTTCACCAATTCAGCCCATGTGCCAATGTCAACCTCCCCCACAAGCTGGCCCCACAAATGCTCCCCATGACACAGTCTGTCTCATTGCAGACAGAGCTCTAAGGTGCCCCACAGCCTAAGCCAGCTGGAGAAGTAGGGCTATTGTGAAGATAATTTTAGGTTAGAATACAGGCCAAAAACTGAAACTAGTTCTGCTTGGAAGTTGCCTGGCTGTCCTCATTTTATCACTTGGCTTTACATGGAGAGACACTACTCCAGGACCTACCCAAATGACAAATAACCACGATATTCTACACCAAGAGGAATGCAAACTGGAGAGAGATCTTATCAATTTTTGCAAAGCCCTGTACACCTGGATATGTTAATGTGAACAAATGTGATGGACAGGGAAATAAAGCCCTAATGTAGTTCATCTTCTTCACCAAAACTGGCAGATTCGTAGGATTTGTGTTTGCATGCTTTGTAAAGGTCTTACACCTGCCTAAGGATCTTTTGACTGGGAAAAAAGGACTTCTGATGAGGAAAGAACAGTTGTAGATACCAAAGCATCTGCAAAAGTACATGCCAAATCCTCAGAGCTTGCTGTCTCCAGACCCACCAGCCAATCAATTTAGGAAGAAATTGGGTCATACAACATTAACCTGGCAATATAAGTGGCCAAGAGCAAGATACTGGATGTGAAATCAGGTGGAATCTGCTCTTGAGCTAGAGCATACCAAGGTTAGAGATGCAACCAAATCATCTGGATAAGAATCAAGCAAGGCTGGTAGCACAGGTGCCGCCACCAGTTGAAATCAGGTGATATTAGTATGACTGGTGATAAAGACTCTCCTTAACCAAACTTTAGTCAGGCTCCTGTGAGCCCTCCTCTAGACTAGACCTTAACCTTGAGGCTCCCTTTCCCCTTTCCCCATTCTGTCTTTGGCCTGCCCAACCCAGTGTTAGCAAGAATTCTGCCAAGTCAGTTTATTGAGAATCCCCTGCCCCAACTTATATCTGATCACCTTTGTTACCTGACCAATTTCCTCACCCCCCACCTTTGATATGATACCCATTAGTATCTTTTATCAAAACTGAGAAATCGCAATTGTTACACTACTATTAATTAAACTTTTCATTTTAATTAATATTATTACTAATTAGACTCTACTTTGATTTCATCAGTTTTTTCCATTAATGTTCTCTGTTTGTTCTGGGATCCAATTGAGGTTGCATTCCATTTTCATGTCTTCCTAGTCTCGTCTGCTCTGTGACAGTTTCTCAATCTTTAAAAAAAATTTTTTTATCATCTTGATAGCCTTAAGGAATACTGGTCAGGTGGACAGGAGAATGTCACCAAATCTAGGTTTGTCTGATGTTTTTCTCACTAGACTGGTATAATGGAGTTTTGGAAAAAACGTCACAGAAGTGTCCTTTTTATCACATTATCATATTCGGGGGGATTATTTTGACTGCAGTGAGACCTACTGTGTGTGTGTGTGTGTGTGTGTGTGTGATTTGCAGGGTATTTTTTTTCCTCTTCTTTGTTCTTTCTTCCTTTTTTTTTTTTGGTAGGGTGTTAAAGGAGCTGATTTACTCTTTGAGAGTAGAAGTTAGGGAATGCTTATCAGAAGGACTAACATTTCTAGGGGATCTGAAGAATGAGTAAGAGTTAGCTAAGCTGAATGTGAAAAGCACAGCTCAGGCTGAAAGGAGGACCTGCTGGAATATTCTAGGAATTGCAGAGGACAACATGAAGCATAGAGACTCATGTGACATCAGCGCTCACGCAGAGCCAGGTTAAGAGCACGTTCAGGATTGTGGGGCTGTCTTTGATACAGGTGGCAGTGAGAAGTGCTGGAGAGGACAAGAGTTAAGTACCTCCTGCACTTCATAGAAGAGCATTGTGTGAATAAAATGCTAAATGGCCTGTCCACACCTCCCCAGCTCTTCACCCTGCCCATTCCACACCCACAGCCCCATCTGGGGAAGGGGGAGAGTGAGGCAGCAAATCCGCAGCTCAGCTCCCTGGTGCCGCAAGCCATTCCTAACCAGGGTCTGCTCCAGGTAAAGGTGAAAACTACTCTCTGCAGAAGAGTACAGCTACACTTGTAGATCAGGTACCACCATAGTCCCTTCAGCAGATCTGCCCCTGAGTTCAAGGATAACTGACCACACTGGTTGTTGCAAAGACTTGTGTTTGAACCTGATCATCCCTTCTTAACCTGTAACTCTGTTAAGTGGTTTAATCTCCTCAAAATTCCAATCATACAGAATTCGGGCTCATGTTTTATAAATAGTATGAGGAGGGTCATATTTTTGTTGACACTTTGGTTTAACACCCAAGCAAAATAAAAAATAATAATAGCAATAACAACAACAAAAAGTACTAGTTATGAAAACAATGGTGCTGGGCATCTTGTACTAAATGAACTGCTTGCAATACATAATGTTCCCATTAGCATTTATGAAAACTAGATACTGTAGTACCTGTTAGTGAGTTGTGGATTCTTACAGACCTACTGGATGCAGCCTGTGTATTTGAAACAAAAGGAGCAGAAATGTGCGTGGTGGGGAAAGAAGAGGAGGCCAAAAGGGACCCATGAGGCTTGGGCATTGGGAACTTTCTAGAAGTGGAAAGGACAATTCAGCCAGACTTCAGGATAATAAGAACCTAGCCACAGAACCAGAAGACCTGTTGGGTTCTACTGTTTGGCCTGTCATTAACTAACTGTGTGACCCTGGGCAAGTCAATTTCCCTCCCTGAGCCTCCATTTCCACATTTGTAAAATGGCAGTGGTGAGGGAGAATGAGGAAAGTTTACATCAACCTTTAAGTTCTCTTATAAGTTAAACATTTTATGATTCCATGACTCTAGACCTCCACGGTCTAATATAATATCCAGTAGCCATTTAAAGTAAATAAAATTAAAAGAGCAGTTTCTCAGCTGAACTAGTCACATTTCAAATACTCCATAGCCAGAGGCAGCTAATGGCTACTGAATTGGGTGGTGCAAACAGAGAACGTTTCTGTTGCCACAGTAAGTTTTATTGGATAGCCCTGTTCTAGATCTTTTTCTTTAAAAAATACCCTTGAGAAGCCTAATGTGAACACTATTCATGTTCTTAGTTATTGATTGTATTGTAAAATTGATTAGTTGCCACAAATACTGCTAAGTGTTGATACTTGCTGTGTACTATTATTGCTAGGACTGGACTAAGGCTCACAACAACCCTCTGTAATAGTGATTGAGTTGTTCAGGGTCACATTCTAGAAGTGGCAAAGCCAGGACTTGAGCCCACTGACTGTCTTAATCCAGAGCTCAGATATTTCACTGTGGCCCCAAGCTTGGTATCTAGTCTCATTGTCTTATGGCCACGCCTCATGAATTCCTCACAATTCCCTGGTGTGGACACAGAGCCTTTGCACATGCATTGTCCCAGGATGCCCTCCCTCTCCACCTTCTCTTTGCTTGGTAACTTCCTATTTATTTTTTAAAAACTAACTCAAATATTGCTTCTCCATCAGGCAGAATTGTTATCCTGATTGCTTTGGATTCCCACTATACTCCATTCTTACCTCAAACACAGAGCCCACCAGGCTGTGTTATACTATCTTTTTTGCAAGTTTGATATCCCACCAGACCTTGAGTGCATTCAAGATAAAGTCTATGCCTCTATCATTTTTTATACCCCCATTTCAAAGAAGGTGCTGAGTCAATATTTGCTGAATGAAAATATCAGAATATCTTTCTGAGATTGCGTCACCACCTTTTTCAACTACTCTGGCTTATCTGGAAGCTTTCCATTCCCCCTGGAACTTATAGCTTAGATAGTTCATTACCTGTAAGCAGAGGTTCCAGGGCCTTCAGATAGGGAGTAAGTTAAATATATACATACATAATTCATTAATTATTATTTTGGAGACTGCTAGTCCTACCTTAGTAGCAAGCAGGTTTTCATTTACAGGCAAGGAAATTTGCCACTTTCTGCAAAGTCTTGTGAAGTCCTGTCCCCCTTGTCCATCATGTACCAGGCCTGGGCAGTGCTCTGCCATCCCTGCCTACCTGACAGAGGCCACTTGGAAATACTGTAGACCTGTCAGGGTGCAGTCAGCTTGGCTGTTGTCTTGCCGCAACTCCTCCCACAGCAATGGGACTGCAGCTGCTTTATGAAGGGATGTTACAGTTATTCACAAGGCCTGGTGCACAGTTAAAGAGACACCTGCAAACTGCACACATCCTCCCTGGGAGCAGAACAACACCATCCCACTCCTTGCTCTGCAGCTCTTCCCCCAGACACAAATGGAAGAACAAAAAGCTATCGCTGCCTTTTTCATCCTTTAAAGTCATACAGGCAGCTCTATTTAGAGGCATCTTTTTGCTTCTGTATTTTAAAGAGTTGAGCTATGTTCAACTGAATCAATAAATCTAACAAACAAATCAACAAACAAAATCAGAACTATTACCAGAGCAAAGGGTGGGAAGAGAAATACTATTTTTTGAAGCCCTCCTGTATATCAAGACTATTCTGGGTAGATTAACCTTCTATAATCCAACAGTCCTAAAAGGTGTGTTGAATGATCACATTTTACATATGGAGACATTGAAGCCCAGAAAAGAAGCCAGGAATGACAGAAAGAGCATGGGTTTAATGGTAGAGAGATCTGGGTTCAAATTTGGGTCCCAATAGCTCTGTGGATTTGGATAAATTATTAGATGTCTTTAAGCCTATTTCCTCATTTGGAAATAGAGACCAGTAGTACCAACCTTCCAGGGCTGTTGTAGAGTTGGATAAGAACATGTCTGTAAGGTGCCTAATATATGGCTGGCACCTTATTAGATTTAATGTTAGTTCCTTTCCCTTGTATTCTAAATGACTAAGTTGGAATTTAAAAGCAGGGTCATAGGCCCCAAACCCAAGTCCTTTGCAGCTGCGGAATGAGAACTTGTCCGAGCTGCTCCTCTACCACTGTGGTGATAGAATCAGACTAGCTGAACCTGAGTGTCTTTTTCCTTTGTGCTGGCAAAACACGCTATTATTTTATATATCTATGCCCAGTTCTAAGTCTCCTAGAACTGAAAATCAAAATCCGTAAATCATGCAACTTCCAGTGCATTATAATGTGCCTTCAGCACAGCCTGATCATATAAATATCTCTGCCAATTATTTAATGTCATCGAGAAAACAGACAACTAAGGAAAATCAGGAAAATGATGCATGAACAAAATGAAAGTATCTTAAAAAACTTCTCTCGAAGTTCATTGAACTTATTTAAGATGGTCGTTTTTATTTTTGTCTCATAATTATTAGGTCTTCATTTCTTTAAGGTTGTTTCTGTGCTGGCTTAGGGGAGGGGCTCTCATGGGTGAAATAATTTTTTTAACCATTTTAATGTAGCTGGTTTTGGCTTTGCACTTTCCTGGGATATTATGACTTTTTAACTGGTTTCTGGAGTTCTCTTAAAGCGTTTTTAGACAGTATATTGTTAAGTTCGTGTCTCTGTGGAAGAACAAAGTGTGGGGCTTCCTATTTTTCTAAAGGATTGGGCTGGCCTGGCAGAGGGTCCCTGGTTTATTCTTTGGGTGTTCTAGAGGGAACAGGCAACTTTCTTCCAAAGTTGTGTAGTTTTTGTATTTTATGCTGTTTTAGTTTGTAACTAGCCCTATAGAAATAAGGTGATTAAAACAGGGGGAAATGATAGCAGGGCCCAGGTGTTAGAGTTTAGCCTTAATTGATAGGCTTAAGTAATTGAAGCTGTGACTGGATAGACTTTCTTTATCACCAAACCTTTGCTTCTGGAATTTTGCCTAGAGGGTGGCGGCAGGCAGCAGGACCCCAAATTGCTTTTCGGTAGCATAACTACTATTGAATCAAGATTAAAGCATTTCCATCTCCCTAAAAATTATCCTGTGTCTTGTTGTATCATCCTTTCCTCTAGCCCCATAGCCCAAGGCAACCAGTGATCTACTTTCTGTCTCTATAATTTTGCATTTTCTAGAACTTCATGTAGACTTTTATGCTTTGCTTCTTTCACTTAGCGTAATGCTTTTTGAGATTCATTTGTGTTGTTTTGTGTATCAGTATATTGATCTTTTTTATTGCTGTGGATGTCTGTGACGCAATATTCTAGCGTCCGCATCGTTTAGAGCTGCGACTCAGAACATGGCGCGTTCCTAGAAGCCGCTTTCGGCATCAGTGGGCGGCGGCGCGTGGACTTGCAAGCGTGGGGCGCGGGACCAACCGACGCCACTTCGTGTTGGACAGTGGAAGCTGGAGAGCCGGGCTATTCGGACTGAGCCAATTGGTTTCCATGGATCTCAATAGTGCCAGCACTGTTGTTCTTCAAGTCTTAACTCAGGCCACCAGTCAGGATACTGCTGTGTTAAAGCCAGCTGAGGAGCAGTTGAAACAGTGGGAAACACAGCCAGGTTTTTATTCAGTGTTGCTGGTAAGTTGCTTAAAAATAGTTATTATTTTTAATAAAATGAGACACTATTCTATTGTTTTAAAAACCTACTTGTGTTGGTGGTTTACTTAGTGAAACTGATCCAAATGTTTGGCTGCCATTGCACTGCCATTTACTAATTCGAGGCATGGCACTTGGAGGATATTTAAGAGATGTTTATTGTTGGGTGAGTATACCCAAGCAGGGTATTGGTAGTATCTGCTTAGAAGGTTACACTGCCAGTTTTCTATTTTAGCCTGTAAATGCTGCCCTCAAGACTGTAAAGGAGGAAAGAGGAAGGACATCTCTAAAATCAGAGAAGGAAAACTCTGACTCCAAAAAACCTCCGCTGCCTTGCGGCATACCTCTTCAGGGGAAAGGCTAAGGGAGTAAACCCCGACAGAAAATCCGGAGCCGGAGTCCCTAAGGCGGTTTGACATTGTAGTCAACACCGGCAACTCCAGCGGCGCACCTGAAGCCAAGCTGTATTGACTTTGTCTTTCCCTTGGACCCTTCAGCTGAGAAGAGAGGGGGGGTCTGCTGCATGGGCAACAGCTGGCCCTCCATATCACCCTGCCCAGGCTTTGTAGCTTCACTGGAGAGGACACTCCAGCGTCATCGCAAGATGTCGACTCAACACGGGAGGAGACAGATACCGGTTATAAGCTCATCCGATTGGCAAAGGAAACGAGTGCCAGGGGTCTCCTCTGACGGTGGGAGAGGTCATCGCACCTCACTGGACAGCTACCGTCTCGCCATGGCTCGCCTGCCCCACTGGGTGCGTGGGGATCAGAGAGGCGCCTCTCGAAAAGTGGGCCACAAAACACCCGCACCAGTTAATTCCAAGCAAACAACAAGAAAGAAGCCTCCGGTTCTTCGCCTCGCTAGCTGGAACATCAGGACCATGTGCCCCGGACTTACTGCAGACCTTCCGTGGATCAAGGGTGCCAGGAAAACCGCTGTCATCGATAGGGAACTGGCACAACTAAACATCGACATTGCGGCTCTACAGGAGACCCGGTTGGCCGACAACGGAACTATCAGAGAAACCAACTACACCTTCTACTGGCAAGGGAAGTCTCCGGACCAACCAAGACAGCACGGTGTTGGGTTCGCTGTGAAGAACACGCTTGTTAACTCGATAGAGCCACCCACAGGAGGCACAGAGAGATTACTTACCCTCCGATTGTCAACAACTTTCGGCCCAGTCAGCATTCTTAGCGCGTATGCCCCAACCCTCTGCGCCACCACCGAAGAGAAAGAACAGTTCTACCATGCACTGGACGAAGCGTTATCCAAGATTCCCAGAAGTAACGCTCTCTATCTCCTTGGAGACTTCAACGCAAGAGTAGGAGCCGACCACATGGCCTGGCCCACCTGCCTTGGAAACTTTGGGAGAGGAAAGATCAATGAGAATGGTCAGCGACTGCTTGAGCTTTTGTGTCACCACGGCCTGTGCGTGACAAACACATTCTTCAAGTGCAAAGAGATCCACCAGGTGTCATGGAGGCACCCCCGCTCCCGCCACTGGCACCAGCTTGACCTCGTCATCACCAGAAGAACGGATATTGGCAGCACCCTCCTCACCCGCAGCTACCACAGTGCAGACTGCGACACGGACCATGCCCTCGTGGTAAGCAAGGTGCGCATAATGCCGAAGAGGTTGCACCACTCCAAGATGAAGGGTCGCCCACGCATCAACACCAGTTGTGCCAGCAACCCAGTTAAGACCCAGCAATTCATCAACAAGATGGAAGATGCACTCGGCGAGGGAGTGGTGGCAGATGACATTATCGAATCCAATTGGCCACGTCTCCGCGATGCCATATACAACTCCGCCATTATTGCTTACGGGAAGAAAGAGCGGAAGAACGCTGACTGGTACGAGGCTCACTGGGAAGAAATGGAACCCGTGATCGAGGCTAAGAGGAAGGCCCTACTGGCTTACAAGGCCACGCCCACTCCCAGTACACTTCAAGCTCTACGGGCTGCCAGGAACAAAGTCCAGAAGACCGCCCGCCACTGTGCCAACACCTATTGGCTAAACCTGTGCAGAACCATCCAGGAAGCCGCCGATATAGGCAACGTACGAGGAATGTATGAGGGTATCAAGAAGGCAACAGGCCCAATCCCCTCCAAGATCGCCCCCCTTAAGTCCAAGACAGGTGAGGTCATCACTGACCAGGAACAGCAAATGCGGCGGTGGACCGAGCACTACCTCGAGCTGTACGCAACGAAGAACACCGTAACAGACACTGCTCTTAAAGCCATCCCAGACCTACCAGTCATGGAGGAGCTAGACACCCCACCTACTGCGGCAGAGCTCGGCAAAGCCATCGACCGCCTTGCTTGCGGGAAAGCACCAGGAAGCGACGGAATCCCTCCAGAAATCCTAAAGAGCGGGAAACCAGTCCTGCTACAGCCGCTCCACCATCTACTCTGTCTCTGCTGGAAGGAGGGTTACATCCCCCAGGATATGAGAGACGCCAACATTATCACCATGTACAAGAACAAAGGAGACCGCAGCGACTGCAACAACTACCGGGGCATCTCTCTCCTCAGCATCGTCGGCAAAGTATTCGCCCGGGTCGCTCTTGCCCGCCTGCAGACCCTTGCTTCCTGCGTCTACCCAGAGTCCCAGTGTGGCTTCAGAGCTGGCCGATCAACAGTGGACATGATCTTCTCCCTACGCCAGCTGCAGGAGAAGTGTCATGAGCAGCATAAACCACTCTACCTCGCCTTTATTGACCTCACGAAGGCGTTTGATCTGGTCAGTCGAAGCGGACTCTTCAGCTTGCTATGGAAGATTGGCTGTCCACCACATCTGCTTGCTGTGGTCATGTCCTTTCACGACAACATGCACAGCACGGTGTCCTACAACGGCGCAACCTCTGAGGCCTTCCCAGTCAGCAGCGGAGTAAAGCAGGGCTGCGTCCTCGCGCCTACGCTGTTCGGAATCTTCTTCTCCATGCTCCTCCAATACGCCTTTAAGGACTGCAGCGAGGGTGTCTTCATTCACACCAGATCCGATGGCAAGCTCTACAACCTGGCCCGTCTACGAGCCAAGACCAAAGTCAAAGAGGTGCTCATCCGTGAGATGCTCTTCGCCGACGACGCAGCTTTGACATCACACTCCGAAGAGGGACTCCAGCAGCTAGTCACTTGCCTTTCCCACGCATGCAAGGAGTTCGGACTAGCCATCAGCCTGACGAAGACGAATGTTATGGCTCAAGGCACGGGGACTCCCCCATGCATCACCATCGACGGATACACCCTGGAGGTTGTCAACGACTTCACTTACCTCTGTCAGTCGACTTGGAGGTCAACCGGAGAATCGCCAGGGCAGCCACAGTTATGGCCAGACTGAACCGGCGAGCGTGGAACAATTCCAGCCTCACTGAGAAAACCAGACTGCGCATCTACCAAGCCTGCGTACTCAGCACTCTCCTCTATGGCAGCGAGACGTGGACCACCTACGCAAGGCACGAAAGGAAACTCAACAGCTTCCACATGAGGTGCCTGCGACGCATCCTGCAGGTCGCCTGGCAGGATAAGGTCCCCAACACCGAGGTGCTGAAGCGAGCCAATATGAGCAGTTTGCATGCAGTTCTTAGCGAGAGACGCCTCAGGTGGCTCGGCCATGTCAAAAGAATGGATGCAGGCCGTATCCCCAAAGACCTCCTCTACGGCGAGCTAGCAGAAGGCAAGAGGATGACAGGGCGCCCAAAACTGCAGTTCAAAGACATCTGCAAAAAGGACATGACACAATGCTCCATCAATCTCAACACATGGGAAGTTCAAGCAGACGACCGCCTAGCCTGGAGGCTCGTGGTCAGGCAAGGTACATCACGCGCAGAGGCTGCGCGCAACTAGGAGGCGGTCCAGAAAAGATCGAGGCGGAAGCAGCGTCAGCAGCAGCAACAACAGCCATCTGTCTTCACCTGTACCAAGTGCGGCAGGGATTGTCACTCCCGAATCGGACTGCACAGCCATTCTCGGCGGTGCAGATAGACTCTCAAGAAGCTACGCCATCGTCTCTCGAGACGGACGGCTGCCGCCGACGACGATTTAATGTCATAGAATTGCTTAGGAAAAAGGTTTAATGTTGCAAAAGATAACAGGATAATTATTGGGTTTTGGTTCCTGTGGAATTTGCAAAAAGCCAGTAAGACATAGAGAGCAACAATAACCTTCCTTTTCCTAAATCTCTCTTTTAGTTCCCTTGCTTTGAAATAGGCTTTGTATTCTTTTTGAAAGAAAAAACATGTAAGTCTACAATGTGTGTGTGTGTGTGTGTGTGTGAAAAGGTGTGGGCTGTATTTAGAACCAGGGAGGATTTCAGTCTCAGTAGATTTCTTATAGAAATCTGGAGGCCTTCCAGTCTCAGAGTTGGTCAGAGATATATTTGTCTTTCAAATCTAGATTCCAGGAAATGCACTGTTATCTTACCATAGAATTTCTTTTGCACACAGCACCCCCTCCACTGCATGAGTCCATGAAAATGATCTCACCGTTAAACATACAAATATTTCCCAGCCTGTGCACCCTTACACTCCCCCTGCCCCTGCCCAATGCTCTAAGAACATTGTAGAGACAGCTGTGGTAAAATGAACAGGTGCAAAGTTGGGATCAGCATCAAGTTCTGGCTCTTCCCCTTTGTCTGTGGTTTTGGTCACATGCCCTCACTTCTAGGAGTCATGATTTTCTTCATCTACAGAATGGGAGTACTAGCTGACTGTCAATAGTGTGAAAGGACTGAGGGGCATTTTATACCTGAGAGCTCTGTGGAAACCACAAGGTGCTATTCAAAGGTTGTTATTAGAATTTAAGGAGCAAGAGCCTGAAAAAAATGTATGTTCAGAGTAGTGTTTTTCCATTTTAAAATTGAAATTCATACTTGCCACTAGTCTGATTAATTTTGCATCAGCTTTTGGGGGGGCTGAGAGTTTGAATATCTTAACTAACAAGGAGACTTCCAAAATACTGTGTGCATTAAAATGTAGCTTTTTTGGGACTTCCGGCTAAGATGGAGGCGTAGACAGACACGCATCTCCCTCCACAACTAAGAAGGAATACAACTACCTCAAAACTAGAAACAACCAGAAGTTCCAGAAAATCAAACTGCATGGAAGTCCACCAAACAAAGACATAAAGAAGAAATACTCATCCAGACAGGTAGGAGGGGCAGAGCCTGGGCAGAGATGATGCAGTGTGGTGGTGGCAGCAGTGGTAGGCTGGCAGAAAGCGCAGTCACACATTTAAAAAAAGTTGGGAGGGACACCTGGGGAGTGTTCCCGGTTCCTCACCAGGCCTGACAGCTCATGGTCCCAGCACCAGGGACAATAAAGCCTCATTGCTTCTGACTGTGCAAACTAGTGGTGGTTGGGGTGGAGAAAGAAACTGCTGGTCTCTCAGCAGAGTCTGCTTGTTTAAAGGGCCTCATGGTCCTAGAATGTCCACAGGCCCACCCACTCTGGGGACGATGGCCAGGGCAACAGCTAGAGGGGCACCAGTCCCATATGGAAGTGGGAGAAGTGCCTGGAAAAGGGGCGAGTGCTAAGCAAGTGGCATTGTTCCCTCTTGGACTTTTCCCCAACAAAAAGCACCACCACGTGGTGAAACAGGTTGCCCTGTACTGACAAATCCCTAAGACTTCGCCCCTTACAATGTACCAGGAGTGACAGATCTACCTGGGACGCGGAGGCAAACAAACACAGGAGCCAGTCAGAATGAGGAGACAGAGAAGTATGGCCCAAAAGGGGGAATGGATCAAGGTTCCAGTGGGAGAACTAAGTGACAAGAAGATAGCTAACCTAACAGATGAAGAGTTCAAAACACTGGTTATAAAGACCCTCACAGACATGCTTGAGTACAGCAAACGCATAAGAGAAGAAGTGAAGGCTATGCTAAGTGAAATGAAGAAAAATCCACACAAAACCAATAGTGAAGGGAAGGAATCCGGGGTTCAAATCAATGATTTGGAACATAAGGAAGAATAAAACAGTCAACCAGTGCAGCATGAAGAAGCAAGAATTGAAAAAAATGAGGAAAACTTCCCAAGTTTTGTGAAGGAGATGGACATACAGGTCCAGGAAGCATGGAGGGTCCCGGTTGAGCTGGACCCAGAGGGGACCACACCAGCATGCATCATGATTGAGATGCCAAAGGTGAAAGATAAAGACAGAGTCCTGGGGGCAGCAAGAGAGAGGCAGAGAGTTGCCTACAGAGGAGTGTCTATAGGACTATCAGCTGATTTCTCAGAGGAAACTTTGCAGGCAGGAAGGGACTGACAAGCAGTATTCAATGTGATGAGAGGCAACCTGCAACCAGGATTACTCTATCCAGCAAGGCTATCATTTGGAATGGAAGGACAGATGAAGTGCTTCTCAGACAAGGTGAAGCTAAAGGAGTTCATCATCATCAAGCCATTATTATATGAAATGTCAAAGGGACTTAAGAAAATGAAGATCAAAACTATGAAAATTAAAATGACAACAAACTCACAACTATCAAAAACTGAATCTAAAAAATAAAAACAAAATCCAAATAAGCAAACCAGAATAGGAACAGAATCATAGGTATGGAGATCATTTGGAGGGTTATCAGCTGGGAGAGGGGAGGGGGAGAAATGGGGATATGGTGCAGGGATTAAGAAGCAGAATCGGTTGGTACAAAATAGACAGGGGGATGTTAAGAATAATATAGAAAAGGGTGAAGTCAAAGAACTTATATGCACGACCCATGGGCATGAACTAAGGGGCGTGGGGTTGCTAGAGGTAAGGGGGGTACTGGGCAGAGGGGAGCAAAGGGGAAAAAATTGGATCTACTATAACAACATAATCAATAAAATATACTTAAAAAAATGTAGCTTTCATGGCATTCTACGTAACAGATTATAATGGAAAGAACATTCAACCAGGAAGTAAGAACACCCATGACTGATTCCCAAGGCTCTCTGTCACTGAACGCCTCAGTGACACATCCCTGAGCCATTCCCTGTTCCCCATTTCCTGAAAGGACATGCTTTGCCTTGGCTCTTTGCAAGAGACACCTGTAAGTTGAAAGCCATGGCCCGAATAAACATGAGCCAGTACTACTGTTAGCATAAGGATACCCTCAAGTACAGACCATCCTGAGGAGTTTTATGAATTTCCAAGGAAAGAGTAAAGCACTTAAGGGTCAAATTCATTGCAGAATGAATGTTAGATATTCTTAACCTTATTGGGTACCCAGAGTTCAAGTACTGGATACAATCTATGGTTCTTCTCCCAAGCAAAAAAGGCACATAAGTATATACATGCAATATTGGATATAGTTTTAGGTGTTTTGTGCACTTCTTGATGCTCCTTCATGGGTCATGTATGTTTTGGTTGACCTCCGATTAAGAATCTGTTTTAGATCATAAAGAGCTGATACCAAAGCACATGTGATTTGATACCATTATTTAACAGATGACAAACAGAGACATGGAGCTTATCAGTGATTTCACTGTAAATGTTAAATACAGTTTTAAATATGTTGAGTTTTTTCCCCCATTTTTGAAGAGTGGCAACCTACCTTATACAGTGAAAGCATATTTATTTGGAATATTTTATATACCAGAATATTGAATTCGTCATCCCATTAAATCAAGACAAGTCTATGTATATTATACCCATTTTTCCTTATCATAAATTAAATTTATACCTTAAAAGACTGCTTTGTAGCAAGGAAACACAGACAGAATTAATCCACTGTCCCATTTAAAGCTAAACAGCTAATGCTTTTAGAAGGATACTTTATTCACCAGGGCTTAAACCTAAATTTTTAGATAAATTTTGATTTAACCGTTGATCAGTTTTCCTGAATTTACTCAGCTCTTGCATTGCCTATGTTCTGCCAAATTCCTCATCAAAAACAGGAATGAAGTGTTGCTTAAGTCTGATGCTAAGAAAAGTGTATTTTTATAAAAATAAAATCAAGGAAATGCATGTGCACTATAATTCTCAATTCAGGAGTCCAGGTGATGAGGGCCGACACTCCCGTCGCAGATGGGGACTTGGTACCTGTCACTTATTCACTGTCATCACAATCAGCAGAAATTGCTCTCCTGCAGGTATAGGGGGATTTGTTTGTGTTTCCTGAGCACCGTGCTAGAATGGCCATGAGTGTAGCAAGTGAAAAGAAAATGAGTTTGCCTCAAGGTCTGGGCTACAGGGTGGTTGCTGTGTAATGTCAAAGTAGCAGCATTGTTGTTGTTGCTGTTGGGCATTATTAGTCAAACATGGGGAAAATCTGGGTTGTTAAAAACCTTGCAGTAAGTGCTATGCAAAAAGCATAGGTGCCCTTTCCAATCCAAGCTGTCAGTGAAGTTTGAGCAGAGCAGGCACAGCTTACGGAAGAAGATAAATGATGTCACTTTGACTAGCAAAGGCTTAATGGGGTATTGACTGGTACACGTCAATGAACTTTATCTCTCTAGTTCAAATTTTCTGTACCTTCCTAGAAACCCAACCCCAATTAAGTCAAGAAGAAGTTGAGTCTTTTCCCTAGAACTCCTGTCCCTTTATACACTGTCTCAGAAGGGTCCCCCCCCCCAATCCCCCGCCCCAGTGGTTCTTGCTTAAATAGTGAACGATCTCTTCTCAGTAATTTTGAGAACTTATTGTGGGCATTGAGCCTTAGAACTTCAGAGGATATATTCCAGATCTACATCTAGTTTCTACCTTTAGTGCCATGGAAAGTCTCCAGCAGCACCCATGCCACCTTTGGAGAGAGGTCTGGAGGTGGCTAGGTCAGCCACGGTAGAGGCGGCAGCCTCCACATTGGCCAGCTTGACTTGCTAAGGCAGACAAGCTGCTTCACCAAACGTGACCCACTTTCCTTCCTCCTCCTGTCCCTCCCTTCAGGGTTCGAGCCCCAGCTGGCTCATCTGCTTTCCTCAGTCGGATGTCTCTGGAGAGGCCAGGATGTTCTCAGATGTCGGTGGTGGTGGGGATCACTTTTCAAACTTTAATGTTTCTTGTCACTTCTTTCATTCTGGAAGAATTATCATCAAGTACAATCTTCCATGGAAAAGTTTGGTCATTGCAAGCATGTGCCCCAGACCAGATATATGAGCTGCTTGACCTGCTCACCCTTATATAACCTCAGATTTCCTGATTAACTCTTTTAATCTTAATTGTGTTAGAAAAAAATTCAAAGCTTCTAAAGCTTTTTACTCCTAGTCTCCTGGGCACTGATGTTGGGTCCCAGGCTGTCTTACCACATTGCTTTGGCAAAACAATGGCTTTCCCTGGGATTTTAAAAATATAATGAGGCTGTTCTCTTGCTTTGTAACTTTTTATCTCAGCATGAACTCAGTTCTGATCAGGCAGCTTTGTTTTTAGTATCAGAGCTTAAAATTTTTTTATTCCTTAAAGAATAACCCAAATCAATAAAAACTTTAGACAGTGGACCTCTCACTTTTGCTAGGATATTTCTCTTGCTTTTATGAGTGAAACTGTCTAAGCAATTAAATCTCCTAATAAGAGAAATTGTATTTTTTTCAGGGGAAGGAATTTCAAATGTTGATTTTCACTCTATCTTATAAGGGAAGCTATGAAACATTAAATAGGTAGCTATAAAACCAAATAAATATCCATGTTCTACCTAATAAGCATCCTATTTACTAATGAGAAGATATGGATGTATATGATTATAGCTGTTAAATATATATAATACATTGCTTTTTGGATGGGAAGGGAGAGATGAATTTTAGATATTTCAGAAAATGTATGAATCCACTGACTATTAAATTTTCCTGAAACAGACATTCTTTCTAGAGCCACTGGTCTCCCCCTTTTAAAATTCTTCTAATTATTTTAGTAAGGAAGGATGCAGGTATACATCCCACCCACAAATATCCATACAGGGGTGGGCAAAAGTAGGTTTAGAGTTATAATACAAATAAACAGTACAATAATTAATAAATAATAATACAAGAATAAACTCTGTTTTGCATACTCACAACTGTAAACCTACTTTTGCCCACACCTTGTATATGGACATCACACACACACTGGCAAACAGAAATCCACTGTTCTAGAATGTCATATGTCATGATTTCTACATTTTCCCATGAAAGATTCCTGTGACCCCTCTGTCCCACACCCAATAATAATTATACACCTGAAACTTATAACTGTTACTAATCGATGTTACCCCAATAAATTTAATTTAAAAAACTGAAAAGATACTTTTTTCATGAGTGGATCACTCCCTCCCTGTGCAGAGGAAAGGCATCATATCCTTAGTGCAAGGAGCTATACCAAAAAAGAGCAGAGGCTATTTTTGCCTTCTGCAACTTTTTTATTTTTCGATTCTCTTTCTGACTCTACCTCATGTATAATGTTAAAAACAATACAGTATTAAACATGGCAAAGAAGAAGTGAAAGAGTGTCTTAAAATTTTCCACATGCCTTCTAAACAGTACATATGCTACAAGCCATGTCTAAATCAGAACGTCCCTGAAGCATCTAGAGAACTCTCACAGCTGGCAGACTGGCTGAGTAATCAGAACTGCAATATGCTTAGTGCAACCCATTCTATGTGGGGCTCTAACTGTTGGTTTTCAATGAGTCTGGTAAGCTTAGAAATAAATGAAGGCATTTTCCCTCTCCTACTTTCCTCTCTCTCTCTCTCTCTCTTTTTTTTTTTAAATATTGCTTGTCATGATGCCTGTAGGGGTCCTACTGTTATTAGTGTTCAGGGACCAAGGATGCTGTCTCCATGTGTTATGTTACCTCCAAATGCCCACAGCACTCAGTTGAGAAACACCTGGTTTAAACCATCTCAACCAACCTTCTATCATCATGGTAGAAGGTTGGTTGAGACTGGTAATAACTAAATAAATAAACAAGTAAACAAATAAAAAATACTTGGGGTGATAGTAGCTGCTATCTTGAATATAAAAGAAACTCATAATCAATTACATTATTAACTTTCTTTCATCAGTGGGGAGGAGGGTCTTTCATAAGCATGGTTTAGTTGTGAAAATAATATAACTGGTTTGGATTGTGTCCCTACTACAAAAAAGATATGTTGAAGTCCTAATCAATTGTGCCTTTGTATGTGACCTTTTACAGAAATCTGATCTTGGCAGATGTAACCAAGTTAACGAGGTCATACTGATTGAGGGTGGGTCCTGATCCCACATGGCTGGATGACCCGTGTCCTTATAAGAAGGGAATCTGGATAAATACAGATTTGGGGGAGGAAGGCCACTTAAAGATGGAAGTAGAGATTCAAGTTAATACATCCACAAGCCAAGGAATGCCTGGGGCTACCAGAAGTTGGAGGAAGCAAGGAAGGATGCTCCACTCTAGGCTTTGGCTTTCCAGGGAACATGGGACTTCTGAAACCTTGATTTCAAATTTCTAGCTTCCAGAACAGTGAGAGAATAAATTTCTGTTTTGTTTTAAGCCATCCAAGTTTGTGGTAATTCTTTATGACAACCCTGGGAAACGAAGAACATAGCTAGTCTGAATTTATCCCAAGCTTGGAAGGTTGACATAGTTCAAGGGGAGCAAGCAGTTTGCAGCAGTGATGTTTGGGGACAGGACACTTACTGGCAGCCTAGACTGCTGGGTAACTGAGAGGGCAGGAGAAAGTTTTTCTTTCTATCTAGGATGGCACACTTCCTTTTAAGTTCTCTCTACCTGTGATTCTTTAAAAGATGATCTTTACTGGATTCACTTATCTCGAGTGAAATATTATTCTATAAAGATGTGCAGGTGAGGGTTGTTGCCCAAAGATGGCAAGCTTGTCTGGAAGTGATTATAGTTCCTTTTTAGATTTCATGTGCTGAGGTGTGACCATGTGAAGGTGGCCACATGGATCTCCTCTCCTTTCCTTTCTTCTCTGGGGTCCTTTGAGAGTTCAGTGCATTCACAGTGCCTCTCACATTGCAACTCCTTTATCCTGGTGGGGGTCCCAGCTCCCAGGCTGCTTTCCATGATCAAAACATACTTGTCCCTAGGCCACTACCCGGAGGTTCTATGCTTTCTACCTGCTAGGGCATGGCAATAGAGAAATAACTTCAGCTATTCTAAGTTAATGTGTTATTTTCCTTAGAAACCATGCATCTTAAATCCTAACTCTCAGGGGAAGGAGTGTGGTAAACAATGCTGAAGGTGTATTGGAGACTTTGATGTTGGGGACTTAACATTCCTATGTACATGAGATTTTTAGTCCAAGTTCATCTGCTCAGGAGCTGGGAGGCCTCAGGGTCCACATCTTTGAGCCTCAATTACCTCAGGCCAATTCAACAAGTACTGAGCACCCATGGTGTGTGCACTCATGTGTACATGGGAAGGAGGGACGTAAACTAAGACAGGACTTATGGCCAAGATGGAGGCCTAGACAGACACGTTGTGTCTCCCTCTACAACTAAGAAGGAATACAACTACCTCAAAACTAGAGACAACCAGAAGTTCCAAAAAATCTAGCTGCACGGAAGTCAAACAAACAAAGATATAAAGAAGAAATACTCATCCAGACAGGTAGGAGGGGCGGAGCCAGGATGGAGAGAAGCTAGGTGTGGTGGCAGTAGCAGCAGCAGCAGCATGCCAGTGAAAAGTGCAGCCACACATTTTAAAAAGTAGGGAGGGACACCTGGGGAGTGCTCCCATCCCCAGAGCAGACCATGCAGCTATGGTTCCAGTGCCAGGGAAAATAAAGCCTCATTACATCTGACTGTGAAAACCAGTAGGGGTTGGGGCAGAGGAAGAAACTGCCGGTCTCTTAGCAGATTCTGCTTGTTTAAGGGCCCCCACAGTCCTAGAATGTCCACAGACCCACCTACTCTGGGGACAAAGGCCAGGGCAACAGCTAGAGAGGCACCAGTCCCATATGGGAAGTGGGAGAAGAGCTGGGAAAAGGGATGAATGCTGAGCAAGTGGCATTGTTCCCTCTCAGGCCCCTCCTCCCCATACAGCAGAACAACGTGGTGAAACAGGTCACCCAGTACTGATGAACACCTAAGGCTCTGCCCCTTACAATGTAACAGGAGCGACAGCTCTACCTAAGACACAGAGGCAAGGAAACACAGGAGCCTCTCAGGTTGAGGAGACAGAGAGGGAATGGATCCATTCCCAAAAGAGGGAATGGATCAAGGTTGTAGTGATAGAACTAAGTGACAAGGAGATAGCCAACTTAATAGAAAAGGAGATAGCCAACCTAACAGATGTACTGTTTGAAACACTGGTGTTAAAGATGCCCACAGACTTGACAGATATGTTTAAGTACAGAAAACGCAGCTAAATCAAATGAAGGAAAATCCACACAAAACCAATGGTGAAGGGAAGGAAACAGGGGTTCAAATCAATGATTTGGAACATAAGGAAGAAAAAAACAGTGCAGAATGAGGAAACAAGAATTTTTAAAAATGAGGAGAGGTTTAGGAGCCTCTGGGACAACTTTAAACATGCCAACATCTGAAACATAGACATACCAGAAGGAGAAGAGATGCCAGCCAGAAATGGAAAGCCTATGCAAAAAAATAATGAAGGAAAACTTCCCTAATTTGGTGAAGGAAATAGACATACAAGTCCAGGAAACACAGAGAGTCCCAAACAAGATAGAGCCAAAGAGGACCACATCAAGACACATCATAATTAAAATGCCAAAGGTTCAACATAAAGAGAGAATCTTAAAAGCAGCAAGAGAAAAGAAGAGAGTTACATACAAAGGGGTGCCTTTAAGACTATCAGCTGATTTCTCAAGAGACACTTTTCAGGCAAGAAGGGACTGGCAAGAAGAATTCAAAGTGATGAAAATTAAGGACCTACAACCAAGATTACTCTATCCAGCAAAGCTATCATTTAGAATGGAAGGGCAGAGAAAGTGCTTCCCAGACAAAGTAAAGCTAAAGGAGTTCATCATCACCAAGCCATTATATGAAATGTTAAAAGGACTTATTTAAGAAAAAGAAGGTCAAAATTATGAACATTAAAATGACAACAAATGCACAAATATCAACAACTAAATCTAAAATATAAGAACAAAATCCAACTAAGCAAACCAGAATAGGAACAGAATCATAGGTATGGGGATCATTTGGAGGGTTATCAGCTGGGAGGGGAAAAGGGGGAGAAATGGAGAAATGGTGCTGGGATTAAGGAGCATAACTGGTTAGTACAGAATAGACAAGGGGAAGTTAAGAATAGTATAGGAAAGGGTGAAGCCAAAGAACATATATGCATGACCCATGGACATGAACTAAGGGGGGTGGGATTGCTGAAGGGAAGGGGGGTACTGGGCAGAGGGGAGCAAAGGAAAAAGAAATTGAGACAACTGTAACAGCATAATCAATAAAATATACTTAAAAAAAAAAAAAAAATGGATCCCTGCCCTTGAAAGACTGGAAGTCTACTGGAGCTAACATATGCCAACAACTTCAGGGGAAATTTGAGCTTGCAGGATGAAGAGAGTTTTGGTGGCACAGAATGAAGGAGTATGATGCTGTAGGATGAGGACTGGCATGGACAAAGGCCTGGAGGTATGTGGCAGGTGGTTCTGTCCTGGGGAAGATTTTCCAAATAAGAATGACCCAACTTCTTCTCCAGCCTCTCACATAGTAATTACTTGCACCTTCTTTCTTTTGTTCTGCATGTAATTCAGATCTTAAGCCACTTGCTAGGTAGTTTGGACTTGATTTTCTAAGAAATGGGGAATTCTGGAAGATTCTTTTTACAAGTTGTTTATAATGGAAAAAGTTAATCATCTACAAAATAAGAGATAATAGTATAATGAACACCTAGGTTCTCTCTGCTCAGTTTCAAGAATTCACAATAATTTTTTCTCTAATGATCCCACCTATTATTTCACTCCCATATTATTTTGAAGTGAATCCTAGGCATCCTAGCCTTTTTTATCTAAATATAACCATATGAATTTCTAAAAGATAAGGACCTTAGTTGAAAACATAAGGGCTACATCATTATCATGCTGAAAATAATAATACCTTACTATCATAAAATATCTAGTCAATGATTGATTTCACAATTGTCTCATAAATGCCATTATTGATGTTTAGAGTTTAGGTTTTATTCAGGACTCCAAAAGGTCCATGATTGCTATGTCTCTTAAGTCTCTTTTTAGTCTTTATGTCCTGCCCTCCCAATCTCTCTTTCATTCTTGCTCTTTTTTTCCCTGTAACTTATTTGTTGAAAAAACCAAGTAGCTTATCCTATAGAGCTATCTATAGTCTGGCCTTTGCTGACTTTATTCTTGTGGTGTTATGTAACATTTTCTTGGTCCTCTGTGTTTCCTATAACTAGATTGTTGGATGCGGAGGCATGATCAGATGTAGTTTCCTTTCAATACGGCAAGACTATTTTATAGGGGATGGTGTGTTCTTCCATCAGGTGATATATATAGTATCTGGTTGTTTCATACTACATGGTGTTGACAGCCACTGATGGTCAGTGCCAAGAGTTACTACCTTATTAGGTCATGCAATATGGTGATATTCTATTTCTATTGTGCCATCTTCATTTATTCCCTGAAATACTTGTCTAGAGACAGTCTGCCATCTCAACATTTAATATTTGGTCACCTAGTGGTGTATCTCATAAAGGCAAAATAAGTTCAACCAATCAATCCATATTACTTAATTCTTTCTATTTATCTATTATTTGAAAAAATGTGTTGGTTTTTCAGCATCTTCCAATGGGATCATTAAGTTTTATGGCATCATTGTTTTGTTTCTTGTATCATTATGAAGTCATGAGTTTAAACTATGTGATTCAATATTGCAGTTATTCTTACTGATGCTCAAATTGTTCTATATTTGGCCAATGGTAGTCTTATTAAGTGGTTTTGAGTTTTTGTGACAGGAGCCTGGTAGTCTTGGATAGCAGCCTTACTATCTGATATAACAGGATATTCCAGGCTCATCATACACATTTCTTAACCCAGACATGGAATTAGCCACTTCTCCCAGAAGCCTTCATTCCTTTTAGTGGAAATGAAATTTAGCAACTATAATCCAAACACCTGGAATACTCTGCAGCAGATCCAGGTTGCTTCTCATTCTTTGGAGGGTAGCAGGCAATTTGGCCTTGCCTGATGAATTTCAAAAGACTGGCAAGGGGCTGTGAGAAGAAAAAAGGGACTATTTAGGAGTTACTGTAACAGTCCAGGAAGGGATGATAAGGTTCTCAACCAAGACAGTATCGATGGGATAGGGAAGAGGATCAGAATTGGGAGAAATTCTAGAGACTGGCAGTTTAAGGAGTAGGGGTTGGGGTCAGTAAAAGGTAACCCTGGGTTCAAAGCCTAGGTCTCTCACACTAACGTGTGGTCTCCAGCTCATTACTCAATTTCTGAGCCTCAGTGACCTGAATGACTAAGTGGGAAGATCACTGTCTACCTCATGGGGCTATTGGAAGAATTAGATGAAGCTGCAAATAAAATGAACATAGTATAATGTGTGATACTTAGTACAACTAAAAATTAAAAGTGTCAGATCCCTACTCCCCTTCATTTGTAATATGAAGGGATTGGTCTAGATCACAAAGCCTCTTCCAGTCCTCTCTGCTCCAGCCCTCTCTCTGGTCACTCTTGTATTGTTCTCTGGTAATGTCATGGAGTATTAATAATGGATCCTCCAGCATTTGCCTAAACCACATCTTATTGATTATTTTATAGAAAAGATGACATAACAAATTTAATGTTGCCTAAAGAATGACAAATCATGTATTCTTCTGAGGGCTGTTTTTCTTATTCGTTATCTAAGTCGACAAATTTCATTTTAGAAAAGCTTAGAATGATATTTTAATTTAAAATTGCCCCCTGAAGTGACAAATGTTGAAGATATTAAAAAGTAACAAAGCAGCTTACATACTGATCAGTTAGCTCAGAGCCTCTTAAAATACTATCCAGGATGGTTGTCCCGATCAATGATTTATGCAGCACTCTGGTTTTAGAAAAGAGATTAAGTCAATTTCTTCCCAGAAACTTCCTTGCTCATTACATCAGTGATATCCTGTAAACCTCTCTGAGATTATTTGCTTTTCTAAGATCTTATGTTTGAGAGCTCTGTCAGAAGGATTTTTGAATCAAGGTTTGAAGATAGAAATAGCCATCTAGCAGTTATACAGCCATACTAACTGTTGATAAAAAGGGATTAAAACATTATCTTCAATTATGAAGGGAATGCAAACTATTAAAAAATTCAAGCAAAACAAAAGAGCATAAAAAGTGAAACTGACTCAAAGAAAACCACCATATCCTTCTTAACCATTTTCTCACATAAACATAATGCCTTAACTATTTCATCACAATGTACATTTTATTCCATAGCTTACTTTTTCAATATATTGTGAAATATTAGTTTGCAAAATTAGTTCAATATATTGTAACCATTTTTACCTGTGAGTACATGAATGAACCAACTTTCTTTTAAGCAGTTGCTTAGTGCTGCCTCGTTGAATAAATGTTGAATGTATTCTAGTTTATCCGACTAGCACTTTTTGGTTAGACATTTACATTGTTTCCAATGTATTAATATTTGTAAAAGTTCTAAACCAAAACAAACTCTATATCAGGTTTGGACAGATGATAGATACATTCTTGTCAATTTTTGAGTATGTTTATAGTTTCCATAACAATTTTAAAAAATCAGTGCTTGAATGCTGCTTTTAAAAACTTATAAAACTAAAAACAACTGTCACTTGATGACATTTCAATTTATTTTTAACAAAAAAATTGGCTGTAAATTTCTGAATCTCAAAAACCACACCTCCCCTTTTTATGATAACCCTCAAAACTGAAACTCCATTCTCAGTAATGTAGTCTTTTTTTTCTCCTTCATTAGCCTTCTCTGTTCAATGCGTGTTCCTTTCCCTTCTAGTGAGAACTTAGGTCCTGCTTTTCATTTTACTCAGGGAACACGCTGTCTCCTCTGGAGGAGAGGTGGGGGAATGCTCACCCGTCCTCAGTGTCACACCCACCACATCAGAAACATTTCTCTGTCAGTTACTCTCCTTTGCCACCCACTCCTTTGCTTACAGTCAATGCTGCTGCATTTCAAGGTGGCAGCAGCATTGACTGTAAGTGAGCACCTTCTCACTTCAGGAATGGACAAGTGGACCTCAATGAATAAGCAAGGCACATGCTTTTAATATAAAGTATTATCTTTTCCCTTTTTTGTGTTTATAGGCTGCTCTTCAAGTTGATATAATCTGAAAAATTTTACCACTATCCCCAGGGCTTCAAGATGAATATGATGTTATTTTCTAAGCTCATGTTCTTTTTGGCAGCTACTAAATAATCAAATGTTCCTAGTTAAGTCAGAGAGTACCTTGAGAATTTGTACGATCGTGAGGATAGTTGATTTTAACAGCAGCCATGTCAAGGGGTGTCAGCCCTGCAAGGTTGATCACAGTGCTCAGAGGATATAGGTTTGGTTTTAGCCAGGACTTGACTTGTATTGATTGCTTGGACTAAAACACAATTTATGTTTTAGAATCACCAAAGAAAGCAAAACGCAAAGCCTGTAGGGCTAAGAAAACTCTCATTCTATTCTTCAGCTTATTAGTAGCTGACTCACACTCCCAACACTCAGTGTCTGACTTTACTTAACTTTCTCACATGTGACTGGGAAATTGCTGGTGCTGCTTCCCTCAGACTCAAATCACTTTTCATCATCAGGCTATTTTCAGTTATTCAGAAAATGCTCAAAAATGTTCAAATAGTGGAGATCTCTTTATCTTCTCTAGCTGAGCTCAAAGGTGACATTTTCTTAATTGGCCAGAAATTTTCAGGAGTTTCAGCTATTTTACAGTGATATCCATGGCAAAAAAAAAAAAAAAAAAAAAGTACATTTTTCTTAAGAAGTGTTTGGTACATGCATAGCTCCCCCCAAAAAGCTGATTTTAAAGTTCCATTTTTGTAACCCTCAATGAAAACTCAATACCTGGCTCATTTTTCAAGAAAGCATCCAGAAACATTAGACATAATCACCTGAGAGTAAGCAAGTTTACCAATGTCTCATTTTGGGGTGATCTAAGAAAAATTTTGGATTAAGTTTTAAGTTTGCCAGCCCTCAAAAATGAATTTTAATCATTATGCTCAACAAATACTTTTGGGGAGCCCTTAAGTGCCACACAGTATTTAGCACTGGGGATACCACAGTAAACAAGAGATAGCATCCCAAGGGGCTGGGGGAGGTGAAGGGATGTAGAGGGATTCACATTAAAAAAAAAAAAAAAAGGTAAAGGCAAGAGGCAGCTAAGGGGTGTTGGGAATATGGTGTTGACAAGTGAAGCAGAATGCAATTTTAAAGTGTTGGTCAGGCTATGTCCCACTGGGAAGGTGACATTTGATCACAGGTTTAAGGGATGTGAGGGAATTAGCCATGTGGATATCGGGAGAAAGTATGGTCCAGACAGAGGAACAAGCCACTGCATGCTGTAAGGAAGCGAGTGCAGGTGCTGTAGGGTGAGCAGAGGAGAGGTAGATGGCCGGAGAATGGATGGGGTGGCAGCTGAAGCAGGTCTTGCCTGTCATTTTAAGGATTTGGAATTTTACCCTGGGTGCAGTGGGAAGCTATTGCAGAACTGTGAACAGAGCAATGACATCATCTGATACATTTCCACTGGATCAACTCTTGCTATGCAGAGGACAGACCTTGGGAGGGAAGGAGTAAAATCTGGTGGATCTGAGAGGAGGCCACTGCATTATTCCAGCAGAAGGATGAAGGTGGGTCACACCAGAGGAGAAGCAATGGCAGCAGCAAAAGGGCTTGAATTTTGTATGTATTTTAAATGTAGAACAAACATTTTTTTTTTTTTTTGAGGGATTAGATAAGGGGTGTTCAGAGAGAGACTCAAAGATGACTCATGATTTTCAGCCTGAACAGCTAGAAAGTCGGAGTTGCTGTTAATCGAAATGGAGAAGGTTGAATTCAGGTAGAGCCTCAGGGGAGGGAAATCCAGGAGCCCAGATTTGGACATGTTGAGTTTGAAATGACGATTAGATAGTCAACTTTTGGTATTCTTCTGACCAGGTAAAAATGAGTCATCCTCAAAGAATGTAAGCTCCCTGAGGGTTCATTCTTGTCTATTTTGTTCATTGCTGTATCTCCAGAGCCTTGGACAGTGTTTAGCACATGTAGGTTCTCTTGTAAAAAAAAAAAAAAAAAAAAAGAAACATTAACTTAACTAGTATTTGCTAATCACTTATTACATGTCATACTCTGTTCTAGGTGCTGAGGACAATGCTTAGACAAAATAGTTAAAATTCTGCTTTCATGCACCTTAAAATTTAGTAGTGGGAGGCAGACAAGCAAATGAAGTAAAATAAAATAAACCTTCTATCTGTCGGTATACCTGTTTAATAATGCTTGTTGAATGTTTGCTCACACAGAGCTCCATGTATATTATAACCCTGCAGGGGAGAAAACTAAGATCCCAGTGTTGGCATTCTATGCCAGCCTATCTTAGTCCAAAGCCCCTTATACCCATGTTGCTTCTCATGTAAAGTAACACAAATCTCATTCTAATCTGAGAAATATCAGGGCTATATTTCTCTTCTTGTAAGCACTTAAAAGAGAATATACTTAAAACAGGACTCTTTTTGAAGTGTAGTTCTAGAAAGGCTGCCTAGAAGTGAGTGGCCCCAGGCCATGCTGCCTCCATAATGGATTCCAATCATGCAGAAGAATTCCTCTTGACTTCTCAGGGCATTTTCTCATTCTTTGCCCCCTTTCACAATGCTGAGCGTACTTTAATCACCTGCCATTAAGGGCCATCACATTTTTAAATCTAAAAGGCTCCATTTGCAACCTTTCATAAGGTGTACTAAAAAGGTATACTAAAAAGTGTTTTATATTCATATATATTTGAGGAAGAATCTCTTATCCTGTTCCCTAAAAATGAAACAATTTTCTAATCCCAGCAGCATCATCCAAGGGGGTGGTTTGGTCTTTAGTAGCCCCAAATGATTTCTAGTTATCACTCCCCTCCCATTCTGATATTCTCTCTGCCTCTCCCATATATCCTATGCAGAATCTCTGAAACAGTCATGGCCTCTTTCTACTGTTCATTTCTTACTCAGTTTCCACAAATAATTTGATATCACACTTCCTTCCTCACCAACACCTCTTAGAATGTAAGTGATGAATGATCATTTTGTCTCAAAAACTGATAATCCTTTCTCCTACTCAGACCTGCCTGAACAGTTTTCAAGCAGGAGAATTCCAGGGGTCTTTCCACTTGCATGCCCTTTCCATCAACAATAGTGATTTTTATTTTTTATGGAGGACTCAGGACTCCTCCTTTTTTGTTTCTTATTTATTTAAATAATTTATTTATTTGTCTCTTTATTTATCTGTTTTTAGAGACAGGGGAAAGGAGAAAGAGAGGGAGAGAAACATCACTGTGTGGTTGCCTCTCACTCATGCCCTCAACTGGGGACCTGATGTGCAACCTAGTAATGTGCCCTGACTGGGAATCGAACCAGCAACACTTGGTTCGCAGGCCGACGCTCAATCCACTAAGCCACAGCAGAAAGGGTAACAATTGTAATTTCTGAGACAAAGCATCCAGGTTTCCCCATGGGTTGGATGATGGCCATATCCATCTTGATTTTTACCTCTTACTCAGTAGATCCAACAAGACCAAGAACTGCCGTGACCAGAAGAGTGTGTGATCCATCAATAATTTGCCTCTTTTCCTAGGCAAAGTGAACACTGTTCAGTCCACCAGATTTCTTTAGGGCCCTCTGTTGAGTAAATAGGCATTTGGGACACCCTCATGTTGTAATTGTGAGATGTACTGAAGTCCTCTCATAATATGACACATGGCACTGACTCAGTAGAATGACCGGAGTCTTAGCTCCCTAAACACAGAGACAGTGCATTTATAGCTTTTGCACAGTAAATAGGGACAGCATCATTTTTATCCTCATAATAGTTGTTATTGTTCTTTCTAAAGGATCGAAATCACAGCACAAAGCAAAAGTCATATAGTATAGTATGTAACAATCAAATAAAAGTTTAGTGCCAGTATAGTGGTGTCATCCTGCTGTCTATCTGTGGATCACAAAAGCTTTTCCACCAGAAACTGGAAAAGTTTTGTAAGGGGCAGACAGCCCAGCAACAATCCATCATGAATAAAGCAGTGGGTGAGTGAACTCTGTAATGAGGCTATGCTTCTGGATTACACAAAGCTGGCAAGAACATCATAATTTAAAAGATGATGTACAGAGGTGGGCAAAAGTAGGCTAAATTACCAGCTATCATTACCTAAAAGATAAATCATAAGTAATAAGAAATAAAACTATTAATGATAAAATGACAATACAGATAAATAATACAATAAATAATGAATAAATAGTACAATAATAAACTCTATGTTTCATGTACTCACAACTGTAAACCTACTTTTGCCTTCCCCTGTATATTTGAATAACCCCATGTAAGAAAATATACGCTCTAACTAATGGGAAGTTGAAATGAGAGCTGGAAGTTTATAATCATGGCCAAGAAACAAACACACAGAAATAAGGAAAACCTTCTCGCCTTTAACTCTTTTCATGTTTAACACCTGCAATAAAGTTCCCATGTCCTTATTTTCTCACGAATGGAAAAGAAAGTCAGGTGTCAGAATTTGGACTCTAACTAGAAGATATTATCATCAAAGTTGTATTCTACCATTCAATTCATCTTATTTGGTATTGAATAAAAATGTTTCTAAATATCACACCTGGTAACTTCACACATTTTTTTCTCACTTAACAGTTACCTACTCACAGATTTTTGCCTTGGGTATCAAAGGGACAAATTTCCACCACAGTCTAATAGCTTACATGATTTTTTTTAAAAATCTGCCTTGATATTCTGTCAGATATCTGCTTCAGGCTCCATATAACCACAACTTTCAAGTGATACAAACAGACTCCTCCTGGAAGAATTATGTAAACCTTATCTAATTAATATTTGTGAGATGTATCAAGATCCTGGCACAGAAGAGATATTTGAAATCCAAAGCTCTTCTATAGCTTTCTTTTTTAATCAGCTGCCAGCTGGATTCTAGAAGGCTTCTAGTTCCAGCTCCTATGCAAGAATGTTGCTACCCTTTAAAATATACTGTTCTGTAAAAAGGAAGGGTTCCAAGGGGGTCCAGTAATGTAGCCTCAGGGAAACCACAGAAATCCCACCAATTGTTCAGAAACACACAATAATATACTGTTACTGCATAAGCAGTCAGATTCAAAATATTTCATGGGAGAGCTGCCTCTGAATCCTAATCCTTGTAGTTGCTATTGGAGAGAGAGCTGCTCTGAAATCTATGCATCTTCCCATTAACAGATTGTTGTTGATGAAATGGTGCAGGGCAACTAAAGCTGGGTGAGGCAGGGTTCACAATAAAGCTAATCATGTCCTGGCTGGTGTGGTTCAGTGGATTGAGCACCAACCAAAAGATTGCTGGTTCGGGTACCAGTCAGGGCACATACCTGGGTTGTGGGCCAGATTCCCAGTTGAGGAAGTGTGAAAGGCAACTGATCTACGTATCTCTCACACATCAATGTTTTTCTCCTTCTCTTTCTCCCTCCCTTCCCCTCTCTCTAAAAAGAAATAAATCTTTTAAAAAATAAAGCTAAATGTAATATCAAACCCATTGCATTGATGAACTGCAGGTGAAAGGCCAAAGGTAGGGTTTCTCGATAAATCACAGGATGCCCAGTTAAATTTGAATTTAAGGTAAATAACAAAGAATCATTTAGTTTATGTGTGTCCCAAGTATCGCATGGGATATACTTAGAATTCACTGTTTATTTGAAATTCAAGTTGTATTGGGCAACCTGTGTTTTTATTTGCTAAATCAGATGGCAGTAGTCCAAAAAAAATTAAAACAGCTTATTTTCAATTGGCATTATACCACCCTGCACCAGTAGGAAAAATGAATTATATAATTGTCTAGTTTGTTTTAAGGATTTCTATAACTTATAAAATGGCAAAGATTTCAAGATTTATAAATGATATTAAAACAGATAAAAGAAATTGGCTATGCTATGGTAAAGGATTATGGTGAACATGTAAAGATATGCAGGACAGAAAATCTGATGTTACGTCAATTCTTGTCATTTAAATAATTTAAGCTGTGACTATAAAAAGTAATGCCATAAACTACATACACAAATCACTTATTTTATTGTCACCCTGCTTGCACAGTAACAAGATGATAACCTATTAGCCCTGCATTTCCAAGTAAAAGTAGTGATTGCATAAGGCACATGAACTCATTATTTGTCCACCTCTTTTTAGAACTGCCTCTGTCTTCTAAACGAAACATTAATTTTTCCAAGCAACTATTTCATTCAATTTCTTATTAGCAAAGAAGATATTTGGTTCCTAAACTAACATATCCAATTTCAGTAACAGATACTTCTAAAAGAAAGCAAACGGTTGTAAATGCAATGCAGGATTCCTTTCATTTGGGTGTTAAGACAGCCAGTCCTCTTGAAAATATTTTTTAAACATTTCTCTCCATTTAAATGTCTCTCTGGTGTATGCTATACTGCCCCCCACCCCCACAAAGCCCCAGGGAAAACTGTTGCTTAAAAAAGACTTCTCCAAGCCATGAAAATGCTTGGTCAACATTTTTCTTATAAAAAACACACAAGCTTAATTAGATCATGTCCAAATGCTCAAGTTAAATTAGTGATTTGGTCAATATGATTTTGGTAACTGAAGAGAGCCATTCTGGATCATTCCAATACCATGAACTGTCTTTTCTTAGGTTGTTTCATCTGAATTGTCTAAAATTTGTGTCTCTGGGAACATGACCTTAAGGTTTAGCTGAGTTGGGCTTTTGAAAGATACCAGTTTGCAAATGACTTTGTGGAAGAAATAAAGTCCTTGGTAAGACTTTACTTCTGTTTGTTACAAGCATTTTTCAGACTGTTGTGCTAAATCTGAGCTGGCATGTGATTAACCTTTTCAAATCAGGCATTTAGTAGGCTGAGCTAAATCTTTTCTTAATTTGTACATTAGGGTTTGCCTGAACAGCTGGCACTGTGCCGGAATATTAGTTGAGCTCTTTGATTTACATTGTCTAAGGGCAAACATATAAACTCTGCTTGTGGAGAGGATGATCTAGTCAGTGCCCAAAACAGTAAATGTTATTAATAAGAATAATAGCAACAACAATAGCTAACATTTACTGAGTACTTACTATGTCCCAGGTATTGTAGGTATCTTCAGTCATCTAACACTTCCAACAACCTTATGAAGTTTAATCCCCCAACTTTGTAGATAAGGAAACTCAGAGGGGTTAAGTTACTTGCCCTAATTTACACAATCAGTAAACAGTAAAACTCAGCTTTGTGCCTAGGCAATCTACCTGCAGAATCTCTGGGCTTTACCACTTTACAGCTCTGCCTCAGTAAATGTATCAGATAACAAGGAAGAACTTCCACCTTCTCAGGTAAAGGAGGTGTCACTTCTTGAACTGCTACACAGACTTTAAGGGAACAGGAGGTAACCAGGCTAAAGGAATGCAAACGACCCTTTTACCCTCACTCCCAACCAAACACAGGCAACCTTGCTGTTCCTGTAAATGTGTGTGCACATTTTTAGTTTATTTTTCACATGTTTATGTTAAGAACTATGATAAGGCTTTAATATGCTTATGATCAGGTCCTGTCATATGTCAGGACCTGTGGTAAGAACAGAGCCATAAATGTGTAGGGCGGAGTCTTCCTTTAAGGACAAGGGCATTCTAGATGTTAGTCACTTGGAGAAGAGCTATGACAGGCCGGGAACACACACAGGATCTCTAGCAGGGTGGCAGATTGGAATGTAGCTCCTGGCCTTGATCATCAAAGGACCAGTAAGTAGGCCTGCATAGCAAGCTGGAATGCAGCCTTCTCCCTGGGGTGGAGACAAGGGGCAGACAGAATGCAACCCAGAGCAGGAAAAGTTGAATCCCTGGGAGTTCTGTGTCTCTTACCTATGCTTTTTTCTCCTTGTCCTTCTTGAGTGTTTGGAAAAGGCCTTTTGAAAGTTCCCATATATTTCAGATG
The DNA here is from genome assembly GCF_987537825.1 of Furipterus horrens. Lineage (NCBI taxonomy): Eukaryota > Metazoa > Chordata > Mammalia > Chiroptera > Furipteridae > Furipterus > Furipterus horrens. Next base: position 170,517,505 of record NW_028327172.1, read on the forward strand.
TTTCAGTGAGGGAGTTTTTAAAAATAAATTGGGTCACAGAACATGGAAGGGTGGCAATGATGGTGGTGGAAATGGTGGAGGAGAATCCAGAGGGGAGAGGGAGAGGGATGAAGATGGAAGCTTCTCGTGGCCAGCCATCCTCTCTTGCTCCAGCTTCTGCTGCCAAACCTGGTGGGTTCTGGCCTATATTTTAGTTTGTAGGCCCAACTCCTGTATGCCTGTGTGCTCATCAGAGGTGCTGAGGAACGGCATAGACAATAGCCATGCTAGTTTTCTACCACAATTAACTTGGAGGGAACTGAAGACATTGCACATGTTTCTCTCTTCCTTCTTTTAAAAATGCAAGTGAGTAAATATAGAGATCTCCTTCTGCTGGGTTGACAATGTACACATATTTGCAAATGTCCATTATGTAGGTTGGAGGAAATGCTATGTATATATTGATTTATTAAGCTAAAAAAATGTCCTCTGCCAAACCCCATTCCTGGCTCAAGATAGCATCACCTTTAAAGTTTTGCAGAAAATCTCCTGAAGCCTCTAAAGCTGGAAGGGACAGAGTAGGGTGGGGGAAGAAAGCAGAAAAGAAGCAACTGCTTGCTGAAACAAATTAGAGCTTTGCGGAAAGAACTCCAGGATGAGCCACTGAAACATGCGTTCCACTTTCATTTCAAGAACACTCAGCCCTCTTTCCTTTACCAACACATCTATTTATTCTTTAAAGAGTGCTTAAAAAAAAAGTTTCTGTAAACACTTTACTTTGGGATGCAAAGAACCGCAAGAGGTATTTATGTCAAGTAGCTTTAACACCACCCTGACCCCCTAAATAGACTCCTTCAGAGGTGCCAACTCAAAGGAAAGAAGGACGCTTCACTACTCTCTTGGGGAGATGTACACAGAAACCTAACTGTCTTCCGGGGTCAGGAGCACCCTTGAGCTGGGAGGCTGTAATCTGCTTGGCCCTGACCTCTGCAAGTGTGCAGAGACGGAGTTGAGGCTGCTGGCTGGCCGGCTGGATCCGGAGCCACCAGCCTCCTCACTCTGACAATGAGCCAGGGCAATATTCCTGTCCCCGGAATAGTGGGACTAACTCTAAAACTAGCTATAATAACAACAACAATAATAACAACAGTAATAAAATAATAATATAATAAAATCTTGAGCTCCTTGGGAAAAAAAAAGTCACAGCTCCCACCCAGCCTGGTAAGATCAATCCCACTTTTGCCAAATGCCAGTGCTGTTAAACAAACTAACAAATTAATTAATTAATTAAAAAAAACAAGCCAAGAAACAAAATTAGCAAACTTATCTACTAGCTCTACTGATTCACTCAGGGTGCTCTGAATTTCTCTTGAGCCTCATGAAAGGATTTCTAGTGAGGAGAGAAAGACACCTTTCATGTCACTTTCGAAATACCTCCTGTTTGGAGGTTTGCGGGAATTGCCACGCAGGACAATCCTGGGGCTGGATTCTGCTGTTACACCTGCCGGATCCGGGAGCTCCTAGTCCCGACTAGGGCTTCGCAGACAAAGTCACCCGAGACTGTTTGGGAGCCGTCGTGCCGACGCGTCTCCAGACTGTGCAGACACCAAAGAGAAAAGGGAGTTTTTCTCAGGCGTTCAGCAAGCAGTGGGAAAACGCATGCTATAGCCTCAGGCTGGGAAACTTTTCCGCAAAACTGCATTATCCTTTGGGAGCTGCCAGGAAACCACTAGCTTCTTTTCAAAGGATTGTAGCGTGGACTTGTGTCCACAATTACGACAACCCAAGCAATTCAGGAGGGAAAATATACACGGGCTACCAGCAGGAGTCAATTTGGCGTGTGTATGTGGCTTTGGAATGTTCTTATCTAAACATACCAGTGTCCGCGCACTGGAGCTACTGTTTCCACACGTGCCTTGTCCGTAATCAGCTGTCCCTTCTCGGGCTGCATTTTCTGCAAAAACTGGATATCACAGCTCTGGGCTCAAAGCGTTGTTCCGAATCTCTCCCAGGCCCCACCAAGCCAAGCTCAGTCCTCCTGCTCATCTCCCTCTAGTACTCTGCTGTCCGTGCTCGAAAGACTTGCACGGGGCTAGCAGGGAAGCCGCCCAGAGGCGGTGCGTGCGTGTTGGGGGGCAGTGGGTGAAACGCGGGAATGCTAGTTTTAACAAGTTAGCAGTTTCTGCTATGGCACATATTGTTGGAGGCTCCGGACAACTGGATAAAATTGCGAACCCTGTCGGGGCAGCTTCGGTGGGACTTGAATGTCGCATCATCGTCCCTAGGAACCAATGTCGGAGACCAGAGACCGCCAAGTATTGGTGAACGCAAACCAGCTCTGCGGGTGCGCAGTCACAGCTTAGAGCTTTCCGCGATTCGATCCCCATCCCCCCGCCCAGCTTCTTCGGCTGTTCATTTCTCCTCGGGTCCAACCGCGTCAACAAGTGTGGGTGCCCGACTCTGGCAGGAGGTGCGGGCAGAACCGCGAAGCCCCGAGTCGTAGTCAGTGTCGCTCACCCGGGGCCCGAAGGGGTAGCGCAGCCACCTGTTCTACAAACTCAGCGCAGAGTTTGTGGGGACACGGGCTGCTGCAGGAAGGACCCTGTCATGCCCTCCGTTCGGTCCGGCATGCTGCTTCAGGATCTCCAAAGGTGCGCATCACCCCACCCCAAGTGCGCACATCCCTTTCCGAGACCTCGGAAGCCTGCGCTGCTCGCGCCACCCGTGCGCGGGAACTTAATTCCCAGTCTCCCCGCTTCAGCCCCTACCCCAGCGCTAGCTGCAGGTGCCTATTCTACTCCCGGCCCCTCCGGCAGGACGGCGCCGCAAAGTACCTGCAGTGAAGATGCAGAGAGCGAAGAGAGTCTTGTAAACCATGGTATCCCAGTGCTTGGTGCCCGTCTGGCAGCGGGAGAGTTTGTCAGGACTGACCTAGCGCATGGAGCGCGGACTGCTCCTCTTCCGCCCAGAGGGCTGTGTTGGGAGCCGGCGAGGATCCCAAGGCGGCGGAGAAGCCAGACAAACGCTGCGCGGCTCCGTCAACTGTGTGTCCTGCAGCGCCCAGCGCGTTTTTTCTCCATCCCAGCCTGGGGCCGCCTCTGCCTCTGCCACGCCAGCCGCTGCTAAACCCCTCCCACCTGGGCCCCACCGCAGCGACAAGGCCACCCCCCGGCCTTCCCTCTCCCAGCGCTCGGTCCCCGGAGTCTCGGCCCAGGGCGGCCTCTGCTGGACAGTCAGGGCGCCCGAGACCGCCTTTTGACTGGGTTCAACAAATGTTTGGAGTGACCATATGCCATCTTAGCCGTCACCTCAAAGAGCCAAACCCACCATTGTAAGACAGCACACACATGCACATTTCTTTCTAAGTACGAGAACCTTTTCCTTCATTTCCCCAACGTTCCTGCCTGTGTATCAAATTCTCACACACATTCAACCCCACTGCCCTTCCTGGTGCCTGAACCAGGATATCTGCTGTTCTATTTAGTTTCTCACTAGAAGAGATGGTTCTATTGTCTGGTAACACTGATCATAGGATTACTATGAGCAAGGCATCATACTAGGTGTTGTATAATGACTCTATCTAACAACCCTATGTCATAGTAATAATTATTCCATTTTACTTATGACAAAACTAAAGCAGAGAGAAGTAATGTGCTCAATGTTGCATAGCTGGTAAGGGCTTGGCCGGTAATTAAACAGTTTGTATGCACCGGGGCCATAATAGCAAAGGCTGCTATTTCCCAAGTTATTGCTGCATGCTGGACAATTGTTCTGTACATGTTTTAACCAAGTCAGGTTCACACAACAATCCTTGGAGGTGGGCACTGTTACATCTTCATTTTCAGGGGAAGGAAGTGGAATCCCAGAGAGGTTTAAGTACTCATCCACGGTCAAACAACTAGCTAATGATACAGAGAAAATGCCTGCCTAGGCACCCTGGGTCATCCCCTGTACTCTACTCTTTCTTCAAAGCCCAAAAGTTCTATGCATTCACACAGATCAAAGCTGACCTTTTGCTTAATCCTCCCCACTGTCCTAGACATGCTTATTTCTCACACTTCTGCCAGGCCAGATGTCTGAGCATCACCTAATGTCTATGTGACTATGAATCTGGTGATCCCCAGGTCACTAGAGCTAGGAAGCTGCAGGAATTAAAAAGCATCCCAAAAGAATTGATTTGTTCAGGACCATTAATAGCCCTGGAGAACAGTTTTATTTTTCTGTGACTTCTTTCTCATACCAGAGCTTCAGGTTTTATCTTTTCACTCTTTTTTGGGCCTTATCACTTTATCTGCGACACGGTCAATTGCTCTGCCTGGTCACCATTACCACTGCAGAGCTTGTTAGGCTTCTACAACCAGAAAGAAAAACAGGGCTCATAATTTTTCTTTCGTTTTGGTTAATTTATTGATTCCTTTTGGAATGAGAAGTAAAAGATATCGGTATAGCCAGTGCCCATCCCCCTTCCCCCTTCCCTGGCCAGAGAAACTGCAAATTTGATTTGTTAAACCCATTCTGTTCTCTGAATGCTTTTGACCTTCTGGCTTCTGCTGTAATCTACGTGATTATAAAGAGTTTCTGCATCTGGGTTGTGGTTGTCATGGAGGCAGGACCACACGCAGATGGATTTTTGCAGGGCCGTTCTATAAGGAACAGGGGCCTTTAAATAGGATCATTGAAGTAAGTGACTCTATGATAGATATAAAGGTTTTTTTCAAAACCACAGAAAAAATAATTCAATTAAAATTCAACAAAACTTTAATGAAGTCCCTCTGGAGTGCAAAGCATATGTGATTCTGACTTTGATATCTAAGATGATTGTTTGGTACTCAAAGGATGATGATGGCCACATACTAATGAGTTACAATTTCCAAGGATTTTTATTTTATACAGAATAAAGTTGAAGTAATTTCTTTAACAAAGTCATTTATTTTTATAAATGATTAAAATTTTTAATTTAGCCCTGGCTGGTGTGGCTCAGTGGATTGAGTGCCGGCCCGCAAACTAAAGATTTGCTGTTTTAGTTCCAGGTCAGGGCACATGCCTGGGTTGCGGGCCAGGTTCCTAGTTGGGGGTGTGTGAGAGGCAACCACACATTGATGTTTCTCCTCCTTTCTCCCTCCCTTACCCTCTCTCTAAAAGTAAATAAATAAAATCTTAAAAAAAAAACTTCTAATTTATCAATTTAGTGAAAACACATTTGATCACGTAATAGGTGCCAGACACTATGCTAGGCTGTGGGAATGTATAGGTTGTAATAGACAGGGTAGGCTAGGATATCCTGCTATAATAAACCATCCCAAAGTCTTAGAGGCTTAAGCAATAATGGTTTATTTCTCACTCATCAAAGTCTGCTGTGGATTCTGGCTATTTCTCAGACTAGCTATTCCCTATGTCCAGATTCAGGGTTGTACCTCCATATCAAAACCTGCTTCCTCACTCACTGTGATAGAGAAAGAGAGAAGTGGGGAGTCAATGCAACATTTAAATCTTCCACTTGGAAGTTTCTGATCATATTTTACTATCTAAAGCAAGTCAGCAGTCAAGCTTAACTTCAAGAAATTAAGGAAGCACAATCTCCTTGTGTGTTCAGATGGAGAGGAGAGCTGGATGGCAGGGGACAGCTGTGATGTGTGCCACGGTGGTTAATTGGCCTTGCCATTAGGAAGCTTATATTTTAGTAGTTGGGAGTCAAACATTGAATGAACAATCACAAAAATAAATACAATAGCTTATGTTAAATGATATAAATAACAACACCCACTAACATTTATTGAGTTCCTGCTATGTGTTAGGAGTTAATCCAAGCATTTTATGAAATCTGTTTAAACTTAACACTAGGAAGTTGCCCCAATTTTACAAACAAACAAACAAACAAAAAACAAGAAAGAAAAGAAGAAAAGAAGGAAGGAAAGAAAGAAAGACACAACCCAAAACTCTGAGAGATACCTAAAGAGAGTTTAAGTAAGAAGGAAACCAAAAGATGCTGTGAGATACTATAGCAGGGTGACTTGCACTCCTCGGTGTGGTCAGGGATGGAATTTGCATGCAACCCTTTAGTTACACCTTACAGCAAAAGCTAGTGTCTTTATAGAATTTTATTGGGATAAAATCTAAAATAAATCTGCCTTATACTGACTTACACTTAGTTCTGTTAAAATTAATTTCTAGTGTTGTAGACTTTCAACACCTCACAAAAAATTGTGCTTGGTTGACTTAGTTTGACATCCTGAATTTATTATAATTTATAGATAATGTCATGTAATAAATGTTAGGTAATACAGAAGCATTAGCTTTGGACTCTGGGATGCATCATGGCCTCAGAGAGGCAGAATATCGAGATTGAGGGAGTTGGCTGAGGCAGCATGTGCAGTGGTTAGAGGCTGGGTGCTGATATCTAGCCCATGGCCCCTGAAGGCTCGATTCTAATCTGCCCTCTGCCATCTACTGAGTGACTCTAATTACTTGACACCTCTATGCCTCAGTTTCCTCCTGGCATTATTGGGAAGATTAAATAGATTACAAATGTGAGAACTTTGACATGGCCTAATGGCCAATAAATGTTCACTGTTATTAGAGTATGAACTTTGGAGTACCTTTAAAATTTTTTTGGATCTAAAATACAAAGAGAAAAATTAATGCCTGCTGCAGCCACTTCTTCACACACACAGTTCTGGGACTTGGGCTCTGCATTTGGTAGTTCCTCTCCTGCTACAACTGAGCTGCAGGAGGAAGCTCTAAACTGTCTCCTGTACCCCTTGCACACCTCCCATTCTTTCGCAAAGGCAGGTATGCAGCAGCCTCCACACTCTGGTTTATTCTGCCTTGGTTTCATTCCTCTTCCCAGGTTGCATTGCAAAAATGTCTGTGTGAGCTCTGCTATATTTCCTCACATTGCTTTGCTTTTCCCTTCTTAACTCTCTTTTTGAAAACATTAATGGCAAAAAGATTAAAAACAATTATGCAAAATGTGCAAAAGTGTTGATTTGGAACTTTGCCAACAAATATTTGAACAAGGGCAATTTTAATAGGGTATGATGAAACATGATTTCTTTTCCTGATTTAAATAAACTTGTTTGGAGCTACATGAGCTCTTTGAGGATACTAAACTGCAGGTCACTAATTTTTATTTTAATTAAGAAGAAATCCCCTAAATAGCTCATGAAGGAAGAAATAGGCTTCTAGGAGGTGATGCACACAATGAAACCTCTAATTTAAACAAGTCTAAAACTTCAATGAGTTAATACTGTACACCTGTGTTGTCCATGGACCTAACATACAAGCTTAAACATTTCTAGAGGTCTTATTTTTAAAAAGGAGAAATAACAGGTGAATTTACATTAATTAATCAAAGCATATTTAACAATATGCTTTATTTACCACAATATATCTAAAGTATTGATCACTTCACATGAAATAAAAGTAAATGTAATAATAAAGTATTTTTCATTTTTTTCTTCATCTTTCTTTGATATCCAGTGTGTATTTTATACTTATATGACATCTCAGTTCTATACCCAGCACATCTTGGTTAAATGTAATTAGTAAGTATCACAATGGGCAGAGCAGCTACAGAGCATTGGCCCAGTCTGCCTCCTTGCCTGGTGGGACTTGCTTCACTGACAGTGGAGTGGTTGGAAGTCTAACACTTGCTAATGGTATAGCTTCTAGCCCTCATTGACATCTCTGTTTCCTCTTCTGTGGAGTAGAGGTGATGATTATAATAATGATACCTTGACAATAAAAGGATTATTGTCAAGATTAAATACATGGAAAGCATTGAGAACAGACCTTAGACAGAGCCTCAATAATGCTGTTACATTTAGTAGGAGTAGTTATGATGAAAAATGGTTATGAATAGTAAAATCTTCTCATTGTCATTGTGATATTAGTGGCTCCTTACTATTCAGAGCCCAGCAATTCATCAACAAGATGGAAGATGCACTCGGCGAGGGAGTGGCGGCAGATGACATTATCGAATCCAATTGGCCACGTCTCCGCGATGCCATATACAACTCCGCCATTATTGCTTACGGGAAGAAAGAGCGGAAGAACGCTGACTGGTACGAGGCTCACTGGGAAGAAATGGAACCCGTGATCGAGGCTAAGAGGAAGGCCCTACTGGCTTACAAGGCCACGCCCACTCCCAGTACACTTCAAGCTCTACGGGCTGCCAGGAACAAAGTCCAGAAGACCGCCCGCCACTGTGCCAACACCTATTGGCTAAACCTGTGCAGAAGCATTCAGGAAGCCGCCGATATAGGCAACGCACGAGGAATGTATGAGGGTATCAAGAAGGCAACAGGCCCAATCCCCTCCAAGATCGCCCCCCTTAAGTCCAAGACAGGTGAGGTCATCACTGACCAGGAACAGCAAATGCGGCGGTGGACCGAGCACTACCTTGAGCTGTACGCGACGAGGAACACCGTAACAGACACTGCTCTTAACGCCATCCCAGACCTACCAGTCATGGAGGAGCTAGACACCCCACCTACTGCGGCAGAGCTCAGCAAAGCCATCGACCGCCTCGCTTGCGGGAAAGCACCAGGATGCGACAGAATCCCTCCAGAAATCCTAAAGAGCGGGAAACCAGTCCTGCTACAGCCGCTCCACCATCTACTCTGTCTCTGCTGGAAGGAGGGTTACATCCCCCAGGATATGAGAGATGCCAACATTATCACCATGTACAAGAACAAAGGAGACCGCAGCGACTGCAACAACTACCGGGGCATCTCTCTCCTCAGCGTCGTCGGAAAAGTATTCGCCCGGGTCGCTCTTGCCCGCCTGCAGACCCTTGCTTCCCGCGTCTACCCAGAGTCCCAGTGTGGCTTCAGAGCTGGCCGATCAACAGTGGACATGATCTTCTCCCTACGCCAGCTGCAGGAGAAGTGTCACGAGCAGCATAAACCACTCTACCTCGCCTTTATCGACCTCACGAAGGCGTTTGATCTGGTCAGTCGAAGCGGTCTCTTCAGCTTGCTACGGAAGATTGGCTGTCCACCACATCTGCTTGCTGTGGTCATGTCCTTTCAAGACAACATGCACAGCACGGTGTCCTACAATGGCGTAACCTCTGAGGCCTTCCCAGTCAGCAGCGGAGTAAAGCAGGGCTGCGTCCTCGCGCCTACGCTGTTCGGAATCTTCTTCTCCATGCTCCTCCAATACGCCTTTAAGGACTGCAGCGAGGGTGTCTTCATTCACACCAGATCTGATGGCAAGCTCTACAACCTGGCCCGTCTACGAGCCAAGAACAAAGTCAAAGAGGTGCTCATCCGTGAGATGCTCTTCGCCGACGACGTGGCTTTGACATCACACTCTGAAGAGGGACTCCAGCAGCTAGTCACTTGCCTTTCCCACGCATGCAAGGAGTTCGGACTAGCCATCAGCCTGACGAAGACGAATGTTATGGCTCAAGGCACGGGGACTCCCCCATGCATCACCATCGACGGATACACCCTGGAGGTTGTCAAGGACTTCACTTACCTCGGGTCCACCATCTCGAGCTCTCTGTCAGTCGACTTGGAGGTCAACCGGAGAATCGCCAGGGCAGCCACAGTTATGGCCAGACTGAACCGGCGAGCGTGGAACAATTCCAGCCTCACTGAGAAAACCAGACTGCGCATCTACCAAGCCTGCGTACTCAGCACTCTCCTCTATGGCAGCGAGACGTGGACCACCTATGCAAGGCACGAAAGGAAACTCAACAGCTTCCACATGAGGTGCCTGCGACGCGTCCTGCAGGTCGCCTGGCAGGATAAGGTCCCCAACACCGAGGTGCTGAAGCGAGCCAATATGAGCAGTTTGCATGCAGTTCTTAGCGAGAGACGCCTCAGGTGGCTCGGCCATGTCAAAAGAATGGATGCAGGCCGTATCCCCAAAGACCTCCTCTACGGCGAGCTAGCAGAAGGCAAGAGGATGACAGGGCGCCCAAAACTGCAGTTCAAAGACATCTGCAAAAAGGACATGACACAATGCTCCATCAATCTCAACACATGGGAAGTTCAAGCAGAAGACCGCCTAGCCTGGAGGCTAGCGGTCAGGCAAGGTACGTCACGTGCAGAGGCTGCGCGCAACGAGGAGGCGGTCCAGAAAAGATCGAGGCGGAAGCAGCGTCAACAGCAGCAACAACAGCCATCTGCCTTCACCTGTACCAAGTGCGGCAGGGATTGTCACTCCCGTGTCGGACTGCACAGCCATTCTCGGCGGTGCAGATAGACTCTCAAGAAGCTACGCCATCGTCTCTCGAGACGGACGGCTGCCGACGACAACTATGTTTTTTTCCTGGCTGGTTTGGCTCAGTGGATTGAGCATCGGCCTGCGAGCTAAGTGTCGCTGGTTCGATCTTCCAGTCAGGGCACATCAGAGAAGGAAAACTCTGACTCCAAAAAACCTCCGCTGCCTTGCGGCATACCTCTTCAGGGGAAAGGCTAAGGGAGTAAACCCCGACAGAAAATCCGGAGCCGGAGTCCCTAAGGCGGTTTGACGTTGTAGTCAACACCGGCAACTCCTGCGGCGCACCTGAAGCCAAGCTGTATTGACTCCGTCTTTCCCTTGGACCCTTCAGCTGCGAAGAGAGGGGGGGTCTGCTGTATGGGCAACAGCAGACCCTCCATATCACCCTGCCCAGGCTCTGTAGCTTCAGCTTCACTGGAGAGGACACTCCAGCGTCATCGCAAGATGTCGATGCAACACGGGAGGAGACAGATACCGTGTCACTCCCGAGTCGGACTGCACAGGCATTCTCGGCAGTGCAGATAGACTCTTAAGAAGCTACACCATCGTCTCTCGAGACGGACGGCTGCCGACGACGACGACTATTCAGAGACACTGACAATATCATTTGTCTCCAGAAGTCTCTGTATGCATAGTTTAGAGCAGCATTTCCCAAACATTTTGGTCTCAGGATGTCTTTATACTCCTAAAATTGGTTAAGAACTCTCTAAACCATTTGTTTATGTAGGAGGGGCATTTTAAGGACCCTTTCAGATAACTGTAGTTTTTTCCCTTTTATTTTGTACCAAAATTCAACTAGTAGTTTCTTAAAAGTTAGCAGCAATGTCGAATGTGAAAGCATGTCAGTGAAATTTTTGTATTTTTTTACATTAAAATGCTTTGGTCTATCCTGTACTTTGGACATATCTTTTATCCATGTATGATTTTTGCAACCTCATGCATTGGTCATATAGAAAATATTGGTTCACCAAGTTATGAGATCTTCCAAATTTCAACACGTTTTGTTATATGACATCAAAAAATTAATTTGTTAATATCTCCACCTATATAATCAGAAAAGTCTTTAAATATTGGGAAGCTGTGAAGTTAATGGTGGAGGATACAAGTTTGTCAAAATTTTAATTTTCACTCGAAAGCTTTAATGTTATTATTGGCACCAAATACTGTCAATTGTTTTCCTTGAAGTGATAGGCTAACTTGATGGAGAAAATGCCATACAAATATCTAAGTCTAAATAACCATCGTTTGTCCATTAGTCATTCTTTTAAGTAAAAATTGTGTTCCATGAAAAACATGCTCAGTTCAGATTGCAAATGAAGTCATCACATAAAGTGCATTTCTTTGAAGCAATCATCTCATTTTGGTATACAGCCAACATGCTTTATGGATAACATCCCAATTATTTACATAGACATGAAAAAATGTATACTCAGGATCAAGATTTATTAAGAATTTCTTAAATGAAACTTGCCTCTCCCCCCGTTAAACTGCATATGCATAGTGGTGAAGAATATATTGACTACTAGTACAATTTGGTGCCATTACCTTCATTTATGTTAAGACCCCAAAAGTTTTACCTACAATTACTTTTGCACAATCAATGCATAAGTCAACAAGTAAATTGAATCTTTGTATTATTATGGAAATAGCTTTGACTTTGCAGACCTGAAGGATCTAGGGGATCCCTAGGAGTCTGTGGCTCACATATTAAAGACTTTGTTTAATGAAATACCTTATAAGGTTACTAAGGAGAGAGAGAGAGAGAGAGAGAGAGACCTATCTATGCATCTATGTGATAGAGAGAAACATCCATGTGAGCTGGAGAAACATTAATTGGTTGCATCTCATATGCTCCCTGACAGGAGATTGAACATGCAACCTTTTGGTGTCTGGGACCATGCTCCAACCAACTGAGCCCCCTGACCAGGGCAGGACATTAGCTGTTTTACCTGTCCATAGCAGACCTTATTTTCAGGGAAAGCTCTTTCCTCTCTTCTATGCAGGTGGTCCCAGTGGTGGCTGCATCTCCCTGTGCAGCCTGCCTCTGTTTCCACAGTGAGTGGTATGGAGTGGACATCATACTCTGTTTGCCCTACTGAGTGCACTTTCCCAGGATTTTTATACTTGGAACTAGGAAATGCCAATTTCCAATTCCTCTCTGGAGATAAGGTATGGAATTCTGCTACACTGGTGGGCCACTCCAGAAACTGGCCAGAAAGGGTATATAACAGCGAGCCAACTTTCAGAGAGAAGGAGAAATGGGAGAAAGACATCTGTGGCATTCTACTCTCTAGTCACATTTTTCTCTTAGGTGCAACCGCACCCATGCTCTTTTCACCTCTCTATGAGCATTTTGATAAATTTCCCCTTTTGGCCAAGCTGGTTCAAATTAGGTTTCTGTCACATGCAACACAAAGAAATTGACTATTGGGACTTCAGGCCAAGATGGAGGTGTAGACAGACATACTGTGTCTGCCTCCACAACTAAGAAGGAATACAACTACCTCAAAACTAGAAACAACCAGAAGTTCCAGAAAAATCAAAGTACATGGAAGCCCAGCAAACAAGGATATAAAGAAGAAATACTCACCCAGACAGGTAGGAGGGGTGGAGCCCAGGTGGAGAGGACATGGTGTGGTGGTGGCAGCAGTGGCAACAGCAGCAGGCTGGCAGAAAGTGCAGTTACACATTTTAAAAAGTCAGGAGGGACACCTGGGGAGCATTCCCATCTACTCACCAGAGCAGCTTACTGTCCCAGCTCCGGGGAAAATTAAGCCTCATTGCTTTTGACCATGCGAACCAGTGGGGGTTGAGATGGAGGCAGAAACTGCTGGTCTCTCAGCGGAGTCCACTTGTTTAAAGGGTCCCCACAGACCTAGAACATCCACAGACCCACTCACCCTGGGAATGATGGCCAGGACAGCAGCTAGACGGATGCCAGTCCAGTGCAGAAGTGGAAGAAGTGCCTGGAAAAGGGGCGAGTGCTGGGCAAGCGGCATTGTTCCTTCTCAGACCCCTCCCCCACATACAGCGCCACAATATGGTGAAATAGGTCGCCCGTTACTGATGAATACCTAAGGCTCCACCCCTTACAATGTAGTAGGAGCAAAAGCTCTTTCTGGGACATGGAAGCAAACAAACACAGGAGACTTCTGGCCAAGATAGTAGTCTAGACTGACATGCCCCATCTCCCTCCACAACTAAGAAGGAATACAACTACCACAAAACCAGCAATAATGAGAAGTTCCAGAAAATAAATGGAAGTCCAACATATGAAGTTATAAAGAAGTGGTGCTCATCTGGACAGGTAGGAGGGGCAAAGCTGGGGAGGAGGGGTCAAGCTATGCTGGTGGCGGCAGCAGCAGTGACAGCAGCAGGATGCCCATATCTAAGGGGAGGTGAGAAGTGCCTGGGGAGTACCCCTGGCTGCAGACCAGACCCATCAGCTTGCGATTCCAAAGCCAGGGAAGGCAGACCCCCATTGCCTTGGACTGTGAGGCCCAGCGGGGTGGAGACGGTGGAGGAGGATCCCAGTCTCTCAGCAGAGATTGAAGGGCAGGAATCCATCTTGGACCGCCACCCCCACAGAAAACTCCTAGTTGTGACGTTGCACAGGGCTCCGCCCCCTATAGCATAGGAGGTATGACAGCCCTGCCCAGGAAGCAAAGGTAAACACAAAACTGTCAGGATGGCACAGATCATGATAGAGATCCCAGTGATGCAGCTGACCAGACAGCAAATTTCTAATCTAACGAAGCAGCAGATAGGAAATCTTTCTGAGGCACAGTTTAGAGCTTTGCTTATAAAAGTGCTTACAGACCTAACAGCATATCTTAAACAAGACAGGGAAGGAGTGAAGGCTAGTCCTTCTGAAATGAACAAAAACACATACGAAACTAGTGGTGAGGGCAAGAAAACCAGGGATCAAATCAACAAATTGAAACAGAGGGAAGGAACAAACAGTCAACCAGAGCAGAAAGAGGAAATGAGAAGTGAGGAAAATGAGGAGAGGCTCAGAAACTTATCAGACAGTTATAAGCAGGCCAACATCTGAATCATAGGATTGCCAGAAGGTGAAGAAGAAGAACTAGAAATGGAAAAATTACGTGAAAAAAAATGAAGCAGAACTTCTCTAACATGGGGAAGGAAATAGACTTACAGGCCCAGGAAGCATAGAGAGTTTCAAAACAACTGGACCCAGGGAGAACCACACCAACACACATTATAATCAAAATGTCAAAAATTAAGGATAAAGAGAAAACATTAAAAGCAGCAAGAGAGAAAAAGAGAGTTACATACAAAGGGGTCTCAATAAGACTATCAGCTGATTTCTCAAAAGAAACTCTGCAGTCAAGAAGGGACTGGCAAGAAATATTCAAAGTAGTGAAAAGCAAAAACCTACAACCACGATTACTCTATCCAGTAAAGCTGTCATTCAGAATAGAAGGGCAGAGAAAATGCTTCCAGGACAAAGTAAAATTGAAGGAGTTCATCAGATCCAAACCACTGTTATATGAAATGTTAAAGGGACTTGTTTAGGAGAAAGAGGATCAAAACTATGAACATTAAAATAGAAATTGTATCACAACCAACAATAGAAGCTAGGGAATTGAAACGAAGGCAAACTAAGTAGGCAACAAGAGTGGGACAAGAATTATAGGTATGGGGAACATTATGGAGGGAGGTCAGCAGGGAGGGGGAAAGGGGAAAGGGAGGGAGATGGTACAGGAATTAGGAAGCAAAGTAGGAGGGAGTAGAGTAGACAGGAAGATGTTGAAAAGAACTATATGCACAACCAGTGGGCATGGACTGAGGGGTGGGACAACTGGAGGGAGGGATGTCACTGGGTGGCGGGGAAGAAAGGGAAAAGAAATTGGGACAACTGTAACAGCGTAATCAATAAAGCATATTTTAAAAAAAGAAAGAAACTGACTATTGCAGAGAGCAGCAAAAGCTAATTTCCAAAGTCATTTGGTGTTCAGTGATAGTGAATGAGGACAGGTCTTTTTATTCAGGAAAATTTCATTCTCATATCTGAGCTAAAAAAAAAAAAAAAAAAAAAAAAAAAAATCACAATAAAACCACACCCCTGCTAAGTTATTTGCACTAATGTATGGTACAAGTCAGGATATTCAGCTCCTATTTTTGAAAAAAATAAAAATCCTTGGAACTAAAAATGGTTAAGTCTGTGAAAGCAAATGAATTTCACCACTGACACCACAAATAATGTAAAAATACATCAGATGACCTTGGCTTTAAATGCCTCACATTTTTATAATATTTGTAAATTTATTCAATTAAGCTTTTTTTCTGCTGTACACATATTTTTGCTACCATCAGTTGTAATATATCTTAGTAGATTCATCTCAAGTGCTCTGAATTCATGTTTATTTTTTTGTTTTTGTTTTGTTTTAATCTTCTTTGAAATGTTCTTAATTATAGTTTTACTCAGACCATTCATAGAGGCTATTTCATCATTTCAGACTCGGTATTGAATCCTCAAATAACCACAACTGAACTGTATTTGTAACGTCTGTCAACTCATCAAGAGCCAAGGAAAACCATTAGAAACCATTTTAAGTTGATTTTGATGTTTTTAAGTTGATTATTGATGTTACTTCTAATGTCCTCAACTCTGTGAGAAACAGAAAGTCTAATAGTTCAAACAAGTTTATTTCCTCTGGACACTGTTTCTTGGCTGCTGCAATTAAATACAATTTAATTAACTCACAATTGGTAAGCAGTTTTTCTTGCTTGGCTAAGAAAAACGAGCCACTTAGAAAGTTTCTTTGATTGTAGCTTCATTTTGATTTTTAATTCTTGTGGAAAAATTCTGATCTAATGAGATATTTGTTTTACATTTACTAATTTTTGTGATTGTTTTGGGAATACTATCCATTGACAATGGTGTGATAATTATTAAGTCTCGCAGTATTAACCTATATAGTATTTTTACAGCAATAGTATAATGGTTTGCAGTTTTACTAGATAAAATAATCTACTTTCCATTGTGTCTTGAAAGTGTGATACTCAGAGTCTACTTTTTATTTTCTTTTTAATTTGTTTTGACATGAGGGGTAAGCCATAGTAAAAAATAATGAAATAAAATGTGGTGGTATGCTGATATGTGTGACACTCAAAATACTGCCAATCTATGACATCATCACTGTGATTTGTAGTGCACTGAGCAGCGCAAGAAGCTATGAGTTTGCCATACACAGTGTCAGTCACAGCTAGTCCATGCTAATACTCTTGCTGTAACATGAAAGCAGCTATAGGCAACACATACATACATAAGTGTAGCTGTGTTCCCATACAGATTTACTTATAGACTGAAATCTGAATTTCATACAATTTTCATGTGTCATGAAATATTCTTCTTTTAATTTTTTTTAAAGATTCTGAGCTCACAGGCACTACAAGAACAGATCTTGCCTACTAGCCATAGTTTGCCCACCTCTGCTCTACAGAAGATTTGCATTAGGTTCTGCTAGATATCTTGCATGGGTTCAAACCTATGAGAGCTCAGATTATTAGCTTGGGGTTTCTTGAACTATGTAATGTCTATTCAAACTCCAAACCCATGTGAGGTTAGGGCTATGGTTCTGATATCCGAGGAAAGCTATTTTCTTTATTATTATTATTTTTCGTTTTTTACATGGAGCTCACCTGAGGCCCTGACAGATATATTATCTTTTGTGTCTCTCTTCATCATCAATCATATAGTTTTGTATCCTACCTTTTTATTTAAGTTGTAATCAGCTTTCAAGGGCCCTCACTTTATGCAGGGAATCTAATCTCATTACTCCAATTTATGCAAGCCAAGCCCTTATGGCTTATTCCCAATTTGGCCATTAAACCCAGGGCATCTACAACTCTAAGAACTGCTGACCACTCTAATTACAACTTGATTCTCTTTTTGGGGGGGCAAGGGGAGCTGGGGATTTCCTTTGCTTTCTTGTAAGTCCAGTACATATTTATAAAAAGTTTGTAGTTCATTTAGCATGTTAAAGATATTTGGCATCAGGAAGTGGTATCTTAGAATAACTACATCTATATATTTTACAGATGTGAAAGTCCCTCGTATTTTCTGAATCTCCTTCCCCTCCCACCCACCACCCTTTTCTTTTTTCTTCCCTTTACTTTCTCTAACCAATTTCTATTTTGAGCCTTCCATCTCATGAGGTTGGTGAACTTTAACCCTAGTCATTACAATTTACTCTCAACTTTCTGGGTTTTTTCTCTCAGAGTTCCAGAATCTTATGCCACGTTGAAGTTTGCAGTGGAGATGAGAGCAAGTGCTCATTGCATCATCTATTTTGAAATCCAGGTTACTATTGAGAATCAGTCAATTACCTCGACAGGTCTTCAAATCCAGGGCTCTCTGTTGGGGATGGGGAGTGGGGTGTGGGAAGTTTTGCAAGGCTGCCTAAATTTTCACAGAAGTAGGGCTTTCATTACTGAAGTCTTTCCACTCCTGTAGTGGCTTTGCCTAGAAAGTCCTCTCTGTATTAAGACCTCAGACTGTAACAGAACCTCTGGGCTGCTCCTATTGAAACAGAACCCACAGGCCATTTAGTTAGGGGCCTGATTGCCCGCCGCCAGAATGACAACTCTCAGTACTAGAGTTTAGTGAAAAGAAAAAGAACTATTTATTTAACAGTTAAATAGATTTAGGTTATTTGGGGATTTCTGCTGTTGAGTCTTATGTTCTTTAAAATACCCACAAACACATAGTTCTGCCACCCCCTACCAAACCAGGCCAGCCTTATAAAAGTCGGAAACACTGTTTTCCTACTTCCTAGGCACAGTTCAGCTTTACCAGTAGCTGCCAATCACTCAATTCTGGGTGATTGGGGAGGTCCTTTCTGTGCTATGGTGCCCTCCAGCTCTCAATGCAGAACTGCCTGGATTCTCAGCCTTCTTGTAAACTGCCTTCTTCCTGCAAACCACATGGATCTCCTCTCCTTCTCAAAACTGCATGGCAAGAGCCTCTTAAAGCAGCCTGGAGAACCCTCTCAAAACCGCATGGAGAACTCAGCTTCTTTAATCTGCATGGAGAAGGCCCCTTCACCAAGCTGCATAGAGGGGGGCGCGCGCGCGAGAGAGAGAGAGAGAGAGAGAGAGAGAGAGAGAGAGAGAGAGAGAGAGAGAGAGCGAGTGAGAGAGAGAGGGAGAGAGAGAGAGAGAGAGAGAGAGAGAGCGAGAGCGAGTGAGAGAGAGAGGGAGAGAGAGAGAGGGAGAGAGAGAGAGAGAGAGAAAGCCAGAGAGAGTGTGAGACCCAGCTAAAATGTCCGCAGCTGCTTATATATCCCTGACTGTGTCCTCTGATGCAGTGGGTGTTACAGCCAGTTCTGAGCATTCACAGAACCTTACGCAGGCTCAGAAGGCTCCTTCTATACCATCCCACAGTTCAAGACTCCTCCCATTTTCTTGGGCCTTGGAAGTATCAAAGCCACTTTGCATAACAAAGACAGTATCAACTAGCCCCAGGCATGCAAAGGTGTCTTAAATGCTGCTTCCTTTTCCCCATCCCCCAGTTGCAAACTCTGGGGTTTGTTTTTGGACACCCCTGTTTCTGTAACAAGACCACTCTGTTTGCATGATTTAACCTATTCCCTAAAATCCTGGGAGGTTTTTCTTGTTTTAGGGAAATTATTTTTCTTTCGTGATTCAAGTCTAGATACTTTGTCTATATTCTACTTCTCTCCCAGCTTTAGGGATTAGGTTTCTGGAATCAAAGGCCTGGGGGATTACTAAACTACTTCAGATTTTTGCCCTGCTGAAGTCCTTCTGGCCCTGCCTCCTCTCTGTCAAGCAGGCAATGAAAACTGGATCAAGTATTTGCTTGGAGTGGGGAAAGAAAGAAGTATAATAACAGCAACATTTTAAAAAGATTAATAGTTTAAAGTATTCAGGGCCTCACATTTGAACTATCTATCTATCCTGCTACCATATATTTTTCTGGATTCTGTCAATGCAACTTTATTAGGAGTGTTGTTTTGAGCATAAAAATATTCTATTTATTAAAGTTACAAATGCCCAAACTTGTATATTCAGTTTATAAATTTTATTTTATTTATTATTAGTCAAATTATATGTATAATTTTTAAAGTTTTTGGATAATAGCCTCCTACACAAAGCAAGTTGAACATCTGAAGACATTTGAAACTACAATAATAGATTTAATATTTCTAATTTCCTTTTAGGTGTCAGGCTTAATGAAAAAAAAAACCCTCTAAATTCTAGAGTAATGCTTTTAAACATAATAAATTAAATTTGCAAATAGTGACAACAAATTCTTTCAAATACTCTGACAACATGTAAACTAAGAAATTTTTACTTATGATTACCAATCTAAATTACTTATTTATGTATTTTAAAACAATTTTAAAATGACTATATAATAGGCCAAATTCTCTGAAATAGTGGAAGTACATAAAATATAAAATATGTAGATTCCTAGATCACAATTATATTATCATTATTATGACATTATTATTTTATTATAGATATAATCCTCAAAAATATTTTAAAAATTAATTCTAAATCTTCCTGGGTTCAAAATATGTTTACCCATTACAGAAACGCTTATAAAATTCTAAGACATTTTAAGGATACCTTCTTACATATCTAATGGCTAAATTTATTAGCCAAGGTGATGACTGAATTCTTATTTGAAATGCCATTTATTAGAAGGACTTCATAATGTAAAGAATTTAATCTCCTAGTCCATGTAGTTCACTTACTTCCTTGCTCTGCTCATGGAAATCTTTATTCTCACGTAGGTGACATGACTAAATTTGGCATTTCTTTGGCTCTTAACATAGCTGTAAATTCTTTGAACTTGACAGCCTTTCCTTCATATGCTTCTATTTGGTAGAACCGTTCAACTCTTAAAGCTGTAAAAATGACATTCAGTTGAATCCTAGAAATCTTGTGTCTTTGGGTGACTATTTAATCACAAATTTTAGAGTCTTTTCATTGTCAAGTTCTTGGCTTCCAAGCCACACAAACTGATTCTAGCTAACTTAAGTGAAAAGTGACATTATTTGAAGGATATGAGTAGTTCAAAACAGAAGGAAAAGTTAAAGAGCAGGCCTCAAGGACCAGGGGTCCTCCTGAGTAGCAGAAACTAAAAGACTTTCTTTATTAAGACCCCCTTTGGAAGATCAAGAAGAATGATTTCCATCCATTTTTAGTTGTTCAGATTATCAACACAAGCTTAAAAATCTTAGGTGGACAAGTCTGGTTGGTCTGCTTTGTGTCAAGTGCTACCCCAAAGGAAAACAGATGCTACTTCCTGAGAAGTAAAAATATGAAACTGAGCAGGTTGATGAAAATGGCTCTCCACTCTTTCAAGGATGGGAATTGTCTGGATAGCTCTGATTCCTTTAAAGCTAATAAAAATAGAACCTTTTGAGTAATCTCTGGAATACCAGAGGTATTATAAAACCTAATCTCAATATTTAACTAATTTTGGTGTTATTGCCATCCTAAACAGAACTCATGCTAGAACGCACTCTTGTAGCAGTGTAGCTTTTCAATTAAAGTTTTCTCCAATATCACTTAATCCTTAAGTAAATAACAAGTCGCTTGTCTGGAAGGATAATAAGGCCACATAAATGATTAGGTCAACCCAACTGCCTTTGGCTGAAGAGCATAATAAATCCACTCCCTGAGGCAGAGAGGGTGTGACACGAATAACTACTTCACTGCATCAGCAACCACTGACTGGGGGCATAGTGATTATTCAAGACAGCAGGAACAGTCATCACAGTAGCATCCTTTATAGAATTAGCATCACCTACTTTTGATGGTCAGAACCAAACATCTGATGTATTAAATCAATGTGACCTCACAAGAATATTATCTTTTGGAAATATAATTTTATTGACATTTGCATTAAAATAAGACTCCATTTCCCTGTAGTCCCTCCAAGCAAAGACTACAATCTTCAATAATTTTGTCTTGACTATTAATTTCAATATTTTTTTGTTTATTCCACTTGGCAGTGGGCATACACTTGCTGTTATTTAAGTAATATTTTGTGCTTATAAAACATCCAAAGAGATTAACTAGTAATTCTTGTTTTTAGATGTGACGAGAATCCACTAAAATCAATTAGGGATCCTTGTATTATTTCTTCTCTTTCATGGTAATAAAATATACTGAGCTATAATAGTTTAAAGCCCAGAGTTATTCTACTTTAAATTATTTATAGTTTAAAATATTGTTACAAAGTTATTTCTGGGTATGCAGTCATCTAACTTAGGTTATAACACTGATAATTAAATAAGGGTGGACTTGGTGATTAGAAGAAAACTTTGGCAGCCAAAGCAACATTGAAAACACTTAGGCATTTTTGCTATGTGTAAAATTTTGACACACTATTAAATAAAGCTATGACAATAACACAATAAAGCCGTAATAGCTCCAAGGAAACTAAAGAGAGCTTTGTGGACTTTACTCAAAATAATTCAAAATATCAGTCTTAGGAAAGCCTTATTAAGGCTTTACATGCAAAATGAAGTAGAAGGTTGTGTAATTAACTAGTGATGTGCAGACCAGAGAATTTGGGTTCCTATGTTTTCAGTAGGGAGGGTTGTTTTAACTTGAATTATCTGGATTGTTCAATTGTATGTTTATGCTAATCATATGTTAGCTGTCCAATAAAAACTTGGACTCACTTTTTCACGTGTGCTGTTGTCACTGGGAGGGGGATGCCCAGAAAAGACCCTCCTCCTTGCTTCCCGATGTGTGGTAAATTGAGTGTGAACACAAGTGATCTGTGTCCCTTCCAGGCTGGGACTTTTAAGTAGACGAGGCTTCTCTGCTGCCCCTTCTCCTCCTTTCCTAAGACAGAGGGACCCTGGGCTTTACCCATGGAGTAATCCTCTCACCAAGTAGGAACACCTGCATTGAATTATTCTGTGAGCAAGCAACTGACTTCTACTGTATTAAAGCATTGTAATTCTGGTATTTAAAAAAAGTCAAAGCTAGTGTTATTCTGATTAATATACTGTCTTTAGTCAGATACTTGTATGATTCTTTCCTTCAGTCTGCCCTACTTATCACTCATCCATCCATTCAACAATCAATATTTATTGTTTGTTATGTGTTAAGCACTATCCTAGGTGTACAGCAATAAAAACACAAGCAGGATTTTCTGTTGTTTATGGTGTAAGGGGTGGATTCATTGGAATAAATAAGGAGCAGGAGAAGACAGGTATTTTAAAAAGTCAGTTGTAAGTGAGATAAGTGAAAGGAATATAGGCTTCTATGAAAGCATATATGCAAGGAACCTCATCCAGTGTAGGGAGTCAGAACGCCTTTCTGTGAATGTGACCCTTAAGCTTTAGTTAGAAACTTGAGTAGGACTAAACCAGACAAAGGCTGGGAAGCGAGGGGTGGTAGTAGAGGTGGGGAGATGAGAGAGAATATTCTAAGCAAAGACAACACCATGTGTGAAAGCCTGTACACTAAGGAAAATCTATGGCATTTAGCAACCAAAAGAAGATAATGGCTGATATTTATTTATTTTTTTAGTATTCTTTAATAGACAAATTAAAGCACTAACATTTTCAAAGGTGTTTGCTGATGAGATCATTAGTGTGGTCTGATTAGCTATGCCTCCGTTTTGTAAGTTGTCCTATTGCTATGTCAGATTAGGAACAGCTTTTTTATTTTATTTTTTCCAGCTTTTCTTTATTGATTATATTGTTACAATAGTTCCAATTTTCTCCCCTTTACTCCCCTCCACCCAGCATCTCCCTCCCCCAGCAATCCCCCCCCAAGTCCATACCCATGGTTCGTAAAAAATAACTATCCTTCCCTCTCAGATATTAAGACCCTTTGTAATCTTGTAGAGGACAGTGGGCGAAGGTCTCAAGCTCCTCTAGCTGCTTCAAGCTGGACATGGTCATCGTCCTACCTACCCTTGGGTCCAGAAATCCCTAATAGAGAGGGGGTGTGGAGGGGAGGGTGGCCTTCCCACATGGGGAAGGATCGTGCAGACTCCAGGTCAGTTGGCTGTCTCCGGACAACGGTGTGCTTGGTTTAACAGGCTGGCATAGGAACAGCTTTTTTAGCAGCTGTCTTTTTATTTTATTTTATTTTTTTTTACAATGGTGCATCACTGATAATTGAGTAGTATTTGTTTTAAATATTTTGTGCTATTATTTTTTTATTGTTGTCCTATTACAGTTGTCCCATTTTCCCCCATTGCTCTCCCCTGCCCCCTCATCCCCCTCTTGTGTTATTATTATATATATATATATATATATCTAAATCAGTACCAAAATTGGACACCATGTGGATCCCACTTTATTTATTTATTTATTTATTTATTTATTTATTTATTTATGTTTTCCCTTTATCTCCACCTCTTCCTCCTCTCCCTTCTGAGAAACAGTTACATTTATTTGGATAAAATTATTGTAGGCAAAAACATACCGAATTACTACATTGTACATCTATAGAAACTCATGAAGAACAACAACAACAACAAAAAAAAACAGTTAATAATAAACCATAAAAGCCCCTATAACACCTAGTATCTAGTGTTCAGTAACATTGGATAACTGTGTGCTAGAAGTATTTATTATATCAAAAATACTCCTTCTTGGGATCCCCCTCCCCCAATCACTGTTGATTTCCTTATGCATAAAACAGGCATAGAACCCAAGGGAAAAGCAAATCAATTTGGCCAACATATATACTGAATCATACTATAATTTTGATACCTATAAAAGCACAAAGCAGCTGAACTATTTGTCTTTCAAAAAAGAGTCAAGATAAATTTTGTTAGACTTGGATTAGATTTAGTTAATTGGGAGAAGCAGGTTGATTATCTATCAGCCTAAGAGAATTACTCCTTAGAGAAGTCTCCTCTAATTCTCTATGGTTCTTTGGGTATAGAAACCACAGGAATAACATCTACTAGTGATTACTTTTCTATTATGTTGCAGGTCCTGTTAAATTTATTTCCTACAACAAAGCAGGTTGTTTCTACAGAACTGTGTTGATGCAGCCTGATTGGGAATAGGCTGCGGGTCACTGACTAGACAAGGAGATCTGCTGCTCTGATTACTACTTTCAGATAATGTAATTATTTTACATTGGATGAAAAATCACTTGTTTGGTTTTAATCATTTTTATTTTATAGATGAAGAAACCAAGGCCCAGAAAGGTTACATGGCTTTTGCTGAAGCCACACCTCTAAGGAGTGACAGAGCCCAGAAAGTTCCTAAGCCCTTACTCTTTCCTTCAGCACTGCTGCTTCCTAAAGCTGCTATTTTCCAAAGGCCTCCTACATCCCTGTCCCTCTGTTACATGCCTTATACCTCTGCAGTCTGATTTAATTCCTACCCATCTGGCACTGCCAGAACCGATAAAAAATGAGGCAGTTGGTCACTTGCCAAATATGGGGTTACTTCCTTCTTAACTGGGCTGTTTGCAGCACTCTGTGACCACAGCACTCTTGCTTTTTAATTGAACAACTTTTCAGTTTGGCTACTTTAGGTTTCTCTTGCTGGGATTTGGTTACTCAACTTCCTCCTGAGCTTCTTGGTTCTTGAACCCATGGTGTTATTAATTTGATTTTGATTTTGGGTAACCCTTTTGTGGGTTGGATGGCCTGGCCTTACCCCATAACTTGGAGACAAGACTCTTGTTCTGGTTTCAAAGTCCCAGGATGTTGGCTTATCTGGCCTCTTGCTCTTTCTCATCCCCAGCTTTGAAATTCCACTCACTTCCTTCCCTGCACTCGCCAGGAAGGGAGCAATAGCAGGCTGGTGAGATAGGAGAAGGAGCTTGGAGTCAAGGTGCTTAATCTTTTTAGAATTCCACTTGTCATTTTAAAAAGAAAATAATAGCCACTTTACCAGATTATTTTGAGGATTAAAGAGGTAATTGTAAATGGATCCAGCACATAACAGGCACTCAATAAATGTTATTAGAATCACATTAAAGAAGTTTACCTTTTTAAAGAGCTTAGAACTATGTCTGGCACATATTAAACTTTACACAAAGGTGAGCTAGTCATCAAAGTTGAGGGGCTAAATGAGATCTTTGCAACTACCAAGTTCAACCCAGTTTTATTGTAGTAGAAAATAGTTTTTTGTTTAAATTCAAATACACCTTTTGTTTCCCTGCCTTTATGTAGTAATTATAGTAATAAAATGTTGATACTGTTGAATAGTGTGCATTTTACAGAAAAATAATCTCACCAACTTATTACCCTTTACTCACATCGTTAATTATTAAAATCATACAGAATTTCATATAATTGCATAATATTTGCCTATGTCACATTTATAGTGAGTCCTCTTTTATTTAGACTAATGAGGTTGGAGAAACTGATAAATGTTAATGAAAATTTTGATTAATGGCTCATTTGCAAAGCATATTTTCTGGCAGTGATGTCATCAAGATAGCAATATAAATTGTTCTTGACTTCAGTTCCTCTTAAAAGAAGAACAACTAGCCCTGACTGGTGTAGCTGAGTTGATTGGGCCACTGGAAAGGTCACTGGTTCAACTCCCATCCAAGACACATGCCTGGGTTGTGGGTCTGGTCCCCTATCACGGCATGTAGGAGAGGTAGCCAATCAATGTTTTTCTCTCACATGGTTGTTTCTCTCCCTCTCTTTCTTCCTCCCTTCCTTTCTCTCTAAAAATAAATAAAATCTTTAAAAAAGAAGAAGAACAACTAGCAACCATCATTAGAAAAAACACCATTGTGAAAAATCCCAGAACATGGATGAGGGACACAAATTATTGGATCTGCAGCCAGAGGTGGTCAACCAGTAGGTTAGAAACTCAAGACACTAAGTGCATAATGGTTACTTTTGGCCAAATGTTGCCAGCTCTCATTGGGTCATTTACGTCTAAATACTCTGCTCTTTCAGGAAAAACTTTTGCACTTATATGCACTCTCCTTATCATCATTATTTATACAACGATATTTCCAAATGGCATAACTTCACTAAGAATTATTTAAACCTTCAATGACCACTCTGTAGAGCATTTGACTGCAACAAAATTGTTCATTGAGAGTCATGTTAGAAAAAAAAAGAGAATAAAATTTCTCAGGCCCAATGAGTAGTATTTTTAAAAAATTTTATGCAGAGACTTCCAGATCAAATTATTTTTTATAAAAAAAATAAAATCTTTAGTAAGTTAGCCCTGAGGTTGATCATGGAAGTATAACCTTAAAATCCACAGAGTAGACACAGGATTGAATGCTCTGAAGACTGAGTATACATTCCATCTTGTCTGTTCTCTTACAAGGCACAAGGCAGTTATCTCTAAAATTCTTGCTGAAGATCCATGGAGGCTCCACATACTTTGTTGTCATTTTGAACACTCTTCCTATTCCTAAACGTAAACTTCATAGCAAAAACATAGATTCTGATGTACATAAAAATGTTTAGTGGTGTAGAAAAACATTGTTAATCCAAACATGTTGAAAATAAAAGGGCAAGTTATAGAGATTCATATTTAGATATGACATTTACTCCCAGAAAGTAGTACTTGTTTGATATTAAATAATTCTTGAATAAATTCCAAACTCCATTATCATTAATGGTAATTGAGAAAGTAACCTATCAGTTCTGACAGTATATTTAAATTTAATTACAATTTTATTTTATTTTTATTGTGATAAGATCACTTGAGCTCTACCCTCGACAAATTTCTTAAAATTTTTAAAAATTTTATTTTTTAAAAATATTTTATTTATTATTTTTAGAGAGAGAAAAAGGGAGGGAGAAGGAGAGGGAGGGAAACATCCATCAGTTGCCTCTCACACACACCCCAACCAGGAGCCAACCTGCAACCCAGGCATGTGCCCCTGACTGGGAATCAAACCAGTGACCTTTAGCTTTTTGGGTTGATGCCCAACCAACTCAGCCACACTGGTCAGGGCAATCCTCAACAAATATTTTAGTGCACAATGCACTGTTGTTAAGTATTTCAAATCAAATTCTAATTTAAAAATTGTTCCACCAAAAGTTTTTAACCAAATCTAATGAGCAATTTGAGCAACTCAGCAACAGCAAATTAAATTCACTTCCCTAATAAGTCCTCCCCCTTCTCCTCCGGTTGCCTCCCTATATAAGACATAACTTATTTAAGGACAGAAAAATATTTTCTCTGACAATTGAGAGGATTTCTAAGTTTAACTAGATATCATAGCCAATGGGTGCCATTTTTCTTCTGAATTATAATACTTATTCATAAATTGACTAAGTCCTCAGTAAGAGACTCTCTCCTCTCACAGCCCAAACATGAACACATCTGGAAACTAAAGGAGGTTCTTCAAGATTCTCCTTCCCTGGGGATCTGTATTAGTTTCTTGTGGCTGCCATAGCAAAGTACCATGCCTGTATGGCTTAAAACAACAGAAATTGTTTCACATCTGAAAGCTAGAAGTCTGAAATCAAGCTGGTGGCAGGGTTATGTTCCCTCTGAAGCCTGCTTATTTCTGGTTTCTGATTTTGCCATCAAGCTTTGGCATTTCTTGGCTTGTCGATGCAACACTCCAATATCTGCCTCCATTGTCCATGACCATGTTCTCATTAATCATAATGGATTAAGGACCCACTCTACCCCAGTATGACCTCATCTTAACTAATTACATCTATAATAACCTTATTTCAAAATAAGGTTACGTGCTGAACTATGGGGGTTAAGATTTCAACACACCTTTTGGGGATAAAAATATAATTTAACTGCATTTCTAATTACAAATAGCCCTTTATCTATTTATAAATGAATAATATGGATAAGCCCTATGATTTTAACTCAACTTGATGGAAACCATCAAAATCATAACTTATCATAGTCTTAATCTTGACCTGGTTGCAAAGGTTCTCTTGTCTTAGGTCTATAGCAAGCACTAAAAGATTTATTGATGCTTCTGTTGAGCTACTTCTAGGTTCCCTGAACTGTTCCACACACAGTGTAGACATTACTACTGTCTGAGAATACACAATAATTTTCAGACAGCCAATTAACCTCTTTTGAGGTTTGTTATTTTTATCTTCTCACATTATTATTCACTGTTGCAACACCATGTGTATTGTCACTTTCCTGCCTCTACCAGAAGAAGGGGAATCTCACATTGTCTGACTTCAGTGAGGTTATTTTATGTACCTCACTTAGCTTTATTAGAGACTCCCATGGAGAACTCTGGCCTAATGTTATTTGTTGATGGATTGATCCTACATTAAAACTGAAACCAGAGATTATGAAGCAGGCTATGCTGTCACTAATTTAAGGTCTCTTTTAGAATATTGTCCTCAATCTGAAGTTAAGTCAGATCAGATAGCAGATTTTATCATACTCTGGAGCTTGTGAACTATACAAACACTATACAAATAACAGGTAAGCTTTTGGAATAGTATGATACTTTGAGATGTTTTGGTAACAAAGGGAATTTTTCACTTCTGCTGGAATCCTAATAAAAAAATAAATAACAATTAAGGAACTTGAAATGCATTCCTACTTCCTAGAGTGGTGACTAACATAAATGTTGAGGCTATGTCAAAAGAGATAACAGAGAAGCTGAAGGAAATGCTCTAACAGATTTTGATGCCAGACAAGCAGTCTTAACCAAAGTTATGATCTTAATTAAACCCCCAAAGTATGGGACTCAAAAAGGCAATTATAAAATATCAACATTTAGCTCCTGATTTGGAATAACAAGAATAGAAAATACATGGTTGTACACTTCACTCACATCATCTCTGGTACTCTCAAGTCAGCTACTTAATAATATCATATGATTTCAAATGGTTATTAGTTACATTTATCCATGAAAGTACTTTATACAATACAGACAAATTGGTTACTATTATCTTAAATCAACATTTATGGAAAACTCTAAAAAGATAGCTGAAAGTCATGTGTTACCTATCAAAAATAAAGTCTTGGGAATTGAGTCTTACATGCCCTTACTGAACACCTCCAAATGGATTTTATACAGCTTACATCTTCCCTTGGGTTTGAATATGTTATAGTTTTTATATGTCTATTTTCAGGACAGGATGAATCATTCCCTGGTCAAAAAGTTATAGCTCTTATGGTTTCTAAAATGCTGCTAGACTTTGTGTTTTCAATCTGGTTATACCATCTTTTATATGAAATTATTATAAAATAACTCAGTAAGATGTTACTGCTTCCTGAGAAACTACATTACCTTTATCACCTACAATCTTCTGAAATGGTTGAAAGAACCAATGTCATTTGTAATTTCAAATTAACAAAGTATTTGTAAATGCTTCAGCTCCCATGGCCAATGGTATTCCCAACAGCACTTATGGCCATCCACTCCCTTAGGGACACATTGGTGATCCCCGTATGAACTAGTAACTGGAAGGCCCATACTTTGAAGAATTTCACTTCTGCTACTAGACTCATCCTGCTGTAAACAGACATGAAAAAATATTATAAGGGACTCAGATACTATACTCAGTCCCATCACCAAAAGGTTAATTAAGGCCACCAGGCTACAATTTCTTCTCAAAGAGTCTCTTCATGATTTTCAACCAGGTGATTTTGTCTCTTGGAAGAGACATTAGAGGAAAACTGCTCTGAATCTCATTGTACAGAACTGTATCAGGTGTTGTTAACAACACATATAGCAGAGTAACTTGAGCAAGTCAATCCTTGAGTTCCATATTTTATAACTGAAGAAGTAATTATAATCCTACACAATTAAAAGTCTATCCCAACAGGCAGTTTGAAACTGAAGATTCCCAGAGATTGTTTTGAAGCAGCTGATCTTCAGATGTAGTCAATGATCTTAGAGAGTGGATAGAGTTACCCAAGATGTTGGACCAGAATACCTAAACAACTTCTGTTTTGCTTTTCAATGCTTTCTTATAATCATCCTCATTTTCTATAGACTGTTGGTTTTCATTTAAAAGAGTAGTCACTGACTTCAATCTTACTGACTTTTGAACATTTCATCCATCACTGGATTCCCATGATAAGACTTCAGGTAAATTGTGGTTTTATCAAATGGGATCATAGGGCATTATAACCAATGCTTGTACCTTAAATGTGGACAAATGACCTTAAATCAATCTGTAACTTCGCCATGTCTCTCTCTTAGAAAAAAAGGACTAGTTATTACAAACTGCTGGTAAAAAACCAATGTTATTCTAAATTTAGACTCAACAGCCTTCATAAGGTGGTGATCAAATCCTTGCCACCTGTAAGAGACCAATAGAGATTCAAATACGTGACACAACTAATATAAGATTTTGATTCTGACCTTCTTCATGAACCACTTCTTTTTTTCCTGGCTCTCCATGTACCCCTACTAGATACTACTTCCTTTGTGTCCAGGATACCTGGTCCTATTTGTCTCAGACTAGCACTTTGCACACTTTAGAAGTAGTACTTTGAGACTTGTCTGTGCACAGAACCTAATTCTATAAGTCACTAAGGCTGGAAATTCTGATTCAGACACAAGCTCCAAAACAATGCCATCCTAATTATTCAGCTATTCTACTTGAGGGATTACTGACTCATTGTTTATGCAAACAATCAGAGCAGTGTTCCCACCTGTGGGAATCATAAAGTCATCACTAATTTTGACAGAAGTTATTAATGATACCACATCTGCTTTAGATAAAAAATAGATCATTCTCACCTCATTGGCACAAGTACTGATGGACAACTTTATCACTCTAGATTTCTTGTTGGCTAGTCATGGTGGCACCTGTGCCATTGCTAATTTTTGCTCTACTTGTATTAATGGTAGAATATAGAAGAACAGTTTATACATAACCATAATAAAAAAAACTACTTGTCTCTCTAAGGTTGATCTTCATGGTCTACAGAATTTGTTCTTGGCCTGTGTTGGGTGATTGGAATTCCTGGTTTCATACATTTTATAGAAACAATTAATTGTTCTTGTTTTGTTGTTTTGGTCATAATGGTTGTTGTGTTGGTCTATTGCATTCTGCCCAGAATGGTTGCTCTCTCATCAAATGATCACTGTGATGATACAAGAAAAATGTCAAAACAATCTTGCTAGGCAGTTATGAAGGTGGCTGAACAATCGGAGCAACGAGCAATGGTTGGATCTCTAGCCTTTCATGAATTGGTTAACCTCTCACAACTAAGATACTGACCATGAAGGGGGATGAGAGACTGAATATACAAGCACATAGTGGCCAGATCATATGATATATGACAATAAAACTATGATCCACAACCCTCAGCAAACAGGCTGGGACACCAAAACCACAACCTTCCAGCAATTGTCCCACAGTGGGCAGCACACAATCAGTTCTTGCTAGTTTCCTTTTTTTTTTTTAATCTCCTCTGCTTCCAATTCAGGACTGACAAGAGGAAGCCAAATATGCTCCCTAAACCAATTACATTTGATGGTCTTCTTTTATTTTAGTTTTGCCTCCTCCAATGCCCCAGTGCCAACAACCTCCAGTCAGGTCAGAACCAGAGATCCCCCCACCCCTTTTTCCCCACTATCAAGCTTTCTCACTTTTCTCTCCATTTTTGAGTCTCTGCAAAATTCAAGTGATAGTGGCTGGCTTTCTTGCTATAGTTAACTCTGAATTGCATAGAGTCTTGTTTATTTCTGCAGTTAGCAATCAATGACTTAAGTTTTGTTTTAGGATATCTATAACAATGGGCATGAAGGTAGTACAATTATAAAGTCAGTCTCACACATGAAAGGTAACTATGAGAACAGTGAGGAAAGGTTCTTTTGTTCAAAGGAAGAACAAGTGGTTTCTGAAAATGTGCTTAGAAATCTCCTGGAAAATATGAATGGGAAGAAAATAAGCAATTTGTTTGGCTTTGAAAATGACTTAATCAGCTGGATGGAGTCCTTTTTTACAATAAGAAGAGAAAGAAAAAATGTTTAGTGCTTTGTATCTGAGAGCAATCCTCTTACCTAGGCTCTAAAAGCACTTTTCAAAAGTCATCTAGTGTCAAGTATTATAAATGCTTTTTCAAAAATGAGAAGTAGGAACACTGTTGCTTTTTTTTGGTAGAGCAGAATACAGATTTTGTATTTTCTCATTAAATATTATAATAATTATTTCAGTACCATATTTTTCCATAAATCAGTCGTATGGCAGGCTTTTATATATTGTATATGCTATGTGAACTCTGCACAATGAAAAAAACCCAATAAACAGTTTTTGACTTTTAAATTTAGTTTGTTTCTTTCTCCTATGTTTAGCAGCAGACTGGCACTGAGGTTACATGTTTATGTGGAGTGATTTTATGGCTTGAAGTAATTCTCGCGCCTCAGATGCACTTTGTCGGCAACACTTTCTATCATCTTGAATTTATTCTCCTTGCCTTGATTCTATAAATAAAGAAGAAAAAAAAAAACCCTTACCTTAATCTTCATTTTTCTATTTTAGTCTGGAAGAGTGCTTTAATGTTATAACTGTGATCCGTAAATCTAATTCTTGGAAGCAAAATTTATTTCTTTAGATTTCATTGGTATGGAAAACATGACTTAGTTGTTTGAAATGAAAGTTGCTATATATTATTTTTAAATTGCAATTTACTACTAATATGATGACTCTTAATTTTCTAGAATGTCTCCAGTGTTACCAGAAAATTCTCAAAAGGTTACTGTTAAAAACAACAGCAAGTATATGCCTTTTTTCAGCAGAGATGTGGACAGTAAAATAAAATACCAACAAGGCTCCTAATTCCAGGGAGGCTGATAGAGAATTTTCTGATTTTTAAAAGTGATCTTCCTTTTGTAGCCTTCGTTTCCTTGTTGCCAGTATTAGGATAGGACCCAAGGCTTTGGACACTACTCCTGACTTCCCAAACATCAGAGACATGTTAAATCTTATTAAAATATTTTTTTTTCCTTTGATTTCTGGTTTCTGCTTGCTTATAGTGTTGCTGTTGTCTGCCTTACAGAGATGACATAGGAATTAATTACCTACATAACACTGTAGTGTCGAGACTAAACTTGTCAACCTGGTCATTATTTATTCCCTATAATCTTTGCAGAGACCTATGTTCTTTCATAAGAATTTCATTTCCCCTTGTGTTTTGCCTTCTCTCAATAACTGCAGTATTGCCATTCCAGTTTTATTATTCATATTTTTCAAGAGTAAAATATGACATGTAAATATAAGAGTCCCTTTTCTATTACAGGTCTTTTGAACATAAAATTTAAGATTTGATCTCTTGCTTTTTGAAAGTTTTCTCACACCATCTAGAAACTATCTGACCTTCTTGCCTAATAAAGTAGAACTGTTTTTAATGTATGTATTATAATTTATCCATTCATTTAACAAATACTTATTGAACACTTACTATATGTTATACACTGTAGATAATGAAGAATCACTATAGTAGCAGCAAATTATGATTTAAAAATACTGTATTATAACTTGTGTTTCATTTACCTAAAAAATTTTTTTTCATACATACACTGACATATAGTAAGTGGAATGTATATATAGTCATGCATATATCCCAGATGGCAGCTGGGATCTCTTTTCCTTGGACATTTATGAAAAATTATTCAGATCCTTATTACACATCCCAGAGAAGCCCATCACCCTTAGTAAGATTTTGTTATTATTGTTTTAGAGTCCATGGGCTTATATTCTTATGGTCACCTCATTCCAATTTTCTGATGATTCAGATGACTTGATTTACCTTGTGTCCTGCCTTCTATGGCTATTCTATTTTCTATTCCCTGAACAGATCCAGATGTGGAGTTCAGCATCTTCACTGACCATCCCAATCATGTTCTGGAGGTCACAGGCATGGGGGGCTATGAGCCTAATTTGTTAAATAGAAGATTCTCCATAGAGAAATCTTACCACTTCCCTAGGAACAGAATTGTCTACAGTTGGCTTTGGTTTTAAAAAGCTATGTAGTTTCCTTCCTTTACATGTATGAACAATGTACTGTGATAGGAATCACTATGGAGATCTAGCAGAGTGTGATTTAATTGGTCAGAGGAGATATCTGGAAAGGCAAGAACGTTTCACAAAGATGAATTTGGACTGGTTTTTAAGCATGAGAATGAATTTGCCAGTCAGAAAATTGGGGGGAAAGTACCAGAAAATTATTTATTCCAGGCCACAATATAAATATTGACATAATTAGAGGAACCTATTACTTATAAAAGTGTAATAAATTATTGTTTCACTCCTCATAGTTAAAGGGATGTTGTTATCCTTTCTCAACTCACCCTCTTATCATTTAGCCTTTTCAAATCCTTACTCTCATTGAATCTAATATTTTTTTATTTTAACCTCTGCTTCTTTTCTTCTTCTACTCTTGGACCCACTCCTGCCTTGATCTGCCCTCCTACTCTATGTTTTGCTCTTTTCAACTATGTTCTCTTTAACAGGCTCAGCTCTGTCAGCATCTTCACCAGTATTTTACACAGCTTGTCAATTCTTAACTCTGGATAATTCCACATTTTTCCTGTTACTGCAGCTCCTTTCTTGTTATCCTCTGAGAAATTTATAAAATGAGAACTGAATCCAAAACAATTTCTTGTTTCTATGCTAAGCAATAACTGAGTATTCTTTCCTGCCCCTTTGTTATGCAGTTCTGAGAATAAGCACAAAATAACTTTACCCCTTGTTTCAGGAAATATTTGCTACTGAGAAATAAGACTGACAAGTTGATTATCAAGATTTGCTTCAAGACCCTTGCCCTACTGTGCACACCATTCCAAGGCTATTTTGTAACAACTGCATAATCCCAATCTGCCTAAAAATGACCCAGCAATTCTACATCCTGTAACCGTCCTCCCCTAATTTTCCTTTTCTAAGATGCTACTAAGACTGTCAAGGTGCTCTTCTCTTTTACTGAACTCTAATAAACTTAGCTTGATAAAGACATTTTCCTGGTGGATTTTAAGGGAGTCAGCAAGAGTTATTCCTATGTGATGTCCTATAGCTTCATGCTATAATTTCAGTTGCATCATCTTCATTTCCCAGCAGTCCTTTCATTCATCTATTACTCTTTTTAAAATTTTGTCCCTAAGTGTCAGTAGCAACATTATATCTTTTAGTTTTGGCAAATAACCTGATTTCATTTTCTCTGTCCTTAAAAAGATAGGAAATGACTACAAGAGCAGTTTCAATGTGGTCTTGTCTCTTGGAACTATCTTCTCCATTGGTTCTAGAGCACTTGTGACCTTCCCCTCACTGCTGTTCTTTATTTTCTTTCTTACTCATCTTTTGCCATTTTTCCCTTAAATACAAGTGTGCCACGGGGTTATCTTTTCTTTGTATCATTTCTTTGGGGCCAGTTGTATTCAGCTTTATAGCTTTGGCAATAACCTCTATGCAGATAGATAGTTTTACTAATCTGCTTTGCTAGGTCTAACCTCTCATAGGAACTTTGGGTATAAAACTGTGACAAGAATGAACCTCAGTTTCAACATAACTCATAATCCTTCCCTCTCTCAGATCTAAGCTTTCTCTTATATTTCCCACCCAGGTTCACAGCTTTCCTAATGACCATTCTCTGCCAAGGAAAGCAAACAAATAAAAAACAAATTTAAAATAAGGAATATCCGCCCTGGCTGGTGTGGCTCAGTGGATTGAGCACCAGCCTGCGAACGAAAGGGTTGTAGGTTCGATTCCTGGTTGGGGCACATGCCTGGGTTGCAGGCTGGGTCCCCTGTTGGGGGTGTGTGAGAGGCAACCACACACTAATGTTTCTCTTTCTCCCTTTGTCTCTCCCTTCCCCGCTCTCTAGAAATAAAATAAATAAAATCTTAAAGTAAGGAATATCTCACTGCGGCAAGATTTTTGGTTAGGTGGAGTTCATTTTTTTTTCCTGGCAAATGTAAAATGGAATTATAATCTTTCTTGCTCTGTCATTCAGGTGTGCAAAGAAAATGAAGTTTGTTTTCTATTTTAGATCAGAAGGAATGAGAGCTGACACTTAGATATATATCCCTAAGTTTAAAAACTGACTTGCTCCTTTTGACAAAATTACAGATGTTTGCATGCCTTCTTTCAACACATTCCCTTCCTCATTCTCCTCACTGATGAAGTACAGAAAGAGAAACACAATAGATTAACATCATGATAACACTGTCCAGGAAGACTAACTGCCCTGTCTCCCTGTCTGCCCTGTTGGAGGGATGAGGTTAAGTAGGACTTAGTCTTATGTCTATAAATTGTAACTGGTGCATGAATAAGTTAGACATGGAGGAAGCCAGGTTAGGAAGCTACTATGTATGGTTGGTTTTTCTGGATGAGAAGGTTGGAGGAGGGGAGGAGCTATATATCAATTCAACATAGCTCTGAAGCTGTATCATACAACTGGGCAGCTGAGTTTTGTTAGTCCATTCTGTTATATGAGAACAAAAGACTGGTGTGCTGACCTAGGGGCCTTCCAAATCTCTTTTTAAGTCTTCTGTGTTATCACTTTTACTTGGCTCTCTTGGTATCCTGTTACTATTATCATGGGGCCACACAAAACTTAAATCCCACCCGAATTTCAAACAGAACGTGTTATGAGAATCCTTTAGCACATTTTCTGCCTGAGGTATTGTGGGGCCACTACAAAGCACACAAGCCTGACTCCTACTTACCTCTGTACATTCTGCTTCTCACAAATTCCTGGATCCGTGCTGAATGGACTTTTTCTTACTTCCCTTTCTCTCCTTATACTTATTTGTATTCATTTTCAAAGTGAATGCCTCTCTTCACCCTTCCTCAGAGATATAATGGGAGAATGGTTATTAAAAAACATGCTCTATGAGGGAAACAAAATTCACATCAGTTTAATACATTCAGATTATTATCCCTGGACCCACAAAAGTTGTTGATATTGTTAAAGGAAAATATACAAAGTCTGGCCAGCCATGTAGTATGAAAAATAGAGACATTTATTGAAGAAGATACAAGACACAAGAAACATTGTACTTAGGACAATGATACCTCAGTTCCCTTCAAAGTAGGCACCTTAGGACCTCACACAGTTCTCCCAGTGTCTCTTTTACTGTTCAAAACACTCTGCAAAATCTTTTGTTGGAATTTGTATTTTCCTGAATCTCATCGATGGTCTGAAATCTTTTCCCATTCAAAGGTCATATAAGTTATAGGAAAATCCAAAAGTCTCAGGGCACCAAATCTGGTCCATTGGTAGCATTTTGAATCAAGTCATTAGCAATTGCAGCATGATAGAATGAATTTTGCCATGACATGTTTTGTGCCAATATCCTGCATCAAAATCTCAAGCACATTAGTTTATGGAATCCCAAGATCAGCTTCTAGTTCTCGCAGTGTCAGTCACTCATCTTTGCTGATTACAGTCCGTGCATGTTCAACATTCTCAGGTGTTCTGCTTGTTGCAGGCCTTCTAGAATGTGGATCCCTTTCAACATGTTCTTGACCATCTTTGAAGTGTTTGTGCCACACTTTTATTTGCACTGCACTTGTTACATTGTTCCTGAAAGTCTTCTGAAACATCTGAATAGTTTCTGCAGAGGAATACTCAAGCTTAATGCAAAATTTGATGTGGATTTATTGTTCTACTCGCTTAGCCATTTTGAATGTGATGACCACACAGTACACATGCTCATTCAATGGCATCTACAGCCCCCCTGACTAGTACAGTGAAGTCATCATTGTTCATGCACATGCATTCCAGTCTATTCTCCTTGGCTGCCAGGTTACACTGATGTGGTACAAACCATTCTTGTTATATTAACAATAGCTGGACTTTTTCCAGATAGACCTCACATGCAATGACACCTGTTTAAGGTGGTAAGGCAGACTTTATTCAGGACCATCACAATGAGTATAGAGACCACTATAATGGGTTTTTACAACGGAAGAGACAGATTGGG
This sequence comes from Furipterus horrens, assembly GCF_987537825.1. NCBI lineage: Eukaryota > Metazoa > Chordata > Mammalia > Chiroptera > Furipteridae > Furipterus > Furipterus horrens. The sequence goes on from NW_028327172.1 coordinate 170,555,566, forward strand.
TTCAACTCTTGATATAACATGGAAAAGTGGGAATTCATAGCTAAGAAGCAGGATGAAATTCAGTGGATGGAAAATGACTAAGAGGAAACATCAGGAGTAAGTGGATGGTTGTGGCTAAAACACCCTGATAGGATTCTTGCTGAAGACAGGCCAGGATGCTCACACATCACCTGGAGGATGATGGAGAATGAGTAACCTGATCAGGTACGGAGGGTGGAGGGTCCTCGTTAAACTGACTCTATCAGGGTTCTTGTTAAAACCAGATTTTACAAGGAGATGCACAGGTGGGCCTAGGAGATGTTTCAGGTTAAGTAAGGAATCTTTGTCAATATATACAAGTTTTCTGGGCAGGACAGTGACAGATTTGCAAAAGGATCCTGGGGGTATTCTAGCAGTAAAAGGATTGAGGTCAATTCTTTCTGCATGAATTCAAATTCATAGATATTTGTTAGGGCAGAAGGAATGTCTCTGACTAAAACTTAGCAGCAGAAAAAGGCAATCAGGACAGAGGTGATGCCAGTGGAGAAAAAGAAGCTGGTTCTTTACCAAGACATGCGACTGAAGAGAAATGTGGTCTGGGACTAAAGGCAAAGACATTGGACAGGTCCCAACCCAGGCTTCTGGGCATGCAGGTGCTCAGGAAAGGGATAATGCCTGGAGTCTGAGGCCCACTTTGTCATGTAGGGAAAAGGACGACACCATCTGTCGCACCTGGAAGCTTCCCTATGACTTGGGTCAGCTTCCATGGCTGTGCCTGAGGTAGGAGGCAGAGGATTTCTCGATTTCCTGACTATGGGCTCAAACCCTGGTTCTCCAGTGGGAGGCTGAGGGTTCCATTCTAAACTGAGTCCTAGGGATTTTCTAATTTCTGGTTTTGATAGCAACTTGGGAGTAAACAGGATTGGTTTTTTGGACACAAGAAAGCCCCTGGGAATTTCTGGGGATTACCAAGGAAGAAGACAAAGATGAGATCCTAAAGGGGAGATGAATTTTGGGGACATTTAATTACAACATAAATGGTGTGACAATATCTTGTATTCTCTGCTGGTGAAATAGGTCATTTCAGTTGTCCTTTCACTCACTAAGGCCTCTTGCTTTTCCTGATTCAATAATGTTCACATTTACCTTTCTTTCCTGTTCTTGCTGCCCTAGTTTAGTCCCTACTGTTCTCCATCTCTGTTATTGCAGTAGCCATGGAACTTGTCTCTGTCTCTAAAGTTTTGCCTTTGTGATCCAATATCCACAGTGTCAAAGGACTTATCTGCCCAAGGCATAGGAAGGAGCCTGTATTCATTTTTACTGACCATTATAATGTAATAGTGTCTAACTTTCTCAGTGTTATTCAAGACCTTCCATGATCAGACCACAGCTCACTTCCCAGCCTCAACACACATTGCATCTCTGCTTATATTGCCTCTTCCCACATACTGTTTCCTTTAAATACCCTTGACCACTCCCTTTGCCTCCTCCCCAAATATGCCCCCACATGTTGACCTCTGTCTTTCTCATGCCTCATCAAATTCAATGTTTTCTAGCTTTCCCAAATACCAGTAATGCATGAATAATGTGCTTCTATGGTATTCTGCACTTCTGATATAACATTTCTTTAATTCTACCACCTATGGATTTACATCAATGACTGTCTCACCTTTGAGGTAAATTCTTTGAGGAAAGATTCTATCTAAGTTATCTTTAGGTATCCAGCATGGTCTATATTATGTCTACTGAACGATAGGTACTCACAAATTTTAAAATGAATTGAATTGAATGGTCAGACATAATGCATGACTGGTACTGATGTAGAGATTTGAAAGGGGCAGATAGACAGGAACAAGGGAAGGTGTCAAGATGCTAGGTAGTCTGGAGCAGAATGAGCACATTGGTGCATTTCACCTGGGGGAGCAGGGAGAGACAGATATGGTCAATGAAAAGCTTCCTTTATCTCAGTTACCCAGCTTTTCCTTCACTGGCCTCTTCCTCCTGGTTTTCTGAGAACTGACTGCGCAGCCTTGGCTTATGGCTCATCAGTTTCTCACAGGTGCTCAATTCAGGAGAGAAGAGATACGGTGCTCAACTTGGAGGCAGGGACAGGCCGAGGGTAAAAGGACATAAAATGGCTTGCTTTGCTGTCACTGTTTACCTCACCTGAAAAGAGTTTCCTAAGGAGTCTAAATAACTATGGAATAAAATATAATCATTTGTTGCCCCCAACATCTAATGAAACTGATTTGTTCGGTTCAGGTAGCTTTCTGGTCATCTGTCACCGGTACTCCATTCTCTGGCATTAAGAAATCTCTGCAGCCCAGACAACCTCTGCTGTTCTGTCTTTCCTAATTCTTGAGCCTGGAGCCACTAGGCTGACACTGACATTTGGGTTCCCTGAGAGAGATGCCGCCAAAATCAGCAGTGGACCTGCCAGGATCTCTAGCCCTTTCTGTCAGACAGCTTGGCCAATCACAAGTTTGTCACTTCATCTGATGGCTGGTACCTGCTAATGAAATTGTTGGGATTTTAGAAATGTAATTGCTACCCAAATAGGAGTTGAAAAGACCAATGTCCTTTGGTCACGCTGTCAGATTTTATTATAAAAATATAAGCTATACAGTTTCTGACATGGTGGTGGGAATGGAGTACGAAGAGACTACAGAGTTTTTGCTGTATCACCATCTTTCTCCTTTTCAAAAGCTCACCATCAACCTAATAACATATTTTTACATAGAAAAAATTATACTGTTTCCATAACATTAAATGTACATATTGATTGCAAGGTGTACCCTGATTTCAGAAGCATTTCACTGAGAGGAAAACCTTCACTTAATAATCAAGGCAATATAAAGACTTCATAGGTATGTAATAATTGCTTTAGCCAAGCAGCACTCATGAAACGTGATGAGAAGACAACTTAATTTCTGTGCGGTGCATTCAAGCCTGTACCCTGGCTGGTTTGGCTCAGTGGATTGAGCGTCGGCCTGCGAGCTAAGTGTCGCTGGTTCGATCTTCCAGTCAGGGCACATCAGAGAAGGAAAACTCTGACTCCAAAAAACCTCCGCTGCCTTGCGGCATACCTCTTCAGGGGAAAGGCTAAGGGAGTAAACCCCGACAGAAAATCCGGAGCCGGAGTCCCTAAGGCGGTTCGACGTTGTAGTCAACACCGGCAACTCCTGCGGTGCACCTGAAGCCAAGCTGTATTGACTCCGTCTTTCCCTTGGACCCTTCAGCTGCGAAGAGAGGGGGGGTCTGCTGCATGGGCAACAGCAGACCCTCCATATCACCCTGCCCAGGCTCTGTAGCTTCAGCTTCACTGGAGAGGACACTCCAGCGTCATCGCAAGATGTCGATTCAACACGGGAGGAGACAGATACCGTGTCACTCCCGAGTCGGACTGCACAACCATTCTCGGCGGTGCAGATAGACTCTTAAGAAGCTACACCATCGTCTCTCGAGACGGACGGCTGCCGACGACGACGATTCAAGCCTACTTTAAAGTTTTTAAAAATAACTCCCTTCATCCACTTAAATGAAACTTAAATGAAGGCCCATGAATTTTCTGGTTACTCTTTTGTCCCAAAATGCAGTCTAAGTTCAGCACTTAATATGTCCAAACCACATGCAGAATTAGGGGGCCCCATTAACTAGACTCTCTTGCCTGAAGTCCATTTAGCACAAGGGAAGGCAACTACTTCATTTGATTAGTATGACTCCTTCTTTTACTCCCATGGGGCTAGTGGGACCTTTCTAGATTTTTTCTGCTAAGGTCCCCTTGGGCCTTCAAATACTTTTTGTAGGCAAGATCTAAGAAAACTTTATATTGGTTTTCTCATGCATGAACCACATCTAATTTATGGGGAATACTTGTGCTTTTTTTCACCCTAACCAACTCCAGGAATACAGGCCCATCCCAATACAGCCAAGTAGGAGTAGTAGGACCCAGGAACTGAGATGAAGTAGTCAGGACTTATTTTCTTTTTCCTTTCTTTTTTTTCCATCTTCATATCTATGATAAAATAAAATAAAAATTTTAAAGGAAAATCATGACTTTTAGGCAAATGTTGAGTGAATTTCTGTTAAATATTTTATTTATGAGAGAACCAAAATGATATTAAAACTGGTTAAAAAATTATTTAAGAAGCTAGGCATTTATAGGCAACTCAATAAAAACATACTAAAATAAGATTGCTTGGTAAATATATAAACTGGTTAATATCTAAGAGAGCAATGAACTGGAACCTTTAGGATGATCTGTTCTATGGGACAGACATTATTTGCCTCTCTGCCAGACAAATATTTACAAGTTAACAAGGGACTTCACTACTTCTGGATCTTTAATCAATAGTGAAGAGTGAATCCATCTAAGTTAATTTCCCTAGATAATCCTTGGGAGGCCTTTATCCCTGAAAGGATATGTAAAGTAACTCTTTGCCTTATCTCCAAGTTTTGCATAATATTTTGCAACTCTTGGCTCTACTTCCCTCTATATTATTTTTTCTGAGGCAAGCTTTTACCATTACCAATATCCTGGCAGCTTTAGGCTTTCATTTTCCTTATCGTTTGTAATCCTAGTGAAAAAAGAATGTCACTTTTTCAAATATTCCGTAAAAGTCCTGTATTTTCATTTCATGGCTTGACTTTGGCCATGGGCCAGTCCGTACTACATTCACAATGGCCAAAAGGGTGGAATATATCAATTAACCTTTCCTGGAACTCATGCTCATCCCCAAGAGCTGGGAAATGGGTCAAGTACTTCCAAACCACAAAGCCTGAGAGTGAAGTAGGGGTGGTTTCCTGAAGAAAAATTAGGCTTCTCTTAGTTGAAGAAGGACAAATGCATGTTGTGCAATCAAGAACAGTATTTGCGCACCATGCTTGTGCTCACTCAGACTCTCTAGCCTGTCAAAGTCTTTGAGAGGTCAATGGGAATCCGTGGAGATGCCTTGTAAATAGCTCATGAACTACTCTGCTCAATGCAGGAAATGCCAAGGACTGGGGCCCCTCTTGCTCTGAGGGCACCCTGTGCTCTCTGTGTGCAGCCTTGCCTCTTCCAAGCACCAGTGTCAAAACACTGGAGGCCTCTTGGTGCTAGGATTCTGCCCTGGCTCTGGCAAAGTAAAGAAATACCCACTCCCTTTTTGTGATAGTTTGTTAGAAGGGTCACCTTATATTTTCTAGATTTTTTTTTTTTTTTTTTTTTTTAGTAAACCTAGTCTTTCAGTTTTGAATAATCTATTATTAATTCATTAGCTCTTCATTGAACTTAAGGAGTTCGGAGACAAATAAGAATGATAAACACTGTTACACATTAAAAATAACTACTTTTTTGTTTTCTATCCGGCTCCTGGAGTCTGCCTTCTCTTCTTTCGGGACACATACTCCCAGGAAGCATCTGGGTCCCCTGGCCACGGCCAGCAGGTCAGCAGCCACAGAAGTCTGCTGAACCTGCCCAGACACGTCCACATGTTCTTTGTCCTGGAGCTGGGAACCCAGTTTCCAGTAACAGGTTCATCAAGTATCCTAACAAAAAAAGAAGCTTATGTATTCCGATATTTCTATCATTTGGCAGATGTAGCAACCAAGGTTGAAAGAGGTAAGATGACAGGACTATAAGGCAAATCTCAGACCTTCTAATACCTTGACAAGTAATATTTCCACTTCAGATTTCTGCCAGTCCTTACCAGACTGTACTACATTGAAATTATATAGAGAGAATATTATGTTCAGAAAATAACTTCCATTATATACCTGATACATTAAAAGAAAAGTCAGTAGAATTTAATTCAGAAGTATCCTATACATGTGGAATGCCTGCCAGTCCTGGATGATACTGTTGTCAATTGAAAAAATTTTCACAAGCAAAGAAAATATTTGTTCTCTTTCTCCTTTCTTTCTTCTCTTTATTCTGATTACATTATGGGATTTTGCAGTAGTTCTACCCAGATCTGAGATAAAGTTTGGAAGATTCAGAATTATTATTTCCTTCATTATTAACCCATATGAGTGGAAGCCCTTTAGTAAATTATGGAGGGGGCGGTTAAATAAATGGGAGAGTTTCTGGCTTTTCAAAAAGTAATCAAAGAGAACACTAGTCCTGCAGATAAGCTCCAAAACCTTCACATGTTTGAATAACAGTTGCTATGAGAGATGTCTGGGTGGATGATTTGAAGGCATCCCCACAGGGTCCTGAGCACCCCAATGTGATGTGGGAATGCAGATTAGATTCCCTGAACCCCAATGAGTAGGAACAGAGGTGGCTGACAAAGACCTTAGTGGTGGAATAAGCAAGACAGAATCATTGGACTGAGAAGTGGAGGGTCAGTGGGCTGAGGGTCTCAGCAGCATGAGCTAAGAGGACAGTGATTAAGGCCTAAGACCAATCAAGATAAACTAGGCTTCAATGGACGTTGGAAAGGACTGACAAAGAGTCTCCTTGATCAAACTTCAGTCAGGTTCCTTTGAACCCTCTTTTTGACTTGGTCTTGAACTGTTTTTGGTCTTCCCAGTACAGTCTTAGCAAAGAACCCTGCCAAGTCATCCCCTAACCCATGATATCTGACCAAGTGCCTCATCTCCCACCTTTAAAGTATAGCCCTTACCTACCTTTAGTAAGAGTCCTGTTAAGTCTGTTTAACAAGAATTCCCCTACCCTTGATTTCTTCCCTTAGTAATTTTCCATCCATAGACTCCCTGCCCCATCCTTGGCTCTAAATCTCCACGTGTCCTTGCTGGGTTCAGAGTTGAGCCCAGTCTCTCTCGTCTATTGCAAACCCCTATTACAGTAGTGTGGAATAAACTCCTTAACTTTTCACAAGTGTCAGAATAAGTTTTTCTTTTAACAGGACAGAGGAGAGCACACAGACCAAATGCACCCACCTACCCACCTCCTGCTGCTAAGATGCTACATGATCTACCTAAATCCAGATGCCACCTGGGAATAAGGAGAGGGAGAAAACCCTGGACTGAAGAGAAATAAATCAAGAGAGCTTGAATAGTAAACTACAAGAATTCACTTTTCTTGAAATAATACTTTTAAATATTTCTCTTTGCCATGAAAATTGGGGCTGCTAAGCCAAGTTCAGGTATAGAAAAGTTAAGAAAGTTGTACTAAAAAACAAAACAAAACTCAGTTGCTTTACTTCATTTGAATACCATATATGTCTAGGATAATTTAATTTTTTTGACCCCAGAACAATAAAATATACCTTTGGCAGAGGCTGATCATTGTCTATTAACACAGTTATTTGACTTCTCATATAGAACCTCTATACTTCAAACTTAGTTATTTCTGGGAGTCCTTCATGGGGAGCATTTTCCATTAAAAAAAATGAGGCATTTATGGTTTCAGCTATTTTTCATCACATAATTTGAATTCACTTATCCAGAACCTTATTTTTTATTCTACAAAAAATACGGTTGAAATGAAAACCTGTGTTAATGAGCTCTCCAACTAATAGCCAGAGAGGTCTGTCACACTCAGTCTAGCTTTCCGCAAAATGCAGCAAGTGCGGTGCTCATCAGGCAGTAAATGTCAAGGTGACAAATTGCCAGATCCAGAGAGGCTTCGTCTGCCAGCAGTGAGCACTTTGCAGATCATTTTGCTTCTAAATTCTTTTCCCTCTTATTTCACATAGAAGGTGTGTGTGTTGGGGGGTGGGGGTGGAGATAGTCATGTGCTTTGTTCAGTTAGACTTCACTGTAAGTCAATAGCTTTCCCCAATGCAAAGAAAATGCTGTTCTCTTTATAGCTCTGGGTCTGACAGATTTCTGGAAGTCCAGGGAGCACGTCAAGAAATTATGCCTCACTCTGGAGGTGTACTTTTTCCTTTCTTTTTCCCCTGAAGGGCTGTGGTACCATTTCAAAAAATTAAGGAGTAAAATGATGTGTAGTAAACATATATTCATTACTGTCTTTTGAAAATAGTAGATATTAGCTCTCTGATAACCTAACTCTTTTCTGAGACATTCCCTCTGCAGTGTGCCAGTGTATATGTATAGTCACACTGCAGAGGGACTTATACTGGAATCTGAAGGAAAACATTAGACTTTAAATTGGATGTTTTAAAAAATAATCGGTGGCATCAACATATTTTGATCAATGTGTTACCAACTGTTTTTTCACTCACTCTATTCTCTCACATACAGTCACTTAATCAATGAAAACTTAGGCCAGGGATAAATCTCCAACTTGAGATGAAAACTCAATGATGAGTAGTACCCTTGTACAGGTGTGAGATTGAACTAAATGGCTATAAAATCCCTTTCAAATTTGAGACTCACTTATGCAGGTAATTTAAACTCCTAAATTTTACTTGGCATTACTTATTTGAATAATTCAGGTAGCAATATTTTGAGGTGTATGAGGTCTGTCCATAAAAAGTCCAGCCATTGTTAATATAATGAGAATGATTTGTGTGACATTGATGTAACCTGGCAGCCAAGGAGAATGGATTGGAATGCGCATGTGTGAACAATGACAACTTCACTTTACTAGTCAGAGGGGGTGGTAGATGCCATTGAGTGAACATGTGTATTGTGTGGCTGTCACATTCAAAATGACTAAACACGTAGCAAAATGAATCTGCATCAGATTTTGCATTAAGCTTGAGCATTCCTCCACAGTAACTATTCAGATGACTCAGAAGGCCACAGCTATGGGCACCTGGTGATTGGCAGCTTCATCACAACAACGAGCCTGCTCATGCACCACATCTCATGCAGAGGTTTTTGCAAAACATGAAATCACCCTGGTGACTCAGCCCCCTTACAGCCCAGATTTTTTGCCCTGCAACTTCTGGCTTTTCCTAAAACTAAAATCAGCTTTGAAATGGAAGAGATTTCAGACTGGTGATGAGATTCAGGAAAATACAATGGGGCAGCTGATGGCATCTTGCAGAGTGTTTTGAACAGTGAAAGAGACACTGGAAGAACTATGTGAGGCCCCAAGGTGTCTACTTTGAAGGGGACTGAGACATCATTGTCCTATGTACAATGTTTCTTGTATCTTGTACCTTCTTCAATAAAAGTCTCTTTTTCATATTACATGGCTGGATACCTTCTGGACAGACCTGGTATGTGTCATCCAAGTTCAAAGTCACTGTTTCACTGTGGCTTTCTTGAACTAAATGGACTCTACTTGCCATGTTTTACCTATCATAGGCCTGGAGACAGTATTGAAATTTTATCAGTTGTCAGACTGTCATATGTCCTTCTAAACCATTACTTTTCATCATTCAAGCAAAAATCTTCCTTCTCTTGATGCTCCTACCCTAAGATCTTATTACCTTCCTTGGTGTCATTCAAGCCTGCTCACTCCTGGTCTTTCTTTGTGGCCCCAGTCTTGCTATGTTATGTCTTCAACACATCATCATGGGTGACTTCAGAGTTTATTGCTTTTAATAATATACCAACCTGGCTTCAAAGTTTTCTGATATCCTTTACTTCAATAATTATTATCTAGACTGCAGAAGTCTATATGCATGAGCACACTTATGATCTTATCATGTTGTGCCAATGTTCCACTTCTGGAATTTTAAATTCAATTTTACTCTAACCTCCAAACTCACACTGTATCTTTGATAGTCCTGAGAATAGCCCAGAGACTCCATTTAGTTTCACACCAGAAAATTATAAGGGGATAGAGGCAACTGTAAAAACTACACAGAAGGGCATAGAGAAGCAGTTGTGCTTAGAGTCCTGGGTTTGACAATGACAAATTGGATGGATGCAAGTTTTACAAGTACCTCCAGTGAAGCTATGAAGTAGCACCTTTTTGTATAATTGATAGCCAGTTGGAAATTATCATGTTCAGGTCTGCATTACTACACTCTGCATGCTCAAAACACTCATAGCATACTGGAAGCCATGTAGAGAAAGCTTGAAATAAAGATAGGAGAGATTACACTGACAAGCTTTTCACTCTTTGCTAATAGCGAGAATGCTTACACACATTTACTTGCATTAGCTGAGTAGTGTTTGTAACTCAAGATTAGTAAATAAAAAAACTTGGCTTTTGTTTATGTCTGAGCAGATATTCTCTTTTAGAATACTAATAATTTATAAGAGGTGAGAAATAGCTCTAAATTATATTTATGTATGTATGTATTAAAACCTAGTTAAGACCCAATTACATTTAGATTCTCTTGTTGGAAGTGCAAAATTCTTCCATCTTCCTGACTCATTTATAGCAGACATACTTCATTAAAGCCAATTTTATTCCAGCCATGAGAGTATGTATTTTCATAGTTTGTATGGTATTTTGTGTTTATTTTCTCAGGCTAATTGTCTGTGCTATAATCCCATCATTGTAGGAAAGGCTGCTTCCTGCATATTCTATGTTCTTAAGTTTCACTTGCCCATGAGATTGTGATATTTTTTCTTTCACCCTTTTCTGCAATGGAAAGCAGAAACTATCCATGCTTAAATAAACTCTTTTTAGCAAACCTGTGAAGTAGGCACTATCTACCTGAGGTCTATTAATCTCCATTTATCTTCCTGATGGTGTTTTTTCTCCTAGCTTCCTCTATCCATCCTCTCCCCTCACCATGTATGTGCTCTGTAATGTTATTCTCTACCTTTAATAGCAAAACCATTTCCAGCTGAGGAGATAGTAAAAGTGAAGGTGATCACTGTTATGGGCTCAATTTTTTACCACCCCCTCCCAAATTCCTATGTTGAAGCCCTAACCTCCATTATTTCAGAATGTGATTGTATTTGGAGATAAGATATATAAAGAAGCGGTTGAGTTAAAATGAGGCAGTTAGGGTGAGTCCTAATCCAAGCTGACTGGTGTCTTTATAATGAGGTAACTTGGACATACGGAATGACACTAGGGGCACTGCTGTACAGAGAAGAGACCTTATGAGGACACAACAAGAAGACAGCCATCTGCAAGCCAAGGAGAGAGGCCACAGGAGAAAACAACCTTGCAGAAAACAACCTTGATCTTAGATTTCTAGTCTGCAGAATTGTGAGAAAATAAAATTCTGTTGTTTAGGTCATCCTGTCTGTAGTACCTTCTTATAACAGTCCTAGCAAAGAAGTACAGTCATGATGTAGGAAATAGCTGGCATCTTCTATGGTTGGAGAGTGGTAGCTGAGGAGGCTGGAGATGAAGGTAAGAGCCAAGTCATACAAGACCTGGCTAAACATTTTTTTTTCTGGCTAAAGATTTTAAACTGTATATAAAGAGGAATGGGAAGCTACTTGTAGTATAAATATGAAATGAATTGGATCAGATTTATGCTTTGAAATAATCACTCAGACATTAGTGGGATGGACAGAAGGGGTAAAAGTGAATATGGGGAGAGCAGTTGAGGGCTCACTACCACCTTAGTGGTAATTATAGTTTGACCAGAAGGTTGTCTGTGAAGACAGAGAAAAGTGGATGAATCTGAGATGTGTTTAGGAGATATATCATGTATCTACTGTCTGTTGCATCATAGCAAATTACCCCCCCCCCAACTTAGTGACCTAAAATAACAAATATTTATTATCTCATAGTTTCTGTGGGTCAGAAATTCACAGGCAGTATAATCAGGGAGGTGTAGTTCAGTCTTTCATGAGATTGCAGTGATTGGGCCTGTGATTACCTGAAACCTTGACTGGGGCTGGAGAAACTACTTCTAAGAAGACTTGTGGAGTCTCTGTCAGGAGGCCTCAGGTCCCTGCCAATTACTGGTCAGAGGCTTCAGTTCCATGCCTGTTGGACCAACCTGTAAGATAAGCTTGAGGGGCTGGATGGCATGCCAACTGACTTCCTCTAGAACCAGAGATCCGACAGACATCATTCCTAAAGAGTAATGAGGCTTTAATGACCTGATCACACACTGTCACTTCCATTGTTTTCTATTCGTTAGAAATAACTCACCAAGTCCAGTCTCCATTCAAAGGAAGTGTAATTGGGTTTTATCTTTTGGAGGGAGGAGTGTGAAGAATTTGTGGGTGCATTTTAAAACCACCACAGCCAGGGATGTTGTGGTATAGTTCAGGCTAGAAGCTATGAGGCTAGAGATAATACAGTGGCAGCAGAATAAAAGGAAGGAGGCTAAGATACATTAGGAACTAGAATTAGTGGAACTTGGTGATTATGGGTATTGTACATGAGGAAGTTGGAGGGAAATTAGAATATATTTGTGTTTTTGGTTAGAGCAATTGGTTGAATATGGTGCCCTTATAGGGACATAGTCAGTATAGCAAGAAACACAGGCCTTTGTGCTTTCCTGAAGGGCGTGCTGAATTTTGGTGCCTGTGGGACATTGCAATGGAGATGTCCAGCAGACATTTCCTTATACCAGTCTAGCCCGGAGATTTGTTTTTAAGGAGTTACTGCCATTAAAATGGTAGTAACAACCTGAGATCAGTTTTGTTCACCAGGGATTGCTTGGGGAGGAAGAAGAGCCATGGGCACGAGAAGGAACCCAGTGGGATATCAGTGTTAAGAAATGATCAGTGAAATAGAAGCTAGGAAAGAGATTGAGAATAGCTGTTGGAGAACCAGGAAAGGGCACAATTGTGACAAAAAAAAAAAGTGGAAAAAAAATTCAGCATGAAGAGAGTGGTCCTCTATTTAAAAGCTTCAGTTATTGAAATTTAGGCATCCAACAGTGGTTTAAAGAGGTCCTTTGCTACACATAGGGCTTTTCCCGGTATTCCAAAAACCCTTGTGGAGATGGCTTGGTTTCTTCTTTCATTCTGCATTCTTAAATCCTGATTCTACCTGACTTCAGCATGGTTCTTCCCTCCTCATTCATCAAAGCTGCATAAATCCCCTGTCCTCTTCTTCACCCATGAAAGTCTACTTACTCAGGCTTATGGATCAGGCATCTTCATATAAGCCAAGGCACTAACGGCACTCTGACAACAGTTGTTTCTTTAAAACTTCATTATAAAACTCTTCTCTTGGATGTGATAGCTTATATGTAGAATTTTTGGTCGGTTTCTGTTTTGTTTTTTAAGGAATTATATTTTAGAGTTGGAAAGATTTTCAGGGATCTGTTTCCTTCTGGGTTCCTAAACCAGATAATATTCTTGCCAAAATGATTGTGCAGGCTGTTAAATACTTTCATGAGCTCATTGCACTCATGCAGCCCTTCCATTGTTGGTTGGGTCTCATGGTAATTCTTGAACATGGCCTTAATGCAGTGTGCCTTTGTGGGAAGTAGAAATGGGTACTCCCTGTGGGAATGTGTAAGGCTTAGCAAACTGAAGGCACTCATTTGAGGAACTGCTGTTGTGATGCTCCTTCTGGGCTGTTCATACTGTAGTTGTAGGGCTTGCTGCATCATTCGCATCTCGGTGCAAAGATAAAGGTGAATTGAATGAGATGTGTGGTCCCACCTCATTTTTTTAACCAACACCCATTTGTAGAGCACAGACTACAGATCTATGAGCTCTGACTCTTTCTCTGAATCAATCTCTCTGACTTTCACATATTGATTCTAGTTCTGTGAACTTGAGAGGATGTGATAGATTCTATTGCCTTTCTTAATATGGCAGTCATTCAATATTTCAAGAGAACTATGACATTGTCATCTAAGTCTTCTCTTCAGGGAAAATCATTTTTTGTTGAAAGGACATGGTTTTGATTCTCCTCTCTGAACTGAACAAAACAGTCTATATGTGTTCTTGTTAGTGAGGTGAAATTTTCCTTTGACAGGACACTCACTGGATTTCTAAAAATGTAGGCTAAGGGAAGATTTGCTTATTTTTTTTTCTGCCAGCTGCATTACCCAAATATCTAAAGTACTTGAATTTAATGTATATCTCATTTTATGTAATTTAATTACTTGAATATATATATATATATATATATATATATATATATATTCAAGATATTTTCTTTTCCCAATTTAAAAAATCTCTTTTGCTTATATGAAAAGTTTATTACTCAACAGATATTAGTGTCTTTATCCTCAAATTGTGAACCACTGGTTTTTTGTGCATACTTTTGATGTTTTTATGACAAAAGCATCATTGTTGATAACAAAGCCTTTTAATTTCCTTGGTATATTTTAGACTAAAGCCTCAGTTAATTTTAATAGTGTTAACACTAGTGTGAGGCACTATTGTATTTTCTTCCTTTTTCTCCATCTTTTCCTCAGGTAGTTACATTAGTACATTAATTACAATCTCCAAATACATTTGGCTGGTACCAGCTGTGGCATTACTGTGTTGCCTGTAGCAAAGTTTACCGTCTGCACCAAGCATCAACTGTGTCTGGTAAACCCAAATGCATTGGAGTGTGAAACAAAGGAAGTGAGGAAGCAGCCACAAAGTCAGAAGAAATAATGATGACTCTCCACAGTCAATGTGGAGGATTATCTCATAGTGGCCACTCTTCCTTGAATTTTTTTCAATATATTTTATTGATTATGTTGTTACAGTAGTTCCAATTATTTCCCCCTTTGCTCCCTTTTGCCCATACCCTCCTTCCTTCTAGCAATCCCACCCCTCTTAGTTCATGTCCATGGGTCATGCATATAAGTTCTTCAGCTTCACCCTTTCCTATATTATTCTTAACATCCCCCTGTCTATTTTGTACCAATCAATTATGCTTCTTAGTCCCTGCACCATTGCCCCATTACTCCCCCTCACCCCTCCCAGCTGATAACCCTCCAAATGATCTCCATACGTATGATTCTGTTCCTATTCTGGTTTGCTTAGTTGGATTTTGTTTTTATTTTTTAGATTCAGTTGTTGATAATTGTGAGTTTGTTGTCATTTTAGTGTTCATAGTTTTGATCTTCTTTTTCTTAAGTAAGTCCCTTTGACATTTCATATAATAATGACTTGGTGATGATGAACTCCTTTAGCTTCACCTTGTCTGGGAAACACTTCATTTGCCCTTCCATTCCAAATGATAGTTTTGCTGGATAGAGTAATCTTAGTTGTAGGTTGCTTTTCATCACATTGAGTACTGCTTCCCAATCCCTTCTTGCCTGCAAAGTGTCCTCTGAGAAATCAGCTGATAGTCCTATAGGCACCCCCCCTGTAGGCAACTCTCCGCCTATCTCTTGCTGCCCCCAGGACTCTCTCTTTATCTTTCACCTTTGACATCTCATTCATGATGCATCCTGGTGTAGTCCCCTCTGGGTCCAGCTTGCTCTGGACCGTCCGTGCTTCCCAGACCTGTATGTCCATCTCCTTCACAAAATTTTGGAAGTTTTCTTCATTTTTTTCAATTCTTGCTTTCTCATTCTGCACTGGTTGACTGTTTTTTTCTTCCTTATATTCCAAATCATTAATTTGAATCCCGGTTTTCTTCCCTTCACCATTGGTTTTGTGTGGATTTTCCTTTGTTTCACTTAGCATAGCCTTCATTTCTTCTCTTATGCATTTGCCATACTCAAGCATATCTGTCAGGCCTCTGAGCATCTTTATCACTAGTGTTTTGAATTCTGTGTCTGTTAGGTTGTCTATCTCCTCATCTGTGAGATTGGCTATCTCCTCGTCACTTAGTTCTCCCACTGAAACCTTGATCCATTTCCCCTTTTGGGCCATACTTCTCTGTCTCCTCATTCTGACAGGCTCCTGTGTTTGTTTGCCTCTGTGTCCCAGGTAGAGCTGTCACTCCTGTTATGTTATAAGGGGCGGGGCCTTAGGGATTCATCAGTACAGGGCTACCTGTTTCACCACGTTGTGGTGCTGTAGGTGGGGGAGGGACCCGAGAGAGAACAATGCCGCCTGCCCCACACTCGCCCCCTTTTCAGGCACCTCTCCCACTTCCATACAGGACTGGAACCCTATAGCTGCTGCCCTGGCTGTCATTCCCAGAGTGGGTGGGTCTGTGGACGTTCCAGGACTGTGGGGGCCCTTTAAACAAGTGGACTCTGCTGAGATCAGAAGTTTCTGCCTCCACTCCAACCCCCACTGGTCTGCACAGTCAGAAGCAATGAGGCTTGATTTTACCCGGGGCTGGGACCATGGGCTGTGAGGTCTGGTGGGGAGCTGGGAACACTCCCCAGGTGTCCCTCCTGACTTTTTAAAACATGTGACTGCACTTTATGCTGGCATGCCAGTGCCGCTGCTGCTGCCACCACTGCTGCCACCACCACACTGCGTCCTCTCCACCCCGGCTCCTCCCCTCCTACCTATCTGGATGAGTATTTCTTGTTTATATCTTTGTTTGCTGGACTTCCACATAGTTTGATTTTCTGGAACTTCTGGTTCTTTCTAGTTTTGAGATGGTTGTATTCCTTCTTAGTTGTGGAGGGAAATGCAGCGTGTCTGTCTACACCTGCATCTTGGCTGGAAGTTCACTCTTCCTTGTTTGGTGACACTCCCTGTTCAGCTACTAAGTAGAGAAACTCAAAGACATGTAATTAAATTATTTCATTTTATCTCAGGAGACAGTCTCATTGTTGTCAGTCTGCCTTTGCTCTAAGAAATCACCCAGAGAACAGTCTAGGATTTTACACCAGGTTTGTTGAGGAAAGTGGGGGAAGGGGGTTGGAGGAAAGAGGAAACTCCTGGACCAACTTGAGCACCCATTGGAGCAAAGGGAGAAAAAGGGAGAAGGAAGGGGGAATGGAGACCCCTGGCCACCCAGAAGGACCAGTAGGAATTGCTTATGTGTGTGTTTGCTGGCACCAACTCCATACTTTTCCAAACATTTTGGTTAGGCTGAGTTTACCCATCAACACATTCAATAGGTTATTTACATCTCCCTGCTTTTTCCTAGGCAATATGTTGTACTATGTCCATCAACATTTTTTCTGGGATAGAGCAAAGTCCATTTTTATTTCTTATAGGAGAAACTGGGACTAGGTTAATTTTCATAAAGTTCATTTGCATACATCAGAAGTCCAGATGGATTGTCCAGCTGCCGCCATGTTCTGACAATTGTGAGTTAGTTGAACAAGTACATTCATTGGCATAAAATGTTTGGCTGTTTCCAAGGAAACCAATACATTTGATACTGAAAAGATTCAGCTGAGAGGCTAGTGTATGTAGATTTTACAAAAATATAGAGCAAAACACATTAGTGGCCCTAAATCTGTAGTGCATTGAAAGACTTGGTCCTCCAGTGTCCTTGTGCTTTATCTAATTAACAATATTCATTTGTTTGTTTGTTTATTTGATAAGGCCTAATCTCCCAAGGAACCTGAAGAAAACACAAGGTAGCCAAGTATATAAGGCTAAGAGTGGATTTCACTTTTCTTCATCTAGGTCTAGTTCAATTTGCTCTGCTTTAGACTGACATCTGGTGGTCATGAAAATCAAACAAGTGCCCTTGCAGTGAAGAATTCTATCAAAGCAAAGGTGTGGCCATTTTGTGCTAAGTTTTTGCCAGTACATATCCCATAGAATTATTTTTTTCATTTTCTTCTGTACATAAATCAGAATGGCAGTCTGAATTTGACCACAGAGATCAAAGTCTTTAAAAATACTTAAAGTATTTTGACCTAGCACTACCACTTTTAAAAATGTATCTCAAAGAAACACAGACAAACAGATTGGTGTATAAGCATGTTCTTCAAAGTGTAATTTACAATAGCAAATTTGGAACTAACTCGAATGTTCAAAAATAAGAATTGTTAGAATTAGACTGTTCCATTAGACTGCACTTTAGAGGAACATTTAATGATACAGGCAATTGTTCATGATACATTACAAAATGAACAGAACCAATTGAAAAACAAGTAAAACCTCATGATTCTGGTTTTGGTTTCTGTGTGTTTTCTCTTTTCAAAGGCATGGACATGTAATATTTTTGGAACCAGAAAGAAAAAAATTGTCACCAATACTATGCATATGAGTATATGGTTAGGGGAATAGTAGAGTATCAGCACCAAATTTTTTCAAAGTAACAAGTTCTTTAAGGTATCTCTCCTAAATCTTTGTCAAGTAGACATGCTTCTATAGAATATGGGTGCAAAAGGTTGTGAATAACTGCTTCACTATTGAAATCAGAAATAACCCTCGAGCATGTAGCTGCCACTTCACGTTTGCAAATGGTTTTTGTGGCTGGGATAAAAGCATGCTATTTCTTGCATAACCCTAAAGACTAATGAATTCATTCTAGGCCTTATATTTTATTTCCAAGAGCTGTTGGTGGGATGTGGAACAAGGTTCCATTCAAATCACTGTTCAGTATGTGTGATACCAGAGCTCTCTTTTATAAATGGACACTTCATTTCTTAAAGCGTTTTTAGCATGTAGCTTTGAGACTTTCCTCGGTACAATGAAAAGGCATACATAGACCACTCTGCTTGCTTCTCTGGGTGATTAGTCCAAAAAGAGAAGGTTGAAGGGATCACACAGGTTTTCTTAAATGGATCTAGGAGCAGCCACCTGTGAGTCCTGGGAGCAGTTATGTGGCTGGCCGAACCAACCTAGGTGTTCCTCTCATGGGACTTTACACTTCACATTTGTTTGCTTAATAAATTTAGACATGATTTTCACATACGTGTTTAACATGTTGCTTTTGTCTGCCCTAAAATTCCCAGGTGGCAAATTCAAAAAGAGGAAAATCCCTTTTAGAGCTCCCTGCTTGCTCAATTAACACTTCTCAGTTCTCCTAATAAGATGGTTAACCTCTTTTTGATTTAGCCACTTGGTCAACAAAACATTGATGGTTATTAGAGGAGTAGTTTATGATTTTCACACTTATAGGTATTAACACCATTGCTGTTAGATTGACAAATAGATAGTCAACTAATCCTCTAGCTCTAACTGGAAACATATCTCCTGATGGATCACTCATTGCATTAATTTTGCTAAATTCCTGGCTGGGGCATAGTCAATGTTGCTCCTTAGTTATTTTCAGTGAAATAGAAATGAATTCTGATGGTGTGTGCTTCTTAAATAATGTGCAAAGATAAATTGACAATGATTCATTTATTATCTTACCAAACTTTTAAAATAAATGTGCAAAGCAGACTATGGTTAAGTAAATATTAAAATTGTTTTAATTATTTTATTGAGTAGTTCTCTTGCTGGTCATGTTTTAGGAGTTAAATAAATATTCAATAGTCCTTTTATGTATTGGTGCTATTTTCTGTTAGCTAAGTAGAACATTTTCAAAATAACATTAACTAGGAGGTATGATTCACTTTACACACTGTCTTTTGGAAATATAACACAAAGTCAAGTTCTGCGATCATAAGGATCTTTAAGACATGGTGGATGGAGTATACCAGGGCCAGAGTTACAGAAAATCAAGAACAGAAGAATTTTTTTTTTCAAAGTTAGACCTTTTTTAAGTCTCATGTGTTCTGACTTCAAATAGAAATTTAAACTTTAAGAAATTACTCCCACTATCCTTTCTGCTTAATGCACTTGGCTACTTGCTGAGATTTATCATTCATCAAAATTTTAGGAAGAAATTTTTTCTTCTTTTTCTTTTTTTTAATCAAGGAACTGTGCAGAAAAAAATTATCTTTTACTTAAGGATGTTAAGCCTAAATTATTAACCAAAAAACTCAGGTATTAGTAGCCTGTGATTTAGAAGTAAAATAAATATAAGCTGCATTTAAATGAGTCTATCCCCAGGTTTTGTAAATCAAGTGATAAAGTGAGAAAAAAATATGGATAGATAGATATGTTAACACAATAATAGTCCCCGTTTTATTTCCTCAATTCACAGTTGTTTATGTATATTAAAACATCTAGTCCCTAGTCACAACTTATCCTTGTCACTCTAGTAAGCAGTGCTATCCAATAGAACTTTCTGTAATGATAAAGAAATTCTACATCTGAACTATCCAATATGGTAGCCACCGGTCACATGTGGCTATAGAAGATTTGAAATGTGGCTACTGTAACTGAGGAACTAAATTTAACTTTATTTAATTTCAATCAATTTCAACCTAAATAGCCACATGGGCCTAGTGGTTACTATAGCTGATAGCATGGCTTTATTCCATTAACTGGTTTTATTATCCTCATAGTATTTAGTATGAACTATAACAATTATCTTTTTAGTTTATTTGTTCTTTTGTTGTCTATCTTCTCATTACTAGGTTGTAAGCTCCATAAGAGACCTGATCTTTTTCCAAGCTATGTCTTTATCACCTCGACTAGGGTTTGTTGTGTAGTTGGTACACAAAATATTTATTAAAATATACAAGGATGCTAGTATTACGCATGTTCTACATGTGATCAGTAGCAAAGGGGGAACATACCTTGCCAAAGGTGACAGAAATTTGAACCTTGAACTATGTGACTCAAGCTCAGAATCCTTCCCCTTTAATAATTGGCCATAACTGTATTCTGGGCTTCACTTCAGATTCCTGATAGCCAAGCCCCCAGGATGAAAAGTGTTTTGATTGGATTAACACCAACAGCTGAGTATCCCCTGGTCTGCTTTGGTTGCTGGCATTATGCTCAGAAATCTTTCAAGTCTTTGGGTTAAGGCAACTGTTCCAGAAGTTTGAATGAACATATGCTATTATTGAGTGATAATACTTCAATTTAGAAGTTCCCAGGTTGTTCATACCACTGAAGAATTCTAGTGCTCTGTGAGATATTATGAATTGCTCTTCTGGGATGGGTCTGGTGGGGGAAGTAAGGTTCTGGAAATACGTTTTTCCTAAAATGTAGTTATATGTGTAAGGAATAAATAAAATACCATTTCTCAACAGTAATTATTATTTTGATATAATCTGTTTAAGAAAGAGTGAGTCAAAATTCCTAAGAAGACCTGAGGTTGACCCACACTAGAGACTTACAAATGAATCTTCAGAGTAATGTGGTAACCATTAATTTACCTCTGCTTCTCTTTGTTGTCTGATGTGGTAAACTTACAACATATTTGTGGTATTATCCTTACTTTTGGTTAAACACTCATACTATGCAAATGTACATTTTATATATTTGTGTCTGAAAGAAAGAAGCTTTAAATACAGAGCATTCAAACTGATTTAAATAAACAAGTCAAATCCTTCAAAGAAAAAGTAAAAAAAATGTAGTCTCTCTTTTTAAAAACTGAGATGTGCTTTACCAGGTGAAATAAAGACTTTTTCAATGGCCAAATGCAAGACTACCTTATTATTGGGAAACCTCAGTTTTATGTTCTTCTCTTTGCTGCATATACCAGTGCAAAACAAAATGTTCATAGAATGTTGTAATGTAAAATAGAGTACTAGGTCTCATACATGATCATACATGGCAACACGTTTCTAATATTAAGCAATATATAACTGACATAAAATACTATGTGCATTTTAAGAAATAACAAAAATATAAAATTAATGATGTTTCAACTTGACATGTATTTTCTTTTTTGTTAAGAGAATCAATATCATTTAACATAGTTAGCATACTTAATATAAGTAAAATAAATAAGTTTAATATAAATATAAATTAAATAATTTTTAAATTTAATATATTTAATTGTTTTTTTTTTGTTATAAAGTATAAAGAAATGCACATGAACTCAATTTACTCATTTCTTTTTTGTAAGTATATTTTATTGATGATGCTGTAATGGTAGTCCCAATTTTTTTCCCTTTGCTCTCCTCTACCCAGTACCTCCTTCCCTCCAGCAATCTCTCCCCACCTTAGTTCATGTCCATGGGCCATATGTGTAAGTTCTTTGCTTCACCCTTTCCTATACTATTCTTAACATCCTCCCATCTGTTTTGTTCCTACCAATTATGCTTCTTGATCCCTGCGCCATTTCACTCTTTCTCGCCCTTTTCCCCTCCCAGCTGATAACCCCCCAAATAATCTCTGTACCTGTGATTCTGTTCCTGTTCTGGTTGTTTGCTTAGTTTGTTTCTGTTTTTAATTTTTAGGTTCAATTGTTGATAGTTGTGAGTCTATTGTCATTTTACTGTTCACAGTTTTGATCTTCTTTTTCTTAAACATGTCCCTTTAACATTTTGTGTAGTAAGGGCTTGGTGATGATGAACTTCTTCAGCTTTACCTTCTCTGGGAAGCACTTTATCTGCCCTTCCATTCTAAATGATAGCTTTGCTGGGTAGAGTAATCTTGGTTGTAGGTCTTTGCTTTTGATCACTTTGAATACTTCTTGTGAACCCCTTTTTGCCTGAAAAGTTTCTTTTGAGAAATCAGCTGATAGTCTTATGGGAACTCCTTTGTATGTAACTCTTTTCTTTTCTCTTGCTCCTTTTAAGATTCTCTCTTTATCTTGAACCTTTGGCATTTTAATTATGATGTGTCTTGGAGTGGTTCTCTTTGCATCCAACTTGTTTGGGACTCTCTGTGCTCCCTGGACTTGTATGTCTATTTCCTTCACCAAATTAGGGAAGTTTTTCTTCATTATTTTTTCAAATAAGTTTTCAATTTATTGCCTTTTCTCCTCTCCTTCTGGCACTCCTATGATTTGGATGTTGGTACATTTAAAAGTGTCCCAGGGGTTTCTAATTCTCCCCACATTAAAAAAAAATTTTTAATTTCTTCTTTCTATTCTGGGTGAATATCTATTTCTTCCTTTTGTTCTAAATTGTTGATTTGAATCCCAGCTTCCTTTCCATCACTGTTCGTTTGCCGTATATATTTTTTTATTTCACTTTGTATAACCTTCACTTCTTCCTTTTTTTGTGGTTGTACTCTGTCATTTTTCTGAACATCATAATCTCCTGTGTTTTGAACTCTGCATCTGATAGGTTGGCTATCTCCATTTCGTTTATTTCTTTTTCTGGGGTTTTGTTCTGTTCTTTCATTTGGGCCATATTTCTTTGCCTTCTTAATTTGGTAGTCTCCCTGGTTTGTTTCTGTGTATTGGGTAGAGCTGCTTTGATTCCATGTCTACCTGGTAGTATGGCCTAAAGTAGTAGGTGTCCTGTAGGGTCCAGTGGCACAGTCTTCCCTATCACCCAAGCTGGGAACTTGAGGAGCACCTTTCATGTGGACTGAGCACAAAAGGTGTACCTCTTGTAGTTGAGTCTTGGTTGCTATTGGATTTATCCAGGCCACTCAGGTGCAAGGATTGGCTAGGACCACTGACCATCAACCTCCACCCTCTGTGGAGGATCAGCTATGCAGGGACATGGTAGTGGTGCTCCAACATGGTCTGTAGCTGTCCACTGGCTTTGGCATTTCCAGAGTGGTGCGGGCCAAGGTCATCCCCCACCTGTATTTTGCCTGCGGCACCCTGCCTGAGCTATAAAGCAATCTGAGATGGTTGCTACATGTGCTGGGTTTGGAGATTCCCAGGCAAAGCCAAGTGGGAAATCTAAGCTAGCTGCTCCTATTGCTGGGCCTTGAGTTCACTGAAGCCAGCTATTGTTTGTTTGATAGGATTTAGGAAGTTGTGAAGCATGAGCCAAGACCAGCCATTCATATGGAAAAGCAGCGCTGGTGGTCCCATAAATTGGGTGGGATGAAGTCTCTGAGGATCATCAAGGCGGGTCAAACAGTGTTAGCCAGGTTGATGGAGTCTCAGATACGGTACCAGTTTTCAGGTACCAGCTTTCTGATGCCAGACACTTTAGTTTCTCCCTGTATACAGAGGAGGATTAAGGTTGGTTGAGGCCCTGGGAACAGAAGAAAATATTGGGCCCCTTAAATAAAAGAGAGAGACAGGGAAAATAAAAATACATGCTAACCGTATTTTTAAATAATTAAAAAATATTATGTACTATTTATTTATTAATTATTCATAAACTACAAAAATCCAGGCGTTGATGTAACACCAGGAATTAATTTTATCTTTTTTTTAAAATGTTTTTTATTGATTATATTGTTACAACAGTTCCAATTTTCTCCCCCTTGTTCCCCTCCACCCAGCACCCCCCTCCCCCAGCAATCCCCCCCAAGTCCATACCTCTGGTTCATAAAAATTAACTATCCCCCCCCTCTCAAATATTAGGACCCTTTGTAATCTTGTAAAGGACAATGGGCGAAGGTCTCAAGCTCCTCTAGCTGCTTCAAGCTGGACATGGTCGTCGTCCTACCTACCCTTGGGTCCAGAAAACCCTAATAAGAGTGGGGGTGTGGAGGGGAGGGTGGCCTTCCCACATGGGGAAGGATCGTGCAGACTCCAGGTCAGTTGGCTGCCTCCGGTCAACAGCGTGCTTGGTTTAACAGGCTGGTGTCCTTGTTGTGTTCTGAGGGCAACAGATTTGGCGAAAAGGGTTAAAAGACATCATTCAATCCATAACTACTAGATGACAAAAGGCAGGGATTAATTTTTCAATGTTCCATATTAGGGGAAAAAAAAAAAAAAAGGCTTCTTTGTAAGGTGTGCTAGGCACATCTCGCCTGTCCAAAACCCTTTTGCCCATTATACTTAGTTTGGGCTGAGGTAAATAGTTTAGGTTTTTCCCCCTCTCAGACCTCTGGGCCTTTTCTGTCCAAGCCATTAGGATAGAAAAGAGAAACCCATTTTAAAGTGAAGCCCACAGACCACCCCATTCTTCCCCAACCCAGCCATTTAGTTCAGCCAAACCGTTGAGTCTCAGGAGGCAGTGCTGCAGAGAGGATTAAGTGAGGCTTATGCATACAGATAATCACTCAGGTAATGCGATCATAGGCTTATGTCCTTTGAAAACAAAATACACGTGTTAATTTATGTAACATAACCCACAAACAAGTCTCTAAATCTGGAGAAGAAACTTTTAAGACGGTTAGTTGCCCTGTTTTATACTCTACTACTGATCATTGTGATTTTCCTTGAATAATAATTTTTCTCCCTAAGGTTACCCTCCTTGTCTTTAAAGGGACTACATTAAGTCCATTTTTAATTTATCCTGTTCATTTGCATAAACATAACAAGAGCAGCAAATGATCACTTATGATCTTTAGTTCTGCTTTGCTGGAACTTACCCAAGGAATATTTGGGGTGACCTTCAGTCTGTTCTTCAGGGCACAGAAGCTGTGCCACATATCTGGCATTCATCCTTGCCTGTACACACCTGTTTTTTCCAAGTCTTTCTGGTCTTTCCTTGTGCCTTAAGGTCCCTTCTAGCCATCTTTCAGGAAAACAACCTTCGTTCCTTCCCTGGAAAGATTGCTGTGGACCGCACAACCAACCATGGTACCAGGCCTTTTATCTCACGGGCTTTTATTACCTTTGAAAGTCATTCCCAGTTCCTCAGGGCTTTCTGGTAACAATCTGAGCCCAAGTATGTTTCCTTTAGGCTTGACATTCCAGTCAAAGACTTGGTCAAAAAAAAAAAAAAGAACCTCTGTTGACAACTGGTCTTATTAGTTCTATGCAAAGGAACTTATGTCATTACTTACTTGTTTAGAATGCCAAACTCTGGAGGGATCAAATAGGGAGAAAAATATACAATGTGAAGGAAAATCTTTGTCCTAATATTCACTGAACTGGCATTTCCATTCTTCATATTTTCATTTTTCCCCCACTAAAAAAATTTGGTTTGTTTTTCCATTACAGTGGTCTCACTTTTTTAGCCCTCTTGTTTCCCTGCACCCTGTCCCTCCCCTCCCCCACATTTAGTCCCCACTCAGTTACACCTGTCTGTGGGTCATTCATATATATATATATATATTTTAACTTGACCCATCCCCTTACACCTTTCTTTTCCTCCCCCCCATCCCCCTTGTTACTGTTAGTCTACTTCTTGTTTACATACCTCTGGTTCAATTTTGCTCATTTGTTTGTGTTGTTCATTAGTTTCCTGTAATAGGTGACAGCATAAGGTATTTTTCTTTTGTTGCCTGGCTTATTTCACTAAGCTTAATTTTCTCTAGTTCCATCCATGTTGTTGCAAATGGTAGAAGTTCCTTCTTTCTTTCTGCTACATAGAACTCCATTGTGTAAATGTACCACAGTTTTTTGATCCACTCATCTACAGATGGGCACTTAGGTTGTTTCCAGCACTTGGCTATTGTAAATAGTGCTGCTATGAACATTGGAGTGCATAGGTTCTTTTGAATTGGTGTTTCGGGATTTTTTGGATATAATCCTAGCAATGGAATTGCTGGTTCAAAAGGCAGTTCCATTTTTAGTTTTTTAAGGAAATTCCAAACTGTTTTCCACAGTGGCTGCACCAATCTGCATTCCCACCAGCAATGCACCAGGGTTCCCGTTTCTCCGCATCCTCTCCAGCACAAGTTGTTTGTTGATTTGTTGATGATTGCCATTTTGACTGGTGTGAGGTGGTATCTCATTGTGGTTTTAATTTGCATCTCTCTGATGGCTAGTGATGTTGAGCATACTTTCATATGTCTATGGGCCCTCTGTATGTCTTCTTTGGAGAAGTGTTTGTTCAGATACTTTTCCCATTTTTTAATTGGGTTGTCTGTCTTCTTGGTGTTGAGTCGTATGAGTTCTTTATATATTTTGGAGATCAATCCCTTGTCTGAGATGTCATTGGCGAATATATTTTCCCATATGGTTGGTTTCCTTTGCATCTTGCTGATGTTTTCTTTAGCTGAGCAGAAACTTTTTAGTTTGATGTAGTCCCATTTGTTTATTCTTTCCTTTATTTCCCTTGCCTTAGGAGATATATCAGTGAAAATGTTGCTACGTGGGATATCTGAAATTTTCCTGCCTATTTTTTCCTCTAGGACTTTTATGGTGTCACGGCTTACATTTAAGTCTTTGATCCATTTTGAGTTTATTCTGGTGTATGGTGTGAGCTGGTGGTCTAGTTTCATTTTTTTGCATGTCCCTGTCCAGTTCTCCCAACACCATTTGTTGAAGAGGCTCTTTTCACTCCATTTGATGTTCTTTCCCCCTTTGTCAAATATTAGTTGACCATATGAACCTGGGTTTATTTCTGGGCTCTCTATTCTGTTCCATTGATCTATATGTCTGTTTTTATGCCAGTACCAGACTGTTTTGATTACCGTGGCCTTGTAGCATAGTTTGATATCGGGTATTGTGATTCCTCCTACTGTCTTCTGCCTCAAAATTGCTGTGGCTATTTGGGCTCTTTTTTGGTTCCATATAAATTTTTGAAGTATTTGTTCTAGGTCTGTGAGATATGTTGCTGGTATTTTAATAGGGATTGCATTGAATCTATAAATTGCTTTGGGTAGTATGGACATTTTAATGATGTTGATTCTTCCCATCCATGAGCATGGTATACGCTTCCATTTATTTGTATCTTCTTTAATTTCTTTCTTCAGTGTTATGTAGTTTTCTGTGTACAGGTCTTTTACCTCTTTGGTTAAGTTTATTCCTAGGTATTTTATTTTTCTTGTTGCTATGGTAAATGGGAATTTTCTTTCAGTTTCTATCTCTGAGTTTTTATTGTTGGTGTATAAAAATGCCTTCGATTTCTTAATATTGACTTTGTATCCTGCTATTTTGCCGAATTCACTTATTAGATTGAGTAGTTTTTTGGTGGAGTCTAAAGGATTTTCTATGTACACTATCATGTCATCTGCAAATAATGACAGTTTTACTTCCTCTTTTCCAATTTGGATGCCTTTTATTTCTCTTTCTTGTCTGATTGCTGTGGCTAGAACTTCCAAGACTATGTTGAATAGGAGTGGAGAGAGCGGACATCCTTGTCTTGTTCCTGATCTCAGGGGGAATGCTCTCAGTTTTTGCCCATTGAGTATGATGTTGGCTTCAGGTTTCTCATATATGGCCTTTATTATGTTGAGGTATGCTCCCTCTATTCCCATTTTGCTGAGAGTTTTTATCATAAATGGGTGTTGTACTTTATCAAATGCTTTTTCCGCATCTATTGATATGATCATGTGGTTTTTGTCTTTCATTTTGTTTATGTGGTGTATCACGTTTATTGATTTGCGAATATTAAACCATCCTTGCATCCCTGGGATGAATCCTACTTGATCGTGGTGTATGATCTTTCTAATGTGTTGCTGGATCCGGTTTGCCAATATTTTGTTGAGGATTTTAGCATCTATGTTCATCAGCAATATTGGTCTGTAGTTTTCTTTCTTTGTTGTGTCTTGACCTGGTTTTGGAATTAGGGTTATACTGGCTTCATAGAACGAGTTTGGGAGTCTTCCCTCTTCTTGTATCTTTTGGAATAGTCTGAGAAGGATAGGAGTTAGTTCTTTCCTAAATGTTTTGTAGAATTCACTTGTGAAGCCATCTGGTCCTGGGCTTTTGTGTGCTGGGAGTTTTTTGATTACTGCTTCAATTTCGCTAGCTGTTATTGGTCTATTCAGACTTTCTGCTTCTTCTTGATTCAGTTTGGGCAGACTATAGTTTTCCAGGAATCTGTCCATTTCCTCTAGGTTGTCAATTTTCTTGTCATACAATTGTTCATAATAATTTCTTATAGTTCTTTGTATTTCTGTGGTATCAGTTGTGATTTCTCCTCTTTCATTTCTGATTTTATTTATTTGTGTGCTCTCTCTTTTTTTCTTGATGAGTCTGGCTAAAGGCTTGTCAATTTTGTTTATCTTTTCAAAAAACCAGCTCCTACTCTTGTTGATCTTTTGAATTGTTACTTTAGACTCTATGTCATTTAATTCTGCTCTGATCTTGATGATTTCCTTCCTTCTACTTGATCTGGGTTTTGCTTGTTGTTCTTCCTCTAGTTCTTGTAGCTGTAGGGTTAAATTTTTTATTAGAGATTCTTCTAGCTTTTTTAGGTAGGCTTGTATTGCTATGAACTTTCCTCTTAAGACTGCTTTCGCTGTATCCCATAGGTTTTGGGTTGTTGTGTGTTCATTATCATTGGTTTCCAGGAACTTTTTGATTTCTTCCTTGATGTCATTGTTAACCCATTCATTATTTAATAGCATGTTATTCATTCTCCATGAGTTTGAATGTTTTTGAGTTTTTTCCTTGAGGTTGATTTCCAATTTTAAGCCATTGTGATCTGAGAAGATGCTTGATATAATTTCAATTTTCTTGAATTTGTTGAGGCTTGTTTTGTGTCCTACCATGTGGTCTATCTTTGAAAATGTTCCATGTGCACTTGAGAAATATGTATATTTTGCTTCTTTGGGGTGTAAACTTCTATATATATCGACTAAGTCCATTTGATCTAAAGTGTTGTTCAGTGCCTCAATATCTTTGGTGTTTCTTTGCTTTGAAGATCTGTCCATTGTTGACAATGGGGTGTTAAAGTCCCCTACGATGAGTGTGTTGCTGCCTATATCTTTCTTGGAGTCTTTCAAAATTTTCCTTACATATTTGGGTGCTCCTAAGTTGGGTGCATATATATTTATAAGGGTTATATCTTCTTGATGGATTTTTCCCTTAAGTATTATGAAATGCCCTTCTTTTTCTCTTTTTATGGACTTTGCTGTGAAATCTGTTTTGTCTGATATAAGTATTGCTACCCCGGCTTTTTTTTCATGTCCATTTGCTTGGAATACATTTTTCCATCCCTTTACTTTCAGTCTGTGTAGATCTTTTGTTCTAAGGTGGGTCTCTTGTAGACAGCATATATGTGGGTCATTCTTTCTAATCCATTCAGCTACCCTATGTCTTTTAATTGGAGCGTTTAATCCATTTACGTTTAAGGTTATTACTGATAAGTACTTATTCATTGTCATTTTCCCCCTTTGTACTCGTGTTCTTCTCTGTTTCTCTCTGTTTCTTTATCTTTTTAGAGCAGACCCTTAAGCATCTCTTGCATTGCTGGTTTGGTGGAGATGTATTCTTTTAGTCTTCCTTTGTCTGAGAAACTCCTTATTTCGCCTTCCATTTTGAATGAGAGCCTTGCTGGGTAGAGTATTCTTGGTTGTAGGCCTTTGTTTTTCATTGCTTGGAATATTTTTTGCCATTCCCTTCTTGCTTGTAGTGTTTCTGCTGAGAAATCTGAGGATAGCCTTATTGGAGCTCCCTTGTATGTTATTAGTTGTTTCCCTCTTGCTGCTTTTAGGATTCTCTCTTTGTCTTTGGATGTTGCCATTTTAATTATGATGTGTCTTGAGGTGGGCCTGTTGGGGTTCATCTTCATTGGGACCCTCTGTGCCTCCTGGATTTGCGTGACTCTTTCTCTCCTCATGTGAGGGAAGTTTTCTGTCATTAGTTTTTCAAAGAGGTTTTCTATCCCTTGCTCTTCTTCTTCTCCTTCTGGAATTCCAATGATACGGATATTGTTACGTTTCATGTTGTCCTGCAGCTGTCTTAGAACCTCTTCAGTCTTGTTCAGTCTTTTTTCATTTTGTTGCACTGTCTGTGAGTTTTTGTCTACGTTGTCCTCCAGCTTGCTGATCCGATCTTCTGCTTCCTCTAGCCTGCTTTTAATTCCTTCTACTGTGTTCTTCAATTCAGAGATTGTATTCTTCATTTCCTCCTGGCTCTTATTGATAGCTTCCATGTCCTTTTTGATGCTGGTATAATTCTCAGTAAGTTCCTTATAGTTCTTCTGGAGTTCACTGTAGTTTTTCTGGAGTTCTTTGTAGTTTTCGCTGAGCTCATTTAGCTTCTCCATAATCCATGTTTTAAATTCTGTATCTGATATTTTCCTCCCCTCTATTTCATTTAGCACTCTTTCTGGGGATTCTACCTTTCCTTTTGATGGGGGGTTGTTTCTCTGTCTCCCCATTTTTGTGATTCCTTTTGTTTGTTGGTGTTTCTTAGAATGATCAGTTCTTCCTGGATCTGCCTCTGGTAGCGTCAGATCATGTACCAGACTGGCCCTAGGCAGCCTGTTGGAGACTTCCAGGGATCTACTGCCTTTGTCTCTCTTCTTTAGTTGTTACTATACTCAATCTGTGATCAGCCGTCAGGCTTAAGGACCGTGGGTGTGGCAACTTAATTCCTGTAGGCGGGCTTTTATTTCCCCTTAGTATGACACCACTTGGAGGGGGATGGTCTGTCTGCTGTACTGGGGCTGAGTCAGCACTGGCTGGTCCTGGGAGGGGGTTAGTGTAGCTTCCACTTACTCCTCCGCCCTCCTGGATCTCCGTCTGTGTTGTCCTTGATGATATTTCTTTAATCTGTCTGGTTGTATTTCAGCTACTTTTTGGTGGATCTTTTTCTCTGGTTAGTTGATTGAGAGTCACTCTGCCCACCTTGTTTTGAGATCTTTTGTGAAGGTGCTGCTAAAACATAATTACACAACCCAGGCAAGAAACCCACACCCTCCAATGTCTCCCCCAAATACAATCCCACTATAGGCTGCAAATGAGCCCGTGTTAATATACTTGTGGAGATACTGGGACTCTTATTTCGTAGGAGAAACAGAAAGGAGTTGTTTTAAATGAAGGAAGGGTAATTTTTGAGCTGGAAGTTGATAGAGTATTAATATTAGCAATTGGGATCAAGGTTATGTAAGAGAGCAATTAACACTTACACTGTCTGTTTGAAAAGGAGGGGAGGGTTACAGTGTGGAGTGTGAAAGTGGAAGTGTATAGTATTAGGATTATATAATCGGTATATACTATATCATTAGCGTGGGAGGTAGGGTAGACACAACAGACATCCAGGTAGACAGACAACCAGAAATTGAAAGAGAGGGCTGGGGAGGTTAGAAGGTAGGAAATAGATTGAGAGAGAATTTTTTAAGGATAAAAATACAGAGTAGAAAATAGCAAGACAGGAAGGGAGAGAGGAAAGAGAGAGAGAAAGTAGAGAAGAGAAGGGTAGGAGAGAGAACAAAAGAAGAAGGGGAGGTAGAAGAGAGGGGACTGAATTAAAATTCTTTTTTAAATTATATGTTATAAAAAAGATTAGGAGATTAAAACATGATATAAAGTTGCAAGATAGAGAGAAAAGGTGAATATAGAGAGAGAGGAATAGGAGATAGGAAAGCAAGAGGGTTTGGGAGGAAAAGAGCTCAGAGGAGGGAAGGAAATCAGGAGGAAGAGGAGATATTAGGGAGAGGAGGATTGAAATTGAAGAGTTGGCAAAAGATAGGATGAAGGAGAGAAATACAAGAGGTAGGGAAAGAAGTGGGGGGGTGGGGTAGAAAAAGAGAAGGGGTAAGAATAGGAGAGTAAAGGGAGAGGGGGATAGATTAGAATTATAATTTGAATATTAAGAGATTAGAATATAAAGTGTAATAGGGAGAGAGAGAGATTATGTATAGGGAGAGAAGGAAAATAAGGACAAGAGATGAAAGAAAAATGAATGTAGACTGAAGGGGGACAAAATAAAGAAAGAAATTTAATAAAGTTGAAGGTGCGTAGCACAGAGAAAGGAGAGGGTGAGAAAGGGAGAGAACTTAAAATTATAAAATTAACTGAGAATAGGATGCAGGGGAGAATGCTAAGGGGAGAGAAGGGGGGGAAGGGGAGGGGAGAAAAGGAGCGAGAATAAGAAGGGACTGACGGTAGGGGTAGTTAGAGAGTGAGAGATAAAAGAATGAGGATTTTAACTCAATTCAACTTTTATGCACAGTCTCTGGGTATTTTTGGTTTGTTTGTTTTTTGGTTTTTCCTTGCTTCCTTCCTGAGTCTGCTCCTATTCAAAATTCCATGAGTTTCAAATCTTTTCTGGTTGGTTGGCTGGCTGTGGGAGGGTTCTGCTTGATTCTGGGGTTGCTAGTTTTTTTTTCGTGGGCCTACCACCGCTCTGCTGTGAGCTGCCTTTAGTAGTCCCCTCCTGAGGCACCCTCAGCCCTCCTCAGGCTTGTCCAGCTACTCCTTCCCTCTGTTGGTCCAGCCTGTGCCTGCCAGCAATCCCCGCCCTGCCTCCAGTCGTGTCTCTATTCCCAGGCTACAGCTTCTGCTCTCTTTCCTGTCTATATGCCTGCGCACCCCACCTCTCTCCCTGTCTCAAGATCGTCCTTTTGTTCTGCAGGACTCTGGCACAGTCGGTCAAAGTGCCGGGCCCAGTGGCCCTTTCCTGCCCAGGGCCTCTCCCCTAGTCTGGAGCTTTGCAGTGGCTTTCCTGCCTGTGCTCTTCTCCTTGCCCCAAAACTTTCTCTATTCCGAGGTACCGCTTCCGCTGGCTTCCCTGTCTATCGGCCTGCGCGCTCTATCTTTCTTCCCGCCACAGCACCGTCCCTTTGTTCTGTGGGACTCTAGTGTGGTCGGTCAGCGCAGCACTCTCCTTCCCCGGAGCTCTCTGCTGGTCTGGAGCTCCGCTGCAGCCCTTCCCTGCGGGCCCTTCTCCTTGCCCTAAAACCGTCTCCCCTCCAGAACCTCTGCCTCTGCTCTCTTCCCTACTTACACACCCTGCACATCCTATTTCTCTCTTAGCCCCAAACCTGCCTTTTGTTCTGTGGGATTCTAGCGCGACTAAAGAGCAAACACTGATTTCAAGAACACAGTTCTCTCCTGGTCCGGAGTTTCGCAGCAGTTTTTCTGTGCGGCCCGTCTCCTTGCCCCAAAACTGCTCCTTTGTTCTGTAGGGCCCTAACGCTAGTGCTGGGCGCGCCCGGGATGCCGAGTTTTCCGTCGGAGGTTGCAGCTGAGGATGTTTCTCTCTAGACTCAGGTCACACAGTTTCTCCCAGTCCTGGTTGTTCACTGTTCTCTCCCTCCTCTGGCTTTTTCGGCCAAATCCTCTCCCTAACTCCCTACAAGAATTCACTCCCGGCTAGTGAGCTCTCCGGCTTGATACTGCAAACACACGGAGTCTCAGAATGACTCAGTCTGCAGTTTGTGATAAACCCCTCCACCCCCCTCCACGCTGCTCCCACGATCTCCTCCCCGTTCACGTTATCAGATATTCCCACTCACTCAGTCATTCCTCCCCGAGTTTGTTCCTCCTGGATTGTCTCCTTAACAGGAGCGAGCTGAGAACACTGTTCCTACTCCGCGGCCATCTTGGTCCCCCCAGGAATTAATTTTATCTTAATATAATTTCAACAATAGGAATTAATTTTATTTTAATATAATTTCAACTTACCTGAATATTTATTTATATGCACAGAAAACTATTTTAAAAAATGTAAATGAGACAGCTCCGAAGTCCCAAGCGGTTCCGAACCTAGTTCTGCGTTCTCCCGCTCCTTCTTTCCTTCAACATGACAGATGCTGCTGTGTCCTTTGCCAAGGACTTCCTGGCAGGTGGAGTGGCAGCGGCCATCACCAAGACAGCGGTAGCGCCCATCGAGTGGGTCAAGCTGCTGCTGCAGGTGCAGCATGCCAGCAAGCAAATCACCGCAGATAAGCAATACAAGGGCATTATAGACTGCGTGGTTCGTATCCCCAAGGAGCAGGGAGTCCTGTCCTTCTGGCGCGGTAACCTGGCCAATGTCATCAGATACATCCCCACCCAGGCTCTCAACTTTGCCTTCAAAGATAAATACAAGCAGATCTTCCTGGGTGATGTGGACAAGAGAACCCAGTTTTGGCGGTACTTTGCAGGAAATCTGGCTTCCGGTGGTGCCGCTGGGGCCACCTCTTTGTGTTTTGTATATCCTCTTGATTTTGCCCGTACCCGTCTAGCAGCTGATGTGGGCAAAGCTGGAGCTGAAAGGGAATTCAAAGGCCTCGGTGACTGCCTGGTTAAGATCTACAAATCTGATGGGATTAAGGGCCTGTACCAAGGCTTTAATGTGTCCGTGCAGGGTATTATCATCTATACAGCTGCCTACTTTGGTATCTATGACACTGCAAAGGGAATGCTTCCAGATCCCAAGAATACTCACATCTTCGTCAGCTGGATGATCGCACAGTCCGTCACAGCAGTGGCTGGGTTGACTTCCTATCCATTTGACACTGTTCGTTGCCGCATGATGATGCAGTCAGGGCGCAAAGGAACTGATATCATGTACACAGGCACGCTCGACTGCTGGAGGAAAATTGCTCGTGATGAAGGAGGCAAAGCCTTTTTCAAGGGTGCATGGTCCAATGTTCTCAGAGGCATGGGTGGTGCTTTTGTGCTTGTCTTGTATGATGAAATCAAGAAGTTCACATAAATTATTTCGTAGTCTTTCCCCCTCTCCCGTGAACAGGCATGTTGTATTAAGTAACATATCTTGAGCATTCTCGACAGACTGTTGGCTGTCTATTTATCAGTGGCAACTTTTTACTGGTTGAAAATGGGGAGCAGTAATATTCATCTGACCAGTTGTCTCTTGAAGCCATTTCCATGGTGATGGTGGGACTCAATTATATTTTTTATTTCAGTCACTCCTGCTAAATGACAAATTTGAAGAAATAAAAAATACCTGAAATATAAAAAAAAAAAATGTAAATGAAACAAGTGCATATCCACAAACTAATTTACATCCCTGCGTATTTGCATATATCATAAGTCTGCACTGCAGGAGAACCTTTGTAAATTCACAGTAGCAAATATGATTCTATTGCTCCGAAGAGTGGT
Organism: Furipterus horrens; assembly: GCF_987537825.1. Lineage (NCBI taxonomy): Eukaryota > Metazoa > Chordata > Mammalia > Chiroptera > Furipteridae > Furipterus > Furipterus horrens. The sequence goes on from NW_028327172.1 coordinate 170,590,591, forward strand.
AGCACAGCCATGCGGGACCTATGTAGCATAGTATGTGTATAGTATGCAGCGTAACAATGAAATAATGAAAATAAGTGAATATAAACATAGTATCAGGTTTTACCACCGATTGTAAACTTGTCCGTAATTAAAATTGCACATATGAAACCAAACTTGGTGCCATTAGAAAAAAGTGTAAAGTTGGGGTTTTGCGGGGCCCTTCAGAAGTTGGGGCTCAGGGCGCGCGCCCGGTGTGCCCGCCATTAAATCCGCCTGTGCCTGTATACCACTGGTGCCTTTCATGTGCTACCCTGGTGCTGGAGCTCAAAGGGAGTGAAATCTGAGTAGATGAGTCTGTATGTGGGTTCTTTAAGGTGAACTGCTTGGGGCTTCAGAAGTTTCTTCCACAAGCTCAATGCCCACTGGTTTTTGCAGGCAGAAGTTGTGGGGATTTGTATTCCTGACACTAGAACTCTGGGCTGGGGGGCCTGGTGTGGGGCTGGGACTCCTCACCCCTGAGATAATCCTCCCAAATTTTTATCCACCACACCCTGGTGAGATACCAGCTCATTCTCCACCTGTGTTGTTCCTACCTGTCTCAATGGATGTGGTTTCTTTAATCCCATAGTTGTCAGACTTCCATTTAACTTTATTTCTGATGGTTCTGTGTGATGGTTGCTTTGTATTTTAGTTGTAATTTTGATGTGGCTGTGCGAAGAGGCAAGCCATGTCTGCCTATGCTGCCATCTTGACCGAGTTCTCCTCATTTCTTGAGGATTCAAATAATGAACATATTTGACCATCTTGGCATTCTTTTTAAATCTTTTTGTGCATTTCTTTATTTTTCAAGCTTCTTTTTGTGTTTTGCCAATAAATTAATGAATGGTATTAAAATGTTTTATAAGAAACTTTGTTTTATCTCTTCTACGCAAAGTAATTCAGCAATCCACATTAGTATTTTGTCTAGCTTTTCCTTTTCAGGGAGCATGACTCTGCAAACCAAGATGAGACTGTCTGAACGGAGACCAGAGAAAGTCGACTAGCAAGTACTGATTAGAGGGACAGGCCTTGGGGGACATTTCCCAGTGGGAGGGTCTAGAATGCTAAGGGGACAGCATGTCAGCACCTTTGGGAGGGATACAGAGGGAAGTTTGTTCTGGCCTATGTTCTAATCCCTCTTATAAGGCAGCAGGGACTGGATTCAGGCTGAGGTCCTGGAGTTCTGAAGTTGAATATAGTGTACAAGGTCACCAAGAGTGTCTTTATAGCTGGAGGCTGACTGTCAGTCAAAGTCTTGGAGTATATGATGGTGAGTCAAGCAAGAAAAACCATATTTGGTAATGTCAAAGATAAGAGCAAACCCCCGAATTAGAGAGAGCCAAAAGAGTGAAGCAATTCAGTGTAATGAACCAAGATGAAACATAAAGTAGTTTGAAACTAGTTGGGTAAGTGCATGGGCTTGGAGTGTTTTATTTTAACTTGAAATAAAAATGTAGAAAGTGGCAGTATTGGGAATGAAATGAACTCTAAGATTCAAGTTTTTCCTCCTCTTATCACTATAGAGTTTAAATCCTTTCTCCTTTTCTCACCAAAGGAGCCTCTTTGAGGCTTACTTTTTCTTTTGTATATAATGCTGATAATAGTAGGCTTTACCTCATGGGGCAACTGTAAAGATTAAGTGATTATAATGTCATAAACCATTTAGATCAGAGATTTCCATCCCATATGCCGCAAGAATGTTTAAACATGCAACACCTGACTATTTAGTCAAGGCACTGACCTCTTTTCCCTTAGATTGTCAAAAAAAAAAAAAAGACAACAGCCAACACAGCAATAGCCATCTGTTGTGAATGCCCTGTCTTAAACCATACATATATAGGTCATATAATAGCGTTGCATCTTTTTGGTCACATTGCATAACAGGGTTACATTTGATTGGTTAATTCTTGGTACTAGAAATCCTTATCTACAAGTATAGACACCTGATTTTTTAAAAAGTCACTTTGGAGCAAAAAGTGTAGGTCGTCGTCGGCAGCCGTCCGTCTCGAGAGACGATGGTGTAGCTTCTTAAGAGTCTATCTGCACCGCCGAGAATGGCTGTGCAGTCCGACTTGGGAGTGACATGGTATCTGTCTCCTCCCGTGTTGAATCGACATCTTGTGATGATGCTGAAGCTACAGAGCCTGGGCAGGGTAATATGGAGGGTCTGCTGTTGCCCATGCAGCAGACCCCCCCTCTCTTCGCAGCTGAAGGGTCCAAGGGAAAGACGGAGTCGATACAGCTTGGGTTCAGGTGCGCCGCAGGAGTTGCCGGTGTTGACTACAACGTCAAACCGCCTTAGGGACTCCGGCTCCGGATTTTCTGTCGGGGTTTACTCCCTTAGCCTTTCCCCTGAAGAGGTATGCCGCAAGGCAGCGGAGGTTTTTTGGAGTCAGAGTTTTCCTTCTCTGATAAAAAGTGTAGGTAATTACCTATATATATAGTAAATCAATGGAAATTATACCTTTTTTGTAAGATTGAGGAAAAATATGTATTTTGGTGTGCTGTAGAATTTTAATCATTAGTTTATGTGTGCCATGAGACGAAAAAGGTTGAAAATAACTGATTTAGACCAACATCTGTTACAGGTCAGTGCTCCATAATATGGCCATTATTATTAAGGCTAGGAAGGCACTGGGCCATGAACATGAACATGAACAGATTGAAATGAAGGTAGGTGACTATAGCGGTAATACATGTGCTTTGGAATCAAGTTCTGGACAAGTTACTTACCCCTCTCTTCATTACTGAGACTGAAACCGGAAAAGCCGATGTCTGTGCTGCCTGTAATCTACCAGACCTGCTAAGGGGAGACAGGGATTGAATCTTTATGGGCGCCTTATTCAGATGGCTGGCCATCTGAGAAGACAGTGGGTTTGTACTCTAACACACCATCTTAAATTCCATTTTAAACAGACCCTTTTTATAAGGAGAAGAAAAATGTGTGTAAGGGGAATTCAGGGAAATAGTTAACTAGATCAAAGCTGCAGCGTTCCTTCATCTGCGTCTTGGGCAGTGGTCCCTGTGCCCTGGGAGTTGTTCTTTGTGTCCTGGGTGGTGGTCTCCCTGGAGCACAGTGGCTCAGATACCATCTTGATTGCTTGCAGTCCTCCCAAGGCACAAAGGTGGAACTGCTTATGGTTTCCTGGAGTCAAGGTGGGTCACACCCCAGTTCCTGAAACAATAGCTTTTACACACATTGATTACTAAGCTTATTAGCTATTACCTGAAACTAAAATTTTCCAACATTTGAGTCCTTCATCAAAACAGAGACAATCATTACCTCATTGGTTTGCTGTGAAGGTGAAGTTAAATTATATATTTTAAAACACTGTTGCTTGTTACAAGGCTGTGGCTTCATAAATGCAGGGCCAGTGGCCTGATTTCACTGGCTATCTGCCGGAGGGTGAATGGGCTTAAAAGTAAGATTAGAGCAGCAATTTTCAACCTTTTTCACCTGATGGCACACATAAACTAATTACTAAAATTCTGCGGCACACCAAAAAAAAAAAAAAAAAAAAAAAAAAAGAAAGAAAGAAAGAAATCATATTTTTTTGCTGATCTGACAAAACAATGGGTATAAATTTGATTCATTCACACTGGACTGCTATTGTTGTGTTGGCTGTTGTTATTTTTTAATTTGATAATCTAAGGGAAAAGAGGTCAGTGCCATGACTAAATAGACAGGTATTACATGCTTTAAAAATTCCTGTAGCACACCAGTGAGACTGTTGTGGGACACCAGCTAAAAATTGCTGGATTAGATCAACATTCACAACTTTGGCAAAAGCCAACTTTTGTGCTGATCCATGGCTTCGATAACTGAATATTTAAAGTTCTTCATGCCAATATGCCAGTGCTGTACAAATGTATAGGATATAAAATACTTATGATTGCTAAGGATACAATAACTTCTCATTACTGGACTTGTATTTCTTAAGCCCTACCCTCATGCAGAGTTACTATTCATTTGAGCTGCATAAAAACAATACCAACACCAAGTTACCAAGATTACAACTTAGGGAATCCTTTTAGAAATGCTAATAAATGTTTTAACATTGATAAAAAGGATGATTTTTATTTAAAAGTGCCTGGTGAAAACATATAGTTGCTCCTTTTTAGTGAGTGCTGTTTTTTGCTTCCATTTATTTTAGGCAGTTCATGACTTAAAAGGCCAGAATAAATTGGAAAAGAATCATGAAAATATGAGGAGTAGTTTTCTGGAGACCAAAGTCTTCGTGGTGAATTAAGGGAAATAAGATGTTATGTCAGACATTAAACCTAGAACCTTTGCATCTGTGGAAGATGCACAGAATCCCACCTTTGAGTATGTGAAAATATAGAAAATTATAAGGATGTGTCATTATTATACCTGTCCTTTGGCTGAGGGACTTTACTTAATTCTTTAGATGTTTTCAGCTATTCAGCCTTCATATCTTTTTTGATTTTGATGGTTTATCTAAATCATTGGCTTGAAAATTAACAGTGTTATGACAGCCTTAAAAGTAAATGATTGATGAAAGACCTGTGGGTGGCTTCGTAATGTGTCAGCTTGACTAGGCTGTACATTTTCCAGGTTTGCTTTCTTTATGCTTCTGCTTAGGATGGGTTACAAGAGAGATTCTTGTGTGATATGTGGTGGGCAGAGGAAAGCAGCAGCCATTTTGCATCTCCTACTCATGTTGCTGATCTGCTGATTCACATATGTGGTGGAATGTGTATATTTATATGTAATTATAATGTATATATTTTTTCCTAGTTGTCTGCTTTTCTGATCGAGCCCTTTCTGATTCCTTTACCTATTCTCGGCCTTTCTCCAAAGAAAGTGTGTACTGTTACTAATGTTGTGCCATGATCTAGATTTTTTTCATGTCCTGGTGCCTAAACAACACAGATACACCAACCTGTTTTTCACTGTACCAGGTGCTTTCATGTGACTTAGAAAAAAGAATGGAGACTCAGATTGTTTATGCCTTCGCTTCTGAAGCATCATTTAATTGATATGAAGATGTACTTACATTTATCTCTTTTCTGTGCTAGTAGTAGCTGTTCTCCTTTTTGTTAACAGCTTGTATAATTAAGGTTTTCTTTTAGTAACTTAGTTAAAGCTTCTCTTCCATTGTTTGAGAATTGTTTATATAGTTACTTTTACAATCACTGAATAACATAGGTCATGTGGTTAAGAATGAGCACTCAAAAAACTCATCCATCTATGTTAGCCTTCTCTTTTGGTTGAATGATTTATATACTCCCATTCACCTTCAAGTTTTACATTTCCCATTCTACTTTTTAGGTCAAGGGTGAACATTCATAATTTTAGATCAGGAAAAGCATTCATATGTTTCTTACTTTCTTTGATTTATATAGTTTCCAGTTCTGTCAGCCTCAGTGGAGGTACATGGTTTGGGTGCAAAATAAAATCAAATTACTGAAAATTTAAATTATGTAAGGCATAGTAGTAGATATTGTGGGAAAATGTAAGGAACTTTAAGAAATAATCTCTGTTTTCTAGTTCATAATGTAGTCAGGAATGTAGGCATAAATATGTAAAAATCTAATCATAACAAAAAAATTAAGTTACAGCTCAAACATTGTGTTGTCACACATTAGAGTAGAAGATTTAGAGATGCTGTCTTCACTGGTGTTGGGATGGGATGAGAGGGGAATAGTTGAGAAGCTTCTTTCAAACTCTTCAGCTGTCAGTCCATTTCCCCAGCCTAACTGGTTGAAAGAAAAGTACATCAAATCTTTTTTTTTTTTTAAATCAAAACCAAATTTCTTCTCTTGAATTGTGTTTCATCATTGCTTCACATCTCTCATAGCATCCTCCTATATCCTGGGTCTTTCCCCAAATACCCAAACACTGTCTCAACAGCACACATTTCAAAACCACTTTTAGTTATATTTAGCCATTAAATCTTGCTTTTGATGGTATTTTCTTCACAATTATTTCTGAATTTACTACTCATGCTTAAATTATGCCTATGCTCCCAGTTTCAATTTAATTATTTCTGGACTGTGATTGTGACAATATTTTTATAAGTTTCTGGGTGTTTTTATGTGCAGCCAGGATTGAGAACCACTGTACTAAGCATACTGTTTTGATAAAAGTTGATCTGACTATCATTGGTTGTTTACATCCCTCTTATCCTGTTGCCCCAATTAGATTATATGCTTGTCAAGAGAGGGTCCAAGTCTTGTTCACCTTTGTGATTAATGTAAGTACTTTGGGAAAGGGAGGCACTTGATTAACTCAGGACTACAATTCCATGATTCCAAAATCTCAAAACTCTGCAAGTAGAAAAAGGTTTAACTCATTTGAGAATAAAATCTGACTTTGACTCAGATGAAGCTATTTATAGTCTATTTATATAACTTAGTATAGATGTTTGTTTCACTTTGGAATGTCAACGTGTTTGATTATAGGGTGTTGATCCAAACTCTTCTGAGGCTATTACATATTTTAAAATACACACACACACACACACACACACACACACACTGGATATCCCTCCAAAATTCTGAAACACACCTGACCCCAGATAGGCTACAGAGAGATGATGTAGAGCAGCATTTACTGGTGTTCCACTTGGAGATTTTAGAAAGCTGAGGTCTTGAGGGGGCAGGGTAGAATTTAGAATTTATGTCAGTGGTTCTCAAAACTGATAGGTTCACCGATGGTGTTTTTAAAACCTAGCAGTGCCCTTGTACTGTAATCTCCAGAGATTCTGATATCTGGTCATCAGATCTTTTAAATACATTCATGTTATCCTATTGTGTAGCCAGAGTTTAGAACCAGTGCCATAGACTAATGATTCTGTGAAGCCTGAGGACTAAGAAGAGCTCCTGATGGATAACTGGCAAAAAAAAAAAAAAAAAATCCCCCCAAACAAAATAAAACCCAGGCCTAGAAGCCATTTCTGGCACAGGGCTCTCTCACACACAAATTGCACTTTCGGGAGAAGCCTCTGTGCTGACCTGCCTGACCCCTCACTGAACTGCCTCGCTGCACTGTTCCTGCCGTCTGTGCCTGCTCTTATAAAGGTTTCCTGGAGTCCTATTGCAACTGATCGGACTGCTAAAGCTGCACTTTCCCCATCCAATTGAGCTGTGCAGCTCTGACCAATCAGAGCAGCTCTATTCTGACCAATCAGGAACCAAGAGTGGGGACTTCTGGCTGGGGGAGCACCCTTTTCACCTAAGATTAAAGACTGTTTCTCTGGCTGGAGCTGAAATACCAAAGTTGTCTCCAAGGAGCAGAGCAGAAAAGGCCAACCAAAGCAGAGCAGTGCAGAGCAGCCCAAAGTAGAGAACAGCTGTGCTGTTTCTACAGCCATGCTGTATTACCGGCAAGTGGTTATCACTCAATAAAGTTTCTGTTTCCACCACACCCCAAATTGGGGACTCCTGTTGGTGTTTGGATTGATGCCAATGACCATGAGTGGACAATTCAGTTCTCACTTGGGAGCTTGCATGCATGCCCCTTACCTTAATCTAGGGCAGTTTGTCAAAGACCACGTGGTTCCTTGGAGATAAGCCTCCACGGCTTCACAGTGCTAATGTGAGCTACTGTTGCCCATGAAGAGTGTGTAGAAGCCCTTAATTGCCTCTGTCTAGAAAAAAATTGAGAACCACTGACCAAGGTATGAGGAGAGAGAAAGGGAGTTCCAGGTACTGAGGGTAGTTTGGGTAAAGGGACAAAGACTGAAAATCCAAAGGCAAGAAGGGAGAATAGAAAATAGTTTGAATTAACTGAAGGGAGGACTGGAAAGGCATTTAGGCGGCTGATGTAGGATCTTATATGTTTCTTTTGTTGTCATTAGAATACTTTTGTCTGATTCTTTACATACTGTAAACTGTCCTTTACTCTACTCATTATTTAAAATAAACCTTTACAGTTCCTTTGCTTTCTGAAAATAAATAGGCTCCAATTTTCAAAATTGGTTTAGCAATGTGTTCTGTTTCCATGGTGTTCTTGCTGTAAGCATCTCTGGTACCAGGTGTGGGATTTTGATGAAATGCTTTGAAAATCTACAACAGACAAGAATTACCCACTAGCAAGGGTGGGAGAGGTGTCTCTGTCATGAAGAGAAAGTGTTGCATGCCAAGGAACACAAGAAGTTATCATACATCAAGTCTTACATGTCATGCTGGCTGCTTTCCACCTTTGAGAATTGTGTTTCATGAGTGCAGCGTCATTCCTGTGAGTTATGTTGGACACCCACCCTGTTTTAATTTAGAGTGGCATGTCAGAGCCATAAATTATAAGCTTTAAAAACCAGCCTCAATAATGACAAATGAAGGGTCATGCAATGTGCATTAACATGTTCAGCCTGTATATGTCTCCTGATGATGTGTGATTTAAAAAAAAAAAAAAAACCTATGAAGAAGGTTTTTACTTAACTTTTTGAAATCTTAAATAATGAATGAGTGCTTATAAAATTAAACAAAAGTGCTTGGCTCAGATTAAGTGTTCATAAACATTAACTGTTGTCATTGTTTCTGGTATTGTTGTTGCCTTTCTGGGGTATTGGGGAGGTTGGGGTGGTCTGGGGTAGCCCTCAATGCCTTGGAGACTTCGCAGAGTGCACTTCAAAAATGGTGCAACTTCCTCCCTGCAGTTGTCATGTTTCTTTGCTCAAGTTTACCATGTCATTCCCACCAGTCTTTGCATTGGGACCAACTATGTGATCAGGCCCAACTTTGGTAGGTATGCTTGTGCACTTAAACTTGAGTAGTTTGGTTTTGGGTATTTGAGAAGAATTGATCTGTAGGATTCATTTTAGCATAAAGGAACAGGTCATGAATCAGGAGTTAAAAGAACAGGGTTCCTGTTGGGGTTCTGCTACAGAGAAGAGCTAAAGGACCATGGGTAAATTGCTGCATAGCCCTGGGCCATTTTGCTGTGGGTAAATGGAAAAATCAAACCAGATGACTGCTCTCATCCTAACCATCTATAACAGTAATTTATTATGAGTTTAAAGCAAACCAAGATTAAGTTTAAATGGTAGACTTTGAAGGACTGCTGTCTGATGACCTATGCCAGGTGTTGGCATGTCATTGCCTGAAGAGCAAATTAAAGTTGTCACCTGTATTTATGCCATTTTGGAGCTAAAAAAATTTTTTTTTAGAATTTTAAGTGATTGTACTTTTAAAATAATTATATAAGTCTCTACACAACATTCTTAATTATGCCTCTTGTTTGCAAAGCTTAAAGTATAGTGGTGGGCAAAAGTAAATTTATAGTTACAATACAAATAGTTAATACAATAATTAATAAATATAATACACAAATACACTCCGTGTTTCACATACTCAATATAAACCTACTTTTGCTCACCCCTGTATTTGCTAACTGGCCCATGACCATGAAAGTTTGGTAACTCCTGTAATATTTGCATCCTACATAGGAAGTTGAAATACAAATCCATGAGATGATCTTTAGTTACCAAACAGAGGTTCTGCTCCACCCTTCACTTCAAGATGGATGACTAGCTTAGATTTGCCCTAAGTTAAATTAATTGTTCCCTTGCTTTTTTTATCAGTGCTTTAAATAGCATTAAGTTGTTATTTTACTAAAAGAATGACAGTCATTTTTATAAAGAGTTATCAACAAGTCCAAGGACATACCATTTCTGTTTGACTTTTTAGATTACAATGGCCTCAGTCTTTTCTATTTCTTTTGCCCATCTGAGGAGAACATGTATTTTCTTTATGATTTATATAGCACAGCTTGCTTTTTCTGGGATTTTCTGGTCTGTAGCTGGGCAACATGCCTCTTTGTTTTCTGATCATGTCAGTGGCCCTGTGTCCAGCCCTGGGGAGTGGCCATTCTACAGGTATAGAGAAATGAAACTGACATAGAGGCAGGACAGAATGAATGAGAAACAAAGAGGGAGAAATGAGCAGCAGTATTGGGGTTCTACTTCATCATACTACTCCCCTTTCTGTTTATGTGAGCCTCGATTGCCCCTTTTGTCTAGGTTAGCTCAAGTTGGGTTACTGTCACTTGCTACCAGAGCTGTTCTTGACTAGGAAGGCCATTTTTCTCAGGATGTGAACCTTAGAACCACAGAATGTGTAACATTATTTGGAAGGAGTGTCTTTATAGATGTAACTAGTGAAGGATCTGCAGAAGAAATCATCATAGGTTGGCTGATGTACTTATAAGGTGTCCTCTCCTTAGAGGACACAGAGAGACACATGTAGAGGAGAAGGCTATGAGAAGATGGAGGCAGAGATTGCAGTTATGTTGCCACAAGCTAAGAAACTCCAAAAGCCACAAAGATGAAAGAGGCAAGAAAGGATCTTCAATTAGCACCTTGGGAGGCCTGGCTGACACCTTGATTTCAGACTTCCAGCCTCCTGCATGGTGAGAGAATAAACTTGAGTTGTTTTAAGCTACCCACTTTGTAGCCACTCAGACTATATAATGGCACTTGTCAAAAATTAATACACATCTCTAGTATCTGGTCAAAGAGAACAAAAGCATCTCTTGCTTTTGTAAGAACTTAAGGAAGTTCACGGCGCTTCACCTGTTATTGTAGCAGTCATCGATCACTCTTCATGATAATGATGAGCTCACATCTCCCTCTTCTCTAAGCCTAGGATGTCCTTTGGATCTGCTCCTCTCCTGGTACAGTGCCCCATCCATTGGTGCTGCCTGATAAACGTTTGTTGTATGAATGTATGACTATGTCCAATACTGTGTTAAGCATTGAAGGGGAGAAATATTAATATGAGACTTCTCCAGGAGTTTGAAAACCTAGATGGAGAGGAAAGCCAGACCGGAAGCAGATACCCTGCAGCAGTGCTAATGAAAACCAGTCTAAGTGTGGCTAAGGAAAAGACCAAACGTGTATTTACTGTACCACAAAATCCCGCAATATAGCAAAAAATCCGTGATAAATGATTAAATATAATATTTTTTAAAAATCCTGCAATATGGTGAGGCCACGATAAATGAACTGCGATATAGAGAGGGACTACTGTAATTCATAAAGCTCTCTGCACCTGGTCCTGCCCCTGGTATCTGCTCTGAAATCAGATCGGATGGCTCTGTTTCTTGTAAAGCTCTCTGAGTCTCCCAGTCAGAGTTTCCTCACTGAGATCTGGTTTTCAGGGGTTTTATGTCGGTCAAAGAAGATAATATATGCAAAGTGCTTCTATAGTGCCAAGCAACTAGTAAGTGCTCAGAAACTATTTGTTGGTGATTATTATTATTATTATTATTCCAGTCCTTTCTCTCCAGGCACTGCTGCTCATTTCCACAGAATATTCTGTAGTCAGTGACCTTGAACATGACATTTCTAAAACCCAGCATTAACCTCCCTCCCCAAATTGGCCTCTCTCTCTCCTTTCTTAAGAGTGCAACTTTTCCCAGTTAGCCATACTAAAAACCTTTTGTTCAGATGACCACATCAGCAAATTCTATGTAATGTCTTTCCCACCTGTCCCTTCATTTTAGTTTCTGCTACTACCATTCTAATTCAAATTAGAGTCACCAGGAACTCACATGGGACTCAGAGTGTCTGTACTGAGAAAGGTAGGTATAAATCATGGTTGAAATTGTGTGTGTGTGAATGCCGATAGACAAATCTGTGCATGTACTGTATATATAAACAGTGCTATTGCTTATGCAACATGTTCCTTGAAATCTTGAATATTTACTACAAGATTTCAATTTCATTTGATCCTAAAGCAAAGGCTATTTTAATTAAAAATTCAAATGCTATTTATAAGATTTCAATATATGGGAAGCATGTCTTGTGCTTTGTTTATCTCCTGTAGAGCAAACAGCAGTGCTGGAAATATTCTAGGGAGTTATTCAGGCCCAAACTCTAGGCAATCACCCTCTATGTAACTTGACCTGTGACCTCACCTCAAAAACATCAGCAAGACCTGTCAGCTCAACCTTCAAATATGTGTCAAATGAAATCACTTCTCACCCTCACCACAGCCACATGCTAGGTCAGCTCACCAACATCTCTTGCCTAGACAACTCAAAATATCTCTCACTGGCAATTGTCCCTACTCTTGTCTTCTTTAATTCTAATCCTCATAGAGCATCCAGAGAGATCTCTTAAAAACTTCATCTTAAACTCCCACCAATTGCATTAGGAAGACATTTCAAACTTGAACTGCTCTGAGTGGCCCATGAGGACTGTATCTCTGCTCTCTGACCATGTGTCTAAATATTCTTTTCCTGCCATGTATTCTGCCTTATCTATTCTGGCCTTTCTTTTCCCACAAACATTCAAGCTCATTTCTGTTTTATCAGTCACGTGTCTACTGCATTAATGCTGTCTAACCCCTACCTTCCAAAATCTCAGTGGCTTAAAATGAAAACATTTTTCTTCCTCGTGACTTTGCGGGTTGGTTGGTGGCAGCTCTGCTTCGGGCTGTGGGTCAGGTTCAGATGTGCCCCGTGGGACTCTTGTTCTGGGAGTGGCCACCACTCAGGGCATGTTTTTCTGATGACAGGGTAGGGATGCCAGAGACCAAGCCAAACTACACGGGAACATTCAGAACTTCTGGACATAAGTGATTTTATTATATCTACTCCTATACCATGGGGTTAAAAGCAAAACTCACACCCAAGCCTAAAGTTTGTGAGGGGAGCAAACTCTACCCAGACTAGAGCCACAGCAAGGTCAGGGAGGGAAGAGCTGTATCAAATAATACTCTCTACGTATTGGCCTCAGGGACTTTGCTGTTGGTACTACTTCTGTCTGGGCTGTATTTCCACCAGATTCATTTCTGTACTTTACACAGGTCCTTGTTCAAATGTTACTTCATTAGACAGACCTTCCTTGATCTCCTCTGAGATAGAATCCCAGAAACCCAGTCATTCTCTAACACTTACCTTGCTTTATTTTTCATCTTAGCACTCATCTTCCCCTGGAATGATGTGCTATATTTATGCATCTACTCGTGACTTTGGTGCACCTGTGGGAGCAGGAGCCCTGTTGATCTGCATTTCTGTAGCCCCAGTAGGTGGAACAGTGCAGGACCTCAAGTCAGGAGCGATACTGATGATAGCTTTTTTCCTCTTGGAAGGAAGATTAATTGGATGGATAAAATTATAATCACAACTTGTCATGCCAGGGAGATTATATAATTTTTCCCTTTATGTTTAAAGGTCTCTGTGTGTATCTACATGTGCATTTATTTTTTACTTTTATTGGAAGGTGACTTTAATACATCCTAAATTCCCATCCAGAGTTTGGATTTGATATGCTTAATTAATAGGACATTTATAATTCTGTAAGTCCCAAAGATATTTTATAAACTTTACCCTCAAAATTAATCTTTTCTCCTGATTTTTCTCCCCATTTTCCTGTAGTGATATTAATGTTCTTCTAAACTTAAAAGAATATATGTTTGACATTTAGCTTTTTCTTTCCCTCTTCACTTAATTAAGGCCTGGGCATGTAGACTCACTGCCCCAATGTCTCCCACACACTGTTTCGTTCTTTTCTATTTGTGTTTCTGTCTCTGAGTTTCAAACCTCTCTTTTTCCTAACAACATTTTAACTGGTTTTGCTAACCCCTATCTGCTATATATATTACATGCTAGAAGTCTCACCCTAAAGTGAAGTTCTGCTTATATGATTCTCATATTTAAACACATCCAGTTCCTTCTAGTTGCAGGATATATTAAGAAAAAAAACCAATGGAGAAAGTTAGGTTTGCTGCTGCCTTAAATTAAGTCATTCCTCTTTCCCCAAAACAGTTATATGAAAGAATTTGCTTTGAATTAAAACAAAAATCAGTGCTCAACTCTTAAAAACACTAAAAAATCATTTATTATTTATCTGAAATTCAAATTTAATTATGTGTCCTGTATTTTAATGTCAAATCTGACAACTCTACCTTGAAGGCAAGAGCAGGAAATGCTTCAAGCATTCTTTAAAAATATATAAAAATAAAAAGCAAACAGACAATAGATTCATACAGATCTATACAAACTCCAAACCCAAAGGGCTAATGGCTATTTGATTTCTGAATTATCTGTAATGGCCTTCATGCTCAGCCCACTGAATTATACACATACAAATTTTCATTAATGTGTTTCTGAGCAAACACCGTGGAAGTGGTGGTGGCACCGTCAGCACGGTCTCTTGCATTGCACAATTAAGTCAGATTTTGTAATGCCTCCCAGGAATTCCAAGGATAATAAAATAAAAATGTCCTCATGCCATCACACAGTGTCTTTCAGAACAAATCCTTACATAACCTTATGGATGAAACAGTCACATAAATTATTCCCAGTTTGCAGATCGCAGAGGGCTGAAGGTGTCAGAAGGGGAGGATAGATGTCTGGCTTAATCTGTCCACTTGGCAACTTCCAAGCATATTGCTTCATGGACCATGAAAAGGGCCCCACGATGACTTGATTTCAAAGCATAAAGTGTGTGTGTGGTCTGAAGCGAATGGGCAACAATGACAAGAATAATAACAAAGCTTTACATGATCTCACTGGATTCTCATAAAGTGCTTGTGAGGTAGGTATTACTTTCTTTTTACAGAGGAGGGCATTGAATTCAAAATTGGAGAAATATATAGTTAAAAAAATCACTGGAATAAACACCTATATGATTTTGTAAGGAGAAGCAATTAAGTGACGAATACTAATTTTCTTGAAGCTGATGTAACCTCTCCCCCTATATAACACTAGTGACGCAGCTTCAGTGCCTAGATGGCAGATGCCCAACTTTTTAATTTGCCAATGAGTAGCAACCGAGGATACTATACTGACCTAATTTTTAGCATGTGGACACTCAAATACAACTAGTGTTTGTTTGATGCTCTACTACTTATCTAGTGTACTAATACCCATTTTTTTTTGAGCACTTCTGTGTTCTGGATGCTCCCAGTTGCTTCATAACAAATTATCAGAGTAAGTTCAAAAGGTAGGTAATACTCATCACTATTTCCTTAATACTTATTACTTTAGCCAGGATGATCTGTTTAATCAGCTTCATAGAAATAATGGACCAAATATCTTTTATTTTTAAAATTAATCTCTGTAGAACTCCATCCAAGTGGCCCTGTTCTCTATTCTCCCCATCCCTTACAATTGTTCCATAATCCTGAGGGTCTATTTGGGTTAAAGAAGACCAGTTCAGCTCTCATAGTCCAAACAGAAAGAGAAACTTGCTAAGCTTTGCCAGTCCACAAGCACCAATGCACTGATGTTTTTGTCCCAACCCCATGGTGCTTATGCTGTTGAACACTGATCCTCAATGGTCCCATCTGCAGGCATCTATTCTGTGGAAAAGCTCTTGTTGACTCTTGCATGTTCAGCCTGTAGTCTTGCCCATGCTTGGGAGAAAATTAAGTTATCTAGTTGGTAACCTGAACAAAAGAAGAAGTCACACCACCAGGAGAACTTGCTGATTAACTGGTGTGAGGAGCAGTATCATAGCAGTGTAGCATGGACCTGGGTTCAAATCCTGCCTCTTGCACTTACCCGTGTCTCTGTGAACTTAGGCAAGTAACTTACCTTTATACCCTTCAGTGGAGCATTCTTCCCTTGTGACAGTCTCAGCCTGCCTTTCTAACACTGTTGGTTTAAGCTCTTTTTGTTGTTTCATTCCCCCCCAGATCCTTAGTGCCCCTCACATCTCTTCTCTCTTTAAATCTTGGCTCACTAACATGCTGTCAGGGTCATGTGGATTTCTCACTAAGCCTTTCCTCTCTGTCTTCATAATGATTCTTTGTAATTAAATCCTGAGAACTAAATTAAACAATTTTTTTTTCATGCCGCGCTCTAGAATATCTGGTCTCTGTTATTTTCTTTATATATTTTTTGACCTTGTCAATATCTATTTTCTGGATCCCCAGCAGGCTGCTGTCCTGGCTTCACATTTTCTGCCCTCTGGATGATTCTACACCCTTGGGCACTAGTAGACACCAGCAGCTTGCACACTTCCTCTTCACCACAAGTGAGATGAGTGGGTCAGGTTGGGATGGTGTTGGGTATGGAATGAAGACTCTGAGAATAGTGGGCAAGAGGAACGAGAGATGTGACTTCAGGAAATAAACAACATGAGCTCATAACAGAGCACAGCAGTGCACATATCTATGTACTAATGAGTGTGTACATGCATGTTCTCCCAAGTGTGTGATGACCACATGTTCCAGTACAGGTTTATGTAGGGTGAGTTCCTGCCTTCTGATTCAGGGCTTGGCTGGTAGACTGAATCTCTACATTGGCCAATGTGCTCTCAAATGTTAATATGTATACATGATGTGAATAGTGGCCCCTTAGATGTGGCATCCTTGTGCAATGCACAACCTGAACATATGTATTGGAAGGGCTGGCTGGTTTTTCAATACATACAAGTAGGGGTCTTAACAAGTAAGCCTTTGAGTATAGTAGGTCTGTTACCTAGACAATTGTCTGTGTGAAATGAAAACTTACCTAATAACTGTTTCTTCAGTGATAACAGATCATATGGCAGATTAGATCTGGCAGCCTGTGAAAAGCATATGTGGGGCTCTTTTTTCCATTTGGAATCCATGTAGTGTGTATTTTCCTAATTGCATTTAGACATTTTCAGAACTGGACAATACCAGAGATATATATCCAGGTATCAGAAGTATAGCCTGCATTTCTTAATTTAAGTCACAGCAGCAATCAGAAAAGCCTATTATTCCTAACAAAAAGTGTGGTTAATGATCTGGCACCATAGGGATTTTCCAAGCATCCTTAGCTAAGATAACTCAGTCTTGGACATCATTTCTGGGCCACTTGGAGGAGGCACATCTCTCAGGTGCAATCAGCTGCCTTCTAAAATGACTATCACCCTACAACCATAAAATAACTAATGACATACTGCTATCCAATATGCTACTTAAGTCAGTGTGATTTTAATTATTTCCCTTGGGGTGAGCTCAAGGGCTCAGAGAGTCTCAGAAATCATGAAACAACATTCTGACTTAATATGCAAGCAGACAGGGTGTGATGGATCCCCAGTAGAGTTTAGCAGCTGTGGTCCATCTACTCAAAGCTATGATGTACACAGATGTTGCTATGGTAACCTCCATAACTCAGAGGGTGTGGGAATTTAGGGGTCCCCAGGGGAAAATGGCAGTTCCTCTCACCATACCCTTATAACCTGGCATTCATAAGCTTTCTTTTTCTACATTTTCAAAATGTTATTGATTATGCTATTATAGTTGTCCCAATTTCCCCCACTTTGTGCTCCTCCACCCAGAACCCTTCACTCCCTCAGCCAATCCCCACACTATTGTTCATGTCCATGAATCATATGTAGGCTCTTTGGCTACTCCATTTCCTATGCTATATTTTACATCTCCATGGCTATTCTGTAACTACCTATTTGTACTTAATCCCCTCACCTTTTTACTCATTCCCCCATATCCTTTCCTATCTGACAACCATCAAAACCCTCTCCATATTCATAATTCTGTCTTTGTCCTTCTTGTTTTCTTAGTCTGTTTTCTAGATTAAATTTTTGATAGGTATGTATTTATTGCCATTTTATTGTTCATAGTTTTGATCTTCTTTTTCTTAAATAAGCCCCTTAAACATTTCATATAATAATGGCTTGGTGATGATGAACTCCTTTAGTTTTTTCTTGTCTGGGAAGCTCTTTATCTGCACTCTGATTCTAAATGATATCTTTGGTGGGTAGAGCAATCTTGGCTGTAAGTCCCGGATTTTCATGACTTTGAATATTTCTTACCAATCCCTTCTAGCCTGCCAGTTTCTTTTGAGAAATCAGCTGACAATTTTATGGGAATTCTCCTGTAGGTAACTAACTGCTTTCTTCTTGCTGCTCTTAATATTCTCTCTTTATCTTTAACCTTTAACATTTTATGATATGTCTTGACATGGGCCTTTGCATCCATTTTGTTTGGGACTCTCTGTGCTTCCTGGGCTTGTATGTTTATTTCCTTCACAAAATTAGGGAAGTTTTCTTTCATTATTTTTTCAAGTAGATTTCCAATGTCTTGCTCATTCTCATCTTCTTCTGACACCCCTATGATGCAAATTTTGGACCTCTTGATGTTGTCCCAGAAGCTACTTAAGCTACTTACACTATGTTTTTTTTTTTTTTATTCTTTTTTCTTCTTGCTGTTCTGATTGTTTTTTTTTTTTTTTTGGTTCCTTATGTTCCAAGTCATTGATTTGATTCTCAGCTTCATCTACTCCACTATTAACTCCCTTTAAATTTCTGTTGAAGTCTTCACTAAATTCCTTGAGCATCCTTATAATCAGTGTTTTGAACTCTGCATCCGATGGGTTGCTTATATCCATATTGTTTAGTTCTTTTTTAGGAGTTTTGATCTGTTCTTTCATTTGGGCTGTGTGTCTCTGTCTGCTAATTTTCACAGCCTCTCTGTGTTTTTTACTGTGTATTAGGTAGAGATGTGAAAATACCTTTCAACCCAGCAATCTCACATATGAGTGTATATAGCCCAAATAAATTCCTCACACAGTTCTATAATTCCACTAGTAGGTATGTAGAAAACAAAAAATATGTATGTATGTTCACCAAAAGATTTTTATAAGAATACAGAGTGAGGAAAAAGTAGTTTTATAGTTGTGAATACACAAAACACAGTTTATTCTTGTATTATTAGTTAGTCATTGTATTATTTTCTATATAATCAACTGTAAATATATTTTTGCCTGTGTATTAATATAGACACTATGTATAATAACCAAAACAATATGTATATATGATTTTACAGTATAAATAAAAAAAATTATAATGTAGTCTCTGGCTGAAACCCCCTCACAGAATCTATCAAAGTTTTGAAACTGGGGCCATGCTCTTCATGGGCAGCTTCCAGTCAATAAGTGAGCAGGGTAGGAACCCTGGGGCCTTGCTATTTCTGCCTAGTGAGCTGGAAATGTCCCAGCGGGTTGGGAGAGATCTGTCAGACTTGCATTGTGATGCTGCTTCCAATCCTGTCCAATCCTGCTTCCTCCTCCCTTTTTTCTTACAGGTGATAGGTCAGTCTTGTTGTTGAAAGGCTCTTCCTCTCCAACCTTGCTTTTTTCCCCTCTTTGTCTTTTGTGATGGTTAATTTAAAAGGCAAGGGATGGGAAGAATATTCTTGCTTTTCCCCCAGTCTTTGTAATTGAGAAATACATCTCTGTTGACTCTAAGCCAGCCATTTTATGGTATCTTTGCTATTGCAGCCCAACAAACTAATATATCTTTCAAGGCTATTCTCCTCCTCCTCCACCCTTCCAATAAACTCCTTGCATTTCTAAATCTGCTTCAGTGTCTGTGGCCTGGAGAACCTAAATTGGCATTTCTTTCTAGTAACTACATGGTATGTCTACTGGATTCCATATTTTTCTCCATGAAGCAATTGCTGGTTCAGCACCATTACCCCAAACAAAACAATAACAACAACAAAATGAAAACAAACTGAAATGTTTTTTTTTCATAAATGCCACCTTATTTTTGTCACCTTATTTTTGCAATTGTCTTGACAATATAATCTGTCTTTACTTTCATATATTCTCATAACATGTGACAGTTCTTGAAATTCTAAGTTTTGTACTTATAATTTTAGATGGTTGTTTCTGGTTTTTCTCACTCTCATGTTGGTAACATCATCAATGACTTGCTGCCAGTCACTCTGAGAAGGATAAGAGTGAGATGGTGCTGTGGTTGGGGCTGTTGTGTGGTCTTGAGTTCTGATCCCAGTTTTTTCACCTACTGATGCTGAGGCCTTGAAAGAGTTACTTTACATCTGCTGTAAAGTGAGAGTAATATAATTTATAAAGTTGGGAAGATTTAAAAGCAATATGTATGCATATATAGTAGTGATTGGCATACTACTATTACTATTATTCTAGGAAGGTTTCAGCAAAATGCTGCTTTTGGTTACATTTAATTATAGCTTGTGTTATAGTCTACTTTTGCACTAGAAGTTTTTGGAATTTTATGTATTTCATTTCTATCTCACTTTTGGATCTGTCGGCCAAAAACTTTATATAATGAGAAAATGAAAACTGCCTTATTTTGTTTCTTTGCACTATGTTCTTATTGTCACTTATTTTTCCAAACTTAACCTGAAAAAAACACAAAATTTCATCAGTAGTTACCTTTAGGAAGAGAGCAGGGAAGGGGTGAGGTCATAAAAGATGCAGAAGAGGTGTTAAAAGTGCTCTTAATATTCCATATTTCAAGCTGAACAAACACCAAGTACACGGGTATTCATTTTATTGTTGTTCTTTTTTTTATTATACATGTTATCAATATTGTGTTATAAATATTTAACATTTAATTTTAAAAATTAAAAAAAGAAAATCTAACCTAAATTTAATTTGAGATTTTTAAATTAGGAGTTACAGAGTTTAAAGAGAATGTGTTTTGGCTAGAACAACCATATTATTTATATGTATTTGAGAGTCCAGTTATCTGCCTTTTCTTCACCTTTTGACTTTTATTAAACTGTTAGAACCTGCCCTGATTCCATGAATAAATTGCAATTGAGTTAGATAGTGATGCCAGCACCTCCTGCCCAGCAGTATGATTGCTTATGAAATATTCATGCAAAGTCCACACTAAGCCAGGCATAGCTCCAGAGTCTGAGAAGTGGTGAAGTTGTTTTAGATTTAGGAACAAGAAACAAGAAAGTTTGAAGTACATTCTCTTCTGCAGGCTTTTTCTTAATGCCCCGTGACTTCTGTGTGCCTTGTGTAAAGCAGACAGGCTACAATGTCAGGTGCTTCATCAGCGATGAGATGGTGTGTTATGGCTTGAATGTTTGTGTACCCTCAAATACCTGTATTGAAACCCTAACACCCTCCCCGACAGTTTAATGTTGTTAGCAATGGGGTCTTTTGGAAGCTAATTAGGCGGATGAGATCATGAGGGTGGCCCTCATGGTGGGATGAATGCTGTTATGAAAAGAACACTTGTTGAAATCTCTCTCTCTCACACTCTCCCTCTCTTTCTGACATAATCAGGAAGACAGTAGTTACCAGAAATCAAATCAGCCAGACTTTATGAAACTTTGACCCCACTCAGCTCTCTCCTTTGTCTACTTCAGGTTAATCCTTCCAATGAGTGAAATCGTCTCAATCAATTGTCCAAGCTAATTACAACCTCAGGAGTCCAAATGTTATTTGATAATAGAAAGGTAACAAAGAGCTCTGGGCAGCGGACTAAATCTTCAGAAATATATCAATGGGAATTAAAGGCAGTTAAAGATGAAAAGAAATCCCTACACCCTCTCCTTAATAGGTGTAGTCCCAGAATCAGCTGCCTGCTTCCTAAGCAGGAATGAGATAACATAAGATGAGAAGAAGAATTCAGGGGAACAATGGAATCAAGAGATGAGATACAAGCCAGAAGGCTGGGGAACCTTCATTACATTGTCACCTTAGTGGTTGTGACTCAGTGAGGGGCCAATAAGAATATAAGAGACACCATCTTTGGATCTGGAGAAAATGTCAGAGGATGATTACACTCCAAATGAAATCAAATTATAATTTGCATTCCTGACTAGGAGAAGAGAAGATGTGAGAGTGAATAGAAATCTTCTTTCCTAGTATGATTTAAGAGTCAGAACCAAATACCTGTATTAGTATCACCTAAGTGCATCATCTGAGTCCTACTGAAACAGAGCCCCAGGGTATGCATTTTAAACAAACTCTACAGGGGTTTCATAGGCATAATGAAGTTGGAGAATTAGTGGTTTAGATGATAACTAAGAATATAAAATTTCTTTTATCCACTCATCTAACTTGTATTTTGACTGGTGGGAAATGAAGTAACACTGAAGGATTCCAGGGCAAACTCAGAAAGTCTGTAAAACAGAAGCTTGCTTTCTTAGTGTGTCACTGAATGCCCCAATTGCCAGTGTAGAGGGCTGGTTGAGAGTCCTCATTGATGTGAACTTACCTAGTTTGAAATGCAAAGAATTATGAATTACAAAAATATATTAAGCTCATGAGTATAGAAGAGAGATGAAAGTATTTAGTTAAGATGTCAATATAAGCTTTGAATTTGTAATGTTCAGATAAAATAAACACAATCATTCTTGTCTTTATCTACTAATTGATGCTGGACTGAACTGAATAATGGTTACATAACAGGGTATTAAAACATTAGGTAACTGAGTTATTAGAGATAACACCAATTTGAATTAAAAAAATATAGTTGGCCAAGAATTAGTTGACTTATAATAAGAGAAAAGAGGGTTTGGGGAAGAAGAAGACGTTTTGGGGAAGGCTGTCTGTGTGCTTGAGTGCTTCTAAGGTGATCATTGAAAGTTTACTGGGATCATTGTGAGTTTCCTGTGGTGTGAGAGGTGCATAGTCACTGTGTGGCAATCCTGTATGAAGATACAAAGGGCGAAAGTCTAGCTGCTGATGGGTAAGCTGATGGATCAATGTCCTGGGATTGGCCTGTATCCCCAGGGGTGATGTGAAAGGATATCAGTGTGTTTCCCTTTTGCCAGATGTGGACTATATAAAATGTGTTCTGCATACAGTGAAGATGCTCAACTGGAGTGATTTTAGTTTCAGAAGACCCCCACCACCACCACCTACTGCTGCGAATGGGCAAATAGTCCTAAACAAAGAGAAGCTGAGGTTACAGTCAAGTTCCTAAGATGTAGGCAACAAGGTAGAATAGAGATGTACCCAAAAGAGTCAAGGAAACTTGGAGGAGACCATCCATTGAAGGACGGTTCAGGAACAATAAGTAAATGTGTCCTCCTATGGAAAAGCAAACTCTAACCATCTTCCAGGCTCTGAAAGTTCTAAGCCAAATGAGAACTTTCCTGCTTCCCTTTCCTTTTCTTCCTCTCATTATCCATACTCTCGTCTCCAACTTCAGAGGCATCAGTTGCAGTGGCTGGCTACCTAGAGGGAATATATGTGTGTGTGTGTGAGAGAGAGAGAGAGAGAGAGAGAAGCCAACCAGTGTGTGTGTGTGTGTGTACGAGAGAGAGAGAGAGAGAAACAGAAGCCAACCACAAGACCTAACTGGAGAGAAAGGGATTAGTCTCACTTTAGAATGAGGATCAGAAATATTGATTTGAATTGAGACTTCGAAACTTTAAGTAATCTAGTTTCAAAATATTTAAATGTATAAAAAAGATGTATTTTGAGTTTTTATCCAGAATTAAGGAAAAAAGACTAAAAAAACCAAAACAAAAAACCAAAACAAAACAAAACAAAAATACAATAAAAATAAGAACTAGAGAACAAAAAAAAATTGCTTTGTAATTGCATCCCATGCGATATTCTTGATCAATGTACCAATTATATTTAGTTAGTGTAGGTATAGAAATTGTGTGCCTTAACACATGATTTGAGCAACGTTTTTATTTGTTAGTGTTATTCATTTTGCCTGATTACTCAGAGTAAGAACCTGGAGCTAAGGGGGATTTAGGCATTCTGGAGCCTGTTTTTATGAGTCCTCTTTAAGGAGAAGGCTATAAAATCACAAGTATGAAATTTCTAAAGCCCCTATCAAATCCTTTGAAGTGTCCCTTTAGGTGAGTAGTCTTGAACCTTGAGCTTCTTTAGCTTCATGGTATATTTACTTCTCTCCAGAAGTCAGTTTTTCTCTCTCTCATTACATCATCCAAACTATTAACAAGTATCATCAGCTCTACTCTCAAAAATCCCATTACATCCCAACATCTCACTCACCCTAGGCCAGCCCACCATCATTTCTCATCTGGACAGTGTGGTTACCTCTTACTTTTCTCCAAGAGTCCACCTTTGTGCTCTCTTGCACATTCTATAGTCAAAGCGATCTTGTAAAAAGATAAATTATATTCTCATATTACTTCCCTTTTCTAATGAATTCCTGTCAAACTTTGAAGGAAACCCAAAGTCCTTACCACGTGTCATGAGACCCTTTGTGATCTGGCTCATGGCTGTTTTCTGACCTCATCTCCTGCCATTCTCCCTATTACTCATTCTGCTCCTGCCAAACTGGCATTCTTGTTGTTCTTCAAATATACACAGACATTCCCATTTCAGGGTCTTTGCATTTGCCACTTCCTATGCCTGAAATATCCTTGTCTTAGATTGCCTCATGGTTTGCATTTCAGATTTCACCTCTTCAGAGAGCCCTACCCTGAGCATCCTGCCTAATACACACACACACACACACACACACACACACACACACACACACACACACACACGCCAGCCTGATTTCAATCTCTCCTCTCCAATACTGCTTCAATTCCTTCATACCATGTAATAGTCCAAGTATGTATTAATTGTTCAAGTTCATTGTACAGGAAAAAGGAGATCATAATAAGATTGTGTTATTCTGGGTTCTTCAGAGGAACAGAACCAGTAGTATTTATTATGAGGGGTTGGTTCACATGATTATGGAATCTGTAAAGTCCCACCATTGGCAAAGCAAGCTGGAGATCCAGGAGAACCAGTGATGTAGTTCCAATAGAAGAGCAGAAGACTAATGTCCCAGCTGGGAACCAATAAGGCAGTTAGCAAATTCTCCCTTACCCTGCCTTTTGTTCTTTTCAGGCCTTTGATGGGTCAGAGGAAGCTTGCCTACATTATGGAGGGCAGTCTGATTTTTTCTGACTACTGATTCAAATGTTAATCTCATTTAGGGACACCCTAACAGACATACCCAGAACAATGTTTAACAAAATATCTGGGCACCCTATGGCCCAGTCAAGTTGACACATGAAATCAACCATCAGAAAAAATAAAGGGGAGATGACTTTGAAAGATCAGGGACTTGCCTAAAGGAAAGTGATGGGGGATTACCTCTGGTCTTTCAGGAATTCTGTCCCTCTACTGGTTTTATAAACTTCTCCCATGGGAAGTCTCCTTTAACCCTTACCATGAAAAATATACCCACTCCCTGCTCTGTATCTCTTTTGTACCTTTCTGAAAAGCTTTTAAAATATTTCCAGGTACATCATTTTACTATTGCATCTTT
This sequence comes from Furipterus horrens, assembly GCF_987537825.1. Classification (NCBI taxonomy): domain Eukaryota; kingdom Metazoa; phylum Chordata; class Mammalia; order Chiroptera; family Furipteridae; genus Furipterus; species Furipterus horrens. The sequence continues at coordinate 170,615,550 of NW_028327172.1, forward strand.
ACATGGCTCTGTACTACATTTAAAACGTGAGTTTTTTCAGGCTTTTTGTATATCCAGTACAGTGTATGGCACATAGGAAATACTCCATGTATGCCACAGAAGGGTTTGCCAGTAAGTCGTGAACAGAAATTACAGGTAGATATGTATATCTCTGATAGAGTTAAGGAATGGGGTCCTGGGTGTAGGGATTCAGAATGAGTCATTCCAAGATGTGCTTCTGTGGTATGTGGATTATTTTGGACTAAAGACAACCAAGATGCTGCAGGTTCAAGATAAAATTTTGCTCCCCCTTAATTACTGAGAAGAATTTGAATTAGTGGCCTTGCCCATAATAAGATATTATTAGTGATGACCTTATTGACCTATCTATAAAACAGGGCAAACTACTAATTACTGTACATCTGCTCTTCTTTTTGTCCTGCAGAAGCCTTCTTCCCTCTGAAATCCTCAGGGAGCTTACCTCACCCTTAGCTCAGTTAAAATGTATGACTCATACTTTATGTCCCTGAACCTCTCATGTGTATGAGGTCTCTAACTCTCTCATGCATGCGGGGTTCCCCTACATATGTGTGTATTGTAATTAAGTTTGGTTATTTTCTCTTGTTAATCTGTCTCCTGTAGATTTAATTATTAGATCAGCTGAACAAATCTCATTTTTTCCTCCCCAACCTGGGTCTGTTTTTAATACCTCAGGGTTTGTATATGGGTTTCAATATAGGTGTGGCCCTTTATCAACTAGTTGAACAAATTAATCTCTCTGTGCCTCACTTTTCTCATGTGCAAAATAGAGACTAATAATAGTATCTGCCTTTATAGGGTTATTTGAGTTAATACATGAATAAGTTAAATATATGAGTTGATACATGAAAAGTAACATGTGGCTGGCACATAGTACACATTTAATAAATTTTCACAAATATTGTTATTCTTGTTATTGTCATTATTATTCTGTTTAATACTTTACAAAATCCTTTGATTCATGATTTTGTTCTTTAATTATATAGTACCTTCTGAGATCAGAGTCTTATTTAGTATGGTATGCTATGAGCCTTGCAGTGCATCTGACACATAGTGGGTGCATTCCCCCTAGTTGCTGAATGAATTAATTGAATGGATGTAAGTGTGAAGAAAGTACCCTGGGAAGAAGGCAAAGGATTCAAAGGATCCTCCTGGCCTATCTGTTTTGCTGGTAAGGTGTGGGTGGAGGAAGCAGAACTGTGTCCAGGGTGAGTAACAAACTCAGGGTTCAGACCACATTTTGGAAAGAACTTTCAGCAGTAACACTGAGGGCTTTTCTTATTCCTTATCTCTTAGCCTATAATTTGAAGTTTAACTGAACTTTATGTGCAAAATCCTAGTAATGAATTCAACTCTGAACAGAAGGCGATAAAAGTAATATTATACATCAGGAAAATAGGGAACTTAATGAAGTAATTAACCTCAGTCAGCATGTTATGTGAACTTAGCCCAAGAAATATATAACAAAAGAAGGAAAAATTTCAAAACTGAGAAAAGGGTTTGTGATTAATGGGAAAAGGGGAAGATACTTAAAAGTTATGCTAAAAAAGCAGCAACAGAAAAAGCTTTAGAGGATGAATACTCAAGGATTGTCCCCATAGAGAGGATATGGGTTGAAATTTGGTCTAACGACAAGTAGGACATTGCAAGGGCAATTTCTTAAAGAAAAAACACAGCAATTTTCACTTTATTTTATTTTATTGTTTTTCTCCCTCTCTGACTTGCTTGTTCCTGCCTCAACATTTTATTTAGCTTCCATTACACCGGAGAACACAATTTTTGTTAAGTTATATCTGACACTTGTTTTTGACTAACTTTTGGCATCTGAATCCAAAAATGACCCCAGTTTTTCTCTATCACATCAACTTTTTAAAGGTACAGGATACCCTCCCTTTGTCCAAAAAATTATACAAAATGTACATACAAAGGAAAATAAAGAAAAAATTACCTAAATATACTGTTTATTTAGAGTTACTTTATTCATATAAAGGCTATATATTGTTACTGTAAGTCAAATTATGTACAAGTAGTAAAGTTCTGCTACCAAACATACATATTAAGGTATTTTATCTTTTTAAACAAAAGGTTAGGAAATGCCAAAATGAGATACTTGAAACAGTCTCCTTCAGTTGGCAAAACTTTAACAAATTGCTTCAGGAGACCCAGTTTTATGTGCAGAAGTGGAAATATAATGTTCTTATGTCAACAAGTGGCTCATGTAGAATGTTTGGATCACCAGGTTTGAGGTCAGATCTTGAAGGCCAATTCGACTCCACCCAGTGCTTCTCACAAGCTCTGCTAACCCACATATACAGAAAATAGGAATATTTGGTGTATCCATGTTGCTGACCAAGAAGAAAGCAGACCATTTTAAGGTCAACACAGATGATCCAATTGTGCTTGTGATATTGCAACAGATCAATGGCTCTCTTTATGTTTCCATTTTCTTCATGAAAACAAACTGAATGGCCAACTGGGACTGCACCAAATCAATTGCCATGTGGAGGAGGACACACTTCAAGCTCCTCTTTGAGCTATTGATGAACAGTCGCCATTCCGTTGCATAATAGATTGGAATTCCCAATTCCTCCATTAAACCATGTATGTTATGGCAATACACAAAGCCACCATCACTTCAAAAATACTGCAGAAATGCACTTTCTCTTGATCAAAAGTAGGATGCTTTCGCTCCTTTTTCAAGCAAGTTTTTCTCATGAAGTCTTTTTTTTTTTTTTCAGATTTAATGTGTTTTATTGATTAAAATATTACATTTGTGCCAATTTCCCTTCCCTCTGCTCCCCTCCACCCGGTGGCCCCCCTCCCTCCAGTTGTCCCCCCCTTTTAGATTATGTCCATTAGTTGTGCATACAGTTCCTCCCAACCTCTCTCCGTCTATTCCATTCCCTCCTACCATGATCCCCAATTCCTATATCATCTCCCTCCCTCTCCCCACTCCCCCTCCCTGTTGACCTCCCCCCAATATGCTTCCCGTACCCACAGCTCCTTTTCCACTCTCGTTGCCTGTTTAGTTTGCCTTTGTTTCATCTCCCTAGCTTCTGTTTTTTAAACCAGTCCCTTTAACATCTCATATAACAGTGGTTTGGATCTAATGAACTCTTTCAGTTTTATTTTGTCCTGGAAACACTTTCTCTGTCCCTCTATTCTGAATGACAATTTCGCTGGATAGAGTATTCGTGGTTGTAGGTTTTGGATTTTCATTACTTTGAATATTTCTTGCCAGTCCCTTCTTGCCTGTAGGGTCTCCCTTGAGAAGTCAGCTGATAGTCTAATTGGGACCCCTTTGTACATAATTCTTTTCTTCTCTCTTGCTGCTTTTAAGATTCTCTCTTTATCTTTAATTTTTGACATTTTGATTATAATGTGTCTTGGAGTGGTTCTCCCTGGGTCCAGTCTCTTGGGAACTCTCCTTGCTTCCTGGACCTGCAAGTCTATTCCCTTCCCCAAGTCTGGGAAGTTCTCCTTTATTATATTTTCACTCAATTTTTCAAGTTCTAGTTCATCTTCCTCACTCTCTGGCAAACCAATGATTCTTATGTTGGGCCTTTTATAGCTGTCCCAGAGGTTTCTGATCCTCTCATTGTTGCTTCCCATTTCCTCTCTCTGCATTGGTTGACTGCTTGTTCCTTTTCCATATTCCAGTTTGTTGAAATGAACTCTGGATTTTATTTCCTCACCATCTGTCTCGTATGCGGTTTTGTTCCTTTCGTTATGAATGTTTTTCGCTTCTTTCTTATCTTTTTCCTGCTCTTTTGTGAATTCTGTAAGCCACCTGATAACAATGGCCCAGAACTGAGCCTCTGACAGGTTTCTTATCTGTTCATCTGTCAGGTTCTCTATCTGTTGCCTGGTGAGCTATGTCACCGGGATTTCTATAGTTGTCTGCCTCATTTTGACAGATGCGTTTTGTTTTCTTGGGCCGGCTGTCGGGGGCAGTGCCTGTGTACGCGTCACAAGTCAGCGACCGGCGCCTGTCTGCGACCTATTTCGCAGCCCTGTGGTGCTTTCTTTGGGGGCGGGGGTCCAAGATGGATTCACACAGTTATTCAGCTAGGAGACCGGGATCCGTCCTCCCGCCCCCCTGGGCCTCACTGTTCAAGGCGATGCGGTGGCTGCTCTCCCCAGCGCTGGGGTCGCGCACTGCCAGGGGCCTGACTGCAGCCGGGATTTCTTGCTGCCCCGCCTCGGTCTCAGGTGCCATCGCAAACAGCGCTGCCCTCTTTAACTCTTACCTGCCCAAATGGCTCCGCTGGTTTATAACTTCATATGTTGGGCTTCCGTGTAGTTTTATTTTCTGGAATTTCTAGTTATCCTTTGTTTTGAAGTAGTTGTATTCCTCTCTAGTTGTAGAGGGAGACCTAGCGTGTCCGTCTAAGCCTCCATCTTGGCCGGAAGTCCTCTCATGAAGTCTTGATGCTAGGAGTTCTGAAGCCTTTTTAGATAGTCCCAAATATCATGCCAAATCATTCAACTTGTGCTGATCAAATCCCTTACGAACTGAGTCATCTTCAATTTCAAAATCTTCATCGTTGCTGTCACTTAGTTCTTCACTATACTCCTGTTTTTTGAAAGAGGGTAGTTCAATGAAAACTGGCACTGGGATTTCAGCTGAATGAGCACTGGACGTATAGCTGATGGTAGACTAGGATACTCTATTTTACATTTATTTTTCTTGTTATATCTTGACATTTTCACTATACAAAAGTAACAGTCACTCGAATAATCTCTGGGCTCTTGACAAACCATAGGTAAACCAAATGGCAATTTATCACATGTTCCCTTCATCCATGTCCATAAACTCCTGACACACTGCTTGCAAACCTTGTGAGGGGCCCAGGACTTATCTTGATCACCAAGTTTTACTTTAAAATATGCAAACTCGGCTTGCCTGACAAATGCGCTGATGTTTGTCCTTTGACTGGGAATGGTGAAGCTGCCACAGATATAACAAAACAAATCAGGGTTGTTTGGAAACTTACAATGAGAAATAGCAGAGGCAGACATGATCTGAAGGAAAGGAAATAAGTATGTATGTAAATAAAAATAATAAATTCTGCTAACTCCTTGTATACAGACAAGAACTTGAACTACACTTCGGAATATAATTCACTATATAGAGCAGCACACAAGCTCTCACCACACTGTCTCATGTGTAACTGAATAGCCTAGACAAGTATGAACCTGTCGCTGGTCTCCAAGGCTGTCCCCCACCCCTCCCCACTCAGGGAGGTTTGCTCTCAGCCAATAGGAGAGCACTAGTGCTTCCCTCGATCCAGGCTCGATCCAGCTTAGAGTGGTCACATTAAGATAAGCTGTACAGAAAAAAACCTGACATAATAGAAGAAAACTAACTGCAGTTTTGAAATCAGCATGCCTATTTAAGTCTAAAACAGCTGAAAAAAATCAAACTTAACTGAAATTATATTAAAAATTGTTCCCCTGTGTTATTCGAGCTTCTTGGAGTAATTCTCCCATATGTAATTGCCTTTCCCTGGACCCCACACCTCAAGAGAGACTCCCTGGGGTTTAGGTAATTCAGAAACTACCCAGAGATTCAGGTAGTTCAGATATGACCCACATGGCTGCCTTGCCTCCAGCAACAACTGTGAAAACTGTACCCCAGGCCACTGTGTGCTCCGCCTGGTCAGACCCATGCTCTTTCTCCATGTCCAGTATTCTCCTCACCTTCATTATCATCCTTGAAAACAACAACACCAGTCCTGAGCTTGTTTGAACCACATAGGCAGAACCTTTCACCTGGAAGAATTTTCCTTTCTAACCCACCCTCTGCTATTAGACAGCATTGAAACTTGCAGAATCCAATGGACATCTTCCACTCATTCCTATAAATATACAGTGATATAAATTGAGGGTCTGTGATCTGTATGATGTACACTGTGCAAAATGCTGAGTATATGAATAAGTTCTTTGCCCTCATGTGGCCTATAATATGGTCAAAGAGGAAAGTCATAGAAACAAATGAAACCAGTACAGTGACTTGGCTGATGAGCTAGAATTCTCCTCAGGATACACTAGGGGCATAAAGTCAGGAGGAATACATTCTACCAGAAACTGGAAAGTCAAGAAAAGCTTCACAGTTGAGGTGACATTCTAAAAGGTAGGAGATACTTGCTAGGTAGATAAGATAGCACAGACATTTGCTCAACAGGTATTCAGCTGCAGGGCTAGGAAACTGCAGAGAGTTCAAATAGTTCAGAACCACTGTACTTGTGGGAGTGTGGAGACCACCATAAGAGACTAGAGCTGCAGGAATGTGAAGGAGCCCAACCCTCAGAGCCATTATACACTGACAAAGGAGTCTGGATTGACCTCCAGCAGTGGAGAGATATTAAAGGGTATTCAACAGGGTAGCAACATGTTTACCCACTTATCCATTCATTGTTTGATAGGATAAATGTGCTTTGAACAAGTTGATGCCAGTCACTCTTCCAGGCATTAGGGACATGTGAGTAAACATAAAAACTGCCCCTGTGGAGTTTACTTTCTACTTGCAGAAAACAATATATATTATCAATTAGTAAATGATAGAGTATGTTGATAGGCTAGATGTGCTATGGAAAAATATAGCTCAGGCTAAGGGGGGTAAGTAGTATTGGGGTGTAGGAAGAGTTGCAGTTTGAAATAGTGTACTCAAAGATTTGAAAGAACTAAAAGAGTAAATGACAGAGATTGTAGAGGCAGAAGGGAGAAGATGTCACCAGCAGAGGAAATCTTTGGTCCAAGGGCCCTAAGGTGGAGCAGGCATAGCTTGTGTGAAGAACTGTGAAGAAGCCGGAGGGGCTGGAGTAAAGGAAATTAGGGGGTGTGGAGATGGAAATGAGGTCAGGGAAGTAATAGAAAGAAGGTCATGGGCTGTGCACAGCCTTATAGACTTGGGTGTATATTTACAGTGAGATGAGCAACCAGAGAGAGAAAAAAAAAGGGGGGAGGGGAGCAGAGGAGCAACACGATCCAACTTAGAATTCAAAAGGACCAACAAAGCACAAGACTGTAGGGTCCAAGGCAGAAGCAGAAAAACCAATAAATAAGCTATTGCAATAATTTATGCAAGCAATGATACTGGCTTGGACCAGAATGGTTAACAATGGAAAAGATGGGAAGTGGTGGATTCTGGATATATCCAAATTTTCATTGTAAAATTATCAGTTTTTGCAATTTGGAGAATAAAACTTTACATGGGATTAACATTTATTTAGTGCTCACTACATGCCAGATACTCACTTAAACACTTTCTATATATTCAATAATTTATTTCCAACAACAATCCAGAAAGAGGAGTCATCATTATTCTTTGCCTTACATATGAGTGTCCTGAAGCAGAGAAATCATATTGGAGGCAGGGAAATCAGTTCGAAAACTATTCAGGCACAAGATGATAAGGGTCTGGGTTAATGCAATAGCATTGGAAATGAAGCAGGAAATCAGACTTGAAGAGGTTGGGGAGAGAAGGTAATATTTTCCATTCTTAGTTATTTTATTTCCTTCTTTCTGATAGGGCATTGTGTAAGTGACCATTAAGGTGGTACAGGTGGCTTGAATCTCTTCTCTGGACAGAGTGCTTTCAGAAACATTTTCTCTGTAAAGCCATGAGAGACACTTATTTTTTGCAGAGCTATCATTTTGATTCATGAAGAAAGGTATTTTCAACAATATTAAAGGAGAGAGTTGAAAATAACTGCAATGTAAATAGATTCTTAAACTGAAAAATAATAGAAATATAAAAATTGAGAGGGTTGAGAGAAGGTTTTTATAATAAATGTTCTAATTTCTTTACCATGCTATTTTCTGCTAAGTAAATTTATGAAGAAAGGGCATAATTTCTTTCTTATCCCTGGCATGAGAGGCAATGAAAATTTGCAAGCCTGGATTGACTTGAAATGGGTTTTATTAATAAAATTGTCAGCATTAAGGTGGCAGAAAAATATAGTGTGCTAGATGACATATTAGATTCAGTAGTAAAAGACTTTGATTCTAGTTCTAATGCTGAGACTTGCTTTATAAAACTTCTTTATAACTTATTTGTAAAACAAAGACAACAATAGGAATGGATGTGTGCAAGGCTTTTTGTGGATGAAGAAGATGCTAAATGCATGAAAGATACATAATGAAAAAGTAAAATCTCAAATTATGAACATTTGAAGGGAGAGAGTGAATAAAGTTACTTATTCACTCTAGGGGATTTTTCTGTTGAATTTATTATTTTGACAGTTTTCCCAGAGAAAGGGGTAAAGCAGTTAGAAGTTATGAAGATTTATAAACATCATTTTTCATCACAGCTGGAAGTCTTATAACAGCTTTTCAGCCTAGACCACATTTTAAGTCTCACCCTTCTTCTCAGAGCATATACTATAGTTAAAAAGAACCCTGCTTTTAGATTTTCTTGTTTGTGAGAATATTTACTCTGCTTAAATGCAATCTTATGTTGATACTACTATGTTAATTCTCCATTTTGTGCCCTCAGATATACCCTTAAAAATATATTCTAGATTCCTTAAAGATGGTGATTTGGGCTGTGTTAGAATTTAACCTCCGTGACTCACATTTAAATGATATGATAACTGACATTTAGCTTGTACTTTTTGATAGGCTAGGAATGCAGAAATTCTTAAATTATATCACTTATGAGACATGTAGGCCATGATATGTAATAAGTACATTTTAGTATTTATTTTTTATTTTAATGAGAGCAAGTGTGCTTATAAATATCACGGACCATACGCCAAAAGAACTAGTTTTAAATTAAGTAGCAATTTGAAGCTATTCCAGAATATAGGGAATTCTTACACATTTGTATATTAATTTGCCTTTTGAATTATTTTTTAAATGTCTAGTTTCATGGAATATTAAACAGAAATTGTTTCTTAGTGACCATCTGGTCATTTTAAAACCACGTTGAAGGAAGAAATCTTGACTTTGCTGTATTCACATTTTATGGCTGGAAAAGTCTTTTAAAGGTCATTTAGTTTTGGAATATCACAATATTGAGGTTAGGAGTGAAACAAAATTAACTGAATTTCCTTTAAAATATACAGCACATGCATTTCCAGTTCCAGGGAACTCATTTCCCAGGGGAATCTATTCTCACACTCGAATTTTATATAGATCTTTTTTATCTTGAATCTAAATTTATCTGCCTCTAACCCTTAGGTCCTCTTTGCAACCACTGGGCTGAGCAGTATGAATGTAATTTATTTTTCATAAGACAGCTCTTTAAATATTTGAAAAAATCTATCATGCAAGCGACCTTCCCTACTTCCTTCCTTGCCTCTCCTCTCTGCTTAAGGCTACAACAATCCAGAAAGAATTGTTATTTATGAAATAGTGGCAAGAACTCTCATTAGTCTTGTTAAGTTTAGCAACTTATCATTTAGAAGATATACGTTCTTCCCTTTGGGGATCAATATAAATATATTTCTTTCTCTTCAGTTTTTTGGAACTGACTTTTTGTAGATTACTAATAGCTCCTGTACCCACCCTCAGTATCTTGAAATATAATCCATATAAATCAAAGCACTATGAATTCATCAAAGGATTTGATAACTTTTTTTGTTTGTTTTTTAAAAGTATACTTTATTGATTATGTTGTTACAGTAATCCCAATTTTTTTTCCCATTGCTCCCCTCTGCCCAGTACTGCCCTTTCCTCCGGCAATTCCACCCTTCTTAGTTCATGTCCATGGGTTTTACATATAAGTTCTTTGGCATCACCCTTTTCTATATTATTCTTAACTTTCTCCTGTCTATTTTGTACCAACCAATTATGCTTCTTAATTCCTGTAGCATTTCCCCATTTCTCCCCCTTCCCCCTCCCAGCTGACATCCCTCCAAATGATCCCCATATCAATGATTCTGTTCCTATTCTGGTTTGCTTAGTTGGATTTTGTTTCTATTTTTTAGATTCAGTTGTTGATAGTTGTGACTTTGTTGTCATTTTAATTTTCAAAAATTTGATCTTCTTTTTCTTAAGTAAGTTCCTTTGACATTTCATATAATAATAGATTGGTGATGATGAGCTCCTTTAGCTTTATCTTGTCTGGGAAGCACTTTATCTGCCCTTCCATTCTAAATGATAGCTTTGCTGGATAGAGTAATCTTGGTTGTAAGTCCTTGCTTTTCATCACCTTGAATACTTCTTGCCAGTCCCTTCTTGCCTGTAAAGTTTCTTTTGAGAAATCTGCTGATAGTCTTATAGGCACCCCATTGTAGGTAACTCTCTGCTTTTCCCTTGCTGCTTTTAAGATTCTCTCTTTATCTTGAACCTCTGGCATTTTAATTATGATGTGTCTTGGTGTGGTCCTCTTTGGGTCTAGCTTGTTTGGTACTGTGCTTCCTGGACTTGTATGTCTATTTCCTTCACCAAATATGGGAAGTTTTTCTTCATTATTTTCTCATGTTAGTTTTCAATTTCTTGCTCTTCCTCTTCTCCTTCTGGCACCCCCATTGTTTGGATGTTGGCATGTTTAAAGTTGTCCCAGAGGTTCCTAAGCCTCTCCTCATTTTTTTCAATTCTTGTTTCCTCATTCTGTACTGTTGACTGTTTTTTTTTTCTTCCTTATATTCCAAATCATTGATATGAACCCTGGTTTCCTTCCCTTCACCATTGGTTTTGTGTCAGTTTTCCTTGGTTTCATTTAACATAGCCTTCACTTCTTCTCTTATGTGTTTGCCGTACTTAAGCATATCTGTCAAGCCTGTGAGCATCTTTATCACCAGTGTTTGAACTCTGCATCTGTTAGGTTGGCTATCTCCTTGTTAGGTAGGCTCTCTCCTTGTCACTTAGCTCTCCCACTGGAACCTTAATCTGTTCCCCCTTTTGGGCCATACTTCTCTGTCCCCTCATCTTGACAGTCTCCTGTGTTTGTTTGCCTCTGTGTCTTAGGTAAAACTGTTGCTCCTGTTATGTTGTAAGGGGCAGAGCCTTAGGTATTCATCAGTACAGGGTGACCAGTTTCACCACGTTGTGGCAGTGTGTGTGGGGGAGCACTTGCCCCTATTAAAGGCACTTCTCCCACTTTGTATGGGACTGGCGCCTCTCTAGCTGTTGCCCTGGCCGTCGTTCCCAGACTGGGTGGGTCTGTGGATGTTCTAGGACCATGGGGATCCTTTAAGCAAGCGGACTCTGCTGAGAGACCGGCAGTTTCTTCCTCCACCCCAATCCCCACTGGTTTTCAGTCAAAAGCAATGAGGCTTTTTTTCCCTGGAGTTGGGACCATGAGCTGCGTGGTCTAGTCTGGTGCTGGGAGCGCTACCCAGGTGTCCCTCCCGACTTTTTAAAAAATGTGAATGTGCTTTCTGCTGGCCTGTCACTGCCACTGCTCCTGCTGCCACTACACTGCATCCTCTCCACCCCTGCTCCTACCCTCCTACCTGTCTGGATGAGTATTTCCTCTTTATATCTTTGTCTGTTGGGCTTCCATGCAGCTCAGTTTTCTGGAACTTCTGGTTGTCTTTAGTTTTGAGGTAGTTGCATTCCTTCTTACTTATAGATGGAGATTCAGCGTGTCTGTCTAGGCCTCCATCTTGGCTGGAAGTCTGATAACTCTCTTAAAAATCTCTAAACTCATCTTAGGTTACTGCTATTTCCCTATCTTCCCCCTGCCACCTCCCAATACTTCCTGCCATGCTTCATAAAGTGCTTTCAGGACCTGATATTCCCAAAGAGGTGTAATCTTTAGCTCCTTTGATAACAAATCTTCATCTTTCTAATATCCTGTTCCAATGATTGCTGCAATTGCACCAGACCTTAGGATAACTTTGAAGTTATCTTGTGTTTCAGCATAATAGTTTATTTGATATTATGTGCCAAATATCATGCTGCATGCCTTGTATGAAATCTTCCATTTAAACCTCATAAAAACCCTATGAGCAAGTTCTTCTATAATAATCAATTTAGAGATGTAAAAATTTGGGTTTGGTAAAGTCAATTTACGAGCCCAAAGTCACATAACTGATAAGGGACAGTACTAATATTTTAACCCAGGATGTATCCTTCCTTAGATTCAGATTTCAAGACTGCAGTATATTGTCCTCCTTACTTTAAATTTTAAACTTACTTTTTTAAAATTTAAAACATTAGCACATATAAGACAGTATTGTCTGAAAACACTTTCAAATTAGTTTTTCTTATGGTATTTATGTATTGTAATTCCCATGGGTCAAGTGTTGGTCACTTAACATTAATCCCTAAGGGCTGTTCTATATATCCATCTGTATTTTATCTCAAAGGAGGAATGTCACCATAAAGCAAGGACATAAGGCATTTGCAAAAATTCACAATTTGACCACTGTGCTAAGAGATTAAGCATTTAGATGGAAAAGCAAGGGGACAATGATACTGTTTTCTTCATGGTACTGCATACTTGTTTGGCTCAAGGCTTTAAGGCATTGCAGGACCAGGATAAGGTACAAGGTAAAGGAGGTAGGGAGGCTAAGCCAATTTTGTCCTATATCTAGGAGAAATGGCTCTCTTTATCCTGGGTTTGGCCTCCTTATTTCCTCTTGAAAACTCTTGGATAAAATTCAAAGGATAGGATCAGGATTTGACCTAGATGAAAATGCTCCAAGGAGTTGGGTATATCATTTTTAGTGTCACTATGCTGTTTATTATATGTTCTCCAGGAAATTTACTAATAAAATAACCAAATGATGAGCTAATTACTGTGGAATTCAATGGACCAGGAGTTTGTTGACAGCTAATATTCTTTCTTTTGTTTCTACATTTGACATTTTAAAGTACATTTCATTTTCCTGAAAACAAATTAAAAGCTAGAAGACATAATAAGCTGTAGATTTTTCTTACATTTTTTTCAGAAATTTTGCTTCTTAGTGTCAGAAGAACTAGTCATTGTGATTGTCTCTGACAGATTCTCTGGATTTTAGTTTCCTGGATTTAGAACACTTCAAACCCAGATTCATCCAGCTGAACAGAATCCTACCTTTTTTCCTCCAGTTTATAAGTTGGTTTAAGACTTCTGAGGTGGTTCAATACTTTTCTTTTGTGGTTGCAGTGCTAGGATGCCACGTCACTCCTGTGGGCCTGCCACATTTAGGCTCAGGGGAAGAAGGAAAGTTTATCAAGGGCCTGGTGGATTCCATTGTCAGGAAATAGGGCAACCCCCCCACCCCCAGAATGCATGTGTGTAATTACCTGTATTACATCTCCTGAAATTTTATTTTACTTCTATAGCTTGGAAACTCCAAAAAGAAGCCTAACCTTGTGCTATAAAAGTCTGGAATTCTAAATCGTAGGCTCTGAGAGTGAGGCCTAGTTATATCACACAGTTTATGTATCCTTAAATAAATGATTTAACTTACGTTAGCCTTAGTTTTTTCAGCGTTAAGGTGGGGGAAGGATAAACTTCATAGACTTATGATAAAAATTAAATAAGAAAATATACAAATAGATTCTTTTATATTGTTTCTATACAGGGGGCTTTATAAAGTTAAGAACAGATATTAGCACCATTATAATGCTCATTTCAGTTAGATTTACCTGTATGACTATGAGGCAGAGGAGAAAGGCTTACTCTCCCCAGGTTCAGCTCTACACCAGGTCTTCAGTCCAGTACTGAGTCACCTAGGTTTGCATTTCCAATGAAATTCTACAAATCTTTCTGCTACCATGCAGGAAAGGAAGAAGATTTGTCCCACAGGCCAAAATGGACAATAAGCAAAGGTGGCCTTGGCTCTCTCTCCTTTGTCCTTTTGCTGGGATCCTTCCCCCTTCTCCGATTTTGTTGCCATAGCAAGCTGACCTACTGTTGAGCCTGACATCTCAGCCAATAGTATTTAAGGATCATAAATTACTTGTCACAATTTACCAAGTAACTGCCTTAGTTCATCTGTACTAAGAAGTTAAAGGGTGTTAATATCTGAATACTTTAGCTCTCTGAAATAACAATTTTGAATTTTATATAAGCATTTGTAGGAACTTTATTTAATAAAGAAAAAAATAGTGAATATGATTTTAACAAACCATAGAAAGGCATTTATGTGTTTATGTTGGCGGGGGCCCTATAATAGCACAGCTGAGGTACCAGACCACTCTGCTGAAACACTGCTGACTAGAGGAGATTGAGAAGTTGACAATTTTGAGTCCAAAATGCTGTATTTTACTAACATAAAATGCCATTGATAAGATGCACCGCTATTTTATGACAATTAAGGAAGAATTTTTTAATTAAGAAAAGAAACTATGACCAATATTTTCTTATTACTTAGAATTTTAATTTTATTCTATTTGAAATAAGTATTTTAGATTATTTAGACATGGATTTGTAGTACACATTGTACCTATTAAACAAAAAACCTTTCAGACCAAAAATTGTCTAAAAGAAGGGGTTTATTGAGCCATAAGGTATCCAGGGAAAGCACCGGGTCCAGGGGCATGCAGTCTAAACCACCAGCAGCGGGGCCAGGCGGAAAAGATGAACTTGCCTGCTGTCCTACAGTTGGTGGGGCTCTTTTATACAATGAGTGTAGGAAAGAAAGATGTAATTGGTTGTGAAAAAATTTACATTAGAGATATATAAGGGGGCAGAAGATGGTGAAGTGGGGAGTGTTCTGGGATAAACGAATTGCCCACAAGGAAGTACTTTCTGCTTGTGGATTGGTTGTGGGCAGCAGCTCAGAAAGCTCATGTGTAAGCAGGATGCGGTGGATCTGGTAGTCGGCTGTTCTTTCTAGATAATGGCTGAAATAGCTACCTGGAATTTGATTCAAAGTTTCCATATATACTCAGGAAAGTGACCAGTATTTTATTGGTTTTGGCCCACAGCTGCTACCTGATTAGCTCTTCTCATCGCTTCCTCCCATCCTCCGGCCTGCTGTAATTTAAACTTTCTCTTATCATTTACCCCTTATCATCAAAATCTTTTGTAGAAAGCATCACTGTTGAATGTCTGCATTATTTTCATTTAGATCTAAATGGCCTCTTTATGTTCAGGGAATTGTTTCACTTAATTAGGAAGCCTATACCTAGAAGGTCACATCCCCAGCAGAGGGAAGCCTAAGGGTTACATCAAGTAATGAGATATTTTAGGCCAGTTATGAGCAAAAAGAGCATGAGGAAGAGAGAGAGTATCATAAGTCAACCACCAATGAAGACCTTTAATTTTAATTTTAATTTTTTAAGAATAGCTTCTTCTGGAAAGATGTAGATGGTTAGTTAAATCTGTTGAACAAGCAAAATGTTAGTTGGATTTTGGTTCATGGATTTACATAATTGTGAGAAGCAACACTTAAATATTGTAACTATGAAAAAAACAAAGTAGAGTTATTAAACCAACTTGTAATATTTTTGAAAATAATAAACCTATCCCTGGTGGCACCAACTCAAATACATTAAATCCTGGTTTTTTGGTAAAGACTCGTTGGAGGCAAGGCAAGTAGCTTCTTTTTGATGCTGTCTAAATAGGCTTATGCTTCATGAGAGGTGTTTATGTATATACTGCAAGATATATTAATTATCATGCACAAGCCTCATTGTTCTGTTGATATATATGCTAGAGTAATTCTATTGTGTAATGCAATTTGCACAAGGGAATCTAAAGTTTTTTTCTTGGTTGGCTATTTCTTTGGCAGTAGTTTCAGCAATTTCTCCTAAGAGTTTTTGATAAGCTTCTAATTATGTATTCATTTATTGCAATGTCTGCCCAAAGAGAAAGTATTCTTCCAAATCTGGCATCTTTACTGGGGTTGACACCACCAGGCATTGGACACCCTTGACTTTGTGCAACCAGTCACACATTTTGACCTTTGAAGTGGGTTTAAAGATGATATCCCATACTGAGATTTCTTTCCAGGCAGAAAGTAAATAGAATAAAAAAAAAAAATTTAGTAAGTACTTGGCCTTTTATTTATGAGATAGGAAGGAACTAAAATTAGGAAAACAGGAAAAATGAAGGTGGAGATTATACAGGCTTGGTCCAAAATATTGGGATAGCTGTCCATAATAGATGCTATCTATTTTACTTCCCAATAATTTTTTTCATTTCAAATCTTCTCTTGCGGCACAGGAATTGGTCAAGAGTACCTGATATGGCTCTTTCCATCTTGGTGGTAAAGAGTTTTTGTGAAGGCATGTTTTCCAAAATGCATAATCTTTTGGTTAGAAATTGTAGTGTTTAAATTTCTTTGTCTCCTTTAATTAATTGGATATAAAAATCAGAGAAAGCTGTAAGCAAGGTATCAGACTGATTTTCCCATTGAGGCATTTGTCTGTCAGTTTTTGTTTCTTGAAGCTGCTTGGTCATATCTAAGACTAACTATGTAGGTCTTTCTCAAACATGACATTCCAGTCAAAGCCTTGGTAATATAAACTATGTTTCCAATTTCCTATTACAAGGGGAACAAATGCTTATTGAAATTATGTAAATAATTATACAAGAGTTTTGAATTCTTACACAGGTAAGCTCATATTCAAGGGGTAGAGAAATAGATCCCACTTCCACCTCTTAATGAGGGGAACTACTAAATATTGTGGCTATTTGTTTAAGTCTGTTTGTATACACTCTCTAGATACAATTATTCCCATTCCTCCCAATGCAAAATACACTGACCTCCCCTTCGACTGTTTCCAAATCTGATTTAGTATGGTATCAGTCTCAAGATCTAATATCTTGTAACTTGTATCTTGTTCCAATAGGAGTGAAATCCTGCAGTGGATGAAATTCTGGAGTGTGGCTTCTAGGGGGTGCTTCCTCTTTATCCAGAGACCTCTGAATTTATGAGAGGATATCTGCTCTTCACACATACCATACAATGGAGAAACAGGAACAAGAAAACCTTAATAGAGACTCTCATTCAAAAAGGGAAGAAACAGGGCAACACAGCAGTCACTTTTCCATAGCAATTCTGACCTGCAGCTGTGTTATATTATCAGATATCTATCATCAGAGTTCTTTGTTTTGGAGAAAAGAAATGATCTCTGATGAAAATGTGGCTCTGCTCCCAGGAAGCGGTTCCCTTGTTCAGTGCTCATTACATCTCTTGGATCCACTTCTACACTCTTGCTTCAGCCATCTGAGATAGCCTTCATTTGCTATATGAAATCACACATTTGCAATGAAGTAGCTTCCTCAGACTGCTTTCTTCCTACTTATAAACATTTGGAGACCAGATATATATATTTTAAAATTTTGAACTCTGTCCATTTTGCCTGGTACATGTAGTTTCAGGGAAGACTACTAGAAGAAACAATAAATAGGATGAGATTTGAAGAATGATGAGAATTTAGTCAGACAAAGGAGTGAGTGAAAAGTAGGAGAAGTATAAGCAAAAGGAATATTTTCTGCTTATGAACTGTAGGACTTTGGGCAAGTTCCTTGAGGGCAGGTTTGGAACCCATATCCCCTGCACAGTAGTGTCAGTAATAGAACATATACCATAGAGTTTTTATGAAGAACAAATTAGATCTTATTTATGAAGTGCTTAATGCAGATTCTAAAACATTAGTAATTATTTAATAAATGTTTTCTAGTCATGGTAATAGCCTGGAACCAGACTTATTGAGTTTGGATCCTGGATTTGCAACTTAACTAGCCACTTGATCATGGGTAAGGAATTCACCTCCTGTCCTTCAGCTTCCCCTTCAGGATGACACTAACTACCTGTGCAGAGGGTTGCTGGGAAGATTCCATGAGTTCCTCTGTGAAGCATAAGGATGATTTTTTGCACATAATATGGACTACATGAATGCTAGCTTGTATTAGCAGTAAGGAAACCCCCAAAACAGTTCAATTAAGCATTTATATCTATGGCTTTTAAGTAAATTGAGACTCAAAAAGTATCAGTAGCTACCCAAGTTCACTTAACTAACAAATTCCATGACCTGAAATTCAAACACACAATTTCTGATTCTAACCTCATTCTGCAAAGTCTCTCTAAGCTCCAGTAAAAATTGCCTTCTTATAAACTCAAGAAATGACTCTTGGCTAATTGACATAATACTACTATTGCTAATAATATCCTTCAGTCCTTTCCAAATCAGTGAAGATGAATTTCCTGAGAAGTTTTTGAGTTGTGGGGAAAAAGATGGGAATTCTTGTCACTCTGAATTACTTGTGTCAGAATATTTGAACCATAGCAGATTTGAATATGAGTGTCAGATTTGAATATGAGCATAAGAACTATAAAGAAAAATTTACAGGTTCTTGAATCTTTTAAAAACAAACTGACAACTTTTCAATATATAAAATAAATAGCCAAGATGCATTTATGTAATAAGAATCTCCCATGTCAAAATGCTGATGAGAAAACACGCAAAGGTGAACTGCTCATCCAGTTCTGACTCCAAATTCCTCATCTATCCACCACTCCCACCAATATACGCTGCCACCAGAGGTCACTTGCAATTGTTCTTTTATGAATTTCTGGAAGAGAGAAAAAGAGATAGAGGAGGGGCTGGTGAAAAAGCACTAAAATGCACAGGCCTATAGGGAAGGTTAGGCCTGGCTTTAGGACTCATTGGTATATCTCTGAACAGGAACTGTGGTTCACATTGTCAGAGACCCCAAAGTTCAGGTCTGAAAAAACAGTCACTACGCCAAACAAATCCTTAATGTTCAGTCTTCTCTTTCTATTCTCTTTTGGCTTGGTTTCCATGGCAACCTCTATTTATTGGGCAATTTTGTGTGTATTTGCTGAAGGCAGGTGATTGCTCTTGCTCAACCTAGCCGAGAAAAAGCAGTCTGAGAGAGGTCGTTTACAAGAGGAAATCTTGTTTTATTTTGTGGGAATTCTTAGACCAAAGTCTTTAAAATTAACTGTTAATTTATCAAGCTCTGTGATAAGCAGTAGGTGAAACATAAATTGAATTAAAATTAATTATTAGAAAAGAAAAGGAATACGAGGGAAAAGGAGAGAAACAAAGAGGGAGAGAAGAGGAGAGGGAGGGTGTGGGTGGGGAAGGAGGAAGGGAATAAACATAACTGTGCTGTGTGGATATTCTCAGAGGATCCTCGCTAAATTCTAGCCGTTTTCACTGCTGGCCTGCATACTCCCAGGGCATTGGTTGAGTTCCCACCCTCTCTCCCCCTTTCACATCCTTCTGCAGTTTGACCTCTGCTCCTGTCCCTGCAGTGAAGGGACAGGCTGGCAGACTTGCAGGACACCCCTGTCCCACACCATCATCACCCTCTGGTCGGCAGTCCCACAGATCCAGAAACTCTGCCTTTCCCGCGTCAGGTGCCTCCCGATCTCAGGCTGAGGCCTTTCTCCACATGGAGGGGGATTGCTCTGCCTGTGAGCAGGACATCTGAAAAGTACAGGGAGTATAATATCACCCCAGAGGTACCCCTCGATCAATGAGGGGCTGGCATCTGTGGGTGAAACCTTTTTGATACAAGCCTTGGTGGAACACTTCTGAGGGGCACTCTACACGTTCCTCAGATGGACAGACCCCAGTGGGAATAAGCTCAGTTGTCCAAAACCTCAATCCTCTCATGTGCCTACCCTTGTGGAGCTCCTCCCTTTCTTTGTGCTGCTTTTCCTCCTTTCTTGCTTGTGTTTCACAGACTTGGTTTCCAATTGAACTTTTCCTCCCAAGTACTCATGTCAAAGTCTGCCTTTAAGTGCATGGAACCTAGGACACTAAGGTATCTCCTTCTTGGTTGCAACATATTTAGGTAATATTAATGATTATTAACAATAATTAAAGCAGAAACAAGTGAAGTTTGGGAGGTTTGCCACTGTCCCAATTCCTCCTTCTGGGATCTGTCAGGGAAATAGAACCTCCCTCAGTTTCCCTATAGAATAGTTTTCCTGCAGGAATTAGAAGCATGTACAACCATTGGAAGATAGGCAGAAGCATGTGATTTTCAGGAATGCACCTAGAAACCAGTCACCTGCCCAGACCTCAGCTTACAACTGCTGCCAGAGAAAAACAGCTTCTGGTTTCTTCCACCTTCCAAATTTTGTACCGATTCTCATTTAGAACTGTAATAAGAAAAGGATTCTGGAAAGTAAGGTCCCAGGTCTGTGCCCTGAAATGCATACAGGAATGTAGGAAAGGAGGTAGTGGTGCTGAGGTTATAGCGGGTGATTCAGCACAGGCAGAGGCGTGCTCTCCAGAATGCCCTGGAGAGGCCAGAGCTGACCATGGGCAGTGCGGGGTAAACACCAACGGACACTCTTACTACCCAATTTCTTCTCCTTTAGTCTCCATGAAGACTAACACATATCACATCATTGACATATGATTAAGCAGAGAGGTTGCAGTTAACTGCATAAATCAGACTATTATAACAAGCCTGTGCTAAACTTATATACCAGTTGCCTTGGCTTCTCTGATGTCCCTACCTAGGGCTCTCCGCTAAGTATTTACAAAACATCTCAGCATTTATGAAACATCTTCCAAATCTGAGATCATTTTCACATCCCTGTCCCACTGTGGCCACCGTCACTACTAATGCCTGCATCCTGCTCCTTTGCCCGGTTCTCTAAGTTAAACGAGGATAGAAAGTATATACTTGTGCATATTCCTTAAATAATCTAATAAGAGTTACAAGCTTTACTGGAAGGGGCCCACCTGCAATGGGTGGGAAATGGTAACTTTCAATATTATCTAGAGAACAGATCATTGCTTCTGACTCATTGAAACCTGGCTTTTTCTTTGTTTCATCCATGGTGCATGCCACCCCAGGGCACCCTCCGAGTTCCTTCCCTTCCTCTTTTCCTCTGGTTTGCCTTCAGTGCACTTTCTTGGTCCCCTCTCATCTCTGGCCTTACTTTCTGGCCTTAGGTGCCCCTCTTTCTTCTCGTTTGCTTACTCCATTCGAGGCTTCATCCAAACTTTTCTACCTTCATCTCTGCAGAGGTTCTTACCTCTTAAGGGCATAGCAGATCACCTTGAAAGTCTGAGAGACCTAAAGACCCTCAACTGAGGAACATGCACACAATCTGCAGTGGGAGTGGGGCGTTAATTTATAATTACATTTTCTTTTTTGTCTCTACTGAGTATACAACCCTGCCCTAGCCCTCCCTGGCTGTGATAATCAGCCACCTCCAATCAGGAAGCTTAGATTTCTTGCTGCATCTGTTTCTGTGGTCTGGATGCTGAGTTGAAGACGAGATCCCTGCCGGTGGTTGACACAGCAGAGTGAGGCCATGATGGACCATTGGGTCAGAGGCCAGATGGAGGCTGAGGGGACAGAAGCCAATGGGGTAAGAGACCTCAAGTCAGCAAGGACAGGATGGTCACTGCTGCCTGTGATCATGCCTGGGCCAGAAGACAGGACTATAAGGTCACCTGCCTCAGAATTCAGTATCCAAGGTCAACAGAACACAGAGCAGCTGGGCCAGGAGTCCTAACCCTGGAGAACAGTGGCCACTGGCTGGAAAAATGCGAGAGCCCCAGGAGGCTTCAGCCCCCTTCCTCATCCTCTGCTCGAAACAGGAAGAGATGGAGACTCTCAGAGAGCCTGGGCTTTGTATCCCAAGGAGCCAGGGAGTTTCAGTAAGGTTCTCTCTACATTAGTTTAAACCAGATTGGACATTTAATTTGTTTGTTTTCACACCTCCTAGAATATGAATATTCAGGAGAGAAAAGTTAATTAGTAGTGGACCACATTATTACATTTTTTTTCTGCACAAGCATTTGGAGTGAGGTTTTCTGTTTGTTTGTTTTTTTTAACTGAAACCCACACATAAATTTGCATTGTTTTCCAAGAGCTTCACAGCATTTCTGAGGGCAAAGATTTCTTCTCTATCATATCTTCAGAAATACAATTCACTTGTGGTTCAAATTCTTTGCAAAATCTGTATTTTCAACCTGTGTGTATAATGTATATATACTATAATCACTAGCAAGACATCTTAACTTAGAGGTTTTGTAGGCAGCCTGAAACTCAGCACATGCGCAGTGGAACCTGGCTTGTGTCCCTAAAGTCAGCTCCCATCTCACCTTGCTCTTATTGTCATGACCCTGGAATTTCTGCATTCCAGTCCTTCTTGCTCACGGAATCAAAGGTACCTATGTCTCTTCCCTTTCTCATTTATTCTCCAAAATGCCAGCTAGTTTTTCTTTGAGGTAGATCTAGGTTTACCCTTATCTTTCCATCCCCCCATTTACATTGTTATTGTGCACAAAGGTACTGCAAATCAAGATACAAGCTTCTCCTCACGACCTCAGTCTCTGGGCCCTTTAGTTCATCGCCAGTACCCTTGACGATTCTTTTTAAAGGTGTGGTTTCATTGTGTCTTTCCCCTGCTCAAGGCTCTTCTTTTCTTGACCTGGACTTTTCCTGAACTCCAGGTGTATATTCCCAATTGCTTGCTGAGTCCTCTACATAAGGATACTGAGATTTGATTAAGAAGGAGAAAGTGGATCCCAGGAAACAGGGGTGGAGAGGGGACTTGAAGGGAGAATGATAGAGGAAGGAAGTAGAGAGGAGGAGAGTTAGGGCCTGGGAGTCCCACTGAAGTCCTGGGATGACCCTGATTGGGTCCAAATTTTTCCTTATCTTTTCTTAATTTGAATAGTTTAGGAACAACCCCTGCTATCTTTCCAGAGATTAAATGGGTATGTTATAGAGGTGTCTAGTAAAGACTCACTCTTAGGAAAAGTAGGGGAGGCAGCATCTGAACCAGGAAGAAATGATTAGCCACTATTTCCTGGTCACAGGCCGATCTGATGGGCCACCTCTTCAAGGTGGGCTACTGAGGTTACTAGGAGAATCTCCAGAGACAGTGACTCAGTGGGGAAAAGGGTTAGTTTGATCTCAGCTTAAACCTGGGAATGTCTTCTGGCCTATATTGCCTGTCACATTCCACTCATTCTTCCAGGTCTAGATAAATGCTACCTCTTCTGAGAAGTCCTCTCTACTACCTTCAATCTCTAGTCTATACTAGCAAGGTATTATTTGTACAGGTAAAGGCTCATCTTCTCTACTAAAGAACAAAATTCTTAGGGACATGGACTAAGTCCTCTTTATTCTTTTATCCTCAGTTCTTGGCACTATGTTATGCATAAAGTAAACGCTGAATATGTATTGAATGATTGAATGAACTTACAAAGCTTTTTATTATAACTATTGTTATAACTATATGACTTTTTTCTTACGTGCTTACTTGAAATAATTCCCTGTCTTCTATTTTTCTCTTTACCTCCTTGCATTTTAAATGCTATTGGGTGTTGCTCATTGTCAGCTTTTGGAAATATTTAATCAGTTGAATTTAAACCTGAAGGTAGTTTACAAAAATGATGAGTTTGATTTCAAATATATAGCTGAATTCACATGAGGTAATAATATTACCATTAAAAAGATGCTGCTTCTGTAATGTAATTTTCAATGTATTGAAAAGGTTTATAACATTGATATGTCCCCTATGATTTTTTTTTTAAATACTATTTCTTAGGTAAACATGTGCCTAGTTTATGCCTGAATCATGACAAACTCTAGTTTGGTAGGATTGATGTTAAAATTCCCTCGAATTCAAGACTCAAGCAATGTGTAGTTAATTTTGGTTATCAAAAAAAAAATTTTTTTTTGCCCTGGTTGGTGTGGCTCAGTGGATTGAGAGCCAGTCTGCGAACTAAAAGGTCGCCAGTTCGATTCCCAGTCAGGGCACATGCCTGGGGGCCAGGTCTCCAGTTGGGGGCATGTGAGAAGCAATCAATTGATGTTACTCGTGCACATAGATGTTTCTCTTCCTCTCTTTTTCCCTCCTTTCCCGTGACTCTAAAAATAAATCAATAAAATATAAAAATAAAAATAAAAATATTTTTAAAATTACATCAATTTGTATAAAACTTTGTTTGTAAAAGCTTCAGGAATAGCCAAACTGTTACTTCTTCATATCCTCTGTGGTTTGAATAATTATTTTGGTCTCACCAAATTAAGTAATGTGCAATAAGAGTATGATATTAAGTTAGTGTGCAGGGCATATTACTCACTCAATATGTTTTACTTAATGTCCTATTCTCATATTTTCAGATATTTGAACTTAAGAAAAATAGCTAAGCCTGTTAAATTTGGCTGAAAGATTGAGTTTTAAAAACAATCAAATAAAACACCCATCAGCTCATTCCTGTTATTTTATTCCTGTTCATTTTTTTTTTTTTTTTACATTTCAAAATGTTTCAAAGCTTTGTCAGACACATAGTCTTACCAATCATTTATTTAGCCAATTGACAGAATCCAGAACAACATATTCCCATTTCTTTCAACTTGGAAAGTGGATAATTTCAGTGCACTTTAATTTCAAAGTCTGAAATACCAAAGTTAAGAGGTGAATGAAAATGATTTATTAGTAATTTGATGTGTCAGGGTAATTAAGCTTCCTGAGCCTTAGGTTTATCATCAAGTAAATGGGTGTAATAATCCTTACTGTGCAAACACATTGTGAATAACAAATATGAGAGGTTATTCCTAGTTTCTGGCCAAAGCTGTTTTTAATACAACCAATGATGCTGAGGCTACAAGTAATAAAGCCAGACTCCACCTCCAGAAATAGCCAACTTACCTCAGCATAATTTAAAATTGACTAGGCCTTTATTTAATTTCAATAGCAATATAATAATTCTTTCTTAAATTTTTCATTGGATACTTTCAAGGGGGGATATTTGGAAGGGAGAGAAAAAGAATGTAGGGAGAGGAGTGAGGCAATTTTACTGGGCCTGTCACTCAGTTGGAATTCTTCACCTAACCACGGCTGTTCAGGCAAGATGTAGGAAGACATTCTTTTTCATGAGTCATTCATACACGTTCCTTGACTAGACCCTTCCCTTATTTATCCCCCTTCTCTCCCTCCCCCCACCTTCTACTGACTACTATTCTAGTCTTTGCCTATTTAGTTCGTTTGTTTGTGTTGCTCTTTAGTTTCCTGTATTAGGTGATACCATATGGTATTTTGCTTTCTTTGCCTGGCTTATTTCACTAAGCATAATTCTTTCTAGTTCCATCCATGTTGTCGCAAATGGCAGGAGTTCCTTCTTTCTTTCTGCTACATAGTATTCCATTGTGTAAATGTACCACAGTTTTTTGAACCACTCATCCACTGATGGGCACTTAGGCTGTTTCCAGCACTTAGCTATTGTAAACAGTGCTGCTATGAACATAGGGGTGCATAGGTTTTTTTGAATTAGGGTTTTAGGATTTTTCGGGTATAATCCTAGCAGTGGAATCCCTGGTTCAAAAGGCAGTTCCATTTTTAGTTTTTTGAGGTAATTCCATACTGTTTTCTATAGTGGCTGCACCAGTCTTCATTCCTACCAACAGTGCAGTAGGGTTCCCATTTCTCCACATCCTCGCCAGCATTTGTTGTTTGTTGATTTGTTGATGATGGCCATTCTGACAGGTGTAAAGTGGTATCTCATTGTGGTTTTTACTTGCATCTCTCTGATAGCCAATGATGTTGAGCATTTTTTTATGTGCCTATGAACCTTCTGTATGTCCTCTTCGGAGAAGTGTTTGTTCAGTTCCTTTGCCCATTTTTTAATTGGGTTGTCTGTTTTCTTGATGTTGAGTTGTATAAGCTCTTTATATATTTTGGAGATCAGTCCCCTGTCTGTGATATCATTGGCAAATATGTTTTCCCATACGGTTGGTTTCCTTTTCATCTTGCTGATGTTTTCTTTTGCTGAGCAGAAACTTTTTAGTTTGATGTAGTCCCATTTGTTTATTTTTTCCTTTATTTCTCTTGCTTTAGGAGATGTATCCTTGAAGATATTGTTACGTGGGATATCTGAAATTTTCCTGCCTATGTTTTCCTCTAGGACTTTTATGGTGTCACGGCTTACATTTAAGTCTTTAATCCATCTTGAGTTTATTCTCGTGTGTGGTGTAAGTTGGTGGTCTAGTTTCATTTTTTTTACACGTCCCTGTCCAGTTCTCCCAGCACCATTTGTTAAAGAGGCTCTTCTCACTCCATTTTAAGTTCCTTCTGCCTTTATCAAAGATTAGTTGACCATAGAGGCCTGGGTTTATTTCTGGGCTCTCTATTCTGTTCCACTGATCTATATGTCTGTTCTTATGCCAGTACCAGACTGTTTTGATCACAGTGGCTTTGTAATATTGTTTGATGTCTGGTATCATGATTCCTCCTGCTGTGTTCTTCTGTTTCAAGATTGCTTTTGCTATTCGGGGTCTTTTTTGGTTCCATATGAATTTTTGGAGGATTTTTTCTAGGTCAGTGAAATATGTCATTGGTATTTTAATAGGAATTGCATTGAATCTGTAAATTGCTTTGGGTAGTATGGCCATTTTGATGATGTTGATTCTTCCCATCCAAGAACATGGTATTTGCTTCCATTTATTTGTATCTTCCTTAATTTCTTTCTTCAATGTTGCATAATTTTCAGTGTACAGGTCTTTTATCTCTTTGGTTAAGTTTATTCCTAAGTAAGTTATTTTTCTTGTTGCTATAGTAAATAAACTCCACTAAAAGACTACTCAGTATAATAAGTGAATTTGGCAAAATAGCAGGGTACAAAATAAATATACAGAAATCTAAGGCATTTCTGTACACCAACAATAAAATATCAGAGACAGAAGTAGGAAGACATTCTTTCCACAGGGTTCACAAATCCTTTAAAACACAGTGAACTTTCACTTTATTGTGCAGTGACTTACCTCAGAATAGAATTCCTTGTTTTCAGTTAAGACTTTTTAGCTTTATTATCACTACCCCCATCATCACCACTATTATTATTGGTCTTACTAATAACTAACATTATTTGAAACCTTATCTAGAGAATGCTTAAAGTATTCCAGGTGCTCTAATGATCTCCTCTAACACACCCAGCTTACACTATTATTTATTTTCGCCTTGTTGATGAGAACAGTAGAAGGGTTGAGTAACTTGCCCAGGGCTTCACAGTAAGTGACAAGCCTGGGATGGAAGCCCAGATCTGTCTGAATAAAGATTCTGTGCCCATTTAGCCTTTGTACTGTAATAGTTAGGCACCAAGTTTCCCCCATCCCTATGCCATTTATAGAATGATCAGGAGCACTGGTTTGGTTCAGAGTTCAGATACTGACGGGCATCTAAAGTTAGGAGGCAGCGGGGTGACAGCACAGTACCCAAGGCTAGATAACGTAAGGAATACAACCAACCAAAAAACAAAACACACTGGGTAAGTGATTTTTGAAAGAATTTCTAGTTCTGTCTATTGAGTAAACAAATGTTCCTAGATTGTTAAAAAAATATGCTTGAAGCTCTTATTAAATTAGTTGACACACTGCAGTATTTCAAAATGGTTTTACAGAGCAAGTCAGAGAAGAGCTCTCTCTCACTTCTTACTAAAAATGATCATATAACAAAGTGTTGTCTAGTTTGGATCACAGAGTTTCAAAATATTTTATTATTCTGCATACATCTGATAAGAATAACTACATGTGTTATAAAAAGCATCTTAAGGAGTTCTCTTTTTATGAAGATTTTTGTTTGACTTCTTTTATTTTTTTAATCCTTACCAGAAGATACATTTATTGATGAGACAGAGAGAGAGAGAGAGAGAGAGAGAGAGAGAGAGAGAGAGAGAGAGAGAAATACTCACGTGAGAAAGAAACATTGATTGGTTGCTTCCTGTACATGTACATGCACTGTCTGGGGATGGAACCCTCAACCTAAGTTTATGCCCTGACAGGGAATTGAACTGAGCAACCCAGCAAGGGCTGTTTGACTTCTTTTAAATAAACTTAAGAAAAACAAAGAAAACACCTCTTGAAGTATCTCTGTCGCACATTTATTTATTTATTTGTAACTTAAACTTGAGTAAGAATAAAAATACATAGAGGAAAATATCTTTAAAACACCTTTTATTAACATTTCTTATATAATACAAGTACAGACTGTAATTGTAAAATATACAAACCCAGATATCTGTATTTTGAAATTTTCAATAGCAGAAATATTCCTTATAATTTGTCTCTTCAATATTATTGCTGAAGTTGTTTTGGGGTTATATAGTTTATGTAGTTTCCTAATATAGAATTTCAGACTGCTTAAACACCAATGGCTGACAAAATTAGTTTATAGAAGTGCCAACTAGAGGGTATTATAAGATACACATTCCCAGGACAGTAACATTAGCAAACAGGCAAGAATAGTCTATTGCACGTTATGTTCTGGCATTAATGCTCAGCTGTCAAAGCTGTTGATATGGAACAGGTTCCTTTGCAGAAAAATGCTTTGAAGCATGAAGGATTCGCTGAAGAAAAACAGATGTCCAAATGCAGTACCTATATTCGTCAACCACAGCAAAAAGAAAAAAAAATGTATAAACCAAGATTTTTACCCGAAAGAAACATAGTTAGCCTTTTTTTTTGCTCTTGAGAGTCACCATATTCTGAGTTCTCCTGTGAGTGCCCGTCTTGAGTTCCATTCTCCAAGTCAGTGGGACAGGTCAAAAGTCTGATGACAAAGTCCTCTGGGGCAAGGCTTGTTTAAATTCCATGCTATGAAACATTGTATCCACTAGAATATGAGCTGCATGAGGTGACAGATTTTTTTTAAACCATTTTGTTCATTGAAGCACTTAAGGTACTTGGTCCTTAGTAGGTACTTAATAAATATTTTTGGATAAACTCCTAACAAACTATAAGAAGAATATACTAAAATTAAAGTCCTGTTAAGGGAAAATCTCAGCTTTTAAAGCCATGGGCATGGAAATATATCCTGAGCTTCCTTCACAGAATTTTGCACAAACCAGGGCCTTATCCAAGTAGCAAGTTATCTGACCCATAACATTTTACTCTACTCTGTCTGTGACTTGCCTATATCATGAGCAATTATATGAAGTGGAAAATGTGAATGCCCCAAATAAGCCACTTCAAAAAAGAAATAAATGGCTCTCCCCCATCTCAGCTCATCACTAAATAATGTAACATCATTGGAATCAGAAAGATCTCACATCACAACTCACAGACCCACATACATTATCCTGTTACACCCAGGGTAACCTGGAACATGGTATGAAACCTTTATTTCTTCTCTTCTTTTATTCCCTTATAACAATTTCTGCCGGTCCCTCTACTGCTAGAATTGAAGAGAAATTCTGTAGAATTTGACAAGGATCCAAGAAATATCTGTCCTTACCCAGGATTTTGAGCAAAGACCTTTATTTCCCAGAGCCGGCCCAACTCAGATATAATTTCCTTCAGGAGCCTCCACTGTTTCTGTCAAGCTGGCTTAGTCATCCTCTTCACTGATCCCATAAACCTTTGGCCTCTTTTAGAGCACCAAGTTGAATGGAAATGATCAGTGAGTAGCTGTTTTTCTCACTAAACTGTAAGCTTCCTAAGGGACCATATCTGATTCCTCCTTAGCATTTATCAGCAGGGGAAGCACATTGCCTAGAATACAGTAGGTGCCCCATCAATGCTTGCTGAACTCTGTGTGCCCGCTCCATGTTCTCCCGCAGTTGTCGTCTTGAATGGCTGTATGTGAAATTAGAATATTGTTGCTAGAAATGTTCCTCTAATACAACTAAAGGTGCTATGTTAATAATTGGATATTCTGCTTAATAGAGGATGTTATTTTTGCTTTAAGAACCTGTTGTCCACAATCTCATGATGCACTAAAATTAGGATCTTCGTTCCAGGTTACAGAAACCCAAACAGAATAGCTTAAGCCAAATGAGGAATTTATTATAAAGATAACATGTCTCAAAGACGCCACAGACAGGAACAGAATGAGGCTAAACTTTGAAAATACATGTACTAGTGACTCAGATTGTCAGGAAATTGAGTCTCATCTCTGTTCTCTCTGACCAGTTTTTGTTGCTTTTCTGATCCACATGGGGAAAAACCTGACAGCCCATAGCTTCAAAATGCAATTTTATTGTACCCCAAGAACCCAAAGGAAACTAACTTCAGTTCAAGTTCTCAATCCTAGGAAAGTTCTCAGTCTTAGGAATGACTCCAGCTGGCCCGACCTCATTAAGCGCTCACCTTAGACCAGCCAAATGCAGCTGAAAGTGGGTTCAAAAATACGGCCAGGCTGCTAGGCAGATAATCCCATAGGTGTGTCCACCACACTTTACAATTCTTTAGTTTCTAAAGAAAATGTCTGGTCAGAATGGACTATTTCAAATGTATTAATGGTAGTCTTTGTAAAATATAAAGCTTTTCAAAGCACTAATATTCAAATTTATTTCTCTTAATACATGGTACCAATAGAAAACTCACAAGTATATATGTGTTTGCTTTGTTTTAAAAATAAATTTATTTTATTATTTGATAATATTGAGTTTATATATCCAAGGTCACTTAATATATGCAAAACAATTATAAATACATGTTGAAAGGACATGAAAGTTCTTTGTTGACATCAGATCTACCAATTTTCAAAAAACACCATTAACAATTCAGGATCAAAACAAAATCCCCCAGTCTGAATTGTCTTGAGAGATTTCATGGGTCAACAAGATGGGTTCAGGAAAGAAGAAACATTTACACCTTTTTTTTTTTTTTTTTTAGTGCTCAAACAAGCATTCATTTAGAGCATTCTTAGTATCAAAGAAAGGGCATGAAATGAATCCATAAGGAGACTTAAAAGTAAAACATTTACAACATGTAGTATTATATAATCCTATTGTAAGAATGGTTATTAACTCAGGAGAAAAAAATAGATCTAGTAAATTATCAGTTGTTTGATTTAACTCTCATTGATATTGGAGCTATATCTGTGTTACACAAAAGCACAATCTCAGTCTCAAAACATGATGTGTGAATAGATGGTGATATACAACTTCACCTTTTGTCTGAATTCTTCACTTCACTTTGTATATGAAATCTACACTGTAAAGTAAAATTTACAGAGACTCTGGAAAAGAAACTGCTCGGCTGACAGGTGCAACAGCCTGAGTACAGCAATTTGGGGACATCTCCCATCTGTTTTTGTAAAAGATCTACCTAGTCAATGTAGAAAATTCCATATTCTAAATGTAGATTTTGCTTTTTCAGTTTTTAAAGAGTGCTTATTAAGTATACTAAGGAGTTAAAAGATCATTTGGCATGACGGTCTCAAGTAGTAGATGTATAGACATAATTTCATTGCAATAATATGCACCTGAGAGCAAACGCAGTTACTGCTTATTAGAAGAACGAAAATGAGGATGTGGTCACAACCAGTGTCTGCCTGGGCTTGCTGTGCTGTCATTGACCATTATATCCTGGGATCAACAGCATCTTCCAGTGATATTGTCGATACTTCAGTGAGCATGAACCCTGGGGCTTAAAGGCTGTCAGGCATTGCCTTTCTACACCTCTATTCATTACCCTAGGTAGGGGGCAAAAATATATTTGCTTCATTAACATAAGAATTTACTCATGTCTCTGAGCATTTATAACAGAGCAAAGAAACATAATGAAAGTCAATGCTACAGAAAACATGGTGGTAACAGTAACGTATACTCAGGACTCTGCATTCTGAGCTTCTGCAGAAAATGGTCCTAGCATCTCAGAATCATGGCAAAATCCAGTTCAGTAGTAAGTCTTAAGTTATATTAGTGAGTTAGGTTTTACAAACTCTATAGTGAACAAAAATGATGGTTCAGAGCATATATGTTGAATTGGGAAAATCTTCGTTCTAGTTTTAGCTCTACCAATTCCTAACTCCACAAATCTGGGTTAAATTATTTAACTTCTTTGGGTCTGTTTCCATATATGGGAAATGAGGATCATAATAACTATCCCAGAGGTTCTTGAAAGGATTAAAGGAAATAATATATTTCAAACTCTCAGCACATGGTAAGTGTTGGATAATGGTAGATGTATTATTAATGCAGTTTCTAAGATCTAAATCCTTCCTACTTTTCTTTTTTGTTTAGCTAGTGATCCTGGTGACAAAACTTAAATGGAAGTTTTTTAATATTTCCCTTATTAACTGGGTACTTTTTTTCTAATTACTAAACAATAATAAATTTTATTATTATTTCAAAAACAATAGTAAACACAATCTAATATAAACAAAGGTAAACACATTACTTAAAATTCATTTTGTTAGCTGTTTTCCTGAGACACACTCTGTCCATTTACAATTGAACAAGGTACTTTGTATCTTGCCACTAGCCTGGAGGTACTTTCACGGACTGTAGGAAAAAGAAAAAAAGAGCAAGCCATTAAAAAAAAAAAAATTCTAAAAAATAAAAAATAAAAAAATCTAGAGCCAGTATTTTTGTTTCCAATTCATCAATTCATTAGTGTAAGAGAACATTATAATTTCTCGAGAAGCATTTACTATGCCCCATTAATCTTCTGGGAGTTTCTGGGAAAGGAGATTCTTTGTAATGCTGGGAGAGCTGTGGAAAGTCACTGCCTCTCTCTTGCTGAACGTGAATGAAGAAGCATGTGGCCCCGATTGCTATAGGCTTAAGAGGAACTAGTCAAGGATGAAGCTACCTCTTCAGACAGTGAGAAGAGAGAAATCATGTTTTTCTGTGTGGGGGTTTCTGATTTAACCAAGCGTGAAGACTACCTTTCCTCTGGATTGACAGCTCATGTGTGCCAAACACATCCTTCATTTTCAACCAGTTTGGTTGTGTTTGATGCAATTACAGCCAACTGACCACAGCTTGTTGTGCTGGCTGTGCTCACTTTGTCCCCTTGAAGCCCTCCTCTGTCCTACTGTGCCCTCCAGCGGGGTTAATTCTACAGACTGCATCACAGGGGCTCCCTTGCATTTCTGGTTCTTAGTGGGTTTAGCCAGTGGAAGGTACCTGCTGAAGATCTGAAGGGAGAAAGGAAGTTTGGGGCATTTTTCTCCATTTCCTGCCTCCCTCCTTGTTTAGGTTCCAGCAGTGGCTATTACCTTCCACATCAACAGCTGTGGTGGGCCCTCTAGCAACCCACCTCTCGATGTCAAGGGAACACAACCCCAGCCCTTGCGGGCAGGGGAGGGGTACAGCCTCCTGCCGTGGTTAGACTCTAGGATCCTCTATGTTCCTGTGGGTTTTCCCAACCCTACCCCTACCTCCACCCTAGTCCATTCACTAAAATCTCTTTGTTGGATCATCCCAGAGGATTTGTGATTGCTGCTGAGATACTAAATGATATATTTAAAGACTGTAGAAGAGTATTTGGCATATGATAATTGCTTGAAAAATGAAGCCATTAATCTAACATTACTATTGTTATTTCCTTTCAATGTGAGATGATTAAACTAAAATACCTGTTCTTAGTGTCCCAAAACAAGGAATAAAATTATAAAATAACTACACAACCATGCAAATTTAGAAAACTGATCAATCTGGGTACATTAGAAAAGGTATATAGAAGTCCTCTCTCCCACATGCATGTATCTCTGTGATAACATGCCAGAGAAATACAAGAGAAAATTTTTTATTTGAATTCAGAGTCTATGAAAAAAAGTATTTATTTTTGGATGGTTTTCAAACTCCAGTCAGTGATTTACTAGATGCAATTAAATCCCATTTCCCCAGAAATGTCACCTTAATAGTTTCTCATCTACCAAGTTTATCATACTCACCGTTAAGCAATACTAGTCTCTTGAATATCTTCATTTACAGGAGTTATATCTTTACCAAGATTTGTTATATCTTCTTTCTTTTTCCTTCGAAGAGGACTTGGAAAATGGTGTTAGAAATTAGCATGGGCCTGTTAGTTCATGTGAAGACAAAATTAATCATCAAGAAAGCAACCTGTGACTTTATTTCTAGACTGTTAAGAGTGAGAAATTTCCTTTTTTCTTAAATATTTGAAGTTATCTCTTAAACCATCTCTTTCCCTAGGCTCTGTTGATAGCTACAGTAAGCAACAGTGGGATAGAGTATAACTATATCTAAATTGAAAGAATATGGTACCAGAGTGTTGATGGAGCTTGGTTAGCACAAGAACATTTTTCAGAACAAGTCGTCATTTTATAAAAACTGATACAGCATTTTTAAATGTGTGAACAAGTGCACATTGGAAACAGACATAAGAAAACCAAGAGTACTTCTGGATATGTTAATTGAACTACCAGATACATTAAGAAAGTTGGACTGTAGTTCAATTCTCTTAAATCATAATTCAACACCCCTATGTTTATTGCAGTATTATTTATAATAGCCAAGATTTGGAAGCAGCCCAAGTATCCATCAGATGAGTGGATAAAACAACTATGGGACATTTACACAATGAAATACTACTCAGCTGTAAAAAAAAAATTTTACCCTTTGCAACAGCATGGATGGACTTGGAG
Organism: Furipterus horrens; assembly: GCF_987537825.1. NCBI lineage: Eukaryota > Metazoa > Chordata > Mammalia > Chiroptera > Furipteridae > Furipterus > Furipterus horrens. The sequence continues at coordinate 170,649,749 of NW_028327172.1, forward strand.
AATATTATGCTAAGTGGAATAAGCCAGGCAGAGAAAGACAAGTACCATATGATTTCACTTATGTGTAGAATCTAATGAACAAAGTGAGCTAACAAGGAAAATAGAGACAGACTTATAGACAGAGCAGGCTGACAACTCTAGTGGTGGAGGTCAAGGGGTGGAGGGATAGAGCAAAAAAAAAAAAATTCATGGACATCAACAACAATGTGGTGATTATTGCGGGGGAGAGGTGGGTGGGTGGAGGTGGAAGAAGGTATAGGGAGGGAATAAATAGCAGTGGAAAAAATACAATATAAATGAACTATTAAAATTAAAAAAAAATTCATATAATAAAATAGGCCATTTCCCAATTATGTCCACCCCAAACCTGGCATTATAAAAACTCCTTTTTCCCACTAAGTAGGTAAAATAAAAAAAAAAAAAAACTTTCAATTTTATAGCTAAAAGGATCTGGTTTAATTCTTTCATTTTACAGAAATAAAATTAAAGGTTTAAGGTGTTAAGAAATTTGTCCAAGTCTTAAAGATACTCAACAGCAGGGACAAAAGTCAATGCCTCCCAGGAGCTCTGCTTGTGTTTTTCCTTCCTGAAGGTTGGGAAGAAAAGGAATCATGAGACGCCCTCTTCTGGTCTGTACCACAGAAGAAATTATAGCCGTTTAGGAGGCTGCACTAGCTTCTCAGGACAGGAAGATAGCACTGGAAGACTGTTTAGCTTACTGCCAGGGAGATATAGTCTGATAAACAATTTCATGGGTTTCCAAAAGTAACTACCTTAAGTTTTGTATCAAGCCACTTTCTCTCAAACAAAAAGCAAAATGTTTCTTGAGTCCCCAAATTGTGGCATATAATGAAAAGTAAAAGAGAAGAACAAGAGTATAATTATCATTTGTAAATTAAATTCATTATTTTGATTTGGCCAAGAAAATAAATATTTTGTTTGTTTGTTCCTGTCTTTTGGTTAGTTTGTCATGGTCCAGCTTGAGAAAATAGAAGTCATATTTAGCCTACTAACAAACTCACATAAAACATGATTAACTTTAAGATTAAATGATTGTTTTCCTTAAATTAGGATATTTATAAAAATTTAATTTTAAATTACAATAATTGTGCTCAGGTAAATGATAAATACCATATATCATGTTTTATTATAAATAAATACTTTAATATAAATGACAGCAAATCTGGAAAAGTGACCTAATATTTAAATCAAAGCAAAAAGAAGAGAAAAGTTAGGAATGAGGGAGGGAAGGAAAGGAGAAAGGAAAGAAAGAGTCAGCAAGATACTGTTTCTCAGATTAACTAAAAATTAAATTTAAAATACTTACTGACAGCACATGCAGACACCAATCACCAAAATTATCAATGTCACCATAACTGCTGTCAGACAAATCACCAAAATCTGTCCTGTGTCTCCTCTAAGGTAGAAAAAGTCAACTCTCTCACATCTGGCCCCAGTGTAGCCCTCATCACAGCTGTAAAAATAAAACAAGAAGAACAAAACAAGGTGAAAAATTGAAGACTTTTAGGAATCTCTATTTCTTTTTAGCATAAACACTATTTTCATTACTTGGAAATAATAAATAATACAATTCTTTTAAAAATGTTAAATAGCTGTATATCGTTGTGTTCATGAATAACTCCTCTTTCTTTGCTGAAAATCTGTCATCACTTGAACATCATTAACAATATGTCTAATATAAATAAATAGGGATATTGACAGTTTACTATAATTTAGTTCAAAATTATAGATTCTGAGTTTCAAAGAAGGGATGATAAAATTCCATTCACAGCATTCCCAAGCACTTAAATACCTTCGTGACAAGGAATTCAAAAATCCCCAGAATTTCCCATTTCAGCATAGAGCAATACAAACAGTTTCAGAGCCCCCAAGTTCTCTTATTATAGTTTATTTTAAAATTATACTGTTTTATATGATCAAACATGGTAATGTACATGAAAGTTTATAGACATCTGCCTACATATAGAAGTTCCATAAATACTGTTCAACAAAATCTCTGTCTGTCTCCCTCCCTCTCTAACATCCATCAGCTCTAGTGCCACTGCTTGCAGGTGTCACAGATGAGGTAATGCTCTACTGCTCTTCTAGTCACCACCTCTGCAACAATATCCTCCCAAACTCTGGTTCCTAGTTCTTTTATCTGATCTTCTAAGGTCACATTTCCTGATCTGGGATACCATTCCCTCTACTCTCTTCTAAATGGCCTCCCTTCCTCCATGACCCAAGAAAGTGCAGTGACCAGAAATTAACAAGTTTCTGAGTGGAGCTTTCACTTTCTTCCTTTTCTTAAGTCTCTATCAATGCAGTCTTAGGGATTCACTTCTATTCACTCCTGAGTCTGAGGTTACAGTTTAGGGTGTATTTGACTAAGCTGAGCAACACTCAAGAAGCTCAAGGCTCAGTGATATGGGGACTGTCCATACAATTCTCTGAAGTGTGTCATATGCTTAAAAGGTATGTAAGAAGTTTGAGGATATTTGAAACTGAAATTATATGTTGTAACATCACTAAAAAATGCTTTCCTTTTTCTTTCAGAATCATTCAAAACACAAAAAGATATTGGTCATAATTACATAAATGTGAAAAAGGAAATTAAGCCTCTTTGTTAAAAATGTTTTTAACTTTTATTACATTAATACAGTTTTGCATTCAGATATCCCTGACTTCTTAAAGCAACAACAACAAAAACCTTCTGTGCAATCTTTTTTTGGTTTGGTTTTGTTTCACTTTTTGTTTTATAAGAAAAGATCAACTGCCAGGCTGTTCTACACTGTATGTTTGACAAGAGACAGGGCAGTTAATTCCCACAAAACCTATATTCACAATTAACGAGATCTCTTAATGCCACTATTATAGCTGGTACATTGCTACGAAGTAAACAAAATGAAACAAAAAGCAAGCTCAGTCACAACCACGAGTTGAAAGGTGAGGTTCAATGCAGACACAGGAAAAAGAACCTAATGCCATCTATTGCAAAAGGACCCCAGGGCCTATAATAGAAAACTGCTCCCTGCAATGGAAAAAAAAACTTAGAAATACCTTGAAATATTAAAAACTTCTTGCACAAGAGCCCGGCACTAGGAGAAAATCACTTTTAATTGCATATGTAGGATGAAGTTTTTTAAAGAGTCTTTTTTAAAGGTCATAATTAAAATCTTACAAATATAGTCTCTTCCAATTAGCTTAACTGTTCCTTTAACAAATTTACCAAATGTGGCCTTTTCAAACAATAATTTGCCCATTGAATATACAACAACTACGTGATCCTCTTTTAGAATATTTTTCTAATTGGAAACTCTGGGTACCTTGGATTAACAATGCTTGAGTTGAATTTCCCAGTGAGCAGTACTTCCTGCAAGTAATAACCCAGTGAACCATGCTAGAGTGTAAAACCTTAACCAGTTATAGCGGCTCTCATGTTACTTCATTCTTATCAAACCTATAATAACCTACATGCTGATGGTTATTTCAACAGGAGAGAATGAGGCAAGGGTACAGGTTCCTAGTAGGTGTTTATTAATGCTAAATAACTGGATTTTTATAATAAAGAGCAATCATAATTTAAAATAAAATTTAAAGATGTTCATGACCCTTAAGGACTCTGAAAAATCAGATTTGGTATCACTGTTCTAAAATAATCAACAGACACTTTTCTAAGAGATTTATAAGTATTAATTCAACTGATTCTTAAAACAGCCTTTGAGGCAGAACCAATTATTAACCCATTTTACAGATGGAGAAATGGAGCTATAGAGAAATTGAGTGAGTGGGGCTGGGACTCAAATGCAGGAAGTTGGCACCCAAGTTCATGCCCCAATCCACATGAATACTGCTTAAATGAAGTGTACTGCACAAATAAATACAAATTATGTATCTGGAAACAAAACATCCCCATTCCAAGAAAATACAGGAGAGACTATTGGAGGATTGAAGGTATTTGAAACACACTCTGGTATTTATTCAGAAACAGAAATCCACACACTCCTGTGATCCCAGCAAAAGGAGATATTTCTGGTTCCCACAACAGGAAAGCCACCAGCAGCAGCATGGTTTTGTCTGAACCCGAGTTACACCAAGACACCTAAGAGGGCAGGACTGGAGAGGCTCAATGTCTCTCACTCATAGCGTGGTACAATTTACAAAACATTTACTCTGTGCTCGGTACCATAATAAATATTTTTGCTTAATGTGTTATTTTGCATGATTTTTAACACTTCAGAGGAAGATATTATTAGCCCATTTGATAGGTGATAAAACTGAGGCTTAGGAAGAGTAACAGACCCATTGTTAAAACTGCTCATTATTGGTGGAAACAAAACCTTAACTTAGGTCTATCTGACTCCAAAACCTGTGTCCTGACCCCAGGCTTTACCACTTCCCATTGATCCTGTGTCATTTCACCACTAAGATTATGTTCCTCCTTCAGATGAAGGCCTTGGTTCTGACACTTAGCATAGTATTAGATGGCCCATGATAGAGAGACTCAGCCATTTGTGCACCAGTCATTTCTTGAGCGCCTGGTAAATTCTAGGCATGGTGCTTGGCACTGGAGCACAAAAATGAATGAGCCAGGAGCCCTGGCCTCCAGGCGCTCAGTCACAGAAGTGACATTTAAAGAAACCAACATTTATGCTCCAGGAGAAGAGTTCGCATAGAAGTGGGACTAGATGGCAGGGAAAGGACATTGGGCTAATACCTGAATGTGTGTCTGAGAACAGGGAAGTTAACACAGGTGTCCAGGAGGAGCTGATGTTTGAGTTGCATGTAACATCAGTCAGAACGCGCTTTGCACGCTATAGAAGAGCCTGTGTGATATGCCAGCAATGGAGTGTAGAATGTTAGAGAGACATTGACTCTATAATGCAGTTGTGGTGGGAAAGTTAAACCAGGATCAGAGGAGGTTTGGAGGCCAAGGAAATGAGTTTTCTCCTCGGACGGAAGGGGACGTGTGTGCATTAATCTTAGGGAAGTAAATTACACACTGTGGTGTTGATTTTAGAGGGCAGCAATATTAAGGACCAATAAAGGTACAGACAAAGGGACTGGTTAGCAAAATAGTCTTGGGTTAAGGAAATTTACATTTTTAAAACTCAATATATTCTCCCAAACCAGTTAGCATTAAATGAAATAAAAAAAAAAAAAACACTTTACCGTTCCCAACATACAAAGGCACATTTTTCTTATTTCCTTACATTAGAATTCTTATTTCCCTCTAAGTATTATCCTTATATATTTATTTTTTTAAATAAATATAAATATAATTAAATTTTGAAGAAGTCCATGATTCAAACATTCCATTAAATTAGGTATTGGAAATACTGTTCTGAGATAACTTTTTTTTTTAAATGTATGCTGGGGGAAAATGCACAAAATATAAACACTCTGAATTTTAGGTACAAATTATACATAAAAATCATCTTGCTCTTCTATTAGGTAAGGTCTTCTCTTTAGAAGAAAATGAATATTTAAATTATGAGAAAATGTTACTTTTGCCTGAGTAAAATTAAACTTGGACCCTTAATTTACTAACAGTTGACAAGAAATATTTCCTTCCTATTAACTGGAAATGTCTATTTATAAACAAGACTGGTTTCCTTGCATTTAACTGACACCTGCAAAAGTAACTTTTAATTTGGCATAAATCCTTCATATTTAAGTGAATTACAAACCATATAACAAATGTATCAGTTTCTCCATAAGTAGCTGCCAAAGGGGGCCCGAAACAGGTGGCTGGGGCAGGACCAGGGGACCACGTCCTGAGAGCCGGCTTGATTAGCTCCCACTTTCCAGTCCTGCTGAGCCTCAGATAGCATCATGGTGCCCTCTTTGCCCACGGTCTCAGGTGCTCCACTTACAGGCAGGAGGGCGTCTGCAGGGCCCCCACGAAGCGGCACCTCCCATTGATGCAGTAATGCTCGTATTCCTTGGGGCAGGGAGAGAAGTAGTCGTTCCACTTTGACTGTGTGGTGGTAGCTGAAAAGTAGGAAAAAGCTCAATAAATCAACTCACTTTAAACACACACTTGTAACAGTATTATATTCTTATCTTTAATGCCAGGTATTTTTATAGAATGTACAATCTGTCATTTCTCCTTCTCTCCACACTGGGATACAAGTCACACTTTTGTGGCCCCAAAATAGCTCTAAAGATTGGGTAATATGGATTATCATGGGAACATTTCATATTTTAATTAGTTTTATGTTCAAGCTACCTCTCAGAAACATTGCTGTTGTTTAAAGAGTAGAGCACAGTTGTGATAAGGGAGGAAGTTATTCTTTCCATGAAGATTATTAGTGTCATAGAGCTGAGGGCACTGAAGAGAAAGTATATTTTTCCTTCCTTTAGTTTTCTTTTTAAAATTGTTTTTAACTTAAACACTTACATAGCACTTACTGAGTGCCAGATACAGGTCTGTATTCTTTATATATATTAACTCATTTAATGCTCATAACAGCCTTGTGAGGTGACCGCCATTCTAACCTCCTATTTATTTATGGAAGAGCACAGCGCAACACGTTGAAGTTAAGGCACCTTCCAGAATCCCACAGCTAGTATGTGGCAGGCATGGAACTCAAAATGAGCCCATTCTGCCCCAGGGTCCATGCTCTTGACCCCTCTGCTCTGCACTCTGACAGACCACCTGTTCAGCAGGTAGTTGTCACCTGCTCTCAGTCATGCTTCCTGAATGGGGGATTCTCCCTTGCATTTGACCCCTTGCATATGACTCTCATTCCTGAAGGAGAAAAATTCTGAAAGCTGACTGTCTAGGATTTCAATCCTGCAATGCACCGACTTTCTTGTCTAACCTTTCAGAGTAGTGATCACCTAATTTTTAACTGGGGACAGTAATCTGTAACAATTTCCTCATCACAGTGTTAGAAACAAGGTCATAGTGACTCCCAAACCAGTAGCAAAGTCATTGGTAACAAAAGGCAAATGTAATTGAAGGGTCTTAAGGGCAAATGTAATTAAAGGATCTCTGAGAAGGGAGTGGATAACATTAGCATATTCACAAATCACAATAGGGGCATTTAGATGAACGCGTTAGATTGTACCTCCGGAGTATCCAGTCATGGAGAAACGGGGAAGGAGGAGAGGGGAGGGGAAACTAGTTGCGCTAGGGTGGGGAAGCTAAGACTATAAAACCAGGTTCCTTTGTCTACTTGGGGCGCACATTCTCCTGGCTATGAGGGTGCGCCCGGCTCTGCAGACTCGTGAATAAAGGCCTCGTTTTACTGCTCAAGTCCTGTGTCCCAGTTTTTATTGTGAGCGTTTCTCACAATTTGGGGGCTCATCCGGGATCCTCCGCCTGTGTGTGGGAAGGGCTCTGAGCCAAGGTGGGGAGACGCGTCCTACCCGCTTTTGGGTGGCCCGCTTGACCCAGGGCCCACCCGCCTCAGTGTCCGGAAACGACCCGAGACTTCTTGTTGGGACAGCAGTGGATCGACGCAGGGGGAAACAAAAGCAAACACCGCGGCAACCAGGCAACCTCGTGCACGGGCCAAGGTAGGAAAATTGGACTTAAGTACTGCCTTGGTGGTTGGGCATCCTCGGGAAGCTGATTGTGCGTGTGGCTGATACGAGTTGTGCGTGTGGCTGGTACGAGTTGTGTGTGTGGCTGGTACGAGTGTGGAGTGCCTCTCCGCTGGGTCCGCTGTCCCGTGAGGGAGACGGCCGGAGTGCACCTCCGCTGGGTCCGTTGTCCCATGAGGGAAACGGCCGGAGTGCATCTCCGCTGGGTCCGTCCTCCCGTGAGGGAAACGGCCGGAGTGCTCTTCCGCTGGGTCCGTTCTCCCGTTAGGGAACGGCCGGAATGCACCTCCGCTGGGTCCGTTGTCCCGTGAAGGAAACGGCCGGAGTGCACCTCCGCTGGGTCCGTTCTCCTGTGAGGGAACGGCCGGAGTGCTCCTCCGCTGGGTCCGTTGTCCTGTGAGGAAATGGCCGGAGTGCACCTCCGCTGGGTCCGTTCTCCCGTGAGGGAACGGCCGGAGTGCACCTCCGCTGGGTCCATTGTCCTGTGAGGGAAGCGGCCGGAGATGAACGAAGCATCTCGGTCTGTGTGCAAGTAAGCGAGTGTGGAGTGCCCCTCTGCTGGGTCCGTTAGGTTGAGAACGCAGCCGGATTCAGCCACGTGAATCAGCTGAGGATGGGAAATGGAAATTTTAGGCCTAGGGGTGGGGACCAAAAGTAAGGAAGAACAGACAATGGTAAATTATTGTTGTTTCCTTTGGCCAAAGGAACCCATTTAGGGGAAATCTGTCTCCTAGCCCGATTTGGGTCTGATGAATGTTGGGTTTGTTAAGCCCTGGTCTTATATGTGTGTTCAGCTTTTTTGGATTGTTTGTTTGTTTGTTTTTGGAGAAAGAAGAGAGGGGCATCGCTGTGTGGTTGCCTCTCGCTCGTGCCCCCAGTTGGGGATCTGGCGTGTGGCCTGGTCGTGTGCCCTGACTGGGAGTTGAACCGGCGACACTTGGTTCGTGGGCTGGTGCTGGGTCCACTGGGTCACAACAGCCAGGGCCAGGCATCAGCCTTTAAGGAAGAGAGGGAATATGCTCTCTGCTGATCACCACCTACCAGCAAGATCCGCAGGTCTCTTCCCTGTAAAAAAGAAAAAGATAAGGCCTGGGACCCTCTGTCCTGTCTCCCACTGCCTTATAGCCCTGGCCAGCCGGCGGCCAACTGGGCAGAGGCACCATGGACGGACAGTACAGACGGAAGAGGCCAGGAACACCTAGCAGATACCCCACCAGTATCCGTCCCCATGACACCTACGGCGCAGGTGGCAACTTATCTAAATTAAGAAAGGAATTGAAACAATGTAAGCAAGACCTAAAGAACTTCCCCATTCCCTCAGAGCAGCCGGTTTCCCTTTAGGGAAGTCTCCAGGGGTCCAGGACATATTAGATATGTCAAATGCTCCTTCAACAAGCACTGAAGTTAGAAACTTCAAACGCAATATGAAGCGCTTGGTAAAGGACCCCCTTGGACTGGCAGAATAATTAGATCAGTTCCCCGGACCCAGCATATACATGTGGACAGAATTAATGTCTATACTACATATCTTCAGTGGGGAAGAGAAGGGAGTGATCAGACGGGCTGCTATGAGGATATGGGAAAGGGAACATCCCCCCGGTCAGGAAACTGTCCCGGCCTAACAGAAGTTTCCCAGTATAGACCCTGATTGGGATAACAGGCCGGAGGCTAGGGCTCAAATGAAAGACCTTAGGAGCTTCGTCATCAGGGAAATCAAGGAGTCCGTTCCCCATGCACAGAATGTCTCCAAGGCATTCGAAATACAGCTCCATCAGATCCCTGCAGAAGCTCAGGGACAAAATGAAGTATTCTGGTCTAAATCCAGAGAATGCTATGGGACAGGGACTCTTAAAAGTCACCATTGTAACAGAAACTGGCCAAATATTTGTAAGAAATTGCAAAAAGTAAGTGAATAGGCCAATTAAAGCAACTGAAAAACTCTTCAGGAAAGCTCAGAAAGTGTATGTTAGAAGAGAGGAGGAGAATGAGGAAGTAGCCCTCTTTAACTCTCTAAATCCGGGAGACAAAGGAACTGTTTTGGCGCCAAACTGCGCCCAGGTAAAGGCGCCTCCCATGGCACCACCCCTTCCGCAGGTAGGGGCCGCTCCCGCGGCACAGCCCTCTCCCCAGGTGGGGGCGGTTCCCGCGGCAGCATCGGAGGCTCCTGGGGCGCAGCCCCCTCTGCAGGTGAGCGTGGCTTCTGCAGTGCCCACCCATCTGCAGATTCAAGGGACTTCCCTCTCAGCACGCCTTTTGGTTATGGCCTCTGAAGTGACTGCAAAGCCAATGACTCCACCTCTGCAGGAGGAGAAATGGGTCTCTCCCTCCAGAGCCTGCATGAAGGTTGTGATTTGGACACTAAGCCTCATAGGTATACTGCCATTTAGGGTAAGCCACGTGAGTGCTCCACCATGGTGGATAAGTCACGTGGGTTTGCCACCATCTTGTGGGTGGTACTTATGGGTGCCACTGTCTTCAAAGATGCTGCATGTAATGCTGCAGCCATCTTTGAAGTGGGCAAAATGGTGGGTTAGATATGCTCTTAAGGTGATGTGCTTTGTTTGCAAAATGGTATATGTCTAAACATTCAAGTCATTGCTGCATGACAGGTGTTTGCAAGGTCTAAGCTTCAGAAAACTGCAGAATATCTACAAATCTAGGGAAATTTTAGCTGCTAAATACTGAGTTTGGGTAGAGTCCTTTACAGTGTGGAAAAGAATTGGAAATGGGTTATGGTTAAATCTGAATGGGTAAATATATGGAAAGTTTGTGAATGTTGCAGAAAGTCTGTGGAAAGTCATAAAAATGTATAGAAAGGTTGTGAAAGTTTTTAAACCTGGGAAAAGGGAAACCTCAACTACTTGTGGTCTAATTGTATGGTTACTGTACCTCTGTATTGGCATTAAGCCATTGGGGACCTATGAAAGGTCATTTGAAATTCCCTGTATTGGTTTGGCATTTAGCTGTTGGAGACCTAGAATTCTCTGAGGCCTAGGAAGGGTCTGGAATTCTCTGTATTGGTACTGGCCATATAATCTGAAAGGAAAATTGAGGTTTCCCAGAGAAAATTTAAAAAACTTCACATGTAGGAAAGTGAACAAAAGAAAGTATAAGGCATGGAAATGCAATTTTAGGGAATATTAGAAGGACAAGAATTTTCCTTCACACTGTATATTTTTCTCCCTACCTGATCCCTCCAGAACTTGGCAATTTAAAGAAGTAAGTAATTACATTAGGTTTCTTTGCATAAAACTAAAAAGACAGTTGCTAATGGTGGTTATGTCAGCCGAGGCTTTGACTGGAATGTCATGCCTGAAGGAGGCATGCTTAGGCTAATGAAAGCCCATGAGGGAAAGGCCTGGCACCTTGGCTGGTTGTGCGGTCCATGGCAATCTTTCTAGGGAAAAAAATGAAGATTGCTTCCCTAATAAATGGCTAGGAAGAAACTTAAGGCACAATGGAAAACCCAAAGGATTTGGGAAAGCATGGGTTTTACAGGCAAGGCCAGATGGCAGGTGTGTGGCTCAGCTTCTTGCCCAGGGGGCAGACTGAAGGTCAACCTGAAGAGTCTTTGTATAAGTTCCAGCAAAGCAGACTTAAAAAATCTTATGTGGTCAATCACTGCTCTTGTTGTGTTTATGCAAATGAACAGGCTAAATTAAAACTGGACTTAATGCAGTCCCTTTAATAACAAGGAGGGTAATCTTAAGGAGAAAAATCGTGATTTGAGGAAAATCACAATGATCAGTGGTAGACTATAAACTAGTGCAGCTGTGTCTATAAAGTTTATTTTAATTAAAAGTTTGTTTTCATTCAAAAGTTAAACCAGGTCTGTGACATTATCAATAATGCTTAATTTACAGGCAAGAAGAATGTCAAATGCCTTGCAGCTGGATGTCTTCCCAATAAGACAGTCTTGCAAATTTAGAAATTGGTTTGTGAATTGTGTTGTGTGAATAAACATGTGTGTGTTCTTTCTGTTTTCATAGGATATAAGCCTATAATCTCATTACCTGAGTGATTGTACATAGAAGCCTCACTTAAGAAGCCCATCTGCATTGCTGCCTCCTGAGACTCAACAGTTTGGCTGAACTAAGTGGTTGGGTTGGCGAAGTATGGGTTGGTCAGTGGGCTTCACTTTAAACTGGTCTCTCTTTTGCTTAAAATAACTTTCACCAAGGAGCTCCTTCCCGAAACTGCCAGCCTCTCCAGTGCAACCCTCTTCTTCTGACACTGAACCAGCCACAGACCTTAAGTCAGGAATCCCATGTGGCTGCCAGAGTTTATGGCCTAAAAGCTAATGTATCTGACATAAATCCAGTAGGGTGGCTAGGTCTTCACTTAGTGACAACTACTCCTTCCCTAGAAAATCTAACTTCTCTCAGCTACACCTCAGAAAAGACTCCAGAATAATCCAGCCAAGGTAAAAGTTTTTGAGGTATATTAGATCTCAGACAAACCTTAGAGATAGAGACTGGGTACGGAGACGCAAATGCTTGGGTAGAATGGGTCAAATTTGCTGTTAATTCCCTGAATAAAAGCAACTGTTATGCTTGTACCACAGGGAGACCCCAGGCACAGGTCGTACCATTTCCACTAGGCTGGGACTCTGACCCCTCAGGAATCGCCTGTATGCTCGCTCTCTACCAGGATGAGAATGCATGGGGAAATGGGACTTGCAGAAGCTTGTCTCTCCTCTTCCCTCTATAAGGAGTAATGGGACTCAATCCCTCCCTTCATACTCAGTGGGGCCCATGAATTACTCTTCTTGCCTCTCTAGGTGGGAAGCGAATTCAGGTACCCCTGCAGAAGAACTCCGAACATGCACTCATACCAGAAATGCGAGCCACCTTCACAGTGGGGCCAGCGACTATATTCCCCTCCAAGTCCCCAGAGCAGATGTCTGGTGGTATTGTGGGCAAAGGAGTCTCTGGAAAATCCTACCTGACAGGTGGAGTGGAACCTGTGCCCTGGTTCAATTGGCTATCCCATTTACCCTAGCATTTCCAAAACTGGTCCAGACTAGACTGCCCCTGTTAGGGAAAAGAGGTCAGTGGTGCCTGGTGGATCCTTTGATCCTCATATCTATATTGACGCAATTGGGGTCCCCAGAGGAGTTCCAAATGAGTTTAAAGCTAGAAATCAAATAGCAGCAGGGTTTGAGTCAGTGCTCTTCTGTTGATTTATTTATTAAATGCCACCAGTTGAGTGGCTTGGGAGAACAGGATGGCACTGGATATGATGCTGGCAGAAAAGGGAGGTGTATGTGTAATGCTTGGGGGGCAGTGTTGCACCTTTATCCCTAATAATACAGCCCCTGATGAATCTATCACTAAGGCTCTGCAGAGACTAACTACCTTAGCAAATAAGCTAGCAGAAAACTCAGGTATTGACAATCCCATAACAGAATGGTTAGAAAACTGGTTTGGCAACTGGAAAGGAATAATCTCATCAACTCTGGTATCCCTCATAGTGGTAACAGGCATCCTCACAGCTTTAGGCTGCTGTATTCCATGCATTAGAGGTTTAGTTCAAAGACTAATTGAGACTGCACTAACTAAACAGATGCAGCAACTTTTCATAATCTCCTCCGAGAGACCAAAGGGAATCCTAACCATGAGGAAGAAAGTCAAGAAATCCTCCTTAAATTTGGAGGAATAAATAGAATGGTTTGAGTAGTCAATTTTCCAAAAGAGACAGGGGGAAATTGTTAGAAACAAGGTCATAGTGACTCCCAAACCAGTAGCAAAGTCATTGGTAACAAAAGGCAAATGTAATTGAAGGGTCTTAAGGGCAAATGTAATTAAAGGATCTCTGAGAAGGGAGTGGATAACATTAGCATATTCACAAATCACAATAGGGGCATTTAGATGAACGCGTTAGATTGTACCTCCGGAGTATCCAGTCATGGAGAAACGGGGAAGGAGGAGAGGGGAGGGGAAACTAGTTGCGCTAGGGTGGGGAAGCTAAGACTATAAAACCAGGTTCCTTTGTCTACTTGGGGCGCACATTCTCCTGGCTATGAGGGTGCGCCCGGCTCTGCAGACTCGTGAATAAAGGCCTCGTTTTACTGCTCAAGTCCTGTGTCCCAGTTTTTATTGTGAGCGTTTCTCACAACAGAAAGTTTTAATAAATAAGGATTGTCAAGAGGAACAGTACAGAAATACTGACCAGCTGTTCCCTGTGTGGGTCACAACAGACACGGGAGAACAGCCCACACCCAGAGGAGACAGCTAACTAGCAGCACTAGTCCAGGGTCGGACTTTCCACATTTGTGTTACCACCAGCAGCCTGCAGGACTCAGACACCTGTGGAGCCAGAAAGACCACAGTGTTCACTTCAGGAGGGCATTTCACACTAGGTATGATGTGGCACCTGGCACCCCAATGACGTCAAACAATCCTTTTATTAATAGCAGTGACCACTCAACTTCTTCCTTCGTATTATGTAACAAGTACACATAATTGCTCAGGGCCACCAGAGAGAGGAGTTGCAAAGAGCTCTGGATGATCTGCTCACAGCAAATGCCTGTGATGCCAGCTCACAGTCTTAGGGGTGGCAGAATGTTGCTGAGCAACTGGCTGACCTGGTTTTGGTTGGTGACTTAATTACCAGCTATGCTCACTGCCGGTCTGCGCCAGATATTTCTGCATGCGTGCCAATCAATGGGGCCCTTGTAGAAATTTCTGCCAGAAATAACTGCAAATTGCCTCAAAGGTAGAGACTGGTGTATTTTGGCAAATAAATTGATCCGTCAACTTTCATTTGTCGAGTACTTTCTATTTCCAGAGCTGTGTAGTAGGCATTGAAAAACAGCAAAGAAATAAAGGATATTCTATTTCTCTCTTTAAATTGCCAAAATAAAACAAATTCAAGACAACAATCAGCAACCAACAAGCAAAAACAACCACAGTAACTGTATAAACAGTTGTGGTCCACTGGAAACACTGGAAAGAACACTGGATTGAGAGGAAGGAAATTAGTGTTTTAATTTTCAGCTCTGCCCTTCATTAGCCACATGAGTCTGGGAAATCAAATTTAGCTTCCTGAGCCTCAGTTTCCTCATCTGCAAACTGAAGATGCTAACATATACCTAAAAGGGCTGTAGAAGAGGCTCAAAAAAGAAAAAAATAATGTGGAAATTCCCAGCCGAGTTCCTGACCAATAAAGTCCTCAGTAAATTAGTTGATTCTAGAATATTGGAAATCTTGGCAATTCTAAGAAAAATCTTATATCAGTTGAAAGGTGCTTACTTAATTAAGAAAAAATTCTGAAAATTGAAGATTTTTGTTGTTGTTGGAGGTGGACAAGCAATTTAAGGCAAGAATAATCTCAAGGACAACATCTCAGGGTCTGAAATATGCAAACCTTATGCAGGATGTGGATTTAATGGCAACCATGGAAGAGACATGAAGGGGAGCAGCCCAGAATGGCTGTGAATGGAAGTCAGAGACCTCAGATTGTTAGACTGAAGAGTTTACATTTGAAATCTAAGGCAGGAGAGAGCTGAAGAAGGTTCTTATGGATTAAATTTAATGGTACATGTAAAAGCTGAACTAGCAAGCATTTTACAAGTGTATTAGATAGGAGAGAGCAGACAGGATCAGAGCAGGAAGATGCCGGGGCAAGGAGAAAACCAAGGCACCCCTGCATGTGCAGACACGTCTGATGTGGGCTTGAGGCAGGCATATGGAGGGCAAGGCAGGAATTTTAGAAGCAACAGGACTTAGCAACAGACCGATTGTGCTCCAGAAAGGTCTTTCCCACTTTGCAAAACACACTTTAAGTATAAGCTGTCCGTCTCTGTGTTCTGACTTTGGCAGATACCTTTAGTTGTTGTGCCCTCTCAAATATAGCCAGTGTTCACATAAACACCAAACAGACCGTGATCCCCAAAACCACTCACAGCAGCTGCTGGTGGCAGTGATTTGTTCAGCTTCGGTTCATCCAGCAACACACACCTGTGCCAGGAAAATGGTTTCCAGGTGCCGTTTTGATAATTTGCAGAACTCTCTTTACAAAATAAGCATGCTCTTAAACATTCACAGCATGATTTGTATTTTAACATACTTCCAAATCACCAAGCAGAAAATATCAGTGATTTCTCTATGGAACTTTAAACCGCTGCCCCCACCCCCACCCCCCAAATAAATCATACATGCTGCCCTGCAAAAAGTCAGAGATTCTCTTTTCCTCTATCCTCAGAATTAAAGGCTTATCAGCATTGCCCCTTTGGAAATGCTTCTAAAATTCCAGTTGCTTTCATCAAGGTTCATGAAGGTCAGATTATTTCAAAGTTGAACAATTGTGAAATCTAACATTTTCTGCCTTTCATGAGATGTGATGACTTGGGGCTGGGGGTTGGGTGGTGATGGCAAAATTATACTAGTTCATTCCAGGAAGGCGTCCCAAGAAGGAAAAATTAATCCTATGATAAAATAAGATTAGTCTCGTGTATTGGGTTTCTCTGTTGGGAACTGAATGGCATGTTTTGAAAATGTCAAAGGCCTAAAAGACTCCCCTGATTCTGGGGGTAGTGGAATTAATTGATTTTTGTCCTCCCATCTTCCTCTTTTCCAACCCACATGCCCAAAACCAAAACATTGCTCTGGGAGTGAGTTTCTCCCACAAAATTGCACGGAAAAACTACATCCACTGGTGGGCCAGGTCGCAACAGTCTCAGAAGTGGGTGGGCCCCACAGGTAATATATCTCAATCTCTTCATGAGACTCCACATTCCAAAGATTCCACAGCCAATTAGGTAAGAAATCCCAGGAGCTGCTCAAGGCCAGTGTATGTCAAAACCCAGTTCTAAGAGTTAGCAAACAGGATCAGAAGTAAGAACAATTTTCTTTAATCATGTGAGCAGACAGACAAGTGGCTCTTCCTTGGGTGACTTGGGTGACTTGAATAGTTAGAGGAGAGGTGATGGGTTCTCTTGAGCCAAACTCGATTGGAGGACGACAGCAGACACCCATATCACTTTGTTTAAATGTGGATTTTCCCTCAGTTCAGTAGAGGCTTTGATTAAGCAGCATTGCTCCCTGGTCTTTCTGAACATGATTTTTATTCTCAAGCCAAAACAGGCTTTGTGATGTCTTGGTGATGGAAACTCATTAGATTTGGAACATTGGGTCTATTTTTCATAGAACCTTCACTTATTTGTTCTCATCGTGCTCATTATAAATGTACTTAATATGTTTGTAAATTACATTAATATCAACAGCTATTCTGAAAACAATTCTAAGGGTAATGTACTGTTATTTTTACAGGGCTTTTTTGTAATTGTACACTGTTTAAACATCATGGTACATCTGATCCCTACTTAGACACAGTTAAATCTCTAAGAGATTCAAAAGGGAGTGTTCAATGTTGAGATAGATGTCCCACAAGTGTTAACAAGCAGAGAGCAAAAGGGAAACAAATACCTATATATTCATCTTCTCCCACAGACACCTGACCTAAAAAAGGAAACACAGTGCACAGGAGAGTTGAAGTGGCCCCAGCAGACTTTGGATAGAAGTGTGTCCTTAGTCTGTAAAGCAGCGCCTGAGGTCTCAGTCTTCCGTCCCTAGCTTCCAGGTGTTTTCCTCATAGGGCTTTCCTCATTTTACAACACTTACGCAAAGAGGTTGTTACAGAAACAGGGGAGTCCAAAAATCCCCAGAGTTTGCTGCTGGGGGATGGGGAGAAGTAAGCAGCTTTTCAAATGCTTCCACATGCCTGAGGCTGGTGGCTACTGTCTTTCTTATGCAAATGGCTTTAATGCATCCAAAGCCTCAGGCAGATGGGAGGAGTCTTGAACCAGGGGACGGTATGGAAAGCACACAGAGCCTACGTAAGGGTCTGTGAATGGTCAGAACTGTTTGCAACGCCCACTGCGTCAGATGACGCAGTCAGGGATATATAAGCAGCTGCAGACATTTTAGCGGGGTCTCTCAAGCTCTCGTTCCAGCTCTGGCTCGCTCTGGCGCTCTGACTCTCGCTCGTGCACTCACTCTGGGACTCTCTCAAGCTCTCGTTCGGGCTCTGGCTCTCACTGGCACTCTGGCTCTCGCTCTGGCGTTCTGACTCGGGCTCTCACTCGCGCTCGCGCTCTCGGGCTCTCGCTCTCTCGCTCTCCCGTGTGCTCCCTCCACGTGGCTTGGTGAAGGGGCCTTCTCCACGTGGCTTGGAGAAGGGGTCTCCAGTCTGCTTTAAGAGGCTCTCGCCATGCAGTTCTGAGAAGGAGAGAAGATCCACGCGGTTTGCAGGAAGAAGGCAGTTTGCAAGGAGGCTGAGAATCCAGGTGGTTCTGCATTGAGAGCTGGAGGGCACCACAGCACAGAAAGGACCTCCCCAATCAGGATTGAATGATTGGCAGCTGCTGGTAAAGCTGAACTGTGTTGGGAAAGTAGGGAAACGGTTTCTCTGACTTTCCGAAAACTAGCCTGGTTTGGAAGGGGGGGAGGCAAGGATATGTGTTTGTGGGTATTTTAAAGAGCATAAGACTTAACAACAGAAATCCGCAAATAACTAAATCTATATAACTGTTAAATAAACAATTCTTTTTCTTTTCACCAAACTCTGGTATTGAGAGTTATAATTTTGGCGGCGGGCAATCGGGCCCCTAACTAAAGAGCCCGCGGGTTTGTTTTCAACTGGAGCAGCCCAGGGGTTCTGTAACAAGGTGAAGAAGAAAGTTTTGTATTTTTAAGTTAATTTTCCTTCTATTTTTGCAATCTACCTCCCTAAAACAAGGGGATGTAAATTAACAATGACCTTGAAGAGGAGCAAATTTGACATTTATTGTAATTGAGGGATCCTATTTGTCCTACATCCATTGCCATTTCCTACAGAAGAGTGAAAGGGTTGCTTACTCCAGGACAAGAAGAATAGATCTCACTGAAGTACTTGTTACCCCTCCCTGCTACCAGAATGTGCTCCTACAGGGGGCTAATCAGATCCCATCACCATGTCCTTTAACCTGAGGGCTGTGCCAACCATTTCTGACCTGATTAGAGTGGGCTGTCACTTACAGCTGCCCTTTTTCATTCTGTATCTTTCAAGGTAAAATAAAATCCAGTGTTGAAGGGTAAGTGTATTTGTATATATTTAAAATTATTCATAGTTGTGAGGCAAATGAAAAGAACAATTAGCAGGAGGAAAACTTGTATTTCTTTTTGCTTTTCAAGAGTGCACACTATGGAATTATTACGCCTATGATGTCCTCTTTGCTGTCTTACCTTTTCTTCTCTCCCCACTTCCTCCCTCAGTATTTCTTGGCTTGAGAAATCTTTATGGTAACAATTCCCAAATTCATGTTTTCATTCCAGATCTTTTTTCTCAGTGCCAATTGTTAAACTAATATATCTACTTTGATGTCTCACTGGCATTTCAACTTAACACTTCCAAAATGGAACACCTGATTTCCCCCCTCAAATCAGGTCTTTGCTCATCTCAGTAGGTATTTACCTCCTTTTTGTAATTCAGGCCAAAGTCTTAGGATTATCTTGATGTAACTCTCTTTTGCTGTTCATCCAATTCATCAGAAAATTTGATTGGTTGTATTCAAAACATGCAGAATTGTCCCTTCATCTCCACTACCCTGGTCTAAGCCCAACATTATCTCTAGGCTGCAAGTAGGTCCATGGAAACCTCTCAGTAGTCTCCTTGCTTTGCCCTTTCAACTGTCTAGTCTGAATACACAGGAACCAGATGGATGCTATTAAAACTTACTGTGAGTCAATGTTGAAGGCTCTAACCTCCTCACCAAGACTTTACGTCACACTACCCATTATCTCTCTTTCCCCATAACCTCTCTGATGTCATCTTTGACCATTGTGTTCATTGCTGCATTCTTGATCCCTAGAACACAGTTGCTGTAAAATAGGTGCTCATAAGTATTGGTGGAATGCAGAAATTCCTCACCCAGAATAGAGAGTGGCAAACTAAAAGTGGAATGCTTAAACTCTGGGGCTATTTGAAGATAAAATAATAACATTCTTTAAAAACAGGAATAGTTCCTAAGGATGGTCTGATTCATATCTTCATTTTACAGGTTAAAAACTGAGTCTTTGAAAGCTTAAGTGACTTGCCCAAAGTCACATGGTCAGACAATAGAGAAAATCTGCTCCTGTTCCACATTAATTCCTTTCTCAAAAACATTTGGTTCTAGATAAGGTCCTAGACTTTACTTTCAAGCAATTATTTTTCAAAATTTCCCTCATGATTCTAGCAGTTAACATGGTGATTAAGAACATACATTCTAGAGCCAGTCTCTCTGAATTCATGTTACCCAAAGGGGGTCTAAGGTTTGCCACCTCCCAAATATTTTTTTTTTTTTTTTTGCATATTGATTTCAAGTTGGTAACTAAGGAAAAAAGAGACTCAGAACAAACTTTTGACCCTCCCCTTTATTGCCTGAAAGGAATTTAGATAGAGGACATGCTCCAGGAAGGGAGACATATAATCACAGGTAGTCATAGTTTTTTATCTGAACTAGCGTGTATTAGAGAGGGAGGAACCTAAAAGACCTGTTCGATCAAAGTCCTCTGTGTCCCATCATGGAAGATGGCTCAGCAAGCATATTTACCAAACATTTCCTTTTCCATATCCATGTGAATTTCCTTTCTGTCCTCTGAAGCCCCAAACCTGAACGTTTTCCTTCTCCCTAGCTCTAGAATGGCACCTATGCCTCAATTTTCCAATGTGTCATCAAGTCTCATATTCTTATGGCACTCATGCATGACATAAATATTAAATTTGGTTATTCTCCTATGTTAATCTGTCTCATGTAAATTTGATTATTAGTCTAGACAGAAGAACTTAGAAAGGTGGGAGAGAAATTAATTTTTTGGCCCCTACACAGGCTACTACTCTGCTTACATGTGACCTTAAACTAAAAATCTTCTGCACAGTAAAGAAAGAATTAACAGACTAAAAAGGCAACTTATACCTGCTATGGAAAATAGTATGAGTGTCTTCAAAAAACTAAAAGTGCATCAAACATATGATCCAGCAATCCCACTTCTGGATATTAATCTAAAGAATTAAAATCAGTATCTCAAAGTGATATCTGCACTCCCATATTTTATTGAAGCATTATTCACAGTGGCCGAGATGCAAAAACAACCTAAATATCCACCAACAGATGAGTAGATAAAGAAAATCTGTTATATAAATACAATGGGATATTATTCAGTATTTTTTAAAAAAGGAAATCCTTCAATATGCAACAATCTGAGTAAACCTGGAGAACATTATGCTAAGTGAAATAAGCCAGTCAGAGAAGGACAAATATTACATGACCCCACTTATTTATGGTACCTAAATTACCAAATCCATAGACGCAGAGAATAGAATGGTGGTTGCCAGGGGCAGAGGGAGGGGGAAATGTAGAAATTTTGGTTCAATGGATATAAAATTTCAGTTACACAAGATAAACAGTATAGTTAATTATTTGTGGTGTACATTTAAAGATCTCTTAAAGGGTAGATCTCATGTTAAATGTTTGTACTACAATAAAAAGCATTAGAAAACACATTTAGGATATGATGAGGCAGATTGTTGAACACTTTCAATATTCAAATTATGAAATAAGCTCCCAAAGGAAATGCGAGAATGCCATCATTTAAACCAGTTGAAACCTGACCAAAAAAAAGCACAGAAACATATAAAGTTGGCCTTGTTTTTCTCCCTATTTAGGTGACAAGACACACAATCATGACCTAAGACATGGGTGGATTCCCTAGCCTATGGATACTTTCTGGACTGCCCACTAGTATGAGGGAGGGAAGAGGAAGATCAGGTTGGAATTGATGACTCACATCAGGACAACTTGCTCAGCATGTTCCTGGCTCAGTTACAACTCCCCCAGCGTGTTAGGAAAGGAGGACTTGCCACCATGTCACCACACTCCAAGCTTGGCACAGTTTCCAGGGAATACAAGAGGTTCTTCTTTGCTCCACCCTGTATTTGGAATTGGCCTGTGTTTTGTTTTGTTTTAAATCAGAAACAACCCATGAGAAGACCAGACCACATACTCTATAAAGGACAGACAGAACCTAGACCAGGGGTCAGCAAACTATGGCCCATGACCAAATCTGGCTCACAGCCTATTTCTCTAAATAAAGTTTTATTGAAATACATCCAAGGCCACTTATTTCCATAATGTCTATGGCTGCTCTCACAGTGAAATGGCAGAGTTGATTAGTTGCAACAAAGACTTGTGATCCACAAAGCCTAAGATAATTACTATCTAGCTATTTACAGGCTGACCCCTGCTTTAGACTAATAATTTTGAGAATAGGAATTCAAGCATTCCAAGGTAAAATATGTAAAAACGATTGCCTTCTTCTCATATTCTAAGTTGTGGAATAGGAAAAAAGTTAATTTTAATAGAATATGCCAACTTTGTATGAATCTAGTCTAACATAGCACATACTAGAGTCTGGAGCACATATCTGTGACACTAAAGTAGTGTAAGAATGAGAACACTAGAATCAGAAAGACCTGAATGTGAATCCTGGATTTGCTCTTTACCAGCTGTGTAAACTTTGGCAAGTTACTTAATCTTTCTAGGCTTTACCTGGAAATAAAGTCAAAAATATTATCAAGCTCATTGAGAGGAGTGCATGAATTACTGTATGTAAAGCACTTAGCACAGGGCCTGGTACATTAGTATGTGCTCTGAAAACTGCTTAGTTTTACAATTACTATATTACCAAAAAATTAAACTTAGGGAAACAACTTTCCAAGACTGAAGATCAAGCTGATGAAATATAAATGTATTGCTTGTTCAGCATTACCTGCACAGTTTTCTCTGGCATCTCCCCACAGAAGGCCATCATTTTCAGGACTTCTGGTTGAATTCCCATCTGCCACAACACAGTGGAGGATCACTAGACCTTCAAGTTCAAAACAGAACCAAAACAAACATGAAAACTTGAAAATGTCCTCAATGTGAAATAGTCTATCAAAGCTATAACCCATTTACAAAAATAACAAGCCTGTGGCTTCCATTTCCAATTCACCCTCCCACAGTGAGGGATGTATACACAGGCCAGCCTGTCTCTTTTTAAGCTCAGTGCTGAAGACAGAATTTTCAAGCCAGCATAACTATCCACCTTAAGTGGGAAACTTGTCCATAATTTGTGAGGGAACCTTATACAAACAGAAAGTGGAGTTCTCAGCCACTGGATAAATACATTAAAATTTCCAGGGAGAATGGATGATGAACATCCATGGCAACGTACTTCCTCCATTGCACGCAGACCACTATTTCTGTGGTATCAGCTATTGAGTGTCCTTCCTTCTGGAAAGATGTGACCTATATATTCAATTAATGGGAATTATTTTAAAACTTCAGGTTCCTCTGCTACTTGTCTCTGTATCTGAGAAAGACAGACCTCATGGGAAGGTATGGGGGGGAGAGAAACACGATATGTTGTTGAAACAGCTTAAAACACAATACGTAGTTTTTACATGGACCTGATTCAAACAAACTAACTAAAAATCACTTTTGAGTTAATGAATGAAATTTGACACTGACTAAATATTAGATATATTAAGGAATTGTTATAAAGTGTGACAATGATATTGCAGTTTTGATTAAAAAACAGAATCCTATCTCTTAGATACTTATATTTAAATACTTATTAATAAAATTAGTGTTTCTGAGATTTGCTTTAAAATAATCCAATAAGGAAATGGGGTGTGAGGTAATGAGACAATGCTATAGATAAAATGAGATTGGCCACAAATTGATAACTGTTGAAGCTAGGTGGTGGGTATCTCAAGATTCACCATGCTTTTCTCTCTACTTTTATATATATTGGAAAATGTCTGTAATAAGAAGTTGGAGGTCAACTTTTGGTCAAGATGGCATGTAGGTAAATAGAGTACTCACATCGTCCCAAAACCACATAAAAAATACAGCTAAACTACAGAATAACCATCATTCAGTACCATGTGAAATGTAGCTGAATGAAAGTCCTACAGCTAAGGATATAAAGATGAAGCCACATAGAGACTGGTAGGAGGGGCAGAGACACAAAATAAGCTGATCCCACATACATGTGGTGGATAAAAATTGGGAGGGATAGCTCAGATGTGAAGGTCTCCCCAAAGGAGCAAGGGGTCCCAGCCTCACACCAGGTCCCCCAGTGCAGGGTTCCAGTCCTGGGAAGAAAAGTCCTCATAACTCTGGGTTGTAAAAACCAGTGGGGATTGAGGCTGAGCCAAAGCACAGACTTACTCAGATCCACTCCCTCTGAGTTCCAGTGCTGGGACAGTAGCTTAAAAGGTACCAGAGACATAGCAGGAGAAACTGAAGTATCTGGCATAGTGCTGAGAAGTGGAGGAATAGCTTTAACCCAAACGGAAGTGCTGACAGAAGCCATTGTTCCTTTTCAGAGCCTTTCCCTCACACAGAGCTGTCAGGGGCTATACTGAGTCTCCATCAACCTATCACAGTTTGCCTTGTCCTGGTGATTCCCTGAGACCCAACCCCACCAACTATTGGGCACACCCAAGCTGTTTCCAGTGGCTTTTCCATACAAATGGCCTGTCTTGTCGCATGCTTCAGACTTTCCTAAAACCTATCAAACAAGCAAAATCTAGCCTCGATATGTCCTGTATCTCTTGCTAAGTGGCCCCAGACTCCGCACTAATAGCAGCCAGCCTTTGTTTGCCATTTTGCCTGTCCTAGGTACCTCAAAGCCCAGCAAAATTAGCAGCCATCTGCAGATTTCTTGTAGCTCATGCCAGGTGACCTCAGGTAGAACATAAGCAGTGGCTGACCTTGGCCTCTACCTATTGGCAGACCTCAGAACCAATGCACTCAGTAGACAGGTTCAGACCATGTTGAAGAACCACCTAACCACCTCCACAAGCAACACACTGAAGAGAAAGAGTCAGTAGGCACCAGAGTCCCACTCAAGTAAGCCTTGTTCCACAGGGTGAGCCTCTGCATAGGTGATCCTCCATGGTGGTCACAGCCAGTTCTTGCAGCTGATTGACCTGATGTACCAACAGCAATCAAGGCTCAATTACAAGAGAGGTGTTTACACAGCCCACACAGTGTAGAGCGGGTGGGGCGCACACCTGGAGTGCTCAGCTTGGGTGAACAGGGAGGCTGTGCCAGTAGACCCTACAAGACACCTACTACATGAGGTACTCTACTAAGCCCAGGAGATGTAGCATCTCTATATAATTACATAGAAACAAACACAGGGAGGCTGCTAAAATGAGGAGACAAGAAACATGTCCCAAATGAAAGAACAGAATAGAGCTCCAGAAAAAGAACTAAATGAAATAGAGATAAGCAATCTACTAGATGCAGAGTTTAAAAACACTGGTTACAAGGATGCTCAATGAACTTAAGGGAAAAGTAAATGGGCTCAAAGAGGTCCACACCAAGACACATCATAATTAAAATGCCAAAAGCTAAAGACAAAGAAAGAATCTTAAAAGCAGCAAGGGAGAGACAGTTGCCTATAAGGGAGCTCCTATAAGACTGTCAGCTGATTTCTCAACAGAAACTTTGCAGGCCAGAGGGATTCACAAGAACTACTCCAAGGGTTGAAAAACAAGGACCTATAACCAAGATTACTCTGCCCAGCAAAGCTATCATTTAGAATCAAAGGATAGGTAAAGAGCTTCCCAGACAAGAAAAAGCTAAAGGAGTTCATCACCACCAAACCAGTATTACATGAAATGTTAAAGGATTTTCTTCAAGAAGAAGAAGAGGAAAAAAGAAGATAAAAATATGAACAATAAAATGGCAATAAATACATATCTACCTACAATTGAATTTAAAAAATAAAATAAACAAGCAGAGCAGAAACAGACTTGTGGATATAGAGAACATTTTGGGGGGTTAGGTGAAAAAGGTGAAGGGATTGAGAAGTACAAATTGGTTGTTACAAAATAGTCATGGGGATGTAAAGTAGAGCATAGGGAATATAGTATAGTCAATAATGTTCTAATAACTATGTATGATATTAGATGGTTATAAATTTATTGGGATGATCACTTAGTAAGTTATATAATGTCTAATCACTGGAGTGTATACCTGAAACTAATATAATAATGCATATCCACTGTAATTGAAAAATAAAAAATGATTTAAATGAAAGCAGTTGGAGAGGAGCGGGGGTAAGGGGAGTGAAGATAAGGTGGTGTGGGAGTTATCTGGTCCTGAGTGCATGACCTGTTTTTACCACTTTGCAGCCATGTGCATTGGTAGGTTTCATAAATTCTCAGTTTTGTCTTTGGTAAAGTGAAGATAATTACTGTCTCTTCTTTAGAATATTGTTGTGAGGATTCAACCAGGTAAGCATACAAAGCAATTAACAGTGCTGGCAGGTAATCAATTCTCAATTAAACTTTCATTATTATGTAACTGACAGAATAGCTTGCTTACTGGTCATGTTGACATTTATACATCTAGCCAATGGTTTGACTACACATGGTCTCTGATTCAGTTGAGTTCAATAAACATCCATGAGCACCCAGAAACACAAAGGTTGACAGGACATGCTCTACCCTCAAACTGCTCCAAAGCCACTAAGGCAGATAATCAGCCAACCAGTTAACTACAATACCAGAGATAGTATCGCATTAGAGAACAACAGCATCTAGTAAGTTCAAAGGTGATCAGTTTCAAAAGAAATCTTTCAAAAAAGAAATTCTTTTCCATCTATCAAATTAGATACAATTTTTAATTTTTTTGAAAGGTAGTAACTAGCATCAGAAAAAAGTAAAGATAAATGAATACTCATGTCCACTGGTGATGAGTAAATTCATACTCCCTTTTAGAGGAAAATTTAGCACTATATGTGCTAAAAGCAAAAAACTCAAAAAATGTATAAATGCTTAAATCCAGTAAGTTTTTCTCTAGTAATTTTTTTCCTAAGAAAATAATTCAAGATACATAAAAAAATTTAGCTACAAAAATTCTCTTCATGAAATGGGTTATAAAAAAATAAGAATTACCTAAATATCTAATAACAGAGAATTGAGTAAACATATGGAACTATTTTCATACAATAAAATGCTGTTTAGTCATAAAAATAATTTTCAAACATTTATAGAACATTTCAATATATTTCTAAGTCAGAGAAACAGGTGACAGAACAGAAATATAGTATAATCTGCATGTGTGTATGAGTGATGTGTAAAAAATACCCATCTACATAGATAGTCCAAAATTTTCCTATTTACACTTTCTAATTTTGCACTTTCTAATTGCTAGCATGTTTTCTGTCATGAAACAAGAAAAAAGGGAGTGACTTGATTTCCTTTTTTTTAAAAGCATGGTTTGGCCACCAAATTTCTGGATTTTTCATATTGTTTATCCCAATACCTAGCCACCTCCTTTTGGAACAAACCAGAAATAATCATTTAAGGCTTCTCAAGCACAGGGATTGTATATTACTCATCTTTGTAATTTTGGTGTCTAACATAGAACACAGTGGATATTCAACAAATGTTGAAAGAATGGATAAATTACTGATAATCTACAAATAAACAAACAAAACCTTCAAATTTAAAAATTCCAATATCACTTTTTAGTAAAACTTTTACTATTATTATATTATATTGGCTTTATTCATGAGCAGAATCAGGTGGCCTTAATTTTGCAGTTAATTTGTTCTAATAGTGGGAGTTAAAAAAAAACCAAAAACCTCCAAATCTCATAGAGATTTTACATCTGCAAACTGGGGATGATGATATCGCTTCAAGGTTATTATAAATATTAAATGAAATAACATAAGAAAAGGCACATGATTTGGCACATAGTATATAATTTTTAGTCAGTTGTTTATAATTTAATCCATTATTCTCCAATTCTACATGACAGAGGGAGTTCTGATTCCATTGAAATCCTTCCCTTGGCCTCCGAACCTTCTGATAGGCTGAGGCTTGTGCCCTGGCTCTCTTCTGCTAAAGCTCACTCTACATGCTAGCATTAGCTGGCAAAGATATATCACTGGGGAGAGTCCTTAAAAGGGACCCAGGGGAGGAGATGTTCAAGGGAAAGCAAGACTCCAAGCACTGTTCTTTCTATTCTCACCCATCTACATTCATGTCATAAGCTAGTGTCCATGAACCAGACCCAGCCCAGAGAACCATTGTCTTGGTCTGTATAGTTAAAAAAAAAAAAATGAAGCAAGGCTATTCATGTTATCCCATGTTATACCTGGATTTTTCTTCTCCCATTAGAAAAGCAAAAAGTCTAGCAACGTAGGTCTTAAATACCTTCGTGGCAAAACAGACAGGAGCTAAGTAGCAGGTGACATCTTTCCATGAATGCCACAGACCCTCTCAGGCTTGCTGGACTCATTCTTTTTTTTTTTTAATTTATTGTTTTTATTACAGTTGTCTCAATTTTTTCCCTCATTGCTCTCCCCTGCCCCGCCCACCTCCCCTATCTCCCACAGTCGACCCCCACCCTGTTGTCCATGTCCATGGGTCATTCATACTAGTTCCTTGACTAGACCCTTCCCCCTCTTTACCTGCTTCTCCTTCAACCCCCTCCCCCCTGGTCACTGTCAGTCTATTCCTTGTTTCCATGCCTCTGCTTCTTTTTTGCTCCTTTGTTTTGTTCATTAGGTTCTTCTTATAGATGAGATCATATGGTATTTGTCTTTTGCCACCTGGCTTATTTCACGTAGCATAATAGTCTCCAGTTTTGCACTCATTCTTTTTAACTGCCTAGACTCTAACAGGCATTTTGGCTTGTAATCTGTGTGAAACAACTCAGAAATCAGAGATATGCTCACAAATTATCTAATCAACACTATGTGTTTGGTACAGGTGCAAGACACCGAAGGGTAAGGATAACAGATATTATCACTAACCTCAAGAAACTCACATTCTGGTAATGAAGAAAGACTCATTAATCTTTAAAGTATAGTGTAATAAGCAAAACAACAGAGGTAATGCAGGAGTAACTCAGGATGGAGAATGAACTCTGCCTAGCAGCAAAGACTTCATAGAGAAGGTGAGAATTTATGGTGATTTTTAAATGAGGAAGAAATAATTATTTCAAGCATCAATTACTAGCTTCTAGAAAACAAAAAACATGTAAGCAAGATAACATAATCTTAGTATATTATCAGTTTCAACAGCAGACAATCTTTACATGGTAATAATAATATAAATACTGATTATTCAACAAAAAAAGTTGTCATAAAATCAGGGACAGTAATTTGCCCATGTACATCATGTGGGAAAACTGTTGTAATTAATCATTGTCTGTGCTGAACCAGTTCTTTACTGTTTTGATTATCACCCCTGCAGTAACTCGTCGGCAGCCGTCTGTCTCGAGAGACGATGGTGTAGCTTCTTAAGAGTCTATCTGC
Organism: Furipterus horrens; assembly: GCF_987537825.1. Lineage (NCBI taxonomy): Eukaryota > Metazoa > Chordata > Mammalia > Chiroptera > Furipteridae > Furipterus > Furipterus horrens. Next base: position 170,678,653 of record NW_028327172.1, read on the forward strand.
ACCGCCGAGAATGGTTGTGCAGTCCGACTCGGGAGTGACACGGTATCTGTCTCCTCCCGTGTTGAATCGACATCTTGCGATGGCGCTGGAGTGTCCTCTCCAGTGAAGCTGAAGCTACAGAGCCTGGGCAGGGTGATATGGAGGGTCTGCTGTTGCCCATGCAGCAGACCCCCCCTCTCTTCGCAGCTGAAGGGTCCAAGGGAAAGACGGAGTCAATACAGCTTGGCTTCAGGTGCGCCGCAGGAATTGCCGGTGTTGACTACAACGTCAAACCGCCTTAGGGACTCCGGCTCCGGATTTTCTGTCGGGGTTTACTCCCTTAGCCTTTCCCCTGAAGAGGTATGCCGCAAGGCAGCGGAGGTTTTTTGGAGTCAGAGTTTTCCTTCTCTGATGTGCCCTGACTGGAAGATCGAACCAGCGACACTTAGCTCGCAGGCCGACGCTCAATCCACTGAGCCAAACCAGCCAGGACCCTGCAGTAACTATACTTGAATTATAAGAGGAGAGAAACCTAATAGGTAAAATCTAAATTTGACAAGTCAAGAAATAGCATTACAAGTAAATTATTTAGTTAAGACAGAGGTAAATACAGAATAAACACCTAATAGATAAAAATTGGCTGAAGACATGGTGCAACGATATGCTACTTGCTGTTATAAAATTTTTAGTACTATATGATTTTTAAAAATCTATGTATATAATTACACTATTAAAAATAAAGTTAATTTTTAAGGAAGGAATAAAGTTGCAGTTAACCAGGACATTTTAAACAAAAGGGACAACTTGTAAAAAGACATGACAAAAATAGCACATGTCTAGCTTGTCTGGAGGGTGGGTGGGGATCGTGACGGAAGGAGGCTGGATAACAAGGAGGAAACAAATGGCCTAAGAGCCAAATTAAATAGTTCAAATTCTGTTATGCAGCTAAAACGGGTCATTGAAGAGTTTTAAGTGAGAAACCATATAATTATCTAATCACTTTTTTTTTGTTTGAAAATGTTGCTTTAATACTAAACAGGTGCTCAGGCACATCTAACTCAAGGTGGGTATGGAGAAGAAATAGATGTGAGAGATAACCATGAAGTAACATATGAAAGACTTGGTGACTGGTAGGAAGGGGTGGCAAGTGAGGAAAAGGGAATGTACAATGACTCCAGAGTTTGTGGCTTGAGTGACTGGCTAGATTGTGGTACCATTCACAGATACAAGGTATGCAAGAAGACAAACAGGTTGAGGATTGCTACAGACTGATATTTTTGTTGAAACATAAATCTCAATGTGATGGTGTTAGGCGGTAGGGCCTTTGGGGGTGATTAGGTCATGAGGGTGGAGTCTTCATGAATGGGATCAGTGCCCTTATAATACAGACTCTGAGAAATCCTTTGTCTCTTCTGCCATGTGAGGCTGCAGAGGGAAGATATCTATCTATAAATCAAGAAACAGGTCCTCGCCAGACACTGAATCTGCCAGTGGCTTCATTTTGAAGTTCACAACCTCCAGAACTGTGAGAAACAAATGATTGTTGTTTACCCAGTCTATGGTATTTTGTGATAGCAGCCAAAAGTGGCTAAGATGGGAATAGAGAATAAAATTCAGCTTTGGACACTCTGAGACTTGAAATGACTATGGCTTACCTAGGAGATACTAAATGGATATTAGATATGGAACTCTAGAGGGAAGTCAAAGCTATCGGTTATACATTTGGGAATCATGGGAAATAAACTGGTATTTCAGGCAATGAAAGTGGGTCTCTCAGAAAAAACCATGCGAAAAAAGAAAGATGATTAAGGACAGAATCTTGAAGACGATAGAGGGACAGAAAGAGAAGTGTCCTCCAGTGACTGAGAAGGGGCAGCCACAGAGAGTTTTTATATAAGAACCTGATCAACAGTGTAAAAAAATGGAAGGAGAATTAAAGATAAGAACAAAACACATTCTTTGGATTTGCAACCAAAAAGCACTAGTAATATGTTGCTAGAAAAATATTAGGGGCATGAAGAGGTTGCAAATAATTGCAGATTACACTTCAGAGATGTTGAAATGAAAAAGGGAGTGATAAGATTAGTCAATATGCACTGGAAGAGAAAGTCATTTTGTTTTTATTTCAAATGTGATAGAAAATTGACAGAAAGAAGTCAACGGTATAGAAGAGAGGCAAAATATGAAGTATCAGTACATGCAGAAAACCTGGGAAATTTTAGCAGAAAGGCAGGGCCTCTTCTCTAATTAGCCCACTCCCTCTTATTCACGGAGAAACATTCCAAGACCCCTATGGATAACTGAAACTTCAGATAGTACCAAACACTTTATTTTTATTTTTCTCCCATATTTAGATAAAGTTTAATTTCTAAATTAGACAGAGTCAGAGATTAATGACAACAATAATAAAATAGAAAAGTTATAACAATATAATGTAATAAAAGTTACATGGCATCATTAAGTAAGTCAGTACTGTTGATATCTCTACAGTTGATTTAATAACTGAAACAGCTACTAAGTGAATCATGGGTGGGGAGTGTATACTGTGTGGACTTGCTAGACAAAGGGACAACTCACTTTTCCAGGCAGGACAAAGCAGGAAAGCACAAGATATCATCATGCTATTCTGAGTGACAAGCAATTTAAAATTTATGAATTATTTATTTTTGGAATTTTCAAGTTAATATTTTTGGATTTCAGTTTACTGCAGAAAACTAAAACCACAGAAAACAAAACTCTGGATAAGGGGGGACCACTGTAAAATCCTTTACAATCAAAGTTAGCAATCCTGGCAAATATAACTTTATTTTGGGTGAATGAAATGTCTTTAGAGAATAAGAGCTTAAAGTTATTTTATGGTCTGCATATCTCACCTCATTATTCAAGGAAATCCAAGTTCCGGTTTACATTTTAAATGATTCATTTATGGGAAATATACAATGGGTTCCTCAGTTTTCACATTATTGATATCTTGGGCTAATTCTTTGTTGTGGGAGGCCGTCCATTGTAGGGTGATTAGTAGTATCTCTGGCTTTTTCTCTATAAGTGCTAGTAGCATCCCACCACCACCCCTCCCTTTACTCTTAAGTTGTCACAACCAAAAATTTCTCCAGACATTGTCAAATGTCTCTGGGAGAAAATTTTTTTGTGGTTGAGAACCATTGTAATTCTCTCCAAACTGTTTTAGTACTTCTTATTCAATATATAGCTTTCATTTTGATTCTACTGTTGTAAGTCAATTGCACATTTTCAAAGTCTCAAACTTTGACTTCTTAAAAAACTTATTATGGAAAGTACCATTATATTGTGAAAAGATCATCAGACTCATTTTTTAATGCACTATGTGATTTTTTTTTTTTTTTGGTTTTTCAATTACAGTTGTCCCCTTTTCCCCTAATTTCTCTCCCCCACCCAACCCACCTCCTCTCCCGCAATCATATCCCTCCCCGTTGTCCATGTCCATGAGTCTTTTATACGGGTTCTTTGACTAATCCCTTCCCTTACTTATCCCCCTTCTCTCCCTCTCCCCTCCCCCCTATTGACTGCTATTCTGCTCTTTGTTCTATTTAGTTCCTTTGTTTGTGTTGTTCTTTAGTTTCCTGTATTAGGTGATATCATATGGTATTTTTCTTTCTTTGCCTGGCTTATTTCACTAAGCATAATTCTCTCTAGTTCCATCCATGTTGTTGCAAATGGCAGGAGTTCCTTCTTTCTTTCTGCTGCATAGTATTCCATTGTGTAAACGTACCACAGTTTTTTGATCCACTCATCTACAGATGGGCACAATGCACTATGTGATTTGAATTAATTAACAAACTATCCTCATCTTCTCTTAAAAAAAAAAAAAGAATCATAGGTTTCTTGCCCACCCCACAATCTAATTAATGAAAATAAAAAATTTAAATATTGTAAGAGAACTTATAAAGAAACATACATTATTATAATAATAATTATCAGAGAAAGTATGGGTTGTATTTTAGAGAAAATATGGTACTTGGATGTGGAAACAAAATATTTTTCATTCAAGAGAGCCATTCATTTTATATTTCAGAATTAATAAGAACATTAAAAGCATTAAGATCTTTTACCCACCAAATCTCAACTTCCCTAAAATCATCTTTTGGGAGAATTAATCAATCCCATCTTTAAATTTCGGTACAGAGATTTCACTGTCTTCTAAGGTACCCAATTTCAGTGAGACTGTTCATCATTCTATCAGTCACAGACATCTATACATTCAAAAACTTATTAAGCTCCTATTTCTAAAGCTCTACAAATGCATCTTGATGTTCAGCTGGTTTTGCCTATCAGTAATTTTATTCTGATCATTAGAATCACCTGGAATAAGTTTATATATTGTTTTGGATGACAGATTCTCATATATCTGAAGCCAACTATCAATTTTTCCTGAAACAACTTCTCTTCTTCAGGATAAATGTCCTGGTTCCTTCAACTGTACTATAGTGACATCATCAAGACCCCCTTAAGCCTTGTCACTGTACCCTATATGCAAGGTCAGAATTAAGTGCCATTTCACATGCTATGGCAAAGACAGAATAAAGTGGGGTTCTTAGCCCTCACATTGTGGGCACCGTATTTCAGATAATGCAGCCCCATAGAATCAGCTTTTTAAAGTTGTCCCGTTAAATACTGGGGGTTTATTCAGCTTATATTAAAATTAAGTTACTAAATTTTTGTACTGTTGGAAAGCAGTGTATTGATGGGTTTATTTGTTCTGTTTCATTTTTTACCTAAAAAAATACTTTGCACTTGTCTCTTTTAAAGTTACTGTGTTAGATGTCACCTATTATTCAAATATTTCACAATCTTTTTGTTTTCCTTTTCTTTCATTCAATCATACCTCCCTGCTTCATATCACCTGAAGAATTTCTCAGATTCAGTAAAGCAAAAAATAAAAATAAAAATGAAACAAAACAAAATAATGTTACTTTCACTAATTTGCTAAATGACTGAAAATTGAGTCCTTATTCCCAGGACTAGTTACTTTATTTTATTTATTTTTTGTTGTAATAGTTAATTTTTTATTGTATTTTTTCCATTACTATTTATCCCCTTATACCCTCTTCCTCCTCCACTCCTGCTCCTCCACCCCACAAACCCTTCACCCCAGAGCTGTCAGCTTGTTCTCTATCTATGAGTCTGTCTCTGTTTTGCTTGTTAGTTTTTAAATATCAACTTCACTCATAAAACTTAAAACAAAAAGAAAAATAAACCCATTCCTCCTTCAATGAGTCAAAGTTCCATTTACTTTTATGCCCTTTGATATTCTCAAGTTAAAAATTACAGAATGTATTAAAAGTATTATTCCCATCAGTCAGCATGTGGAATGAAGTCATTGGGAACAATACAAGCATTGAAAGAGACACAGCAGGACAAGAAGCCTGACTCTCTGTCTCAAAGTTCCTGCTGATGCTGAGGTAAGTCCTACACCAGCTGGGTCAACTATTTAAAAAGATCAAATGTGACCAACCTAAACAGTCATGTACGTTGTATTTGCCTCATCTCTGAGCTAAATTTTCCATTTTTAGAGCCAAGTGTACTTTATGCAGGGTGGGACAAAAGTAGGTTTATAGTTGTCCACATGGAAAGTAATATAGTAACTAATAAATAATGATACAAGAATAAACTGTTTTGTGTACTCATAACTGTAAACCTACTTTTGCTCAACCTTGTATTTTAAAAATAAATACATCATTATCATAACGTGTCCGTTAATTCATATTCTAATGACTTAGGACATCTTTTTAGATATCCTGATGTCTCCTTGTTTCTAATAAACCCAGTGATTTCCTATTATATCATATCAATCTTATTTTAGGATTAGAACCTCACTCTGTCCCCCATTAGAAAATCTAACTGCAAATCAAGGGAGAATTTATCAATCTTTGAATATAAGCAGAAGTTGGAAGAGTATTTCATACTCAAATAAATTTTCATTTATCTTAGAAGGAAGCTGTGTAGATTAGTGGAACAAGGATAAGTTTAGAGACAAATGAAATGAATTTGAATACTGGGTGTGCCTTTTAATCACTAGTTTTGTGATTATGATTCAGTTATTCAACAGTGAACTGCAGGGCTCCCACCTGTAAACCAAGGCCCACAATATGTAATTTACACGGTAAAGATTTAGTTATGTGCTTACAGAACTGAACAAAATTATGAATTATTAACCTTTGTAATGTTTGGCACAAGGCAGTTGTTCAACAAAATAGTAGCTATAAGAGACCTGAAGTAAAACAAGAACAGAATTCTAATTACTCTGGTAAAACAGATTCTAACTCTCATAAATGACTATTGACAAATTATTTCTACATTTATGGTGTGATTTGACTTGTGTATAAAATATGTTTATGAAATAAACTAAAAAAGATAAATACACATACATATACAATTTTTACTAGGCAGTGGGTTTATATGTATGTACTTAGTGAGGCAAAACTGTTTGTACCAAAACTGAACTTTCCACCTGCTCTTTCTTTCCAGTGTTTGAAGGAAATGCGCTTCAACTGATTAATAGTAACATGGTGTCTTCCTTATGTGTGAGTCTTTGTATTCTCAGTACATTTCTGCCAGTGACTCAGCATACTGTTTATGTCAGATGAGATTACTGACTCAATTAGTTGATTAAGTGATTCAGTGATACAAATATAGCACATAAAGTCAGATCTTAGATGGTACTATTTAAAAACCAAGTAGATTATAAATCACATCTCTGATTTTAGAAAAATAAAGTTAATAAAGTTTTTAAAGCTTAAATCAACATTTAAAGTAAACACTATAAGCATCTGGAGAATTTTCCTATTGCATCTTTATTGTCAATAAAAATAGAACCTTGCAAATGCATACTATACACAGAGCATTTTTCAAGTCCAAAAAGAGGTCACGTCTAACATGCAGCTGAAAAAGTATCACGGGGTAGAAATGATGTTTAACATTGGATTTGTGGTTGGCAGAGACAAAATGTGTGAGATAGGAGAAATTTGACATTGATGTTCTTCTCCATCTTTTTCTGTTAATTATCTTTTTTTGTTCTTGTTTTTACCATCCTATAAACCAGTATCCTCATACTACTTTAACACTCCCCCAAACAGAGCATAATTATTTAATATATTTCCCTTCCTAATTGTATTTGATTTCAAAGCAGACCAGCAAAGGAAAGAAATTACTTACCTCAAAAGAAATACACTAAAATCAACCTGGGTATTCTGGAAAGCAGAGCCCGAGGTACAGATTAAGGGGTTATCATTTTATTTTGGAGGTACAAGCTCTGGACTGTAAGAATGAGAATAGAGGAAATGAAGTAAAAAGAAGGAGGCAAAGCAATGCAATGTGTGTGCCCATCATGCTGGGTGCAGCTCCAAAGTGAACTGAGGAACAGGGACAGAAATGTGTTCAGATGACATGTTCACTTGTACAGGGGCTACGTAAAGCACTCAAAAAGGAACTGTGCCTAGAATGAGTCCACGGAAAAAGAATGAAGGAGGAATTTGTAGCAACCATTTTCATCATCCATTTCCTATTCGACAAAATGTCCCTCACTGGGTGCCAACTCCCTCAATCTCTGGTCCCTTGATGAGTGAGAAGCCAGAACTCATGTCCTGGGACATGATGTTATATCCAAGTCCAAAAAGAGGGGTGACTTGGTATGGGTAGAGACCTGAGCAAGAAAAGTCAATGGAGGTAGTTGAAGGGGTCTAAAGAGGTGCAAAATGTTCACATTCCAATGCAGTGAGGATTTGGGACATCAGGAGATCTCATGGGGAGCCATGTTCCAGGACAAGGAGGGATTTTCCCCAGGTCTCTGAAATCACAGCACCTGGAGAACTGCCTATTTCATAAAACAGAAACAGGTTTCTGGATTTTCGGGGTCAGGAAGGGAAGCAGAAACGGGCAGATAAACAAGAAGAGGGTTTTCACAAACAGGTTATGCCCATTCAAAATTAAGAAAGTAGAATATGAGCTCCTTTCTCTTATGATGTAAAATTCTATTCCAGATAGTAGAATTAATACTTGCTGTTTAAGAAAGGCTAAGAATGTTGGGTAACACTTTTTCTTAACTTATAAAAATACTCCACAATCATATTTTTAAAGCCCAGAGAAGGAAGTAATTTAACAAACTGTCATATGTAAACTAACTCATATGTCTGAAAACTGCCAGCACCACAATAATGCATCTGCCAGCAAATCGACCTCTATCTTTTTCACCATGATTGTTATTAAATCTGTGACAACAATGGCTAAATTGAATGGGGCACCATAATAATCTAGAACTAGTTTCTTAGAAATCTAAGTTGTCAAAACTTGACTTTTTGATTCCTATTCCTGTATGATAAGACGAGATCAGTCAGACATTGTGATACTTTAAATAAAAAGCTTGAGGGCTCAATGAATTTCCATAGTAGTTCAAAGAGAAGAGGCAAAAAGAACTAAGGAAAAAGAGCAGTTTGTTAGGGAGGAGTATCCAGGTGCAAAGTGAGGAGGAATAGTGGAGTTGGCCTTTGGATTTAGTGATAACATAGCCTTTGACCCACGAGGAAACCATTGTCAGACTTTAATAATGGTAAAGAAAAGACCTTAGAGTTTGGAGTAGCTGCTTAACCAACCTTAAAAAGAAACAACAGAATTTAGGTCCATAAACTGAGTTAGGATAAGCCAATAAATAAACAAACAAACAAATAAATATCAGGTAATATATCTTAAGTGTTAGGTATACAAAAAAATGAATTCTATCAGAATTCCAAAAAGAGGTAATGGGTTCAATGAAATCACAGATGCTGGTAACTAAACAAGATAATGACATAGAAATGAGCTGGGTATGTTTGGGAAACAAGGAATAAAGCTGTCCAGCTGGAGTAAAAAAATATGCAAAGGAGAATTAAGAAATAAGGGCCTCTTGATGTGTATGGTGAGGATGTGAAATAATTCAATTGATTTTCTTATGTGACCTATGAAAGCAAGACTCATTAAGAAATGGTCACACCACATTTTTCCAGCTGAAGCTTTGCAATGTCTGTTCACTACATCCTGAAAGAGAGATTCCCAATGAACAATCTGACTAGTCTAGAAAATCATTCAATAAGTATTTACTTGTAGTGAATGCTGTTGAATAAAAATTAGTAAGAAAGAATGGGATATGTTCTTTGAGTTATGCTTTTGCAAAGGCAAATGAGAAGTATAGCTTATTATTCCTGAGTGTAATTTTATTTCACATCTAAATCACACTTCCAGTCACTCTTTGTACCCTCCATTACAAGTTAATCATCATGTATCTAAGAATAATTACAGAGTTTTCTCACAGATGTTTTCTAGCAAAAGATGGCAATGTTAGAAATGTGTCTTCTGAAATATTTGAGATTTTGTTAACATAATTTATCAATTATAGTTATGCTGGGAATTTTTCCCTTCACAATTGGATCCAAATCAATAATTATTATCCTAATGAATAACAAGATATAAATAATGCTGAGTTTTTAAGGCAAAAACTGAGCCTGGGGCATAGGATTAGTACTATACCCTAAGATGAGGCTCATGAGAAGGCATGGTCACTGAATCCAGTTTTGAAGGCAAAGTCTCAAATAATTTTTTTATTGTTAAAAAAGTCTTCACCATTGGTTTCCCAGGTCTCCAAGTGCCCTAGCTTTCTATTCCTTCCCAGAGAAATGTATTGACAACTTGTTAGTTTGAAATTCCACCTACCAACCTTCGAAGTGTTTCTGAAGTGCAGTAACATTATTCTGATTTCTTAGAGACATTTCTTGGGAGTCATTTGGTTCACCTCCTGCCTCACCTAGGAGTCACCTCTGCACCACTTCCTGTAAGTGCCATCCACACACATGGCCATCTCAAGTCACAATTCCAGTTTTTTAAGGGTGTACTTGGAAGAAAATTCCTCCTAAATTAAGGTGAGAGCTGTTTTCCTGGGATTAATTAATCCAGGTTATGTCCTCGGAATCAAAAACAGAAAAACTGTTGAGACAACTTTTAACTCTCTGAAGTTGGCTCTCATAAACCAAAACTTTCTCTTTTCTACCCACCACTCCAACTTCTATCCTCTGAGCCGTGAGTGTGTGTGTGTGTGTGTGTGTGTGTGTGTCCTCTTCAGTTACCACCAATCACTTGTCTCTGGTCTTTTAGGAGCTCTGATTTCCTCAGAGCTCACTCATCAGTGGCTTCTTCCTGCGCCTGACCTAGCCTCCTCCATTTCTTCAGTATTTGATACAGTTGACCTTCCCAGATCTTCCACCTACAATCCTCCTCCACTCTTGGATTTCTGAATTGTCCTTCCCTTTTCACTCAACTCTGCCAGCTTTTTTTCTGACTTCTACCCCATAAATACGGGTGCCATCGACACTCTACTCTCAGTCCTTTTTTCACTTTTTCACTTCCTTATTGTGTTAAAATAAATATAACGTAAAATTCACTGTCCTAACCATTTTCAAATGCACAGTTCAGTAGTATCATTCACACTGTTGCACAACCATCACCACTATCCATCTCCAGAACCCTTTAAATCTTGCAAAACGAAATCTCTAGACCCACTAAACAATAACTCCCCAATCCCTTCTCTCCTGGCCCCGGCAACCACCTTTCTTTCTACTTTCTGTCTCTATGGTTTTGCTTTTGTCTCCTTTTAATATAATGCTATTCACTCTCACAAAATACCCATGAACTCAGTATTTGAACAAATATTTGCTGAGGATTTATTGTGTGGTAGACACTGTGTTAGATCCTGAAATTACAATAAGCTAAGTTATTCATTTATATTTTCAGCACTCTTTTCTAACTATGTGATTGTCCAAACTGGCTAGTCATTAGAATCTCCCATAGAGCCTTTTTTAAAAATAGTAATAAACTTTAATTTGAAAGACAGGTTTCCCCCACTATCTAAAAGTAGAATATTCTTATGAAACCTTTTGTAAGCTGGAATGGCATAAAGTGAAGAAGCAATGACATTAGAAAACATCTTGCTCGTGGATACACAGAATAAATCAAGATGAAGTACGTAGAGATGCTCACAGACACAGTAAAAAGCTATGACGGCCTGATGCTAAGATGCTGTATGTAGTTCCTGGGGAAGAAGCTTGGTGGCGCTCTCACCGCTCAGGGTGCTCGCTGCCACTCTAAAGGCTGCTGCAAAACACTAAGTGCTATTTTCGCTTTTCACTTTTTTTCACAAAAGTAAAAATCTTCTAATTTCTTTCACTTATAAATAAACAGGTACTAATATAGATCTTTTGTAAACGTGAAGTAGCCCAAAGGGAACTTTTGAAAAGCGAGAAACACCTGTAATTTTAGATCTACAGAAAGTTGCTAAGTACAGAGTACTGTACACCCTCACTCGCTTTCATTCCCTCGGATGTTACCATCTTGCCTTATCGTGGCATGTTTATCAAAACTAAGAATCAGCATTGATGCATTACTATTGACTAAACTCAAGGCTTTCTTCTGTTTTCACCAATTGTTCTGTGTCAAGATTCTTAGTGTCCTTGGATCTGTGAGATGCTCAGTCTTTCCTTGTTTTTTTTTTATGAGTTTATTAACAATTTTAATGAGTACTGGTCAGGTGTGTTGTAGAATAGCCTTCAATTTTGTTTTTTTTTTCCTGAGGTTTTTATAATGTTTGGGCCAAGGTTTTGGGTTTTTAGAGCAAATACTACAGAGAAATGTTCCTCTCATCACGTCATATGAGGGGTATGTGGTATCATTGGCGATGTTATCCCTGACGACTTGGTTAATGTAGTGTTCGCCATATTTTTGCACTTTAAAGTCATTATTTTTTTCATTTTTATGCTCTAGTTTTTGGAAGCAAGTAAGTCAGTCCAGCTTACATTCAAAGGGGACAAGGAATTAAGCTCCACTTTCTGGAGGGGCAGTGTCTACATATATGATTTGCAATTATTCTGTAAGAAATTTTTTTTCTTCTCCTATAAAGTCTTTATAGAGTTGCATTTATAGTAATATATCAACCAGACTTTAGTAGGTCTGGAGAGAGGCCTGATAACATGCTTTTTACATTCTTTGGGAGAACAGTCAGATTTGGTTCAACTGCTCTAATGTGAAGTCAGCTCTATACGTACTTCCACATGTTCATAGGACATTTGAATGCCTCCAAAATAGTTCACATCCCCACAGGAAAAAAAGGCAGTTTTCATTCACATATGGTATCATAAATACCTTGTTTCTCTCAGGTTAATGTTCTCAAAAGACCCTGGCTGGTTTGGCTCAGTGGATTGAGCGTCGGCCTGCGAGCTAAGTGTCGCTGGTTCGATCTTCCAGTCAGGGTACATCAGAGAAGGAAAACTCTGATTCCAAAAAACCTCCGCTGCCTTGCGGCATACCTCTTCAGGGGAAAGGCTAGGGGAGTAAACCCCGACAGAAAATCCGGAGCCGGAGTCCCTAAGGCGGTTTGACGTTGTAGTCAACACCGGCAACTCCTGCGGCGCACCTGAAGCCAAGCTGTATTGACTCCGTCTTTCCCTTGGACCCTTCAGCTGCGAAGAGAGGGGGGGTCTGCTGCATGGGCAACAGCAGACCCTCCATATCACCCCGCCCAGGCTCTGTAGCTTCAGCTTCACTGGAGAGGACACTCCAGCGTCATCGCAAGATGTCGATTCAACACGGGAGGAGACAGATACCGTGTCACTCCCGAGTCGGACTGCACAGCCATTCTCGGTGGTGCAGATAGACTCTTAAGAAGCTACACCATCGTCTCTCGAGACGGACGGCTGCCGCCGACGACGACGACGACGACGAATGTTCTCAAAGACAGCTTTTCTTCTTCCTTTCCCTTTGTCACCTACACATGACTTGTCATTGTACCCTATAAATTCTTGCTTTTAGAAACATTTATTGAATTTATTCCTTTCTCTTCCTTGCCTGGTCCAGACTCTCTGGGCTAGCTAATAGCAGCTTTCTCTTTACTTGCCTCTTATTATATTAAGCTCTCTTTTTCTTGTCTACTTGCACACTAAAATCAGTGTTTAAACTACTGCATGCTCCATATGATCCCCCTATTGAAAAATACCACAATAGCTACCCATTATCCATTAGTATTGCACGTCCCAGAAAGAGGCTCTCTGACATGACATTATTAAGTAAGGCTAAATGAATAAATAAACCTATGATTTTCCAAAGAGGAAAAGGCCACATTAGTAATTCAGACTGTTATACAACCAAATCAGGCACCTTGAAATGGGGCTGAACACAAACATTGTTAAACTTTCTGCCACTGTTTTTGGAATCGATGCTTCTAGTCTATAGGTCAGGTAAATAATATAATACATATCTTTAAAAAATGTAAAGAATGAATACAAGTTTCATGGCCATTTGACTTAACCTTGCTAATAATCAGAATAAGGTATTACCTGATTGATGTGAACTAAGATTAAATACCCCATATCACTTTCACCATCTAAAAAAATGATCTCCTTATTTCTTTGAATTCTAGCAATTAGAATTAATTTGAGCTGCCAAGATTTCTTTTTCAAGATACAAATATGCCTGGGAATGCTAGCAGTCATTAGCAGTACAAAGCATACTTATTTTAAAAAGATTGCTTCCCTCTTAAAATGAAGTTTGGCGCACTCCTGACCAAATGGACTACGGATTCTGTGTGGATTCAGGGATCTGTCAGAGCAATTTTGGAAGTGTGTCATGATCATGGCGTAAGCCTAAACTACATGCAGCCCGGATTCTGGCTTGTCTGGACGCTCCTGGGCTGTCACTGGTCCTAATGGTTCATGGATCAGAGGGGTGACATGAGATACAGTGGGTGCCTGTCTTCTGACTGTCCCCTGGCTCAGCCTCCTCATGACATTCATGTCTACGTCCTGGCATGAGCTGACTACAATAAAAGGGTGAGAAAAAAACAAGATGAGGTTTTCCCATGAGGCTCTCTGCGGACTTAAGGAGCACAGGAGAACTGGGGTAAGCAGTCTCCACAGAGATGAGGCAGAGCTAGAGGTCAGGGCCTCTGGGACAGACATGAGTATGCTCCATCCTCTGCAGTTTCAATTTGGGCACAGATGTTGCCAGGCCAAGCACCAGCAAGCAGTGGTACCACAAAGTACGCCTGCAGTATTGAGGTCTTCCAGCAATTTTTGGGAATTTCCACACAACAAAATAGGATAGAGAAATGGCAAAAACTGATTTGTAACAATTGTTAATAGGCAAGTGTAGCTTGCAAAACCTGAGGTTTTGAAGAGGGGAAAATAAAAAACCAAAATACTCCCAATGTTCAGTTAAGTCCAAGGTATAGCTGAAGGGGCAAATTCTAAAATCTTCTAGTGTTTGGGGCTTCAGTTACTCATTTGAAAAATGGGGATTTTACCTGCTGCCACCACCTGCTTTATAACCTGAGAACTAGATATTATATCATGAATACATTTGTGTTTTCAAGCAGAACTTAAGACCAACTTGCAAATATTAATTTTTTAGATTATAATAAGGAGACTATATATTTTTTTACCTTAAAACTCACTCATTTTTTGAAAGAAATGTTTTTCCCTTTTTCACTGGTTATAATTTTAGCATTATTGTTATATAGCAAGTGGATGAGAGGGAGAAACTATAAAAGAGGATTACAGAGAATGATCCAATTTCTTTAAGATAAAAAACTCATTTTAAAGGAAGTTTTTATTTATTTTATTTATTGCCCTTAAAGGGTCAAACCTCCACAATTCTTGGGCTGATGGTAATGTTTGCATGAAACAATGATCCCGTTACAAGGTAAATGAAAGTTAAATACTACTGTAAAAAGATTTTCTTTTGTATTTCCCAATGGAAATATTAGTTAAAAGTCAGTATAATGTTAAGTTGGTAAGAACCTTAGCCTCATCTAAAGCAACCCCTTCATTTTACAAATGAGAAAAACAAAGCCCAGAAACTTATAACTTACAGGCATCTCACAGTCACTGAATGGCAGCTTTGGAACCAAGTCTCAAGTCTGCTCAGTGCCAGTACTGCCCTCCCCCCAATCCCCCAGCAACCCGCCGCCACACACACACCAGTGCATCACGTAGCGCAATGCTCACATTCTTTTCAAAAAGTAAAATAAGATGTGATTCAAATTAGGAATGAGACTTAAAAGTAAAGTGTGCGTGAAAGAGAGAGGACCACTTTATGGAAACATTGATGCCAACAAATTACAGCCTTTGGCATTTTGCAAAGAATGGAAATTTGGGGGATCTAAAGACTGAATTCAATTCCCTAAGCCAAACAATCAACAGGGCAGTTGTACATTTAGCTTTCCCTGAGTGTACAACAGCATTAGATTAGAGTTTTTTGTTTTTTCATTTCTGCTTTTTGACAGGTTTTGAGAAAAAAATAAAGCGCTGTGTGATAGTAAAAAGGGAAGGATGACCATTTACCTGCAATAACCATTTCTACAATAACATTTCTGCTGGCACATCACCCAAACTGAAGCCTGAATTAGCTCATGCTTGGATCACAGCTAGAAGACAACCAGGTTTCTGGCCCATAGCCCCTCTCCCCCCACTTCCACACTGCTCCCCAGTGACAGATTCACCTCCTTAAATCTTTGTTTGCATTATATCACTCCCGTACTCAAGACCTATGATGGTGTGTGTTTAATTGTTTATTGATTCATGTCCAAATATTTTAATGTAGCTTTTTTTTTTTTTTTGGCTCTTCGTAATCTGTCTGCTTCTCATACATTCTACTTTCTGGCAGGCTAACTGACTGTCTCTGCAGTAAAACAATCTTATTTCCATCACTGACCCTTCACTAAATGTCATTTCCTTTGTCTATCGTTGGCCTCTCTTTCCTACTCTTTCAAATCCTACCCATGTTTCAAGGCACCCACTTGCATCCTCCAGGCTGCTGTCCCCACACCCCACTTCTCACTGTTGATGTTTTGGTAGGAGGTAGCTCTTCCTTCCCTGGTTTCATGAATTTTTCTCTTATTGTGTCATATCTGTTAGTCTTGTATTCCCAATTTCAACATAACTTCTTTTAGGGCAGAAATTATGTCTTAGAAATTATCTCTCAGGAGTGTTTTGAGCTCTTGTCCCATCCTATCCCCATACCTTGCTGACTGTAGCAGAGTCTCAGTAAATACTTGAAGTGTTGGACAGTCCAGACAGGTGTAAGGAGAAAATGCCACCTTCATCCAGTACTGGTAAAGCATCAGTACTGGTTCTAGGCCTAACTCTCAGATCCATTGCTCTTCTTGAGGTTCCACAACATCACTACACCACTAGATTGTTCCTGACTTCTTCCTCCTCTACAGGATTTGTTAAATTAGCCCTTTCTCTCTAACCTTGGCCTAATGTCTGATCCACTTCTAACCAAGGTCACAATACCTTTTTAGCCACCTCTCTTACTCCGAGAACACAGCCAAATGAAAGTTTTCATTTAGATTCCATTCCCAGGCCTTCTTAGGCTTGAAGCTATAGACACTTCGGTTGTGAAGACTTTCCTCTCACATTAATACCCCAAGCTCACATGTCCCTCCCTACTCCTCACCCAAGCTAAGCCTGCCAAATACTTCTAGTTTTCTTTCCTTTCACTCCCTTCAAAATGACCATGAATGTAGATGGGATGCCTTGAAGTGGTAGGATTTTTCTGCTACCTTACCACACTGGAGAGCAAAGCAAGCCTGGCTTCTAGTTGCATAAACCTCCCCCAGCACCTGAAGTTCCAGCTCGTTCCCTGCCAGCACTGACTCCAAGGCAGTGAGGACATCCTGCTATTTCTCCCTCCAGTCACTCTCCCCTCACATGAGGTGACCACACCCAATGGTCCTTAACCTAATAACCCAGATTAAACCTTCAAAGTGAAGAAACGTTTTGCTTCCTGCAGTTTCTCCTTAAAATAGTAAATAATATCAAGAAGGACCCCCCAAAAACCTGGAATTGTCTTTTGGAGGGTGGGTCCCTTGTAGTCAAGCTTCCCCTGCTAGGTAGTGTTCTAGGAACCAACCTGTATCGATGTGCCAGCTGGCGTTGTTGTGAGAGGCTGCGTTTGGCTTCAGTAAAATTTTTTTGAACTCTTTCAGTGCTTTTGCTGATTTCATGATGTGCACATGCCCACACCATGTTGAGCATTCAGCAGTTTTTGATAAAAAACTGCATGATGCTCATGCTCCACCCACCCTATTCACTTGATCTTGCAATGTGCAATGTTTTTGTTTGTTTCTCTAGATGAAAAAAGTCCTCAAAGGGAAACATTTTGCAGATGTGGAAGAGGTGAAATAAAAAACAGCAGAAGCACTAAAAGGCATCAAAATTAACAACTTCAAAAACTGTTTGAAACTGTAGAAAAAAATGCCTTGATGGTGTATTTCATCAAATTGAGAGTACCTTGAAGGTGACTAAGGTTCAAACATGTAAGAATAAATCCATAATTTTTATAAATAAATTCCAGTTTTGGGGGTCCCCCCCATACAGTCACATGCCACCAAAGGAGTTTCAGTCAATGACGAACCATATATGATGGTGCCCCATACAACTATAATGGAGCTGAAAAACTCCTATCGCCCACTGTCTCTGTAGCCGTCACAATGTCATAGAGTAACACATGACTCACGTGCTTGTGATGCTGGTATAGACAAACCTATTGCCTTGCCAGTCGTATAATACAGAACACTTGATAATGACAACAAGTGCATAGTTTAAGTGTTACCTACACTACATTTTTTATCGTTATTTTAATCTACTCTTTCTACTCATTGAAAAAGTTTGCTGTAAAGCAGTATGCTTTGTTACACTGGCAGCAACCTCACGAACCTTGTGTTTACCAAGTGTCTTGATTGAATGCTTTACCCTAGTGCTTGATTTAATCTGGTGTTTTGCACTTGGAGCCTAGGAGCACTAGGCTATATACCATATAGCCCAAGTGTGTAGTAGGTTATAGCATCTAGGTTTGTGTAAGTGCACTCTATGATGTTCACACAACGACGAAATGCCCTAACTACTTCTCAGAATGTGCATCCTGATCTAAGCAGCACGTGACTGTATTCCAAGGATCTATGTATTTCATGGATATTGTGCTAGGGAAATGTGTCATTTCTTTTTCCTTTGCGTCCCTATCAGTAACAAGAGGTTTGGGTCTCAGAAGTTCTTTTCCCCTCCAGCTCTTCGCAACTGCCCCAGCAAGAAACGGGTGCAATAATTCGTTCCCAAGCCATAGCTAGCTCTAGTTTCTCCAGAAGTCGGCCCTCTCCTACCTCTGGCACACACACAACAGGCAAAGTGAGCTCCACCTTGCCTGCACTCCCCAACCCGCACTGTAAGCCAAGTAATTCCTTTTCCAACTTCTCCCGGGCTATCTTTCTCGTCTAGTCTCCTAGGCTCCTTCTTTGATGGCTTTTCCTCCCACCAGTGCTCACTAGCGGGCACGGCGCCCCCACGGCGCTCCCAAGGCTTTGAGGGCACCCTGTCCAGCGACCCCAGGCCTCCTCTATGCACCGACATCTGTAGCTCCAGCAGCTGGGCCCCGGGATCCCAGGGACAGCCCCGACAGGTGCCCGACTGCCGGCCCCTGAACCTCGCACTTTCCCAGGAGTCCAAGTTCTCTGACCTGCCTCTGTCAGCTCCACTGCGCCCTCGGGTCCAGATGCCGGCGCGGATCAGAGTTCGCCCTCCCTGCGACTCCACCCCGGACTTTTCTCCTGGGTCTCCAGCGCCCATCGAGGCCACTTACCCAGGGCCAGGAGCCGTGGCAGGGAGCTGGCACCGCTGCCCGGGGCGGTCCGGTCCATCAAACCAGCACTTCGGGGCCGGGCAGGCCCTCCACTAGCCGCCCGCCTCCTCCCGTGCGGCTTTGCCAGGCCACAGGCGTCCGAGGGGGTGCCTGGAAACTAATCCTGGAGCCAGTAGGAAACGAAACCACTCTTCAGGCTGGAAGCCTGGCTACAGGGCAGGCAAACACCCAGGGCGGCGGCCACCCGCTCCCTGAGTGTCGCTTGGAGGAAGGAGCCTTCTATTTATTCTGCTCTTTCGCACACACCCCACCAGCGAGGCGCAGGACGTCTTGGTGGTAGTCTCCAGGTTGTTCCCACCCAAAGTAACCCACACCCACATTTAAGTTCATATCGGGGCTGCCCTCGGGCTAGCTCAGCCACTCCACCTGCTGGGTCGCACCTGACTGTTCAGTTCCTTCGCCTTGGGGAGTAAACAGGGAGGGAGCAGGAAAGAATGCGCTGGATGGGGTTGCCGATGTGCCCGACCGGGCCTGCAGGCAGCCCGGTGAGAAGCTGGCGCTCAACTCCAGGAACCCGCTGAGGCAGAATCGGAGACCTAGGCGAGCTCTGGAATGCTAACTTCCCTTATTTCAGCCAATTACTGGTCTCTTAGAGGGATCAGATCCAAGAAGCACTGTGGTTAACCGCAGGCATTTGACAATTTACAAGCCTTTTATTTATATGTCATTTGTTGGATAACTGAGAGTTTGGACTCACCAAGAGCTACTTTTTAGAAATTTAATTTTTATTTTTGCTTATCCATTTACTAGTTTATTCATTGTATTTTTAGTGATTTATTTAATTCATTTACTCTATTGAATCTATAAAAATAAGGAGAATGCTTTTTGCCTGTTTCAATTTCACCACACCTCTTCTTTTATGGAGAAGTGGAATCTGATCCAAGAATTTTCTGGAACACAAAGACATCTTCATAGCTTTCAAAGACAGAAAGCTGCATCCTGTGTTATCTTACATGATTAATATATTTGCCTCCGAAATAACTAAAGGGTAAGGCTGTTTTCAATCTGTAATATATTCCTCTTGCAAGGTCTGTGTGTGGAATCCTGTCCCCTTGGTAGAGAAGTTGTATTGAACATCCAAAAGGCCAATAAACGTTCATTTACATATGAAATGCAGTCAGAACATCTGTTTCTTCCTCCTCATTGCTTAAATTAAACAAATTATGATGCATTTTTCTTCCGCATCATTTTAGTGCTCCAAGCAACTCATATATCCAAAGGAATAAAAATCAGCTGTTCATTTCCAGAATCCCACGCTGGCCCCCACATGGCAGCTCATAAAGCTTTGATAGAGAGGGTCAGCATGGGGTTTAGAAAATCCAAGGTTGCAGGACAGACTATTACTGCACCCAGATAAAAAGAGATGGAGCTCAAGAGGCCAAGGAGCTGGCACCATCTTTCTCCCTCTTCCTTTCTGATATTCTCCCCTTCCCTGAGGATCAGGGCCCTATGTTAAGGCATCTTTCACTCTGAGATGACACCCTAACTAGCATCAATCCTGCTATTCCCCCAACAGAACATTACTATTTTTTCTTTTCCACTGATATTAATAAAAAATAAAGCACACCTAAGCAAAAAATATTAAATCTTTGTTCAGTATTTTAAAGTGCCAGAACTTGGTGTAAGTATTCATCATTAATGCCATTCAAATGGTAAATTAACCTTTTTCAGGTCACTAGATTATGACATAGTATGATTTAATATGCTAAATAGACCATATAAATTAATAACCTTCCCTAGGGGCTTTATTTACTACCAGAAATAAAGTAAGTGCCCTGGAGAATATGCCTTCCAAATTTCCTGACACTAAAGGTTCAATCTCTTTAAGGTCCAGCAACTTCCTCCCTCCCTCCCTCCCTCCCTTCTTCCCTCTTTCCCTCTCTTCTTCTCCCCCTCCCTCCTTCCTCCCCCTTCTCTTCCTCCTCCTCCATCTCTCTCTTCATTTACTCCTGGGGGAAGATAAACTGGTTTCCCACAATAAACTTAGGAAGATAGGAAGTAAGAATTGACCTTCCATGGGACTTATTTGTGTAACAAGGTGCGTCTCAAAGCTTTAAATTGTAAATTGAGCTGTTGCTAAGAAGGGGCCAAAATGACACTGGAGTCACTAGGCAGAACTTGTATCCCCAACCTAGAGATGGCTTGAATGGTGTCTGGCCTGCTCCAGCTTCAGACGGGTAAAACCAGCCCTGCCAAATTTGATATGAAGCTTAAGTGAATTCCTTTGGAGGATCTTGTAAGCATCAATCTTTTCTCTTCCTACACAGAGCAGTCTTTAGCAGGAACACTCCCCCTCCCACCCCTCTGGACAGGACAATATAAACCTGTGGTTATTTGTGGGGCCCAATACAAACCGATACATATGTAGTGGTAGAAAGGACAGTTCTGAATGCATCCATTCTAGGTCAGCCTATGTTCTCCAAATTATCACTTTAAGGTGTTTGGTAGTATAAAAAGGGTTCCTCTTGGTAATTGATGTCATTTAATTAAATAAAAGTGGGTGAATGAAAACAAATATGAATGATAAAGAACTTCTAAAATATAAAGTTTTTATAGTAATGATAAACATGCATTATAAATTATTAAAAATTAGTAGTACAATATATGTAGAGAGCTTTCAAATACTCTATTTGAAACCATTGAATGAGTGTCTAAGGAAAACCAATATAAAAAATCATTGATCAAAAGCTGTATTCAGGGGATTTTGTTTTACAATACAGTTTTTCTGGGGAAGGGGATTATTTTTTTTTTTTTCTTACCTATTTTATTGTACCTTTCTTTTCAGTCTTTTATGGATCCATTTTTTTATATGTATGCCTCAATCTGTTTAGCTTGCTCTTTTTTTTTAAAAATTGGCAGCTCAATGTAAGTTTAGTAAATCTTAGATATTTTTTGTAATATTGTATCTATTACTTTCATCTCACCATTATGATATTTTTCTCTGACCATATTCATACATACTCCAAAAAGACAATTTCTAATTTTAAAAAAATCTGGGCTTTTGTGCTGGTTCTAGTTGCAGACTAAGTAGGAAAGCACCTAAGTGACATAATTTCAATGCTATTATATGACAGGGCCCTAAACATCCCTAACTAATATACCTCCTACATGGTTCCAGATTCCCAACAATCCTCTGGGTGGGACAACAGAGGTGGAATATTATGTAAAGTTGGATCACAAATTATTCACTTCTCCAAACCTCGGTTTTCTCACCTATAAAACGTGACAGAAACGATTTGCAGAACTTTCATGATTCGCAATGCCGTGTATCTCTAAGGCAAAAATCTTGCATATTTGGAATTATTCAGTGTATTTTAGTTGTTATGGTGTTATAACAAGGGAGATTAGTTATAGGTTGTTGCCATGGAGACTACTTCCAGCCTAGAGAGGATGCAGGACCAGGGGAATGGAGATGAAAGGACAATTCTGCATATATTTTTAAATAAAATCAGTTGCTTTTTTTTAATGAATTGGATGTAGAGTAAAAGAGAAAGAAGCCAAGGTGACCACCCCCCCAATTTTTGGCCCGAATAACAAAAAGAATTTAGATACCATTTACTTACAGGAGGAAAGACATTCTTTGAGGGGGGAAATCAGGTGCTCCATTTGGGAAGTGTTAAATTGAAATGCCAGTTAGACATCCAAGTGAGGATGTTAGTTGGACCCTTGACATTGAGAAAAGAGATCTGGGATGAGAACATGAATTTGGGAATTGTTACCATAAAGGTTTTTCAAAGCAAGAAAGACTGAGGGAGGAGGTGGAGAGAGGAGAAAAGGTAAGACAGCATTGAGTCCCAATGCATCGCAAACTTTAGAGGTTGGGGAGCTGAGAAAGAACAAGCAACGGAAAATGAGCAGAGAGAGTATTGTAGGCATAAGAATTCCATAGTGTGCACTCTTGAAAAACAAAAGGAACACAAGTTTTTCTCCTGCCCAGTGTTCTTTTCATTTACCTCCCAGCTATGAATGATTTTACAAATATGCAAATACACTCATACTTCAACTTTGGATTTTTTTTTTTTTTTAACCTTGAAAGATACAGAATGAAAAAGGGCAGCTGTAAGTGACAGCCCACTCTAATCAGGTCAGAAATGGCTGACACAGCCCTCAGGTTAAAGGACATGCTGATGGGATTTGATTAGTCCCCTGTAGGAGCACATTCTGGTAGCAGGGAGGGGTAACAAGTACTTCAGTGAGATCTATTCTTCTTGTCCTGGAGTAAGCAACCCTTTCACTCTTCTGTAGGAAATGGCAATGGATGTAGGACAAATGGGATCCCTCAATTACAGTAAATGTCAAATTTACTCTTCTTCAAGGTCATTATTAATTTACATCCCCTTGTCTCAGGGAGGTAGATTGCAAAAATAGAAGGAAAATTAACTTAAAAATACAAAACTTTCTTCTTCACCTCTTTGCGTAAGTGTTGTAAAATGAGGAAAGCCCTATGAGGAAAACACCTGGAAGCTAGGGACGGAAGACTGAGGCCTCAGGCGCTGCTTTACAGACTAAGGACACACTTCTATCCAAAGTCTGCTGGGGCCACTTCAACTCTCCTGTGCACTGTGTTTCCTTTTTTAGGTCAGGTGTCTGTGGGAGAAGATGAATATATAGGTATTTGTTTCCCTTTTGCTCTCTGCTTGTTAACACTTGTGGGACATCTATCTCAACATTGAACACTCCCTTTTGAATCTCTTAGAGATTTAACTATGTGTCTAAATAGGGATCAGATGTACCATGATGCTTAAACAGTGTACAGACAATTACAAAAAAACCCTGTAAAAATAACAGTACATTATCTTTAGAATTGTTTTCAGAAGAGCTGTTGATATTAATGTAATTTACAAACATATTAAGTACATTTATAATGAGCACGATGCGAACAAATAAGTGAAGGTTCTATGAAAAATAGACCCAATGTTCCAAATCTAATGAGTTTCCATCACCAAGACATCACAAAGTCTGTTTTGGCTTGAGAATAAAAATCATGTTCAGAAAGACCAGGGAGCAGTAGTGACTTCCGGCCATGATGGAGGCTTAGACGGACACGCTAGGTCTCCCTCTACAACTAGAGAGGAATACAACTACTTCAAAACAAAGGATAACTAGAAATTCCAGAAAATAAAACTACACGTAAGTCCAACATATGAAGTTATAAACCAGCGGTGCCATTTGGGCAGGTAAGAGTTAAAGAGGGCAGTGCTGTTTGCGGTCGCACCCAGAGCAGCCGGCGGCGAGGAATCCCGGCTACGCAAGCCCCTGGCGGTGCGCGACCCCGGCGCTGGGGAGAGCGGCCGCTGCATCGCCTTGAACAGTGAGGCCCAGGGGGGTGGGAGGACGGATCCCGGTCTCCTAGCTGAATAACTGTGTGAATCCATCTTGGACCCCCGCCCCCAAAGAAAGCACCACAGGGCTGCGAAATAGGTCGCGGACAGGCAGGCGCCGGTCGCTGATTTGTGACGCCAAACGGCGCCGGTCGCTGGGTCATTACGAGTACACAGGCACTGCCCCGGACAGCCGGCCCAAGAAAACAAAACGCATCTGTCAAAATGAGGCAGACAACTATAGAAATCCCGGTGACACAACTCACCAGACAGCAGATAGAGAACCTGACAGATGAACAGATAAGAAACCTGTCAGAGGCTCAGTTCTGGGCCATTGTTATCAGGTGGCTTACAGAATTCACAAAAGAGCAGGAAAAAGATAAGAAAGAAGCGAAAAAATTTCATAACGAAAAGAACAAAACCGCATGCGAGATAGAAGGTGAGAAAAAATCCAGAGTTCATTTCAACAAACTGGAATATGGAGAAGGAACAAGCAGTCAACCAATGCAGCGAGAGGAAATGGGAAGCAACAATGAAAGGATCAGAAACCTCTGGGACAGCTATAAAAGGCCCAACATAAGAATCATTGGTTTGCCAGAGAATGAGGAAGATGAACTAGAACTTGAAAAATAGAGTGAAAATATAATAAAGGAGAACTTCCCAGACTTGGGGAAGGGAATAGACCTGCAGGTCCAGGAAGCAAGGAGAGTTCCCAAGAGACTGGACCCAGGGAGAACCACTCCAAGACACATTATAATCAAAATGTCAAAAATTAAAGATAAAGAGAGAATCTTAAAAGCAGCAAGAGAGAAGAAAAGAATTATGTACAAAGGGGTCCCAATTAGACTATCAGCTGACTTCTCAAGGGAAACCCTACAGGCAAGAAGGGACTGGCAAGAAATATTCAAAGTAATGAAAATCCAAAACCTACAACCACGAATACTCTACCCAGCGAAATTGTCATTCAGAATAGAAGGACAGAGAAAGTGTTTCCAGGACAAAATAAAACTGAAAGAGTTCATTAGATCCAAACCACTGTTATATGAGATGTTAAAGGGACTGGTTTAAAAAAACAGAAGCTAGGGAGATGAAACAAAGGCAAACTAAATAGGCAACGAGAGTGGAAAAGGAACTGTGGGTACGGGAAGCATATTGGGGGGAGGTCAACAGGGAGGGGGAATGGGGAAAGGGAGGGAGATGATATAGGAATTGGGGATCAAGGTAGGAGGGAATGGAATAGACGGAGAGAGGTTGGGAGGAACTGTATGCACAACTAATGGACATAATCTAAAAGGGGGGGACAACTGGAGGGAGGGGGCCACCAGGTGGAGGGGAGCAGAGGGAAGGGAAATTGGCACAAATGTAATATTTTAATCAATAAAACACATTAAATCTGAAAAAAAAAAAAAAAAAAAGAAAGACCAGGGAGCAATGCTGCTTAATCAAAGCCTCCACCGAACTGAAGGAAAATCCACATTTAAACAAAGTGATGTGGGTGTCTGCTGTCGTCCTCCAATTGAGTTTGGTTCAAGAGGACCCATCACCTCTCTAACTATTCAAGTCACCCAAGGAAGATCCACTTGTCTGTCTGCTCACATGATTAAAGAAAATTGTTCTTACTTCTGATCCTGTTTGCTAACTCTTAGAACTGGGTTTTGACATACACTGGCCTTGAGCAGCTCCTGGGATTTCTTACCTAATTGGCTGTGGAATCTTTGGAATGTGGAGTCTCATGAAGAGATTGAGATATATTATCTGTGGGGCCCACCCACTTCTGAGACTGTTGTGACCTGGCCCACCAGTGGATGTAGTTTTCCCATGCAATTTTGTGGGGGAGACTCACTCCCAGAGGAATGTTTTGGTTTTGGGCATGTGGGTTGGAAAAGAGGAAGGTGGGAGGACAAAAATCAATTAATTCCACCACCACCACCCCCAGAATCAGGGGAGTCTTTTAGGCCTTTGACATTTTCAAAACCATACCATTCAAATCTCGACAGAGAAACCCCATACATGGGACTAATCTTATTTTAACATAGAGTTAACTATTCCATCCATTTTCTTGGAACGTCTCCCTGGAATGGAATAATATAATTTTGCCATCACCCCACCCCACCCCCCAAGTCATCACATCTCTTGAAAGGCAGAAAATGTTAGATTTTACAATTGTTCAACTTTCAAATGATGAGACCCTCATGAACCTTAGATGAATGCACTGGAATTTTAGAAGCATTTCCAAAGGGGCAATGCTGATAAGCCTCTAATTTTAAGGAGAGGGGAAGAGAGGAGCTCTGGTTTTTTGCAGGGGCAGCATGTGTGATTTATTTTTCTTTTGGGTTTTAAAGTTCCATAGAGAAATCACTGGAAATTTTCTGCTTGGTGGTATGGAAATCTTCTTAAATAATGCTAAGTAGAATAAAGGGTATGTTTATTTAGCAAAGAAGGGAGCTTTGTGAGATATTAAAACAGGGCCTGGCAACCATTTCTCCGGCACAGGTGGGTGTTGATGGATGAATCAAGGCTGATCAAACACTGCATCCGGCAGCTGCTGGTTAAGGCTGCTTTTGGAATCATGCTTCATGTGGTGTTTTAGAGAAGGCCGACCGCGTTTAAGGGGGCATAGCTCATATTTAAGTCAGGTGTGTTTTGCAAACTAAGAAAGACCTTTCTGGAGCACAGTGGATCTGTTGCTCAGTCCTGTTGCTTCTAAAATTCTTCCCTTGACCTCAATAAGCCTGCCCAAGGCTCACATCACACGTGTCTGCACGGCTCAGGGGTGCCTTGGTTTTCTCCTTGCCCCTGCATCTTCCTTCTCTGATCCAGTCTGTTCTCTCCTATCTAATACACTTGTAAAATGCTTCCCAGTCAGCTTTTGCATGAACCATTAAATTTAATCCGAAAGAACCTCTTCAACTCTCTCCTGTGTTAAATTTCAGTGTAAACTCTTCAGCCTGATTGTTACAGAACCCCTGGGCTGCTCCAGTTGAAAACAAACCCACGGGCTCTTTAGTTAGGGGCCCGATTGCCCGCCGCCAAAATTATAACTCTCAATACCAGAGTTTGGTGAAAAGAAAAAGAATTGTTTATTTAACAGTTATATAGATTTAGTTATTTGCGGATTTCTGTTGTTAAGTCTTATGCTCTTTAAAATACCCACAAACACATATCCTTGCCTCCCCCCCTTCCAAACCAGGCTAGTTTTCGGGAAGTCAGAGAAACTGTTTCCCTACTTTCCAAACACAGTTCAGCTTTACCAGCAGCTGCCAATCATTCAATCCTGATTGGGGAGGTCCTTTCTGTGCTGTGGTGCCCTCCAGCTCTCAATGCAGGATCGCCTGGATTCTCAGCCTCCTTGCAAACTGCCTTCTTCCTGCAAACCGCGCAGATCTCCTCTCCTCCTCAAAACCGCATGGCGAGAGCCTCTTAAAGCAGCCCGGAGACCCCTTCTCCAAGCCACATGGAGAAGGCCCCTTCACCAAGCCACGTGGAGGGAGCACACGAGAGAGCGAGAGAGCCCGAGAGCTAGAGTGAGAGCCCGAGTCAGAGCGCCAGAGCGAGAGCGCGAGCCAGAGAGCGAGAGTCCCAGAGTGAGAGCACGAGCGAGAGCCAGAGAGAGTCTGAGCGAGAGTCTGAGAGAGTCTCAGCTAAAATGTCTGCAGCTGCTTATATATCCCTGACTGCGTCATCTGACGCAGTGGGCGTTGCAAACAGTTCTGACCATTCACAGACCCTTACGTAGGCTCTGTGTGCTTTCCATACCATCCCCTGGTTCAAGACTCCTCCCATCTGCCTGAGGCTTTGGATGCATTAAAGCCATTTGCATAAGAAAGACAGTAGCCACCAGCCTCAGGCATGTGGAAGCATTTGAAAAGCTGCTTACTTCTCCCCATCCCCCAGCAGCAAACTCTGGGGATTTTTGGACTCCCCTGTTTCTGTAACATGATGACAATCTGAGGTCTCTAACTTCCATTCACAGGCATCCTGGGCTGTTCCCCTTTGAGTCTCTTCCACGGTTGCCATTAAATCCACCTCCTGCATAAGGTTTGCATATTCCTGACCCTGAGCCTTTGATCTTAATATTTTTCATACCTCAATTGCTGATCCACCTACTCCTAAAATTAAAAAATATCTACTTTTTCCAGAACTTTTTCCTTAATTAAATAAACACCTTTGTACTGATATAAGAATTTTCTTAGAGGTGTCATTTTCAAGATTCTAGAATCAACTCATTTACTGAGGACACTATTATCCAGGCATTGTGCTAGGATTCCACTTGTACTTTTTCTCTGAGCCTCTGAACAAGGCAGATGTTAGCAGCTTCAGTTTGCAGATGAGGAAATGAGGCTCAGGCAGCTTAACTTGCTTCCCCAGACTCATGTGGCTAATGAAGGGCAGAGCTGAAAATTAAAACACTAATTTCCTTCCTCTCAATCCAGTGTTCTTTCCAGTGTTTCCAGTGGACCACAACTGTTCATACAGTTACTGTGGTTGTTTTTGCTTGTTGGTTGCTTGTTGTTGTCTTGAATTTGTTTTATTTTGGCAATTTAAAGAGAGAAATAGAATATCCTTTATTTCTTTGCTGTTTTTCAATGCCTACTACACAGCTCTGGAAATAGAAAGTACTTGACAAATGAAAGTTGACGGATCAATTTATTTGCCAAAATACACCAATCTCTGCCTTTGAGGCAATTTGCAGTTACTTCTGGCAGAAATTTCAACAAGGGTCCGTCCCATTGATTGGCACGCATGCAGAAATATCTGGTGCAGACCGGCAGTGAGCATAGCTGGTAATTAAGTCACCAACCAAAACCAGGTCAGCCAGTTGCTCAGCAACATTCTGCCACCCCTAAGACTGTGAGCTGGCATCACAGGCATTTGCTGTGAGCAGATCATCCAGAGCTCTTTGCAACTCCTCTCTCTGGTGGCCCTGAGCAACTATGTGTACTCGTTACATAATACAAAGGAAGAAGTTGAGTGGGCACTGCTATTAATAAAAGGATTGTTTGACGTCATTGGGGTGCCAGGTGCCACATCATACCTAGTGTGAAATGCCCTCCTGAAGTGAACACTGTGGTCTTTCTGGCTCCACAGGTGTCTGAGCCCTGCGGGCTGCTGGTGGTAACACAAATGTGGAAAGTCCGACCCTGGACTAGTGCTGCTAGTTAGCTGTCTCCTCTGGGTGTGGGCTGTTCTCCCGTGTCTGTTGTGACCCACACAGGGAACAGCTGGTCAGTATTTCTGTACGGTTCCTCTTGACAATCCTTATTTATTAAAACTTTCTGTGATGAGGAAATTGTTACAGATTACTGTCCCCAGTTAAAAATTAGGTGATCACTACTCTGAAAGGTTAGACAAGAAAGTCGGTGCATTGCAGGATTGAAATCCTAGACAGTCAGCTTTCAGAATTTTTCTCCTTCAGGAATGAGAGTCATATGCAAGGAGTCAAATGCAAGGGAGAATCCCCCATTCAGGAAGCATGACTGAGAGCAGGTGACAACTACCTGCTGAACAGGTGGTCTGCCAGAGTGCAGAGCAGAGGGGTCAAGAGCATGGACCCTGGGGCAGAATGGGCTCATTTTGAGTTCCATGCCTGCCACATACTAGCTGTGGGATTCTGGAAGGTGCCTTAACTTCAACGTGTTGCGCTGTGCTCTTCCATAAATAAATAGGAGGTTAGAATGGCGGTCACCTCACAAGGCTGTTATGAGCATTAAATGAGTTAATATATATAAAGAATACAGACCTGTATCTGGCACTCAGTAAGTGCTATGTAGGTGTTTAAGTTAAAAAAAAAAAAAAGAATGAAAAGAAAATGTTATCCTTTTAATGCCTGCAGCCTGTGGCTCTGATAGTCCTCACAGAAAGAGTGGCCTTCTCTCTTATTCTTGTTATGCTTTACCCTTTAAATAACACCAATGTTTCTGAGAGTAGGTTTGACATAAATTCAATTAAAATATAAAATGTTCCTGTGATAATCCCCATTACCAATCTCTAGAGCTATCTTTGGGCCACAGAAGGGTGACTTTATCCCAGTGTAGAGAGAAGGAAAAGAAGAGATGAGAGTATATTCTACAGAAAACCTGGCAGCAACATTGGGAATAGGATTCTACTTACAAGTGTGTATTTAAAGTGAGTTGAACTTCCGGCCAAGATGGAGGTGTAGACAGACATGCTGTGTCTCCCTCCACAACTAAGACAAAATACAACTACCTTAAAACTAGTGTTACAGAAACAGGGGAGTCCAAAAATCCCCGGAGTTTGCAGCTGGGGGATAGGGAGAAAGAAGCAGTTTTCAGAATGCCTCCACACGCCTGAGGCTGATGGCTGGTGTCTTTCATTATGCAAAATTGTTTGGATGCTTCCAAGGCCTCAGGTGGATGGGAGGAGTCTTGAACCAGGGGACGGTATGGAAAGCATACAGAGCCTACGTGGGGTTCTGTGAATGGTCAGAACTGTTGGCAACACCCACTGCGTCAGAGGACGCAGTCAGAGATATATAGGCAGCTGCTAACACTTTAGGGGGGCGACACGCTCTGGGGCTGTCTCCCTCGCTGGTGGGTGTTCGCAGGGGTGCTCTGGGGAAGGAGAGGAGGTCCACACGGTTTACAGAAAGAAGACAGTTTGCAAGGAGGCTGAGAATCCCGTTGGTTTTGTATTGAGAGCTGAAGGGCACCACAGCACAGAAAGGACCTCCCCAATCAGATTGAATGATTGGCAGCTGCTGGTAAAGCTGAACTGTGTTTGGGAAGTAGGGAAACGGTGTTTCTGACCTTCCTAAAACTGGCTAGGTTTGGTAGGGGGAAGGCAAGGATATGTGCAACTGTTAAATAAACAATTTTCTTTTCACTCAACTAAAGTATTAAAAGAGTTGTAATTCTGGCGGCGGGCAATCGAACACCTAACTAAAGAGCCCACGGGTTTGTTTTTCAATTGGAGCAGCCCAGGGGTTCTGTAACACTAGAAACAACCAGAAGTTCCAGAAAATCAAACTGCATGGAAGTCCAACAAACAAAGATATAAAGAAGAAATAGTTATCCAGACAGGTAGGAGGGTGGAGCCGGGGTGGAGAGGACACAGTGTGGTGGTGGCAGCAGTGATGGCAGTGGCAGGCAGGTGGAAAGCGTAGTTACATGTTTTAAAAAGTCAGGAGGGACACCGGAGAGCAGTCCCAGCTCCTCATCAGACTGTGCACCACAGTCCCAGCACCGGGAAAAATCAAGCCTTATTGATTCTGACTGTGCAAACCAGTGGGAATTGGGGCAGAGGCAGAAACTGCCAGTCTCTCAGCAGAGTCCATTTATTTAAAGGGTCCCCACAGTCCTAGAATGTCCGAAAACCCATCCACCCTGGGAACGACAGCCTGGGCAACAGCTAGAGAGGCACCAGTCCCATACAGAAGTGGGAGAGGTGCCTGGAAAAGGGACAAGTGCTTGGCAAGTGGCATTGTTCCCTCTCAGATCCCTTCCCCACAAACAGCGCCACAATGTGGTGAAACAGGTTGCTCTGTACTAATGAATCCCTAAGGCTCCACCACTTATAACATATCAGGAGTGACATCTCTACCTAAGACACAGAGGCAAACACACACAGGAGACTTCTGGCCAAGATGGAGGCCTAGACTGACATACTCTGTCTCCCTCCACAACTAAGAAGGAATACAACTACCACAAAACCAGAAATAACCAGAAGTTACAGAAAAGAAATGGAAGTACAACATATGAAGTTATAAAGAAGTGGTGCTCATCCGGATGGGTAGGAGGGGCGAAGTCGAGGCAGAGAGGTCAAGCTGTATTGTTGGCAGCAGCAGCAGCGACAGTGGTGGGACAGTGATGGGACAGCAGTAAACACAGACACCCATATTTAAGGGGAGGTGAGAATCACCTGGGGAGCACCCCCAGCTGCAGACAAGACCTGTCAGCTTGTGATTCCAAGGCCAGGGAAGGCAGACCTCCATTGCCTTGGACTGTGAGGCCTGGAGTGGGTGGGGATGGAGGAGGAGGCTCCTGATCTCTCAGCAGAGAGTGAAC
The DNA here is from genome assembly GCF_987537825.1 of Furipterus horrens. NCBI lineage: Eukaryota > Metazoa > Chordata > Mammalia > Chiroptera > Furipteridae > Furipterus > Furipterus horrens. Next base: position 170,710,721 of record NW_028327172.1, read on the forward strand.
AACAGGAATCCATCTTGGACCCCCACACCCGCAGAAAACACCACGGCGTGGTGAGAAGGGTTGCCCGGTTGTGATGAGTGCATGGGGGTGGGGAGGCTCTAACCTTATAGCATAGGAGGTGTGATAGCCCCTCCCAGGGAGCAAAGGCAAACACAAAACTGTCAGGATGTTCCCCATGTGGGAAGGCCACCCTCCCCTCCACACCCCCACTCATATTAGGAATTTCTGGACCCAAGGGTAGGTAGGATGACGACCATGTCCAGCTTGAAGCAGCTAGAGGAGCTCCAGACCTTCACTCATTGTCCTTTATAAGATTATAAAGGGTCTTAAGTCTGAGAGGGAGGAATTATTGTTTTTTATTGTTTAAAAAATAAATTAATTAATTAGTTTTTAAAAAAATAATATATGAAAGTGTGAAGCTGGAGAGCTTGTATGTATGACCCATAGGCATGGACTTGGGGGGGGGGGATAGCTGGGAGACGGGTGATGCTGGATGGAGGGAAGCAAGGGGGGAATGATTGGAACTATTGTAATAATATAATCAATTAAATAAAATAAAAAAAACTGTCAGGATGGCACAGATCATGATAGAGATCCCAGTGATACAGCTGACCAGGCAGCAAATATCTAATGTAATGGACCAGCAGATAGATAATCTTTCTGAGGCTCAGTTCAGAGTTTTGGTTATAAAAATGCTTACAGACGAAACAGCAGATCTTAAGACGGGGAAGGAATGAAGGCTAGTCCTGATGAAATGAATGAAAACACATACAAAACAAGTGGTGAGGGAAAGAAAACCAGGGATCAAATCAACAAATCGGAACATAAGGAAGGAACAGTCAACCAGTGCAGAAAGAGGAAACAAAAAGTGAGAAGAATGAGGAGAGGCTCAGAAACCTATGGGACAGCAATCGGCGGGCCAACATCTGAATCATAGGGTTGCCAGAAGGTGAAGAAGAAGAACTAGAAATTGAAAAATACGTGAAAAGATAATGAAGCAGAACTTCCCCAACTTGGGGAAGGAAATACTTACAGGTCCAGGAAGCAGAGAGTTAAAAAAAAAAAAATGGACCCAGGGAGAAACACATCAACACACATTATAATCAAAATGTCAAAAATTAAGAATAAAGAGAGAATCTTAAAAGCAGCAAGAGAGAAGAAGAGAATTACATACAATGGGGTTCCAATAAGACTATCAGCTGATTTCTCAAAAGAAACTCTGCAGGCAAGAAGGGACTGGCAAGAAATATTTAAAGTAATGAAAAGCTAAAACCTACAACCACAAATACTCTATCCAGTGAAGCTGTCATTCAGAATAGAAGGGCAGAGAAAGTGCTTCCAGGACAAAGTAAAACTGAAGGAGTTCATCAGATCCAAACCACTGTTATATGAAATGTTAAAGGGACTTGTTTAGGAGAAAGAGTATCAAAACTATGAACATTAAAATGAAAACTGTATCACACCAATCAACAACAGAAGCTACTGAATCAAAACAAAGGCAAACTAAGTAGGCAACGAGAGTGGGAAAAGAATTATAGGTATGGGGAACATATAGGGGGAGGTCAGCAGGCAGAGAGAAGGAGGGAAAGGGAGGCAGATGGTACAGGAATTAAGAAGCATAGTAGGAGGGAGTGGAGTAGACAGGAAGATGTTGAGAAGAACTATATGCACAACCAATGTGTGGGGGACAGACAGACATGGGGAGATGCAGGAAGCAGACAGGCTTGGTTTAAGAGGCTCTGACCGCTGTGAGGAGCTGCCCATATCTGGGCCCTTAGCCGGCAGGTTGTCTCCCAGGTCTGCTCTGAATCCCACCCTCTGGGGTATTTTAAAGATAGAATAAAAAGCCGAAGTGGCTTTTAAGGAAAAGGGAACCTGCTCTGTTTTTTTCTGAAAAGCCTCAAATCCTTGTCAGTAAAATGTGAAGAACAAAACAATTAAGTAAGAGGAAGTGCTTTTGACCTTGTGTAAAATACCTGGATGTTTCAACCCTGTATTGATCTGCATTTCCCTTTCACTCCCTACCATTTAGGGAAGTGCTGCATATTTTCCTTAAGTACTTCTGCATGTGGAAAGTGGATAAAAACCCTGGCTAATAAAGAAACGGGGGGCAATTTTCCACTAGAGAAAACCCCCTCCCTTTCTTTCTCAGATGGAGAGTGTCTGAGTAGTTTCTTCATCCACTTTGAGGGACCCAGAGTCTCTCTCACCAATGGGCATGGACTAAAGTGGGGGATAACTGGAGGGAGGGGTGTCACTGGGTAGAGGGAAACAAAGGGAAAAGAAATTGGGACAACTGTAACAGCATAATCAATAAACATATTTTTTAAAAAGTAAGGTGATTTGTTGAAATCTTTTTCATTTTTAAGCTACCACCACACAGTCAAAGTGGAATGACTACTTCTCTCCCTGCCCCAAGGAATACGAGCATTACTGCATCAATGGGAGGTGCCGCTTCGTGGAGGCCCTGCAGATGACCTCCTGTCTGTAAGTGGAGCCCCTGAGCCCATGGGCAAAGAGGGCAGCATGGTGCTATCCGAGGCTCGGCAGGACTGGAAAGTCGGAGCTAATCAAGCCGGCTCTCAGGACCTGGTCCCCTGGTCCTGCCCCAGCCACTTGTTTCTGTTACAGAAACAGGGGAGTCCAAAAATCCCCAGAGTTTGCTGCTGGGGGATGGGGAGAAGTAAGCAGCTTTTCAAATGCTTCCACATGCCTGAGGCTGGTGGCTACTGTCTTTCTTATGCAAATGGCTTTAATGCATCCAAAGCCTCAGGCAGATGGGAGGAGTCTTGAACCAGGGGACGGTATGGAAAGCACACAGAGCCTACGTAAGGGTCTGTGAATGGTCAGAACTGTTTGCAACGCCCACTGCGTCAGATGACGCAGTCAGGGATATATAAGCAGCTGCAGACATTTTAGCTGAGACTCTCTCAGACTCTCGCTCAGACTCTCTCTGGCTCTCGCTCGTGCTCTCACTCTGGGACTCTCGCTCTCTGGCTCGCGCTCTCGCTCTGGCGCTCTGACTCGGGCTCTCACTCTAGCTCTCGGGCTCTCTCGCTCTCGCTCTCTCGTGTGCTCCCTCCACGTGGCTTGGTGAAGGGGCCTTCTCCATGTGGCTTGGAGAAGGGGTCTCCAGGCTGCTTTAAGAGGCTCTTGCCATGCAGTTTTGAGAAGGAGAGAAGATCCACACAGTTTGCAGGAAGAAGGCAGTTTGCAAGGAGGCTGAGAATCCAGGTGGTTCTGCATTGAGAGCTGGAGGGCACCACAGCACAGAAAGGACCTCCCCAATCAGGATTGAATGATTGGCAGCTGCTGGTAAAGCTGAACTGTGTTGGGAAAGTAGGGAAACGGTTTCTCTAACTTTCCTAAAACTAGCCTGGTTTGGAAGGGGGGAGGCAAGGATATGTGTTTGTGGGTGTTTTAAAGAGCATAAGACTTAACAACGGAAATCCGCAAATAACTAAATCTATATAACTGTTAAATAAACAATTCTTTTTCTTTTCACCAAACTCTGGTATTGAGAGTTATAATTTTGGCGGCGGGCAATCGGGCCCCTAACTAAAGAGCCCGTGGGTTTGTTTTCAACTGGAGCAGCCCAGGGGTTCTGTAACATTTCGGGCCCCCTTTGACAGCTACTATGGAGAAACTGACGCACATCAGAGTGTCCAGATTCGCTTGCAGGCTTGGCTGTGTCCTTTACTGCCTTAGCCAAGCAACACTGGTTCTGTCCAGTGTTAAGAGTGCTTTTAATAGCTCAATTCATCGCTCATGTGTTTCCATGGAAACAGATTCATCTTGCATTAGTTATATGGTTTGTGATTAATTTAAATATGAAGGTGTGTTTGTCATATTAAAAGTTACTTTGGCAGGTATCAATTAAGTACAAGGAAACTAATCCTATTTATAAGGAGATTTGCAAAGCTTATTTATTAGGGCAGAGCATTAGAAAAAAGTTCTCTTTTCAACTGTTAGTAATTAGGAGTCCAACTTTAATTTCACTCTGGCACAACCAACATTTCTGTGTAATTTAAATATTTATTATCTTCTAAAGAGATGCCCCTCTAAAGGGCTCTGAGATCTTATCTCTTAGAGGAGGAAGGTGATTTGTGAACTAAAATTTTGAACTGAAGTTCAGAGAATGTACACACAGTATTCTGTGTAGTTCCCCCAGTACACGTTTTTCTTTATTAGTGCCTCAGAGCAGTGATTCAAAACTCTAGTTTAGTGGAAAGTTTAAGAGTCAGGGACTTCTTCAAAATTCAATTATATTTAAATTTAATTTAAACAATAAATATGTGTGGGTAATTCATAGAACAAATAAGCTTTGTTATGTAAAGAAATAAGAAAAATGTGCCTGTTTGTGTGTTGAGAAAAATTATTTAATTGCTTACTGATTCTGGAAAATATATCGAGTTTTAAAAATATATATGCTCTTAAGCCCAAGCACATTTCTGTAACTGGTCCCTATGTCTGTACCTTTATTGGCCTTTAATATTGCTGCCCTCTAAAATCAACAAACACCACAGTGTGTAATCTACTTCCCTAAGATCAATGCACACCTGTCCCCTTCTGTCTGAGGGGAAAACTCATTTCCTTGGCCTCCAAACCTCCTCTGATCCTGGTTTAACTTTCCCACCACAACTGCATTATAGAGTCAATGTCTCTCTAACATTCTACACTCCATTGCTGGCACATCACACAGGCTCTTCTATAGCATGCAAAGCATGTTCTGATTGATGTGTTACATGCAACTCAAACATCAGCTCCTCCTGGACACCTGCGTTAACTTCCCTGTTCTCAGACACACATTCAAGTATTAGCCCAATGTCCTTTCCCTGCCATCTAGTCCCACTTCTATGCGAACTCTTCTCCTGGAGCATAAATGTTGGTTTCTTTAAATGTCACTTCTGTGACTGTGAGCACCTGGAGGCCAGGACTCCTGGCTCATTCATTTTTGTGCCCCAGTGCCAAGCACCATGCCTAGAATTTACCAGGGGCTCTAGAAATGACTGGTGCACAAATGGCTGAGTCTCTCTATTATGGACCATCTAATACTATGCTAAGTGTCAGAACCAAGGCCTTCATCTGAAGGAGGAACATAATCTTAGTGGTGAAATGACACAGGACCAATGGGAGGTGGAAAAGCCTGGGGTCAGGACACAGGTTTTGGAGTCAGATAGACCTAAGTTAAGGTTCTGTTTCCACCAATAATGAGCAGTTTTAACAATGGGTCTGTTACTCTTCCTGAGCCTCAGTTTTATCACCTATCAAATGGGCTAATAATATCTTCCTCTGAAGTGTTAAAAATCATGCAAAATAACACATTAAGCAAAAATATTTATTATGGTACCGAGCACAGAGTAAATGTTTTGTAAATTGTACCACGCTATGAGTGAGAGACATTGAGCCTCTCCAGTCCTGCCCTCTTAGGTGTCTTGGTGTAACTCGGGTTCAGACAAAACCATGCTGCTGCTGGTGGCTTTCCTGTTGTGGGAACCAGAAATATCTCCTTTTGCTGGGATCACAGGAGTGTGTGGATTTCTGTTTCTGAATAAATACCAGAGTGTGTTTCAAATACCTTCAATCCTCCAATAGTCTCTCCTGTATTTTCTTGGAATGGGGATGTTTTGTTTCCAGATACATAATTTGTATTTATTTGTGCAGTACACTTCATTTAAGCAGTATTCATGTGGATTGGGGCATGAACTTGGGTGCCAACTTCCTGCATTTGAGTCCCAGCCCCACTCACTCAATTTCTCTATAGCTCCATTTCTCCATCTGTAAAATGGGTTAATAATTGGTTCTGCCTCAAAGGCTGTTTTAAGAATCAGTTGAATTAATACTTATAAATCTCTTAGAAAAGTGTCTGTTGATTATTTTAGAACAGTGATACCAAATCTGATTTTTCAGAGTCCTTAAGGGTCATGAACATCTTTAAATTTTATTTTAAATTATGATTGCTCTTTATTATAAAAATCCACTTATTTAGCATTTAATAAACACCTACTAGGAACATGTAAAATTTAGATAACAACATGATGTTACAAGAAAAACATCCATTTTTAGTGCTTTTATTAAATTATACCTCCTGGCTGGTTTGGCTCAGTGGATTGAGCGTTGGCCTGCGAGCTAAGTGTCGCTGGTTCGATCTTCCAGTCAGGGCACACCAGAGAAGGAAAACTCTGACTCCAAAAAACCTCCGCTGCCTTGCGGCATACCTCTTCAGGGGAAAGGCTAAGGAGAAGGGAAACTCTGACTCCAAACCTCCGCTGCCTTGCGGCATACCTCCTCAGGGGAAAGGCTAAAGGAGTAAACCCCGACAGAAAATCCGGAGCCGGAGTCCCTAAGGCGGTTTGACGTTGTAGTCAACACCGGCAACTCCTGCGACGCACCTGAAGCCAAGCTGTATTGACTCTGTCTTTCCCCTTGGATCCTTCAGCTGCGAAGAGAGGGGGGTCTGCTGCATGGGCAACAGCTGGCCCTCCATATCACCCTGCCCAGGCTTTGTAGCTTCACTGGAGAGGACACTCCAGCGTCATCGCAAGATATCGACTCAACACGGGAGGAGACAGATACCGGTTATAAGCTCATCCGATTGGCGAAGGAAACGAGCGCCAGGGGTCTCCTCTGACGGTGGGAGAGGTCATCGCACCTCACTGGACAGCTACCGCCCGCCTCAAGCTGGGCAGCCCCCAGCCAATTAGGTGCCGTCTCGCCATGGCTCGCCTGCCCCACTGGGTGCGTGGGGATCAGAGAGGCGTCTCTTGAAAAGTGAGCCACAAAACACTCGCACCAGGCAATTCCAAGCAAACAACAAGAAAGAAGCCTCCAGCTCTTCGCCTCGCTAGCTGGAACATCAGGACCATGTGTCCCGGACTTACTGCAGACCTTCCGTGGATCAATGGTGCCAGGAAAACCGCCGTCATCGACAGGGAACTGGCACGACTAAACATCGACATTGCGGCTCTATAGGAGACCCGGTTGGCCGACAACGGAACTATCAGAGAAACCAACTACACCTTCTACTGGCAAGGGAAGTCTCCGGACCAACCAAGACAGCACGGTGTTGGGTTCGCTGTGAAGAACACGCTTGTTAACTCCATAGAGCCACCCACAGGAGGCACAGAGAGATTACTTACCCTCCGATTGTCAACAACTTTCGGCCCAGTCAGCATTCTTAGCGCATACGCCCCAACCCTCTGCGCCACCATCGAAGAGAAAGAACAGTTCTACCATGCACTGGACGAAGCGTTATCCAAGATCCCCAGAAGTAACGCTCTCTATCTCCTTGGAGACTTCAACGCAAGAGTAGGAGCCGACCACATGGCCTGGCCCACCTGCCTCGGAAACTTTGGGAGAGGAAAGATCAATGAGAATGGTCAGCGACTGCTTGAGCTTTCATGTCACCACGGCCTGTGCGTGACAAACACATTCTTCAAGTGCAAAGAGATCCACCAGGTGTCATGGAGGCACCCCCGCTCCCGCCACTGGCACCAGCTTGACCTCGTCATCACCAGAAGAACGGATATTGGCAGCACCCTCCTCACCCGCAGCTACCACAGTGCAGACTGCGACACGGACCATGCCCTCGTGGTAAGCAAGGTGCACATAATGCCGAAGAGGTTGCACCACTCCAAGATGAAGGGTCGCCCACGCATCAACACCAGTTGTGCCAGCAACCCAGTTAAGACCCAGCAATTCATCAACAGGATGGAAGATGCACTCGGCGAGGGAATGGCGGCAGATGACATTATCGAATCCAATTGGCCACGTCTCCGCGACGCCATATACAACTCCGCCATTATTGCTTACGGGAAGAAAGAGCGGAAGAACGCTGACTGGTACGAGGCTCACTGGGAAGAAATGGAACCCGTGATCGAGGCTAAGAGGAAGGCCCTACTGGCTTACAAGGCCACGCCCACTCCCAGTACACTTCAAGCTCTACGGGCTGCCAGGAACAAAGTCCAGAAGACCGCCCGCCACTGTGCCAACACCTATTGGCTAAACCTGTGCAGAACCATCCAGGAAGCCGCCGATATAGGCAACGCACGAGGAATGTATGAGGGTATCAAGAAGGCAACAGGCCCAATCCCCTCCAAGATCGCCCCCCTTAAGTCCAAGACAGGTGAGGTCATCACTGACCAGGAACAGCAAATGCGGTGGTGGACCGAGCACTACCTCGAGCTGTATGCAACAAGGAACACCGTAACAGACACTGCTCTTAACGCCATCCCAGACCTACCAGTCATGGAGGAGCTAGACACCCCACCTACTGCGGCAGAGCTCAGCAAAGCCATGGACCGCCTCGCTTGCGGGAAAGCACCAGGAAACGACAGAATCCCTCCAGAAATCCTAAAGAGCGGGAAACCAGTCCTGCTACAGCCGCTCCACCATCTACTCTGTCTCTGCTGGAAGGAGGGTTACATCCCCCAGGATATGAGAGACGCCAACATTATCACCATGTACAAGAACAAAGTAGACCGCAGCGACTGCAACAACTACCGGGGCATCTCTCTCCTCAGCGTCGTCAGCAAAGTATTCGCCCGGGTCGCTCTTGCCCGCCTGCAGACCCTTGCTTCCCGCGTCTACCCAGAGTCCCAGTGTGGCTTCAGAGCTGGCCAATCAACAGTGGACATGATCTTCTCCCTACGCCAGCTGCAGGAGAAGTGTCACGAGCAGCATAAACCACTCTACCTCGCCTTTATCGACCTCACGAAGGCGTTTGATCTGGTCAGTCGAAGCGGACTCTTCAGCTTGCTACGGAAGATTGGCTGTCCACCACATCTGCTTGCTGTGGTCATGTCCTTTCACGACAACATGCACAGCACGGTGTCCTACAACAGCGCAACCTCTGAGGCCTTCCCAGTCAGCAGTGGAGTAAAGCAGGGCTGCGTCCTCGCGCCTACGCTGTTCGGAATCTTCTTCTCCATGCTCCTCCAATACGCCTTTAAGGACTGCAGTGAGGGTGTCTTCATTCACACCAGATCCGATGGCAAGCTCTACAACCTGGCCCATCTACGAGCCAAGACCAAAGTCAAAGAGGTGCTCATCCGTGAGATGCTCTTCGCCGACGACGCAGCCTTGACATCACACTCCGAAGAGGGACTCCAGCAGCTAGTCACTTGCCTTTCCCACGCATGCAAGGAGTTCCGACTAGCCATCAGCCTGACGAAGATGAATGTTATGGCTCAAGGCACAGGGACTCCCCCATGCATCGCCATCGATGGATACACCCTGGAGGTTGTCAACGACTTCACTTACCTCGGGTCCACCATCTCGAGCTCTCTGTCAGTTGACTTGGAGGTCAACCGGAGAATCGCCAGGGCAGCCACAGTTATGGCCAAACTGAACCGGCGAGTGTGGAACAATTCCAGCCTCACTGAGAAAACCAGACTGCGCATCTACCAAGCCTGCATACTCAGCACTCTCCTCTATGGCAGCGAGACGTGGACCACCTACGCAAGGCACGAAAGGAAACTCAACAGCTTCCACATGAGGTGCCTGCGACGCGTCCTGCAGGTCGCCTGGCAGGATAAGGTCCCCAACACCGAGGTGCTGAAGCGAGCCAACATGAGCAGTTTGCATGCAGTTCTTAGTGAGAGACGCCTCAGGTGGCTCGGCCATGTCAAAAGAATGGATGCAGGCCGTATCCCCAAAGACCTCCTCTACGGCGAGCTAGCAGAAGGCAAGAGGATGACAGGGCGCCCAAAACTGCGGTTCAAAGACATCTGCAAAAAGGATATGACACAATGCTCCATCAATCTCAACACATGGGAAGTTCAAGCAGACGACCGCCTAGCCTGGAGGCTCGCGGTCAGGCAAGGTACGTCACGCGCAGAGGCTGCGCGCAACGAGGAGGCGGTCCAGAAAAGATCGAGGCGGAAGCAGCGTCAACAACAGCAACAACAGCCATCTGCCTTCACCTGTAACAAGTGCGGCAGGGATTGTCACTCCCGAGTCGGACTGCACAGCCATTCTCGGTGGTGCAGATAGACTCTCAAGAAGCTACGCCATCGTCTCTCGAGACGGACGGCTGCCAATGACAATGACAATGACTAGGAACATGTACCCTTGCCTCATTCTCTCCTGTTGAAATAACCATCAGCATGTAGGTTATTATAGGTTTGATGAGAATGAAGTAACATGAGAGCCGCTATAACTGGTTAAGGTTTTACGCTCTAGCATGGTTCACTGGGTTATTACTTGCAGGAAGTACTGCTCACTGGGAAATTCAACTGAAGTGTGGTTAAGCCACAGAACCTAAACCTTATAATTAGAAAAGCATTCTAAAAGAGCAGAAGTAATTGCAGTGTATTCTTTGGGCTAAGTTATTGTTTAAAAATTCCATATTTAGTATGTTAGTTAGAGAAACATTTAAGCTAATTGTAAGAGACTGTATTTATAAGTTTTTAATTATGACCTTATAAAAGAAACATTAAAAATCTTTATCCCACATATGCAATTAAAGGTGATTCCCCCTCCCAACTCCTGTCCTATGTGCAAAATATATTTTATATTTCAAGATATTTGTAAGCTCTCTTCCTGTTGTTTTAATTTTGCAATGAATATAACTGGCTGTCTCAGGGAACAGTTTTCCCTTCTACATCCTGGGGTCCTTCGGCAGAAGGTGGCATTAGGTGTCTTTTCCCTGTGCCTGCATTGATCCTCACCTTTCAACTCATGGTTGTGACTGAGGTGTTTTTTTTGTTGTTGTTGTTGTTTTCTTGTTTACTTTTGTAGCAATGTATCTGCTACAATATTGGCATTAAGGGATCTCTTGTGAAATATAGGCTTTGTGGGAATAAACTGTCTTGGCTCTTGTCAAACATCAACTGTAGAACAATCTGGTAGTTGATCTCTTCTTAAAAAGAAACTAAAGAACAAATGAAAGCAAAACAAAATAAAATAAGATAGGTTGCAGAGAAATTTTTTCAAGAAGTAGAATGTATTTATTTAAAATAAAAATTTTCTCTTTTATTGATTCCAGAGAGAGGGGAAGGGAGGGAGAAAGAGAGTGAGAGAAACACTGATGTAAGAGAGAAACATTGATAAGTTGCTGCTTGCACAAGCTCAACTAGGGAGGAACCCAGCCATGTGTCCTGACTGGGAATTGACTGGTGACTTTCACTGTGTGGGTTGACTGATGCCCAACCAACTGAGACACCCAGATCAGGGCAGAATTTATTGTTTGAGATTTAAATAATTATCTGTATGACCAATACCCTTTGTGTTTTGAATGAGTTTTTTTTAATATTCTTTATTGAATATGTTGTTACAGTTGTCCTGATTTCTTTTCCCTTTGTTCTCATCCACCCAGTGACTCTCCTCCCTCTAGGTGCCCCCCCACCTTAGTCCATGCCCATTAGTTGTGCATATAGTTCTCAGCATCTTCCTGTCTACTCCATTTTCTCCTACTATGATTCTTAATTCCTGTACCATCTCCCTCCCTTTCCCCACTTACCCCTCCCTGCTGACCTCCCCTATAATGTTCCCCTTACCTATAATTCTTTTCCCACTCTCGTTGCCTACTTAGTTTGCCTTTGTTTTGATTCAGTAGCTTCTGTTGTTGGTTGTTGTGATACAGTTTTTATTTTAATGTTCATAGTTTTGATCCTTTTTCTCCTAAACAAGTTCTTTTAACATTTCATATAACAGTGGTTTGGATCTGATGAACTCCTTCAGTTTTACTTTGTCCTGGAAGCACTTTCTCTGACTTTCTATTCTGAATGACAGCTTCACTGGATAGAGTAATCGTGGTTGTAGGTTTTTGCTTTTCTTTCCTTTGAATATTTCTTGCCAGTCCCTTCTTGCCTGCAGAGTTTCTTTTGAGAAATCAGCTGATAGTCTTATTGGAACCCCATTGTATGTAATTCTCTTCTTCTCTCTTGCTGCTTTTAAGATTCTCTCTTTATTCTTAATTTTTGACATTTTGATTATAATGTGTGTTGGTGTGTTTCTCCCTGGGTCCAGTTTTTTTTTGAACTCTCTGTGCTTCCTGGACCTGTAAGTATTTCCTTCCCCAAGTTAGGGAAGTTCTGCTTCATTATCTTTTCACGTATTTTTCAATTTCTAGTTCTTCTTCTTCACCTTCTGGCAACCCTATGATTCAGATGTTGGCCCGCCGATTGCTGTCCCATAGGTTTCTGAGCCTCTCCTCATTCTTCTCACTTTTTGTTTCCTCTTTCTGCACTGGTTGACTGTTTGTTCCTTCCTTATGTTCCGATTTGTTGATTTGATCCCTGGTTTTTTTTCCCTCACCACTTGTTTTGTATGTGTTTTCATTCATTTCATCAGGACTAGCCTTTATTCCTACCCCGTCTTGTTAAAGATCTGCTGTTATGTCTGTAAGCATTTTTATAACCAAAACTTTGAACTGTGCCCAGAAAGTTTTTCTATCTGCTGATCCATTAGATCAGATATTTGCTGTCTGGTCAGCTGCATCACTGGGATCTCTATCATGATCTGTGCCATCCTAACAGTTTTGTGTTTATCTTTGCTTCCTGGGTGGGGCTGTCACACCTCCTATGCTATGGGGGGCATTTTGTTTTGGGTAGGGGTCCAAGATGGATTTCTGGTGTTCACTCTCTGCTGAGAGACTGGGAACTTCTTCTTCTATCCTCACACTCTCTGGCCTTCACAGTTCAAGGTAATGGGGATCTGCCTTCCCCGGCGTTGGAATCGTGAGCTAATGGGTCTTGTCTGCAGCTGGGGGTGCTCCCCAGGTGTTTCTCACCTCTTTTTAAATATGGGTGTTTCTCGCCTCTTTTTTAATACGGGTGTTTGTGCTTTCTGCTGTCCCACTGCCGTCGCCACAGCTGCTGCCACCAGCAAAGCTTGGCCTCTCCACCCTGGCTTCACTTCTCCTACCTGTCTGGATGAAAACCACTTCTTTATAACTTCATATGTTGGCCTTCCATGTAGCTTTATTTTCTGGAACTTCTGGTTATTTCCAGTTTTTTGGTAGATGTATTCCTTCTTAGTTGTGGAGGGAGATGGAGCATGTCAGTCGAGGCCTCCATCTTGGCCAGAAGTCCTTAACGAGTTTGAGGAGAAAAAAAAAGAAAATATTTCTAAATTCAAAGATAGTGATATTACTACATGCAATTTTGGCATTAAATGTCCTCATACTTCTTCCATACCTTTAAGTGTCTGACACACTTCAGAGAATAGTATGGATAGTCCCCATATCACTGAGTCTTAAGCTTCTTGAGTGTTGCTCAGGCAGTGTTGGCTTGGTCAGATACACCCTAAACTGTAAACTCAGATTTGGGGCATCGGTTGAGTTGAAATGAATCCTAAGACTATTGATAGAGACTTGAGGACATGAGGAATGTGTTAGCTCCACTGGGAAAACTTGTTGATTTCTGGTCACTGAACCTTATGGGGGCCATGGAGAAAGGAAGGCCATTTAGAAGAGTAGAGGGAATGTTGCCATGGATTCTTAGAGGATCTGATAAAGGAACCAGAGAGGATAAGGCCTATTATGTTTAGAGGGATGTAGTTGGGAAATGGTGACTAGAAGAGCAGTAGAACTAGAGCTGATGGATGCAGGTTACAGGGGGGTAGGGTGGAGGGAGAGAGGGAGAGAGAGAGGCTGAAAAATGAATCCTGTTGAATAACATTTATGAAGCTTTCTATGTATAGGCAGATGTCTATGAACTTTCATGCACATTACCAGATTGGATCATATACAGCAGGTTATAATTTAAAAATAAATTATAATAAGAGAACTTGGGCACAATAAAATTGTTCATATTGCCATATGATAAAATGAGAAGTCCTGGGGATTTTGAATTCCTCGTCATGCAGGTACTTAAGTCAGTGGGTCTGTTGTGGAGGAATTTTTATCATCTCCTCTTGAGAATTCAGAATTAAAAATTTCAAGCCAACATTTAGGAAACTGTCAACATCCCTGTACATTTATACTAAACATATTGTTTAGAATGTTCAAGTGATGATAGGCTTTCAGCAAAGCAAAGAAAGAGAAATTATTCATGAATACAGTGGTATACAGCTTAAAAATTTTAAAAGGAACTCTGTCTTTTATTAATTTAGAGTAATGAAAATGGTATTAGTTTCTTTAAAAAAAAAGAGATAGTACAGATTCCTAAAAGTCTTGCATTTTTCACCTTGTTTTATTCTTCTTGTATTATTTTTACAGCTGTGATGAGGGCTACCCTGGGGCCAGATGTGAGAAAGTTGACTTCTTTACCTAAAAGGAGACACATTACAAATTTCGGTGATTTGTTTAACAGCAGTTATGGTGACATTGATCATTTCGGTGGTTGGTGTCTGCACATGCTGTCAGTAAGTATTTTAAGTTTAATTTTTAGTAAATCTGAGAAATGGCATCTTGCTGACTCTTTCCTTTCTTCTTTTTGCTTTGATCTTAATGAAACACTTTTCTAGGATTACCATCATTTATATCAAAGTATTTATAATAAAATGTAGGATACATAATATTTTTCATTTTATTGAGCAGAATTATTATAATTTAAAGTCAAATTTGTATGAATCTCCTATTTTAAAGAAAACAGTTATTTAGTCCCAAAGTCAATCATATCTTACACATTTGTTAGGCTAAATAAGACAGATTTCCTCAAGACAATATGGCACAATAACTTTGAAAGACAGAATTAAAAATATTTTTTCTTAAAAAGTTTAAAATAATAAATTTAATTCACAAAAGACGATCACACACTTGTCCTTGTCTTTTAATTTTCATTATATACCACCACTTTGGGAATCAAGAAATACCTTGCTTTCTTCTTCCGGACAGAGTGGCTTGGTACAATACTTAAGGTAGTTTTTTTTGTTTATTTTTTGTTTTTGTTTTTGAAACTTATTAAATTATTTCAGACTAGGACTGTCAGGTAGTATGCTAAAAGAGCATGTTCTTCAAGTGCTGTCTTCCTGTCTTGAGAAGCTAGTCTAGTCTTCTACACTGTTGCAAATATTCAGTACATCTGGTCTTTGGTATAGACAAGAAGTGCACATATCACGATTCCTTTCTTCACAACATTCATAGGTGAAAAACAGAGCTCCTGGGAGGCTATGATTTTTGTCCCAGCTCTGCCATTGAGTATCTTTGAGATCTCAAACATGTTTTTAACAGCTTAAACCTTAATTTTATTTTCTGTAAAATTAGAGGATTCAATAGATATTCCTTCTAGCTGTAAAATTAAAAGATACCTTTTTTGATTTTACCTCTTTTATAGCAAAAATAAAAAAAAAGTGTTTTTATAATTCCAGGCTTGGGGCAGAGCTTAAGTTAAGGAGAACCTGGAAAATGGCCTCTTTTGTTACATTAGTTTTGAATTATACTTTAAGAACCCAAACTGTAATCCAGATATCTAACACATTTCCTAATATATCTGGCAGCTTAATTAACATATCTAGAGGCTCTCTTGGTTTCCTTGGATGTGTTTCCACATTGTACTATTTTTTATTTACATATTAAACAACATTTATCAGTCTATTCTGTAAAATGACTGGGCCTATGTCACATAACTTGCTATTTGGATAAGGTCCTGGTTTGCACAAAATTTTGTAAAGGAAGTCTGGGACATATTTCAGTGCCCATGGCTTTAATATCAAGGTGTTACATTAAGGAAAACTTCTTTTTTGTATATTCTGCTTATACTTTGTTATGAATTTATTCAAAAATATTTATTAAGTACTTACTAAGTGCCAAGTACCTTAGGTGCTGGGACTACATCAATGAACAAAATGATTTAAAAATATTTGTCACCTCATGTAGCTCATATTCTAGTGGATACAATCTTTCATAGCATGGAATTTAAACAAGTCTTGTCCAAGAAGTTATGTTGTCCAGAGGACGTTGTCATCAGAGTTTTGACCTGTCCCACTGACCTGGAGAATGGAACTTAAGATGGGCACTTACAGGAGAACTCAGAATATAGTGGAATCAGCAGGCTTCCCTTGAGCCAAAATAATTTACATATGAGTATTTAATAATGACGCTCAAGAGTGAAACGAAACAACAATAAAAGCTAAGTATGTTTCTTTGGGGTAAAAATCTTCGTTTATACATTTCTTTTTCTTTTTGCTGTGGTTGACGAATATAGGTACTGCATTTGGACATCTGTTTTTCTTCAGCGAATCCTTCATGCTTCAAAGCATTTTTCTGCAAAGGAACCTGTTTCATGTGATCAGCTTCGGCAGCTGAGCGTTAATGCCAGAACATAACGTGCAATAGACTATTCCTGCCTGTTTGCTAATGTTACTGGTCCTGGGAATGTGTATCTTATAATACCATCTAGTTGGCACTTCTATAAACTCATTCCTCCCCAGGACCTGTCAACCATTGGTGTTTGAGCAGTCTGAAATTCTTTATTAGGAAACTAAATAAACTATATAACTCCAAAAATGACTTCAGCAATTATGTTCAAGAGATAAATTTTAGGAATGTTTCTGCTATTGAAAAATCAAAATGTGGATATTAGGTATGTTTATATTCAGTACTTGCAGTATAAATAAATGTTAACCAAAAGTATTTTTAAATACTTTTTCTTCCAAGTTTTATTATCCTCACTTGTTTAAGTTACAAAAAAATAATAACTGTGCAGAAGAGTTACTTCGAGAGGTATTTTCTTCTTTTGTCTTCTTCAGTTTGTTTCAAAGAAGTTAAACAAACCAAATTTTTCTCAAACACAGAGCTCAATGTTGCTTGCTGTGGCAAGAGTAATTATTCTTGTAAGACATGTGCAGAATTAAAAACATTTTCAAACTCTGTTATCCAAGCTGGGTAACAGTTTGTCATACACTGGGTTTTAGTAATAAGTGAGAGAGAACCTTTACTTTACTTGTTCTGTAAAACTGTTTTTAAAATATTGCAATGTTTCAACTTTTAATAAAACTATTTCTAACATATTTTAAAACAATGAACTGGAAGTAGCAATTCTAAAAAAATTACAGTGTATTTTGTTTGTTGATTGGTTTTATTCCTAACATTAATCTAGTTTTGGGTACTGTGTCATCACCTTGCTGTTTACAAACTTTAGCTTCCCATCAGTATCTGAACTCTTAACCAAGCCAGTGCTCCTGAACTTTCTATAAATGGCATAGGGATGGGGGTGCTTAACTATTATAATACAAAGACTATATGGGTACAGGATCTTCATTCAGACAAGTCCAGGCTGTTGGCTTCTTTTCTACCCTGTCCCCAGGCAAGGTGGAGAAAAATGGCTTCTACTATTCCTTATTAAGTATCTAAAGAAACTAACCTTGCCACTAAAAAGGTCCATTTTCCACCATGCCCCTCCAAAAGAAATCTGTGTCCCTTGTATAAGGGGATTGTTTACCCTGTTTCTTGAAAATGAATACCTTGACATTATTATACTGTGAAAGCTTTTCTGCCTCTCATCCCTCTCCTGCTGAGTTTCCTCACAAAGATCTCTCTCCTCATAAAGAGCATCTTAGGGGAGAGGAGAGGGAAATGAGTTCACTTCACTACAGGGCTTTAGATAATGTCCATATCCCAGGAGGGAAGGTCTAGATATTTTCTGTTGGTGGTAGGAGGTCTACAGGATGGAGTCAGAGATCAAACAATGAGAGAGTAGTGTGAAGAATTTCAACTGACACAAACAATCATGAAAAATAAGATTGAATAGATTTGTAAAGGTAGGGCACAATTGGAAAAGGCTGCATGGAACAATATTGCAATATAAGAGAAAAACACCTAGTCAAGGAATAACATTTTTGTATAAATATATTCTGAACATTGGACATTCTGTGTTTTTGTTTGCTAATTCTGACAACTCTAGTTGGAAGAGTGGAGCATGGGGTGTCAGAGGAAAGGTACTTGAAGATGAAGCTGTCAGGCAGGGGCAAGAAAGGATAAGAGTGTAGCTAATATCAGGCTAAGAACACTGGGATTTACTTGATGGAAAAGACTAAATATTTCAGCAGGCAAATGACATGATATGTCATTTAGGAAGAAAATTCTGCAGGCATTGTGAAGAATCAATTGAAAAGCTGAGATGAAAGGCAGGAGAAATTATAGGAAGTATAATAGGAAGGTAGAAACATAAAGACTGAAATACTCAGGACATTTTGTTTAAATAATCAGCATAATTTGGTGATCTGTTAAATTTGGTGACTTGAGAGAAGGAAGACTTAGAGAAGACTGATGGCTCCAAACTGATGACCAGGCAGCTCCTGGTGTGATGAATTGGGATATGGATTGGAGGTGGAGGAGCAGGAAGGTGGTAGAGGACTGGGTGAGGCAGTGGAGATAATGATTTGGGTTTAAAAAAAATTTTTTTTTAACTTTGGCAATGTCTATGTAGAGGATCCAGAAGCAATTGTAAATATATACCTGGAGTTCAGGAAAAGTCCAGGTCAAGAAAAAGATAAACCTTGAGCAGGGGAAAGACACAATGAAACCACACCTTTAAAAAGAATTGTCAAGGGCACTGGTGAACGACTAAAGGGCCCAGAGACCGAGGTGATAAGGAGAAGCTTGTATCTTGATTTGCAATACCTTTGTGCAATAATAACGTAAATTGGGGGGGGGGGGTGGAGATAAGGGTGAAACCTAGATCCACTGAAAAAGAAAAAAATAGCAGGATTTGGCATTAGGTACAGTTGAGAATGATTAAGAAAGGGAAGAATGTAGATCAGTACCTTTGATTCCTTGAGCAAGAACTGGAACACAGAAATGAGAGGGTCATGACAGCAAGAGCAAGGTGAGATGGGAGCTGACTTTAGGGAGACTCAGTGCACATGCACTGAGTTTCAGGCTGCCTTCAGAACCTCTAAGTTAACTAGTGGTTGCAAAATATAAATTATACACAAGGATTGAGTATAATATATTAACAGTAGTGAAACTCTACCAATGATTGGTATTTCTGAAGGTATAAATATAGAAGTCTTCTCCCTCAGAGATGCTGGAAGTTATGAAAAGAAATGCAAATGTGTGTGTTTCAGTAAAAAAAATGCTACTCACACACCAAATTGGTTGTGCAGAAAAAACTTAATATGTTAATGTAGTCCATTACTAATTGGTTTTTCTCTCTTGAGCGTTCATATATAATACTAGTAAGTGGGAAAACTAATTAAAGGCCCAGTCTGATTTAAACATAGCCAAACTGAGTAATGTAGAGAGACCCTTCCCAAAATTACTTGGCTCCTGGGATACAAGCCCAAGCTCTCTGAGAGTCTCCGTCTCCTCCTGTTTCTCTCACTAAGGCGGCGAGCAGGGGATGAGGAAGGGGGCTGAGGCCTCCTGGGGGTCTTGTGTTATTCTGGCTGGCAGCCACTGTTATTCAGAATTAGGACCTCTGGCCCAGCTGCTCTGTGTTCTGTTGGCCTTGGATTCTGAATTCTGATGCAGGTGACTTCATAGTTCTGTCTCCTGGCTCAGGGATGGTCCCAGGCAGCAGTGACCATCCTGTCCTTGCTGACTTGAGGTCTCTTACCCCATTGGCTTCTGTCCCCTCAGCCTCCATCTGGCCTCTGACCCAATGGTCCATCATGGCCTCACTCTGCTGTGTCAGCCACTGGCAGGGATCTCGTCTTCAACTCAGCATCCAGACCACAGAAACAGATGCAGCAAGAAATCTAAGCTTCCTGATTGGAGGTGGCTGATTATCACAGCCAGGGAGGGCTAGGGCAGGGTTGTATACTCAGTAGAGACAAAAAAGAAAATGTAATAAAAAATTTACACCCCACCCCCACTGCATATCATGTGCATGTTCCTCAGTTGAGGGTCTTTAGGTCTCTCAGACTTTCAAGGTGATCTGCTATGCCCTTAAGAGGTAAGAACCTCTGCAGAGATGAAGGTAGAAAAGTTTGGGTGAAGCCTTGAATGGAGTAAGCAAATGAGAAGAAAGAGGGGCAGCTAAGGCCAGGAAGTAAGGCCAGAGATGGGAGGGGACCAAGAAAGTGCAATGAAGGCAAACCAGAGGAAAAGAGGAAAGGAAGGAACTGGAAGGGTGCCCGGGGGTGGCATGTGCCATGGATGAAACAAAGGAAAAGCCAGGTTTCAATGGGTTAGAAGCAATGATCTGTTCTCTAGATAATATTGAAAGTTGCAGTTTCCCACCCATTGCAGGTGGGCCCCTTGCAGTAAAGCTTGTAGAGTCAACTCTTATTAGATGATTTAAGGCAGGGGCCCCCAACCTCTAGGCCACTGACTGGTACCAGTCCTTGACCTGTTGGGAACTGGGTTGCAAGTGCAGCTGTGGGCAACCACTCCTCCTGGGTTAGGGAACTGTAGCCCAGGCCTGAGCATGACTGCTGCCAGCATTCTGGCCGCGCTTGTCTTTAAGTCTCAACATAAGGCTGTGTGACGAACATAACTGACAACCACTCAGAGGGTTGCCATGGGAATTAGATCAAAGGATGCTCATTATGCTCATTATGCTTTAGAACTTGCTCTGCTTTCTTTATCATTAATGTAACATGAACAATCTCCAGCAAGGAGTATATGAAACCTTGCACCTGGTCAAGATGTTTTATAGACCCTGACACTAACTGGTCACTGTGACCCCTGAATTGGTATGTGTAATCTGTTACTGTCAAACGCCTGAATGCTATTGACAATTTATGAATTTTGACCTTGTATCTCTCGTATGTATCCTCCTCAATAAAAGACATGAGGGATGAAGGTTTAGCTGCTGTTCTCCACGAGAGAGAGCAGTCGCCTTCCTTCCCCCAGACATAATGAAATGTCCTGGGTAAAAGTTTATTCCGCCGTGGTCATGAAGTCTCTGCTGGACAGAGCAACTTCCAACCGAGCCTAGGGTGTGTGAGGCACCTCCATCACATCAGCTCACCTAATCTCTGCCTCCAGCTCCCCCTCCCCCTGTCTTCCACATAACTGGTTCCTGGTGTCAAAAAGGTTGGGGACTGCTGATTTAAGGAATATGCACAAGTATATACTTTCTATCCTCGTTTAACTTAAGAGAACCGGGAGAAGGAGCAGGATGCAGGCATTAGTGGTGACGGTGGCCACAGTGGGACAGGGATGTGAAAATGATCTCAGATTTGGAAGATGTTTCGTAAATGCTGAGATGTTTTGTAAATACTTAGCTGAGAGCCCTAGGTAGGGACATCGGAGAAGCCAAGGCAACTGGTATATAAGTTTAGCACAGGTTTGTTATAATAGTCTGATTTATGCAGTTAACTGCAAACTCTCTGCTTAATCATATTACATCAAATGATGTGATATGTGTTAGTCTTCATGGAGACTAAAGGAGAAGAAATTGGGTAGTAAGAGTGTCCGTTGGTGTTTACCCCGCACTGCCCACGGTCAGCTGTGGCCTCTCCAGGGCATTCTGGAGAGCATGGCCACCTCCTTGTCTGCATTCCCATATGCATTTCAAGGCACAGACCTGGGAGCCTATTTTTAAGAATACTTTTCCTCTTACATTTCTGGATGAGACTCTTCAAGTCTGCCCAAAGTCTGAAAGGTGGAAGAAAAGAAAAACTGCTTCTCTCCAGTGGACGGCAGTTGTAAGCTAATGTCTGGATGGATGCAGTAGAAACATTTGCAGTGGTTTCCAGGTGATTACTGAGACTCATGTGCTTCTGGATGCAGCTTTCCTGACCTTTGATTCCTGCAGTAAAACTCCTCTAACTTGAAAACCCAGGGAGGTTCTATTTCCCTGACAGATCCCAGAATGAGGAATTGGGGCAGTGGCAAACCTCAAAAATATTACTTATTTTTGCTTTTATTATTAACAATGATTAATATTATTTTAGATATTAATATTATTTTCCAGATATGTTGAAACCAATAAGGGGGTACCTTAGTATCCTAGGCTCTATGCACTTAAAGGCAGGCTTTGACATGAGTACTTGGGAGCAACTGTTTAATTGGAAACCAAGTCTGTGAAACACAAGCAAGAAAGGAGGAAAAGCAGCACAAAGAAAGGGAGGAGCTCCACAAGGGTAGGCACGTGAGATGACTGAGGCTTTGGACAACTGAGCTTATTCCCACTGGGGTCTGTCCATCTGAGGAACGTGTAGAGTGCCCCTCAGAAGTGTTCCACCAAGGCTTGTATCAAACAGGTTTTACCCACAGATGCCAGCCCCTCATTGATCGAGGGGTACCTCTGGGGTGATATTATACTCCCTGTACTTTTCAGATGTCCTGCTCACAGGCAGAGCAATCCCCCTCCATGTGGAGAAAGGCCTCAGCCTGAGATCGGGAGGCACCTGACGCGGGAAGGCAGAGTTTCTGGATCTGTGGGACTGCCGACCAGAGGGTGATGATGGTGTGGGACAGGGGTGTCCTGCAAGTCTGCCAGCCTGTCCCTTCACTGCAGGGACAGGAGCAGAGGTCAAACTGCAGAAGGATGTGAAAGGGGGAGAGAGGGTGGGAACTCAACCAATGCCCTGGGAGTATGCAGGCCAGCAGTGAAAACGGCTAGAATTAGCGAGGGTCCTCTGAGAATATCCACACAGCACAGTTGTGTTTATTCCCTTCCTCCTTCCCCACCCCCACCCTCCCTCTCCTCTTCTCTCCCTCTTTGTTTCTCTCCTTTTCCCTCGTATTCCTTTTCTCTTCTAATAATTAATTTTAATTTATGTTTCACCTACTGCTTATCACTGAGCTTGATAAATTAACAGTTAATTTTAAAGACTTTGGTCTAAGAATTCCCACAAAATAAAACAAGATTTCCTCTTCTAAAGGACCTCTCTTAGACTGCTTTTTCTCGGCTAGGTTGAGCAAAAGCAATCACCTCCCTTCAGCAAATACACACAAAATTTCCCCATAAACAGAGGTTGCCATGGAAACCAAGCCAAAAGAGAATAGAAAGATAAGGCTAAATATTAAGGATTTGTTTGGCCTTAGTGATTGTTTTTTCAGATGTGAACTTTGGGGTCTATGAAAATGTGAACCACTGTTCCCATTCAGAGATATACCAATAAATCCTAAAGCCAGGCCTAACCCTATGTGCCTGTGCATTTTAGTGCTTTTTCACCAGTCCCTCCTCTCTCCCTTTTTCTCTCTTCCAGAACCATTGCAAGTGACCTCTGGTGGCAGCATGCATTGGTGGGAGTGGTGGACAGACGAGGGATTTGGAGTCAGAACTGGATGAGCAGTTCAGCTCTGCGGTGGTGTTTTCTCATCTGCATTTTGACACAGGAAAGTCTTATTACATAAATGCATCTTGACTATTCATTTTGTATGTGAAAGTTCTCAATTTGTCTTTAAAAGATGAAGTGTGATTCAAGGACCAGTGAAGTTTTCTCTGCATTTCCTATACTCATATTCAAATCTGAGACTTATTTTCTGTTAATAAACATAATTTACTTAGTGCTATGGTTGAAGTATTCTGACAAAGGTAATCCAAAGTGACAAGAATTTTGCCTATTTTCCCACAGCTCAGAAATTTCTCAGGAAATTCATCTTCACTGATTTGCAAAGGGCTAAGGGACATCATTAGCTATGGTAGTACAATTATGTCAATTAGCCAAGAGTCATTCCTTGAGTGTCCAAGGAGGCAATTTTTACTGGAGCTTAGGGAGACCTCACAGAGTGAGATTAGAATCAGAAATTGTGTGTTTGAATTTCAAATCGTGGAGTTTGTTAGTTAAGTGAACTTGGGCAGCTACTTATACTTTTTGAGTCTCAATTTACTTAAAAGTCATAGAATAATTTATAAAAGCCTAATTGGACTGTTGTGAGGTTTTCTTATTCTTAATACAAGCTAGCATTCATGTTGCCCATATTATGTGCAAAAACTCATCCTTATGCTTCACAGAGGAACTCACGGAATCCCCCCAGCAACCCTCTGCACAGGTAGTTAGTGTCATCCTGAAGGGGAAGCTGAAGGACAGGAGGTGAATGTCCCGCTCAGGATCAAGCGGTGAGTTAAGTGGTGAATTCAGGTTTCAAAAGTCTGGCTCCAAGCTCTTACCATCACTAGAAAATATATATTAAGTATTTACTAATGTTTTAGATTCTGCATTAAGCACTTTATAAATAAAATCTTAATTTGTTCCTCATAAGAACTCTATGGTATAGGTCCTATTACTGAGACTACTATGTAGAGAAGGACCTAGGTTCTGAATCTGTCCTCAAGGAACTTGCCCAATATCCTGCAGTTAGTTCATAGGCAGTAAATTCGCTTCACTAAAGATTCACATGCATCATTTTTTAATTGACGCTCAAATATTGTGAACTCTTTAGAAGACAGATATCAACAAAATAATGTTTTGCCTTGATAATTTTAAATGTGCTTACAATATACTCTCTAATATAAAGGAAATATTTTTATCTGATTCTCACAATTTATTATGCTTTCCCGCTTTTCATATTCTGGAGACATTACAGATTTTTTTCCCTTAAAGGTTTATTTTTTCCTTCCTTATATATAATTCTTACATTAGTCCTATTCAAACAGCTTTCTAAGAATTAGGCAAGATTATTAATTAAATTATTCTTAAAACTTTTTTACATTTTGAGTCTGATTTATTTAAATCACTTTAAAAATAAAATATTTTTAGAACAAATTTTATAGAGAAATTGTGAAGATACTACAGAGGATTCTCATATATATTCCCACACACAGTTTCTCCTATTATTAGCATCTTATATTAGTTTGGTACAATTGTTATAATTAATGAACCTATATTAACATATTATTATTAACTAAAAGTCCACACTTTATTTAGATTGTCTCTGCTTTTCTTAACTGTTTTTTGTTTCCTTGTTCTAGGTTTCCATCCAGGATAGCACATTACATTTTACCATGTTTCTTTAGGCTCCTCTTGGTTGCGACAGTTTCTTGGGATCTGGGAAGTTTAAAGGAGTAAGATATTTTGTAGAATGTCCTTCAGTTGGAATATATCTGATTTTTTTCTTATGATTAGACTAGGCCCATGGCTGTCAGCAGGCCACACAGGTAAGGTGCCATTTTCATCACATTGTATCAAGGGTACATACTATCAACATGGCTTATCAGTGTTGCTATTGACTTCAATGTAGATGAAGTGGTGTTTGTCAGGTTTCTTCATGGTAAAGGTACTTCTCTTTTCACCTTTTCCATAATATGGAAGAAAGTCACTATGTGTTTCCCACACATAAGGGGTGGGGAGTTATGCTTCACCAACTTGAGGGTGTGAAATATCTAGATAAATTATTTTAAAATTATTCTACATGGGAGATTTGTTTAGTCCTTATTTATTATCACTTATTTATGTTAGTATGGACTCATGGATATTTACTTTACACTTTGGGTTCTAATCCAACACTACTTACCCATTTGGTTGCTTAAATTGTACCAGCTTTGGCCACAGGAGTTCTTTCAGGTGGTTCCCGTGTCCCCTTGATGTAGTCGCATCACTGTAGGCTCTTTCATTTGTTCATAAGTTTTTAAAATACAAGCTTGATATAAGTCTCATTTAAACTTGGTATATGCTCTCTCTATCCCTGTTGCTGTCACTGTCTTTCCTGTTTCTCTCTTGCTCTTTCAATTTTTAAAAATTCATTATGGTCTAAAAATCTGAAAGAAGGTGTGATCTCAAAATTTGGTATTTAAAGGTAAATTAATTCTTTCTGGAGCATCATCAGTCAGAGGTTCTCAAATACTAGAGTGCAAAAGAATAACCTGGAGAGTTTTTTAAAATTGCCGGTTTTTCCTGTTATGGGCTGAATTGTGTCCTGCCAAAATTTGTATGTTGAAGCCCTAAGCAATGCATTTGGAGATAGGGCTTTGGGGAGGCAATTAAGGTTAAAAGAGGTCAGGTGGCAGTCCTAATCCAATTGGATTAGTGGTTTTATAAGGAGAGGAGGAAAGAGAGAGACCTGCCTCTCACTATGCACATGCTTTGAGGGAAGGCCGCATGAGGACTCAGTGAAAAGGCAGCTGTTTGTAAGCCAGAAAAAGGACTCTCACCAGAAACCAAATTGACCAGTACCTTGATCTTGGACTTCCCAGCCTCCAGAGCTGTAAGAATATACATTTTTGTTGTTTAGTCATAAAGTCTATGGTAATTTGTTATGGAAGCCTGGGCTGAATAGGACATCCTGTCCCTCCCCTGCTCTAGCCAACATTTTGATTGATTAGGTGAAAGAAGGGGGCTTGGACTTTGTGTGCTAGCTAACAGGTTCCTCAGGGATACTAATGGAGTCATGTGAGGGCTTTAATTCAAAAAGCAGTGCAACTAATAATGGAGAAAGACCATTTGTTATACTCTCCTGAGGGCGGGTAGCTCTCCTGACACACAGTTTATTTTTCTAGTGGCTTGTTGTACTATTTGGGCATATACACCTACTGTTTGTGACAAAGGGGGTATAGATTTTATTCAACACAAAAATTACATTACCATAGGGGGGAAAAAATTTGAGATTCAGGCTTAGAGTTGGGTTTTGCATTTGAGCATTTGAATACATATAAGATTCCTCTCTATTTTTTCTTCACAGTATGGAGTAATCACAAGACACAGCATTATAGGGCTGGATTGAAATTGAGAGAGCATCAGCCAGAGTCATCTTTTCCCTTCATGTACAGAAAAAAACCCACCAGGAGGTCCATGGAGGATTTGATTATCCAGATTCACATGTTTATTAGTGGTGGAGCTAGGTCTAAAAACAGGTTTTCCTAGTTGGGTGTCGTCCCCTCAAAACAGATACAATTTAACATAATTGATTTAAATAGATTATTATGAAATAGATAATTTTGTGTTACTCTCTCTGATTTCATATTTTTACATCAAGGTACAATTTCAAGATTATAGTTTTTGTTGCACAATAGAATACTGTTCAGTCATGAAAAAAAATAAAATAAATTTTTACCCTTTGCTGCAGTATGGATAGACCTGGAAAACATGATGCTAAGTGAAATAAGCCAGTCAGAGAAAGACAAATACCATATGATTACACTCATACCTGGAATCTAATGATGAACAAACTGAACTAACAAGGAAAACAGACAGACTCATGGATGGAGAGCAGGCTGACAGCTAGGGTGGGGGGAGGGACTGAGCAAAAGGAAAAAGGACTCATGGACATATGGTCAACAGTGTGGTGACTGTGGGGAAGAGGTGGGTATAAAGGAACAAAATGGCAATGGAGAAATACAATTAAAAAATTTAAAAGTAGATGCTGTAAAATATCAATGTTTCCCATTTGAAGGTCTGTGTTTAAGCTATTTTTGAATTGACTATTAAAAATGTTAAAACTGGCACTTAACTCGTGGCTTTGCCAAACTTAATCTGAGTATATTCAGTAAAGTCAGCTTCTATTATGACACAGGCAACTAGATCTAGAAGGTTTAAGACTTGAAAAGTAAAGGGGGTGGACAAAGCCTCATGAAAGGGGTGTTCCTGGGGAAAACACTGAATTAACCTCATGCATATTGTGATGACCTATAATAAACACAATTCATATTATTTGGGTGCTTCATAAAATTCAACCAGCTGGCAGAAGAAAGACTACCTTGGTTGAATGTTTCACAGAACTGAAGTTTACAGTAATTTTACATGATTCTGGAGCTAGGAGGTAGCATTTTTGTGGGTTTTTAAAGAACTCTGTACAAGATTTGAATTTGGCTTTGCCCCTTACTAGTGGTGTGACCTTGAGCAAGGCACTTTACTTCTTTTGTCCTCAGTTTCCTTATCTGTAAGTTGAAGGGACTGTCTTCAATATCATTAATAACCCTTCCAGATTTAAAGGTGCCATGATTATGCATTTGTTGTTTCTGAACCATTGATAACAAATGTCATAAAAAGTGAATTGATTTACCTTTTATTGTTTGTTTGGTTGGTTTATTTCCATTCTGAAATTTGACTTGGCTTTCAGAGTACATTGTTGTTAGAGCTAGGGAGGAGTTTCAGGCCATTCACATTTCTAACTGTTATTTTATGATCTAGTGGTGGCCAATTCATAGATGAAGTTTTCTGGACTGCAGAGCTGATGGCAATTTTAATCTGGAAAAGAGATGGCATTTTAAGAGATGGTATCTCATGTCATAGCCACGTATTAGAGGGTTTTGTGTATGTGTGTGTATAAGGAGGAATGTTTAAATAGCATTTGGAAGCAGATCATTTATATATCTAAATCTATAGAGCTGTATCTTTACTTCTTTCTCTATGTATCTATATCTATTTTAATATATTTCTATATATCTATATATCCATACAGAGGCCTATATTTCTCATGTCTTTCTGGAATGAATAAGTGCTAAATAAATTAGAATCTGTATGCAGGGTCTGTTTTTAGGTCAGTGATTTATACTTAGGGGAATTAATCTAGGCAATGGATCTCTGGGTCAGTCCTAGGGGGATATATCCTAAGTTTCTTGAAAGAGAGAAGGAGAAAAATTACACACACACACACACACACACACACACACAAACGCATGTATATATGGAAAACTATATGGGGAAATAGAGGTGCTGGTCATGGAGATGGGTTACTTTTAATTCACTTATCTATAGCTTGTGACATTCTGAATAGAATATGAGAAGGGAAAGGGACTATATGTGGCAGGAGACAGGGGTCATCAGTCTCTTCTGTTAAAAGGAAATAATATTCCCTCTCCTGTAGTGTTGTGAGGATTGGAATTGATGGATGCCGATGTAAGGTATTGATGGGGACAAGCATCATAAAAAGTAAAAATAACACATTTTGTTATTACAACTACCATTAACCAGTCTTTTTCTTCAATTCTTCTTAAACAAATAATAAAACCGCTGAGTTCCTACCTCTTTCTAGCAAAACTTTATGTAGGTTAATGTTGGAGGGTGGGGACCCCAGATACCCCTGAGGCTTTTGCTCAGAGCCCCCCAAATGCCTGAGTGCAGCCTGGAATCCAGAGAGCTGGTCCAAGGCCTCACTTACAGCTGCAGGAACCGAAGGCTGTCAGTCATGCTTTATTGACTGAAAAATCCAGTTCTCTTCTGAAGCACCTCTCTTAAGTTAGTGAAATTCTTCTTCTTAGAGTGGGGTAAAAAACGTTACATGATGGAGATTTCTCTGATCCCAAGAAAAGTGCTTAACCTATATATTTTTCCTATTTCCTGGCTGTTTCTCTTTTCACCCTGCCCTACTTCCTTTAGTAATTAGCTTTGGAAGGAAATAACTCACATAGTGAATATAGTCTAGAAACAGATTAAACAAACAAAACAAAACATCTAGCCAACATGGATTTGTGTAATTCACAGTTGCTTTAAACTCACAGAAATTTGTTTGCCCAAATTAATAACAACTTCTAATAAACAGATTTTGCTATCCACTGCTAAAATTATTCCAGTTAGGCTTTAGTTGAAAAGAACGGTATGATAAGAATCTGTCCCCATGGCAACAGTACTTTTAGGAGTAGTTTATGCTAGACAATGATCTGTGACAGCTTTTGAATATGTCTGGTGGTTTATGTTTCTCAACTACCTAGGTAGGTGAGAAGAAAGAAAGAGAAAGGACAAAGCTGAATACGTGGGTTTTGAATTATTAGCTGGGTGAACCTTACCCTAATTACATTCAAACGTGAACCTAATGGTGCTTGCGATGATAAAACTGAAACCTTTTAGAAAAGTAAATTACCTTTCTCCAGATATAAGCTGACAAAGTTGCAGATTAGTCTCTACCTGAATAAGTGATCACATGCAAGGGCTGGATAAGAATAATAAAGATTTGTAGTTATTTAGAATTCACCCAGAGTCAAAGAAAATTTCCTCAGGCCATCATTTCACAAGTCAAAGGAAAACTAAGAATTAAATTAGTCTCAGTTAAAAAGATGTTGCTCTATAAATGGCAAGTTTTGTTAGAACCTGTCTTTCAGCACTGGCTCACTCAGGTTCATCACGACAGATAAAGACTTTAATAAGCCATACTGTAAGGTTCCCTTTGTAGTCCTAATGACTAGAGACAGAGGAGCAATGCAGAATAAAGAGGAGAACTCACTTGTGCAGACAGGCTCTTTGTCAGCGACACTGGGACTCAGTCGATGCCAAGATGGGGACTTTGATGGTAAGTAAGCACCTGAGCAAAGAAACCAGGGCCCAGACTTCTATTTTAGAACATAAATACAAATTGAAAGCAATTTGAGGTGCCTCCTTGACTCCTCTTGTTTTCTGATTTTAAAGGGTAATATAGATCATTGTCAAAAATTTCAAGATTAACACGAAAGTGTAAGACAGGGAAAATCAGCCCGAGGTAATGTCAAACTGGTTTCTGAGGCACCAGAGTCAGAGTCTTTGAAGGGAAAGGTATCCTTAAAGACTAGACTGCCAACCCCTTGGTTTGCGGATGAGGACGGTGTTCAGGCAGGGCGAGTCTGTGCTGAGCCCACACAAACAAGTGCACTTGAGTTCTCAGACTGCTCATCCAGGGTGTTCTTGTAACATTGCTCTGCCTCTCCTATTCAATTATTTTGTCTTCTAATCATTCCAGAGAAATCATTAAATCTTCCAATCCTGAAGAGAACACTAGCTTGCGGAAAACAAACACACATTCTAAATTACAGACCAAACCCAAACTGTTCTAATTGTGATTACCTACATGAATTTTATAACTTGAACAGAGTCTTCATAAGAAAACTAGTTAATAAATGAAGCTGGACAAAAGATGTCATTCTTATCCAAAGTACATTTATTAATTTTTTCTAGCCATGTGCTTGATTTCCCTGTTTTGGTATTTGAGAAGGAGGGAAAGGGATCTATAGTTCAGTAAATTAGCGTTTTGTTCCAATTACTTATTCTAGGAGATGTCACTGAAGTATTTCTGAATAATTAGGGAGTGTCTCAGGACTCACAAATCTAGGAACATTTCAGATGCTCAAATTCCTAGGAACCCCCTTTTTCACCATATCAAACATATTAGCATACATCCAGTTTTGATATTGTAACCTCTTGAAAGTTGTGTGCCCAATGCTTAAAAGGCTGAAACTCAAAACATCAGAGTTTGAAGAAAATATTTACTGATCAGGAAGGCATCCACTGAGAAGATGGGAGACCTAATCCTCAATTCCATTTAATGAAAGTACAAAGTTTAGGCTTTTTTTTTTTTAATGCCAAAGAAAGGGAAAATGGGAGGGGTAAGAAGTGATTGACCACCTCTGACATTTGGTTGTCAGCAGGGGTTCAAGGAAGTTTGTAATAGTTTATGTGAATCTGGTCATGAGGTTCCTGCACAGCTTTGATAAATAATTCATACCTCCCTTATCTCTTCAAGCTGCAAGCAAAATTCCTCCAGTGATGAGCATGTCTTTATGCAAGACTAGCAGAAACTAGAAGCCTGAGGGTCATGGGAACAAAGCAGGATTGAACAAGATGGAGTCAGCGAGTTTGAGCATTTTACAATAAAATTTATAAAAGGACTTTTAGAAAGTTGAGTGCTGTTAAAAAATCATGATCTTAAGATATAAATTTTATTATTGCTTATATGAGAGTTGAGGTGCAGATGAGAAATTGGCATATGCATTGGTTTTCTGTAGTTGCCATAACAAACCGAATGACTCAGAACAGTAGACATGCATTCTCTCACAGCTGTGGAGGCCAGAAACCCTAAATCTGTTTCAGGGGGGTTAAAACCAAGGTGTTGGCAGGGTCATGATGCCTTTGAAGGCTCTAGGGCAGAATCTATTCCTTGACTCTTTTGGTTCCAGAGGCTGCCAGCATTTCTTGGCTTGTGGCCACTTTGTCACTATTTTCACATTGCTTTCTTCACTGGGTATGTAATCTACTTTTATCTCTCTTTATAAGGACAACTGTGATGGCATTTAAAGCCCACCTGATTATTTAGGGTTCTCTCCTCCTCTCAAAATCTTTCTTACTCATATCTACAAAGACCTTTTTTTTCTAAATAAGGTAATATTTATAGGCTACTAGAGATTAGAATATGGTTATCTTTGGGACTAACATTGAGTCCATTATAGTATAACATTACATTTTGTAGCTAGTTAACTAACTTTTATCAATTTTGATTTAATAAGATTTTTATTTTTGTGTGTAGGTACCAACACATTTTTTTCCAGTCTCAAACCTTCTTATGGGCTTTGCAGAAGCTTCAAGTTTTGGCCCATTGTTCATAACAGATAAAGGCCCAGGAGATAGATTTTCTCCCTATTCGTAGCCAGGTTGGTTGATAGAAATACTCTCATTGTAACTATACCTAAGAGTAGGCATATTTCTAAGAGGCATTTTGTTAGAAAGCATTAGCAAAGGAGATGATTGCTTTCTACAGGGCCCTTGCATGTCATGTTCCTGTGCCAGCAAATCAGAGAATTACAGAGAGTGAAGCACTTGATGTCAACTAAAGTCTAAGCAGTGAACCACTTTAAACCCCAAGCTTTGGGTGATTGACTGCATTTATCAACTCTAAGGGATTTATGGCTGTGAGGTACTTTTCAAGAATTCATTCTAATATCCACAACATCTCTTCAAATGAGGTGTAATTCTCATTTTATAGATGATAAAATTGGTTCAGATAGGCTAAGGTGTTCTCCCAAAGTAACCCAGCAAGTGAGTAGCATTTGAACCCAAGCCTATCTAGCTACAAAGTTTGAACTATAATCTGATTCTGTAGTATGGGTTCTGATTTTTGCAACTAAACATTCTTGTGGTCTTTAGTCTTTGAGTGTCCTGAATTACAAATAACTTCGTCAGAGAGGGAAGGTGGTAGGGGCTGGGTGATGGGGTAAAGAGGGGGGAATATAGAGGAATATATGTAATAACATCAACAATAAAAATAAAGTGAAATAAATAAAGAAACAAAATCAGGAAGCAGAGAAAATACAAAAATATTTTTATATTTTTACTCAATACATTGAATAAAAGTAAGCATAGAAAATTAAAAAGTTAACTTCTTCAGAGAGTGTTAATACCCAACTTGATGGATTCAGTTAATGTTAAGAATCATTCGCACTGTACTCAGAGGGAATGGATCACTCTATTCATTATAGAAGAATTTCCAAAATGTTAGTGCTTTGTTTAATAGTTTTACTTCTATCTGTACTATTGTCTGTAGCATTATTTATATAATATTTTTAATGCTTGAATTTTTAACATATTTATTTCAAAAAGCAACTATCATACAATGGGAAAATCAGTATCACCTAGTAGAAGTGGAAGGTCAACAACAAGTATTAATGCAATGAAAAGGAGATAATATTTTTTAATTCTGGCAAGACAGTATTAGCTGTTCAAGAAGTAGGTACTGGGCTTGTTAGAAAGGGAGATTAATAAGTCTTAGAGAGGTAGTAGATGCTCATTGGCACTAACCCCTGACATCCTTCTTGACAAAACCTGAGGACTGAATAAGACCTGGAGAGGGAGTAGCTTTCTCACCAGATGATTCAATGTGATTATGGGTGTGTATGTGAACACATCTTCCCATCCCCCTGTGACTTCCCTCCTTTCTTGTGGTCTAAGGCCTGAAACTGAGATTTCCTGTCACGTGCTGCTGACTCCTGAGACTGCGAGGGCCTTGCATGGCCACCCGCAACCTGTCTTTTCCCAGTATGTGGACAAAGCCCCCTGGCCAAGCAACCCTCTTTATCACAGTGACCAGGCACAGTGCTTGCTTATCCCTCAGTAACAGGCTTCAGTTTCATGTAGGATTATTAAAATGAGAATTGCATCTTTCCACAGGAGCCAGGGATCACCTTACCCACTTGCTACAGCAAAGCCTGCCTCCCACACCCGTGCTTTTCCATTCTGTTTT
Organism: Furipterus horrens; assembly: GCF_987537825.1. Lineage (NCBI taxonomy): Eukaryota > Metazoa > Chordata > Mammalia > Chiroptera > Furipteridae > Furipterus > Furipterus horrens. The sequence continues at coordinate 170,744,358 of NW_028327172.1, forward strand.
CAAGGCAACCGTCCAGGTGGCATGCAATGTTCTTCCTGTTACCCCCTTGGCTTTGCCTATATGACTGATAAACTGTTGTGATCTCATCTATCCATTGTCAGGTGTTGTGTGTTTGACCATCCCTGTAATCCTAGGGAGGGAATTCTTCCCTCATGAGCAGAGTGAGGAGGAGGTGAGAAAAATGCTCCTCTAACTTTGGGAAACACAAACATCCCATAGAATGGTACCTAAATAGAGTCTCTTCCATTTATAGGAGTCCTCTTATTCTTTGACGAATCACCAGATCATCACCAAACAGACAGAAATTCTGCAGATATCCTTCAGGTAGTAAGCTCTTGAGATGAAAAAAGCTGTTTTTTATCTCCGTGAGAGTCTTCACTTAACTTTGTAAGAGGACAGTGGGCTTGGTTTGGCACATAATTTATAGGTTCTTATCTACAAGATCTGATATGAGGACCTTTTCAAACCAAATTCTCTTTCCTAATGGTTCTACCAAAGCAGCCTTAACTTCTACAATTGCACCGCTTAGTATTCAAAGGTCTTATTTTCCAAAAGTGACAGATAAAATCTTAAGAGCTGTACAATGTGATGCTTATAAGCACAGAGTCTAGAAGCTCAGGAGTCAGACTGCCTGGTTCAAATACTGACTACCTATTTGCTCTGTCTGTTTAGGTAAGTTTCGAAACCTCCCTGAGCCTTAGTTTTCTTATTAACAGTACCTTCCTCATGGGACTGTTGTGAATTTTAAATGAGTTACATATAAACATCTCAGAACAGTAAGTGTTCACTAAATGTTAGCTGTTATTATTAGAGAAGAAGCAATCCATTACACCTTTAATGCCTGGGCTCATGTCGACTCTTTTTAGATCATCCAAATAGAAGAACCCAAGGAACAAGGACACTGGACAAACATACTTTGGTGGGAATATGGATATAAGGTACCATCTGAAACTGATGGGGCTCTTGAAGGGAGTCCTGTAGCAGCATGACCTCTCTAGACATCTAGTGAGGGAAGAAAGAGTATAAAACAGGCAGGAAAGAGGAGTGAAAATAAGCTTCACACCCTACTGGGTGCTCAAGAAGTGCTGTTGGTTGGCAGTTTGAGAGACTGACGGGATGTTGTGCTCTCCTCCTTCCCCAAAGCACTACTGTGTCCTCCTTGCTTGGGAGTTCTTTCTGCAAGTATCTTTTGTTTTACTACTTTTTAAGCTCCTTGAGGGCAAAAATAATGCTTTTTCATCTTTTGTATTCCCCACTAGACAGCACAATGGCAGAGAGAAGGAGGATAATGGAACATATGTTGAATTAATCACTTTGAGTGTAAGTAGGTACTCAAATTGAACTGCTTTCATGAAGAAACCCCAAACTACAGTGACTCAAACAACATAAAGGTTTAGTTTTTTTTTCTTCTGTAACACCCCGGAAGTATGTGGCTTTGCCCCATGATGTCGTTCAAGGACCCAAGATCCTTCATCTTGTGGCTTTATTACCCCCTAAACATTTGTCTTCTTCTGCATGGTCCAAATCGTTCAGTCCAAAGGAAGAGGGAAAACTGGAGGCTGTGAACCTTCCTTTGAGAAATAACTTCCACTCACACCCCATTTTCTGCCAGCTGGCTACATGAGCCCATCTTGGTGGAAGAAGTAGCCCACAGATGGGCAGCCATTTACTCAGCTAGTACTCTGAAATGAAAAGGAAGAAGGGGTGATAATATTGGGAGACAATTAGCTGTAGATGTAGTGTTGTATGTAATCAGAGACGCTGAGGTAATTCCAGCAGACAGAATTCTTGGACGAATAGGGGGTTGCTGCATGCTCAGGCAGGTCATCCAAGAGCAGAGCAGAAGTCCATCCTTTTATTGAGTTTAACATGATACTAAAAATAGATTAATGAGAACAGGCTCAAGGTAAAGAATTTTAAAAATTTACAGAACATAATCATTATCTATAAAAGTTAAGCAGGATAACATATGATGAGGCTTTAACTTCCTAAGGATTTATAACTTTGTCCTTAGGTCTAGTTTCAAGCAAGACATTATCTATAAGGCAAGGAGATGGAGTACTCAGCAAGGTCTCTTTGCTTTCAGGATACCATGGCTCAGTGGCCTGATACAGCTTTGCAGCTGCAGGTGTCAGCAAGGACAGCTTGCTTATCTGAGTCATAGGACACCTGGGCAGAAAGGCATGGGAACATGTCCTTCCTCAGAGGCCTGATTTCCTCCAACAATTAGCAGTCTTTGCACGTTAAAAAAAAACACTTGAATATTTACTCAGCACCTGTTCTGTGTGTTTGAGTGTTTCTTAAGAACAGAGTTAGGTGGAGAGGGAGAAAATAATAATCTTGACTCCAGTTGTCTCCCATCATGGGGTCATTTTGTGTGCCCAGCCCTCTGAAGCAGGCCATCTGGTGACTATAGCCTCATTTTCCCAGGAAGCCATGGGTCTTTGGGAGATTTTTGGTTTGCAGCCAAATGGCCAATGTTAACTATAGCTTGGAAAAATTTTTCCCCCCTGTGGAAGAAAAATATAAGGGGAACAGGGAGCTAGAATTACATGTAAAACATGGTATGTTCTTTTAAAATTAAATGTGCATATTTTGGTTTCTGGAACAGTTCTACCAAATATAGAAAGCATTTCAGAATTCTCTGAGAGCAATTCCAGCTTGGAATGTAAATGTCGACTTGAGAAATCATTTACAGCACCAGTAGACAGACGCAGAAATGCAAACGAGGCTTTCTAATCTAGGGTTTTTCCATTTCTGAGTCATAAAGACTTCAATTAAACAATTTTGATGCATTCTTCATGTGATAAAACTTTTCCTGAAGTGAATGTTCAAAATAAATGGCAATAAAATCAATAGTCATTGTCTGTGGGCAATCCATGGCTGTTAGCATAGGAAGCTGGAGGTTTTAGAGTTGGAATAACTTCTATTTTCTTTTATTCTTGCTTCTTACAAGGGTCATGACAATTCAAATGTAATGCGTTCTACCTATAGGTTGCCAGCAGGATGCCATTTCTCGTTTTTTAGCTCCTTAATCACAGTTGAGAATAGTTTCCCTAATATAGTCTTTAAATGGGAATGTAATTCTTACATTAGGAGACCAAGAAAGAACTGGTTTCAGAACTAATATGCTCATAAAATGTTATCATATAAAAAAAATCTAGTAATAGTACATATACACACAGCATTTATCCAGATTTTGGAAATACTGCCAAGAAGCCTAGGGATATGCTTTAGCTGTACTGTATCTCTTTTATTTGAATTACAGGGTGGGGTACTTAAATTGGGAAACTACTCTTCCCACTGATATGGTTTCTCCACAAATGTGCCACAAGAACAGGCATTAAGGGGTATGATGGTTAATTGTCTGTGTAAACTTTACTGGGCCACAGAGTGCTCAGACTGAACACTGTACCTGATTGTGTCTGTGAGGGTGTTTCCAAAAGATATTAGCATTTGAATTGCTGGACTCGGTAAAGTAATTTTTTCTCTTGGATGTTGGTGGGCATCCTCTAATCCCTTGGGGAACTGAATAGAACAAATGACAGATTAAGGAGGAATTTGCCCCCTTATTCCTGACTCATGGCTGAGTTGAGACATCTCATCTCATCTTTTCTTGCCCTGGGATTTGGATTTCTACCACTGGCCTCCTTGGTTCTCAGGCCTTTAGACTCAGGCTGAATTACTCCACTGGCTTTCTTGGGTCTTCAGCTGGCAGCCAGCGGATTGTGGAATTTCTTTGCCTCCATAATTATGTGAGCCAATTCTTTACTTTATATATTGTATTAATATTTATACACACTTTATGCATAGATATGTATCATATTAGTTCTTTTATTCTGGAGGGACTTGATTAACACAAGAAATTTTGGTATAGTCGGAAGTTCTCAAGACAGTCACCAAGGTCACAAGACACAGACATGAAGCTGTCCCGCCTGGTGTAAGTAAACCCTGCTGTATTTCCACAAAATGATCTTTTCCTTCTGAGGGCAATCTTCGGTGGGTAATTGGATGAAACTTTGAAGTGGTCTCTACTGGAAAAAGGGAAATCATGTTCAATGATTAGGAAGGGCCTCTGTGAGCATCCAGTAGCCAAAGGAACAGGTAGGTGCTACACACCAGGCTCTTCCCCTTGACCTCTTCTATCACTGAGGTTGGAAAAGCTAAAATACACACCCTCCTTGACATGCTTGCAGCTTGGGGTAACCAAGTGACCGAGAGCGGGCCAGTGAGGCATAAGTGGAAATTACCAGTAAGACTTCCAGGAAAATAAAATTGGCTTTTAAGGAACAGTCTTGGCTAACGTTATCTTCAGCCCTTTTACCTTTTTTTCCTGATCCCTTCTTTTTTCTTCTTATGTAGACTAGATGTACAATACCTGAAGGTGTAGCAGCCATTTGACAACAGTGAAGATGCAATTTAAGAATGGTGGTAAAGGAAAGTAGAAGGAGTCCCTATGACATTATTAAGCAGTTGCTCCAGATCCACACTTGACCATTATACGAGAAAAATAAACTCCTATATGGTAAAACTGATGTTTATGGGAATTAATAGAAGATAACCTGGCTATAAAAGATGAATACAATTTAGGCAGGAAGTAAAGAGCCCCTAAAGTTTCCTGCAAGGGAAACGAATGCTTTAAAAAAAGCTTTACCTGACACTGCTTCCCCAAGTCCATCCCCTGCTGAAGTAATTATGCCTTCTGCTCTCTGATTACATAGGGCGCAAATGCCTATTATTGCACATTGTTTATAGGTACGTACTTTGTTCTAGAGCAGGACAGAAGGGTATAAACAGTTACTGAAAGAGTGCACTGCATGTGGTGAGCATCTGATATTGAAAGACATTGAAAGGATGGGTGGTTAGTGGTTTATCTGCTGTGGGTCTGTGGAGCCCCTACCTTTGTCATCCTTAGTGAAACTCTTTCTAACATTTCTCACTATGTGTAAGTGAGTGCCCCCAAAAGTTATTGCTTCACCTGGTAAGCTGAGAGCTTCTGAAATTGCCCACAAATTTTCAGTGAAGAGGTGCTATAGACATTCCTTTGAAAATACACTTATTTCATAAGCATTTGCAGATTTCCCATTAAAAGGGCATTTTAAAAATCAATGGTGAATCTTTTTTTTTTTTTCTTGTTGAAAATCTTTGTCTGGGCTGATTTCCAAGCCTCTTTCCTATCCTCTTGGTTCCCTGGAGTTCTGCTGTGTCTGGTCAGACAGCTCCCTGGAGGGCTTGCAGGTTTGCTGGCATTTCTCCGAGGACAGAGATGGATGAGGCGTGTGGGTTTGTTGATGTTCACTTGGTATTTTTAGTCCATGGTTAGCAAAAGTAGAGACAGCAGCAGGTTGTCTTTTCTTTAATATGGAATTTCACATTTCTCCTGTGAAAGTCCTTTTCTTCAGAAGAATTGGTTTCAACTGGCTGTCCCAGTGGCTCCTGGCCCTGCTGCCAGAATTGCTGCTAGAATCCTGGTCTCACTGTTGCCAAGAAACCCCTCCTCTCAACTCCTTAAAAGGCTTGATGTGTGATCTGTCACAAGAATCAGCCTTGAAGACTGTAATTATAATTTCACTACATGTGTTTCTAAAGGATGTGAATTTTCATCCATCTTAGAAAGTGTCTGTTACAGGACTCCTTAGCTGTGGCTGTTCCCTGGAGGACTGAGAGTGGTGTAGAAAGAACACTAGTTTCTGATGTCTACGTCCATCCCCCCCCTCTGCCAAATAACATATGGCTGCGACGTTGGTTTAAAGTTTCTTTACAATTTCCTTAAAATAAAGTAGATGTGGATATACTTTGATGGTATACATAACTACTCTGTGACTAAATGGGGAAACAAGTCTATATGTGTATGTGAGTGTGTGCTCTTGTATGTATATATGTATACATATGTAACATATATACTTGTATATTTTACTTAATGACAGGGATACATTCTGAAAAATGCAACATTGGGCGATTTTGTCATTATGTAAACATTATAGGGTGCACTTACACATACCTAGATGGGATAGCCTATTACACATCTAAGTTATATGGTATAGCCTAGTGCTCCTAGGCTATAAGCCTGTATACAGCATGCTACTGTACTGAATACTGTAAGCAATTATAATACAATGGTAAGCATTTTTGTATCTAAACATATTTAAACATAGAAAAGGTACAATAAAAATACAGTATAAAAGATAAAACAAAAGTGGTACACCTGTGAAGGGAGCTTGAAGGACCGAAGTTGCTCTGGGTGGGTCAGGGAGTGAGTGGTTGGTGAATGTGAGGGCAGAGGACATTATGGTACACTGCTGTAGACTTTGTAAACACGGTGCACTTAGGCTACACTAAATTTATTTATAAATAGTGTAGCTTTGTGCTATGAAAGCTATGACAGCACTAGGCGACAAGAGATTTTCAGCTCTTGTTATAATCTTATGGGACCACCATCATACACGGTCTGTCGTTGACTGAAACGTCACAAGGCAGTGCATGACTGTATATCTCTAGTTCCACCCAGACACTGATGTTGGGCTTTCATTTCCACATCTCCACTGTTTGTTTAGCTATTAAGGGCCCCACCCTTTGTTTTTGCTTCATGTGTCATGTGCCATTGAGAAAAGTGTGGTGATACCCACACAGGGCAGTATGGGTAGGCTTCAGCAAAGTTCAGGGTGTGGGGGGATATTCTACCGGATGGTTCTCAGACATCATGCAGGCAACTGTCCAGAGGAGGCCATGCTCAGGGCAAGGAGATGACAGCTGATGTTACTCCTCTCTGAAGGATCGCAGTTTGCTGGTCTCCACTGGCCTCTCTGGCCTGAGCTGCCAGGAGACCAGGCTCCTGGGGCTGCCTCTGCTCTTTTCCAGGTGATTCCCCTACATTTTCCCACTACCCAGGCAACTTCCCTCTCCTGCCCTAGGTTCAGGGGGAAAAGAGGGCAAGGTGGTGTGGTTCTTTCACTGTTCTTTTATTCTCATTCTTTTGTCATGAGGCAATCTCTGTGTTTTCCAAAGACGTTCCCTTTTGAGGTCCAAAAGACTGTTTTAGAATAAAGTTGAGCACCCCCCACTGCTTAACAACACAGACTCTTTCTCTTTTCATTTTTGCTCAATAATATTACTTCTCTTTAAGGTATGAATGCCTACTAGAGAGTAATGGAAAGACCTATACATGAAAGTTAAAAAAGGACAAGAATCAATCTATCATACTACATAGTAAGTACATTTAAATATGTGTGGCTGGTTGATCTTAAAATCCAGGGTTTCTTTCATAAAATGAGCTTCAAAAGATATTCACTTTATTAAAAATTGCCAATATTTGGTAATATGGTAGATTAGATACTCTGAGCAACCCTCTTGCTGAAAACAAAACTGGATAAATATTAAAAAAAATCTTTAAAAATATATAACTATCTAGCAAACAAGAAATGTAGAATCTGAAGACAGAATTTAAAATGTATTTCTCTAAAGAAAACTTACATTTACTTCATTTGACTACTACAACATAAGCTTCACAAGGGCAGAAATTTTCCAAAATTATTTATGGAATCAACAATAAAAGAAATCCCAGAAGAGCCAAGTTTCTCACTGTTGGAGTGGAAAACTATTATAGACAGACAAGGAGAGAGCTGGAATGTCGTCGGCAGCCGTCCGTCTCGAGAGACGATGGTGTAGCTTCTTAAGAGTCTATCTGCACCGCCGAGAATGGCTGTGCAGTCCGACTTGGGAGTGACATGGTAGTATCTGTCTCCTCCCGTGTTGAATCGACATCTTGCGATGACGCTGAAGCTACAGAGCCTGGGCAGGGTAATATGGAGGGTCTGCTGTTGCCCATGCAGCAGACCCCCCCTCTCTTCGCAGCTGAAGGATCCAAGGGAAAGACGGAGTCAATACAGCTTGGGTTCAGGTGCGCCGCAGGAGTTGCCGGTGTTGACTACAACGTCAAACCGCCTTAGGGACTCCGGCTCCGGATTTTCTGTCGGGGTTTACTCCCTTAGCCTTTCCCCTGAAGAGGTATGCCGCAAGGCAGCGGAGGTTTTTTGGAGTCAGAGTTTTCCTTCTCTGATGTACCCTGACTGGAAGATCGAACCAGCGACACTTATCTCGCAGGCCGACGCTCAATCCACTGAGCTAAACCAGCCAGGGCAGAAGCTGGAATGATCAATGTAGTAATGAAATAGAGTTGGAGACATCAGCAAGAACTCTTATTTACATTAGTATTGATGCAGATGGATGCATATGGAAATATTTATAGATATGTGGATATATATGAGTTAATGTATATACATTTATTACCTTGCTCTGTAAGTTGAGAGGAGCTGGTAGCAACAGTACAATAATAGCAACGAACATGCTCAGCATCCAAATATCAATTTCTAATAACATTTTCTAATAAAGGGATGCAGGAACTTTTAGAGAAATGGCTGATTCTAGGACTGAGGTAGAAATTACACAACATAAGCCTGTTGCATCCTGTAGTGCCAGAAAATAAGAAAATACTCAACTCCCCCTAAGCTCCCAAAACAAGCCCCGAATCCCCCAAATGCACCATGATGAGGGTATGTCAAAGTGAAGCAAGAACAAACTGGTACACACAATAGTCTGGATGATTGTACAGATCACCCTCTTAAGTGAAAAAAAAAAAAGCCAGTTTCATAGTTACATATTGTGTGATTCCAATTATGTAATAACATTCTTGAAACAACAACATAGAAATGTAGGAAAGATTAATGGCTTGCAGAGAGTGGGTGGTGAGGGCAGAAGGGCAATGGGTTTGCCTATAGAAAGGCCAAGTGAAGCGTCTGTGTCATGATACAAAGTTCCTGTAACTTTACTGAGACATTCTCAACAACCTGGTTGTGATATTGTCTATGGCTTTGAAGATGTTACCACTGGCAAACATGGAGTAAAAGGCACACAGGATCTCTCTGTTATTTTTCTACAAATGAAAGTTAATTTATAATTACCTCAAAATAAAAGGTTCAGTAAAAAGAAGTAAAGCATTTTTGTGCAAATGGAGAATGGCTTACTTTTTAATCTCTTAAGACTCCAGCAACAAGAGATAAATTGCACATATGTCTAATGGCTTTTGAACTGAGATGAGATGTTAACATTAATTTCAGATAAAATGTTTATTTCACATGCTAAAAATTACCTGAAGCATACAGATTTAAATCCTGTCATCCAGAAAACTCGTAACACTAAATTTCAGCACCAGCATGAATAAGGTAGACCCAAACACACTCAGGAGTCAAATATAGATAGGAAACGGCCCAGAAACCAGACAGCGTGTCTCCTTACATGACTGGGACGTGACCACAAGAGGGCGCGGTAATTCCAGCTATTACAGGTGCAAAGGGAACACCAGGTAGATACAGAGGACTTCCAATAAGAATATAGGTAGATATAAAAGGAAATCGTGTTTTTTTTATAAATCACATTTTAAACTGAATGCTTGCTCTGAAGGATATGTTAGTGATTTTTTTTTTTTAACTGCTGTAAATAAGTTGATAAACATGGTAATTACTGGGCAAATGAAGGAAAGGAAGCAGGTCCTAAAACTGTGCAAGGGAAGACAGGTCTGACTGAGTCCCAGTGCTGGAAGGATCAGACAGAGCTCTCTCCATTCATTTCTGTGGAGATGCTAACACATACTCCGGTACCTGAAAGCATCCGTGCAAACAGGCATCAGAATGAGGCTGACTTCCTATGCTTTCTATGTATATTTACAAAGAAAATGATCACAGAGAACCTACCCAAAACCTTTGACCACTGCAGTTAGATCAGGGCTATAAAAGGGGTCAGAGACGACAGGAGTGCCTGCCAGTCTGTGGCTATGAAATGAGTAAAGAAAATTCTTTGTAGGATGGACAGCCTTGCTGTGAGTCCCCATTCTCTTTCTCTTTAGTGGGAGGATAATGGAGTTTCTATCGCCAAACCCTAGTCTAGAAATCTACCAGTCAGAAAACGATGAAATGGGTCCTCAGTAGTGAGGCACAGAGGACAGGTGCCCGACCTATGCCTGGCAGATTCACGCTTAATAAGCATTCAACGAATATTTTAAAGTATTTATTCCTCAGTTAATTAACCAATTGATATTTAAGGAAATAAGTATGTAGTATAATTAAAAGAGTATTGGATTTGGAGTTGAGGGTTTCTGATTTAGTTTTTTCACTAATTAGCTGTGTGGGTTTTATCAGATAACTAACTTTCTATCACCCTTTTTCTTCACTCTTATTTTTAAGGTAAGGCAATGCCCTGAAATTCTGCGATGTCTAAAACACAAAGCCATCTCTGATATAAGATAGTACTTCTATTTGTTTGCTTTGTGTGTACAGACTTTATAAATGAATTTATATAAATCCTCTCGGTATATTTTGATATCTGTTTAATTCCTTTCTTCCTTTATTAAAATTTTGTGGGTCACCTTCTATGTGCCAAGTATGACTGTGCCAGGCACCTGTAAGACAAAAATAAGTCACATTTTCTCTGCTTACAAGAAGCTCATCATCTGAAAAGGAAGGCAGAGATATAAACACATGTATAGTTTAAAAGTGCATAAGCAGAACTCTGTTGAGGATATAGGGGTGAGTCGCTCTGTGTGGGAGTTCAGAGTAGAGTGAGAGCAGGAGACTGTGTGATGTTCCTTTTCTGAACACTACACCGCAGGAAATGCGGAGGCTGAGAGGGGGAAGGACACATGCTGCTGGGGAAGCCCGTGCCAGTATTTATCATTGTGGCCTGGATGGAATGATGCGCACAAAAGCAGGCTGCCAGGATTCGAAGGGTGATTGGAGGGGATGGAAGAGGAGATTGGCTGTGCCGTCTTCTCTCTTGGAAAGCTGGAGAAGGAGAGGAGAGAACTAAGTGAGGAAAGGGGGGCAAGGAGGGGTTTTTAAGGACAGGAGAAGCCTAGGTATTGTTGAGGAATGTGCTAGTAGAGCCAACGGAGCTGGAATGGAGAACAAACAGTACTGGAGCTGAGTAAGGCAGCTCAGTCAAAGGAGGGAGTGGGTGAGATAACTCTAAGACTCAGAGCGTGTGTTGGGCACAGTGAGGAGAGAAAATCCCCAATAACCTGTGTTTCTGTGGTGAAATACATGTTAAGGTCGCATGCTGAGCTGAAGGGAGCAAGAGTTGGGCATGAGACTTGAGGCAGTGAAACTGGACTGTCCTCTAAAATGAGTGTGACAGCGTAAATCCATCTGATGACTAATACCCAGCAGAGGAGGAGATGGTGTTTCTGTTACAATTATGCTTTGGACCTAATGGGCTACTTATTTTTGATGACTTCTGTCTTCCTCATGAGCTGTTAGTAAGCACTAAAGTGTGCTTGGGCTTACTCTTATTTCCAAGGATAATTGTTGTTAACACTATGTTTCTGTGTTAACCCCTGAATAAGAAGGCACAATAAATGGTGATGCTTAGAACAGAAAAGCCTCAGCAGAAAGTCTCCCAATCAGGAAATCATGGGTGTACATCAGTCAGCTGAAGCATTTTACCTGTCAGGTAAACAGGAGCACTTATCTATATGTCTTAGTTTTATCTTAATGATGTATATAGATAGGCAGGTGTATGCACTCATTCATTCACTTGTTCATTCATTCATTTATTCAGCAAACATTTATTTACCCAATGTTCTGTGCCAGGCATTCCCACAGTCAATGAGGATTCGGCAACAGATAAGTCAGTCCTCACTTGCAAGAAGTGAATACTTGTGTGGATGTGGACCGAGGAATTTACCCCTCATACATCTACTGCATGTCTAATAGTAAATTTAAATAACTAGTGTCTTATGTGACCCACATGAAATTTTTTTTTAATTTAGGTTTTTGTCCTATCTTTGGTGCCACTGTTCAATTGCAACCACTGAGACCATATTCTATGAGTTACTAAACTGCAATGAGTGCCCTAGGAATGAACAAGTAACTTGAAACAGTAGCCTTTTGTATTCTGCTTTATACCCTACTCACTACCTCCACCTTTTGAATTACCATTCTGTGCACAAGCCTCCCCTTTATCGTAGCCATTCCTCTACAGCCTCCCCTGAGCGCTCGGCCTTTCCTAGGAAAGAAATCTTGGCTGTTTCCCAAGCTCTTGCTTTTAGCCTCTGGGGGGCACTGTTGCCTTTCTCACCCATTGATGCTGCTAGTTATTTAGCTGGAATAAAAGGCAACTCATATGCAATAATAAAAGAAACCTTATAAGAAATTTCAACTTTATTACATTGCTAGGGACCTATGGTAATATATTTGTCAATTGAGTCTTTACTTTTAATTATTGTAATGATTATTTTGCAATATGCTTTTCATCTTGCAGCAGTCGAGGTTGGAGAGTTGTCTTGACAATAATCTTCAAAGGAAATTTCTAGTTTCCTTCCTTCATCTTTTCCTTCCCTCCTCCTTTCTCTCCATCCCTTGCTTTTATTCATTTATTCTGCAAATATTTACTGAGCACTTACTTATTCTATGTTAGGCTCTGTGTTAGGATCTGCAGATATAAAGTGATTATGAAACAGCCTTTACCCTGAGGGACCTTGTAGTCTAGACAGAGACAAGCAATACAAGCAATGACTACTATGGTGTGTTTAAGTCATGATAACAATAGACATAAAACAATATGGGCAAGCAGCACAAAAGAGAGGTTTATAAAACAGCATGGAGGTCAGGTGAGGCTTGCTCTGAGTTGATTCACAAAGGATGAGCAGGAGTTAGCCATGTGGAGTATGGTACAGGGAAGGGAAAAGTCTTGACTGCAAACTTAGAGATTTTGTTTTAGATCTTTGACGTAGAAGAAATCAATCGAAGACTTGCAATAAGCTTATGGTTGCACCTGCTGAAAGGGACCAACAAAGAATATATTTCTCTTCTGTGTGTCTCTTTGAAATGTTGATATTCTTTCCCATCTATCAATTTATATCTGAGTTGAAAATTCTCAGAGTGCTATGCACCACATTTACTTGTCAGTTAACCTGGGATGAGAAGATAGGAGACTTAATTCTTTCTGTAGCTTACTGTTTCTGATACTCTATGGTCAGGGTGAACATAAGGTCTAGACAGCAATAAGCGAGGATGTGAATCTCTTCATTTCATTTAACTTTCCAATGTGGCAAAAGTTTAAAAAGTAACTTCTCAGCTTACACATCAGGATTTCTCAAGGACATTTTAAAACATAAATACCCCTACTTTTCCCCAGGAATTTGTGATTTAGTAAATCTATGATGGTACTTAGACATCTTTGTTTAGAAAAAAATCCCCTAATGATTTTGATGTTGAGCCATTGCTAAGACCCAAAGTCTTTGACTATATTCAAGTAGTATCTTGTAATGGAAAAAACTTTTAACATTTGGAGTCACGTAACTTTGACTCAGAATCCTAGTTCTGTCACGTATTAACTGGATGATCATGGCCAAGTTACCAAACCTCTCTGAGCCTCAAATTCCTCATCTGTGAGCTGCTACCAGTAACATCTACCACATAGGCTTGGTGTGTTCAGCAAAGCCTGAAACCCTTTCCTATAGAAACTCCAGGTGATTCATTGTATGCTCTGACACTCAGGCCTTTATTGGTGGTCCATGCATTTTTTGAAATAAGATTTGTTGAACATCTATATTTTATGTAAGACCTAGTTTTCCTCTCTTAAACATCCACAAATCTCTACCCCTTCTAATACTGTCATAGCTTCATCTCTCACTGCCTCCCACTGTTCTAACGGTCTCCCAACTGATCAGCTTGGCTTCATGCTCATTCACCTCCAGACATAGGATAACACAGCTTCCCTGGCTCAGTTCTTTCTCCTCCAGGATCACATCTAAGCTCCTTAGCAGATCAAACAAAGCCTTTCAGAGTTGCCTACTTTGTCATAGTCGTCTTGTACCATCTTTGTGTTGAGCAAGGACTGTAAGGAAACATTAATGATTCTAAACCAAATCTCCCATCCTGATACCTTTTACTCAGGACATCAGCCTGGAACAAACTTCTCCCTTTACTGCTTAATGAAAGAAAATTTTTTTCACCTACATTTATTGAGTGTTAGTGTGAGTGGACCACTTGGAAGACATTTCATTTATTTCTCAGATACCCTTATGTGTTATGTGTCATTACTTCCATTGTATCATAAACGAAACTGAGGCCGAAGGAGTTTAGGGTTTATGGGAACATCTTCCCTTATCTTCCCAGGGCACTTTCTCCATTCTCTTATAGTTAAAGTGCCTTTTAGTATGGAAAGTAAATGGAAGGAAAGAAGAAAGAAACAGTAGATTTGAAAGTATCAAAGCAGGAACTTGGTATTCTACATGTTTGAATCCTGTTTATGCAGCACAGTGCCAGGCTTGTGTAGTTGCAATATATAGGTCAAATGGATAAAGGGGTCTACGACTTCTTTGTTACTAGATGCTAAGCTTTTGAAAAATGATTAATATCCATTTCTTTACATCCAGGACTATAATCAACACCTAAATAATTTCAAATTCAGTTCAACCATCCTCTCCAACAATTGTGAAAAAAGGAGTATATTGAATTTTCATTTAGACTATACAAGTGCTCTAACAAGCCTACATTTGTCATTAGAATAACGTATTACTCTTCCAGTGCCCTCCAACCCCACCCCCATCACTCCCATGACCCTCACCCACTTCTACCCTATATCCTCAATGTGGACAGACTGGATATGAAGCAAACACACACAGTAAAACAAAGCCAAAGGCAAATTTGTTTTAAAAAAGAAAGAAAGAAAGAAAGGAAGAAAGAAAGAAAGAAAGGAAGGAAGGAAGAAAGAAAGAAAGAAAGAAAAAAAGAAAGAAAGAAAGAAAGAAAGAAAGAAAGAAAAGAAAAAAAATAGCAGATCTTTCCCAACAAAAGGGACTGTCATTTGTTCCTAAAGCCTCTCCCTGGTTAAATGCTGCCTTGTGTTTCTTTAATGATGACTTTGTGTGCATTAGAAGTTCATGAAAATGTTATATGACATTGAACCATATATCATAGCTCACAAAAGTCCATGATTTGCTAAACAAACATTCCTTGATTAATAAAACACAGCAAGTATTTCAACAAAAAAGGGTGCAGCTCTATATCACAGAGGGTTTGCTACTCACACATCTCAGGTTTGTAGTGATAAAACAGTCATTAAAAAAAGCAAGCTCATTAAAACGACAAGTGCCAAGCTAGATGAGGTTTATCTGAAGAGTAATTAAATGTGAGGGTATTCACCTCACATTCCAGGACAATCCCTGGGAACACAGCTATAAAAATACAAGAGAGAGAGGTCAGAGTCCTGTGGGCAGCCCTGAAACCCTACCCTGGATACCTGGGGGTGAAGGCAGAACACCTTCCAAGAGAAGAGACTTAAAGGGCTTCTGTAGTCAGGGAGGTGTCACGTTAAAAACATGATGCTCTCACTTCCTCACGGACACCTCGCATTAAAATAAGAGATCATATACTCATATACAACCTCACAATTTGCTTCTTGTTGACTAGAATTTCTCACCAACAAGGAATGATCTAATCTTTCAAGAACCACTTTCTACTGAAGAACAGCGACAGAAAAGTAAAAACTGGAATTTGATTGTTAAGAGGAAAATAGTTACTTACAGTTTATGAGCACCTCAAAACCCACACGGGTCATGGATGAAGACTAGCTGCTCTGTAGTCACTTTTATGCCAGGTATTTTATTTAATTCAAGTTGTATTCTATGAAATAGCAAGATGTATATTATATACCCAGCGTATAAAGAGTTCCTATAGCTCTAAGGAAAACAAAAAAAAACCTTACATTTTCTCAGTTTTTTTTTAGAATAGGTGGATAAATGGTCAAAAAAATACCAGAAATGTTTACAAAAATATTCCACCTTAATAATAATGAGCAGAGCACATGAGCACAATTTGCAAGAACTGCGAGACGCACTTAGCAAACATTGTAAAGGCAGAGGTCACAGCGGGGCGACCATTCAGTCACATGGGCAATGTCATACAGGCTAAATTAGAAAAAGACTTTTCAACAAATCTTGGCAGTCTGACACAGAATCTCTAAGGTAATCATACCCTTGACACAGTAATTCCATTTCTGAGAACCTATTTTAAGAGAATCATTTAAAAAACAAACCTTTGCACACATAATTTTTGCAGCATCACTTAAATAGCTGCTAACTTGAAACAACCTAAAGATCCAAATGTAGAGGAACAGTTGAGAAAATGACATATGTTTTAAAATGAAACTTACAAAGATTAACTTTAGTTACAAGAAATGTTAATAATATGATTTTATTTACTGCATGTTCTCATCTAAGTAAAAGGTCCTCCTTCTCTTACTACTGTTACTAATAAAAGTCAAAATGTATCTAGCACTTGAAAAATGTCAGGTACCTTTCCAAGCCTTTTATGTGCATTAATTTATTTAATTATTACAACAACTCAGTGGCTAAGTGCCATTACTGTCCCCACTTTACATATAAGGAAACTGAGGCACACAGAGATTAAATAACTTGTCCTGAGTCACACAGCTAGAAAGTGGTAGGGTTAGGGCTTTTTAAAAACCTTTATCGAGATATAATTTACATATCATAAAACTCACTCCTTTAAAGTGTATAATTCACAGCGTGGAGTTGAATGGACACCGGTCACAGGAAGTATGTTTGAGGTAGGAATTTTGTGGAATCTGAGCAATTTCCTGGCACATAGTGCAGGACGACAAGGAACTGTGCCCCTTTTTTTCTCCCCATGGTATCCCAGGGCCTAGCAGAGCACATGGCCTGTAGTGGACAGGTTTTTTGTGTGAGTGAGTAAGTGAGTGTCCTAATGACCCGGGGACTAATTCTCAATGCCAACAACACCTAGCTGGCTAAGCCTGGGTTTCCTGATTCCACACTGCCCTTCTGGTTCTGACCCACTGCCTTGTCTGACCCGCCTGTGCGTTATGACTCAGAATAATTGTTCACTGGGCTCTTGACTGCTAGCTCCATTTGAAGATAGCCCAGCCGTTCCTGCACTGGCCATCTGCTCTGCTCACTCAGCTCTTCCTTGGCTCTCTCACAGTTGTTCCCATCTTGTTTCCACTTTGCCAGCCATACCTACTTTCAATGAGGAAATTCTCCTGGGCTGGTGCAACTTCTTCCCACGAATGTTCCCCTACTTGTATTTCTAAGTCCCAGGGATGCTTTAGAATGAAGGATTTTGTGAAGAAAGAAGCTCTAGAAACTTCTCTCCTGCAAAGTGCCTTTCTCTTCTGTTTATAAAAACAGTAAAGACTTGGAATTTGGTTTAGGTTTTGTTTGAAGTAAGAATTCTTCAGTAAACAAAAAAAGCTAAAAGAATCATGAGTCTACCCTTTTCCTTAGGATATCTATGTAAAAGTATCTCCTATAACTCCAAACCTGTTCTCTTACTTGATCTATAAAACTTTTTCTAACCATCTAAATAAACATTTCTATTTGAATACATTATTATTAAACTAAATGGCAACAAAACCAGACATAATTTTTCTTACTACATCTTTATTTCCTACTTCTACCAATTAAAGTCACTATTTGCAAAGCTGTTCATTCTCAAGTCATTTCTACCTTACATGTTTTTACTTTTACCCAGGTAGTATTCTCAGATGAATTTTTTCATTTTTTCTTTTGAAATGCCTTTAATATTGACTCTTGTTTTCTATTTCACATCCAAGATCTCACCACTGAGCCATATATGATTAAAAAATAGTTCTCAGTTGACTTCAGTGGCTGTGAAATCTTTTCTTCTTTATTTTTCTTTCATTGTATCACTAGAATAACTAGTAAAGACTTCCTACATTCCCTAATTCAAAACACCTCTATGCCTTTTTCTTTAAAGTATCAAGTTGTAATGCTCTTATTTTTCAGATTTCTCCACTACCTCACTCAAACCTGTTTAATTCAAAGCAATGGGTTTCTAACTCCTCATATGTCTCCTGGGCTTTAGACAGGCTCCCTGACCCATGTGCGTGCCGAAAACATGCCTGTCTCTGAAGCTTTGTTGTATTTTCTTTGTGCTTCCCTTACTTCTACCAATCCAAATTCCCCTCATTCTAAAAAAATGTTTGTTTTTAAGGAAACATATCTAACTTAGTCATTGACAATCAGACACTGATAGTATGTAGAGTAAATACAGTGGTTTCTAACTGGTTACACAACATATTAACTAGTCACTCTTCTTTTTTTATTTCAATTGAACGTCTTTCCAAAGAAAAATATAATCCCTTTTGGGGCCAAAGTCTATGACATTTAATCCTTGTGTTTCCTATTACCTAGAATATATGTACAATAATACCTTTTGCTTGAGTGATTGGAGAAGAGGGAAAATTTAAACCAACAAAGAAAATACATACAATACCCTTCAGAAGAACTTCATCATTTCCTTTGTACATGATGTCTGATCTAGAGATTTAAACACATTGAGGTGATCTTGGGGGTCAACCATTGTGTGTCATGTTCAATGGTATTTAAATGAGATGTTTAACTTCTAACTCTGTATCTTTACAGTCACTGGCATCAGAATACTTGGTGCACCTGTTGATGCTCTTTTGGATCGAGAGTGTCACCCTTAGATAACGACAACTACCAACTGCTTCTCCTGTGATTGTGACCTTATAGGTCATGTCACAATACTCTGGGACTTAACCTGAGACTTTATAGGTGTTCTCTACCATCTTCTCCCTCTAGGTATTTGCCTTTCCACCTGCCTGGATCGTAACTTTCCCTTTTCTTAACTCCAGGTTTTTTGCCAGATTACTTCTATACCATCATCAGCATTTCCTTCTATTCTTCCAATGAGCCACCTGAAATCCATAAGATGTGCATCCAATATGTTCCCTGAGTGCTCTGTGCATACCCCACATCATACACTTACTAGGTGATAATGGTATTGTTGGTTAACTTGACTAAATCTCAACTAGACTGTAAACTCTAGGAGGGCAGGGAGTAAGCCTGTCCTTTTCAGCAAGGTATTGCCACCCCTGATATTTGGAATAAATGTGAACTATGTAGCAATAAGTCTTTGTAACTTAAGAGAATCAAATGGTTAAAAGATCTCTTATATCAGTTATTTTTCATAATAATACATTTTATGGAATTTTCCTATTATATATGATTTTTCAGTGACATATATTCAATGACATATATTTAACATATACATTATTTTTCAATTATATAATTATAGAAAATTTCATGAAGTATGAATTTTAATGTGTTCTTATAGCTCTCAATGAATTCCCAACCGTTGTCATTATTCACAAATTCTACATCATTGTACCAATATTATTTTGTGTTGTTTTAAGCTCACTGATTTTATGTACTTATACTTTTATATGAATACAGTCCCATTTTTTAAAATCTTTGATTCATTTTAAAATAATTTAAGCACTTAATCATTACCGTCTTCTAAGTCTGCTTATATTTTGTCTGTTACTTATATTTCCTAGAAATTGGGTTTGTTTCTTTTTATTTAGATTCTATAGATTGCAACAATTATGAATATTACACCTTGTGATTGTGGTGTAAGGATTCTGACAGAATCCTTAGTAAACAATTATATAGGTGACTTGAGAGACAGGGTAAATATGTAGAATTTGGCTTGTTGGGTCTCTGATAAAGATAATAACTATTAGATTGGGTAACTGTCACTGAAGAACAGATTTCTTTTTAAAAGTGCTTTCCAAGTAAACATATCATTTATCTAGAGTAAAACTGTGTCCAGGAACAAATGGAGTAATCAGTTATTTAGGTTTTCTACGTCAAGTAGATCCTCTTTGGGGTGGAGGGACCGTGGTCGAAATCTTACTCAGATTATGTCATAAGAGTAATCACATCTGGAGGGCACATTTATCATGAAAAGTCAAGGTTGGGCTGGAATTTCTGGGAAGTTAGGATGGGTGGGGTGAGTGGAAATCAAACATGTTTGTTATAGCATTTGCTCTCTTTACACAAAAACTACATGTGGGAGAATGAGTCACATTCAAACTAGACCCAATAGCACTCATTGGCATTTTCCTGGGTCAGCAAATAATTTATAGAACTATTCCGATAATTAGTTGCCAAGGATTTATGATGTGGTTGTGGCCCCAGACCACCAGTATGTGAAAACCAACGGCCTTTATCTCACCTGAGTGAGTCATGTGAAGGATGAATCTTCTGTAAATGACATTGTCTGCTGTGCCATTGCTTCCGGACTTGTATTTCATCACATCTGTTGTTTACTTGTCTTATCCTGTAGCAATTAAAAATGCAGTCTTGTTTGAATAAGAGTTGTATCACAGCCAACTTTCTCTTTTACGGTAAAAAATGCATTTCTTTGAGAATAAAGACTAGCAACCTACAATAGTTTTGATGACTCTGTGAGGAGAAAAATGGGGTCTTCAATAGTCACACATCAGCAAATGCTTTGCTGAGACTCAAAGGATTGTGGCAGTAAAGTAAAGAAAATCACATTATTTTATTGCTTTATGGCTCCATCAATTTTCTGGGACAGAAAATATTGTTATGTTATGAATAGTACCATGGCCTCCAGAGTAGCCCTTCAAAGGCTTAGAAGCCTGGAGGTAAAACGGGTCCCTGAAAGAACAATCCATTAGTCATAGTATTAAAGTCAGTGCTCTAGGCCTCTGCTCATTTGCAGCCTTTCCTAGTTTAACAACTTTAAATATCTTAGAAGAGTTCACTTACCCAATCAAACCCTATATTTAAAGAAACAAACAAACAAAAACTCATTTAAAGTTTTAAGTAAAACTTTCTCAGAGGTCCTATTAATTTTCACTAATTACTCAGCATGACAATTAGTCATAATTTTGGGAAAATGGCAATGAATAAACCAAGTCTGAGCTTGTAGATCAGGAGCTCACAGATCTGGGTTCGAATCCTTGATATGCTGCTGTCTAACCAGAAAACAGTCACTAACCTATCTAGACCTCCAATTTTTTGTAGTGTCTGTTTTTAAAGAGATTTATATGTGCCTAGCACTGTTGTAAGAACTTTCTACTTAATCTCTACAGTGCTATCAGGTAAGTAATTAATCTGTCTCCATTTTAAGGATGGGGAAAGGAAGCATGGAGATGCTGAAAGTTATCTAAGGGGATGGAGCAAGTGGGAGGCAGAACCAGGATCCAGTCCCCACTGGCATGGCAGCTGCGCTACTGAGCAATGCTACCATGCCAGCCACCCCCCTTATCCATAAGCACAATGAGAGAAATCTCTTGTGGAGAGCCTATTTTTTTTTTTTTTTTTTTTTTATGCTTAATGTCTAGTCTGGCCTTGAATCAGTAGAAATTTAGATATATCCACTTTAAAAATAAGTAAGGGAAGAAAGTCCTTTCTGAAGATTTTCTTGAGAGCTAAACATTTTAACAAGGTTACTGACTTATAAACAAAATTTTAATTTTACATGGGTCCCCTACAGGCTCATTAAAATATTCTAAAATATTGAGAAGACTAATTGCTAAATCCTAAAAGAAAACTTATAACAACTTATGAATGGATGAATAAATTGTATTAAAGCCAAACAAACAAACAAACAAAAAAACCAAACCCTTACATGTAAACAATAAATCTCAAATCATTATGCTGACTGAAAGAAACTAGACACAGAAAACTGCATAAGTATAATTGTATTTATCTGAAATTTTGTAGAAGGCCAAACAGTAGTGATGAAAAGCAGCTCAGTATTTGGTAGGGACTGGGAGTAGGGAGAGAAAAATTTATGGATAATAAAATTTATGTCTTAATTGTGGTGATCATTACATGACCATTACCAGATATATTGGTAAAAACTCCTTGAACTCTATAGTTAAAATGGGTACATTTTTTGGTGGTTACCAGAGGGGCTGTGGTGTGGAGAGAGATTAAAGATGGTAAAGGGGGTCAAACACATGGTGAAGGAAGGAGACTAGACTTAGGGCAGTAAACACATAATGCACTATACAGATGATGCATTATGGAATTGTAAACGTGAAACTTATAATGCATGTAACCCCAATACATTTTAAAAGGGTACTTTTTTTCTTATGTAAATTATAGTTAAATAAAACTGATGAAAAAAATCTAAGTTAATGTGGCAAGATTATATAGAGGTATTAAAAGTTGCTTTCTTTTCCCTTTTCTTGTGGGCATTACACTTACCCTAGGTTTTGGCAGCAGTAGTAGCTTTTTAATAAAACAGCCGTCAGAGTTGGCACAGACAGAGTCCAGAATTGTGCTATCTAATATGAAGCCACTAGCCACATGTGGCTACTTCAATTTCAATTAATTAAAACTAAATAAAATTAAAAATTCTGTTCCTCAGTCAACTAGCCACACAACAGGAGCTAAAGAGCCACATGTGACCAATGGCTACTTTGTAGGACAGTGCAGTTATACATACCACATTTCCATTGTCACAGAGACTGGACAGTGCTTCCCTATAAGAACATATTTGTGAATAAATTTTGTAAGCAAATAGCAAATGTAGGAATCTGAAATTTACCAATTTAAGCCTTGTTGAAAGAGAAAGTATATTTCCTTCCCCCACTCCCATAGAGGGTTTTAAAGTATCTGAGAGTGAGCAGTGGGCTTAGAGTCATGCTGGATAGGGCAGAGCATGCATACTATAAGAATGGGTCATTATGGATGTCACAACTTTTAAGAGAAGCTGTCATCTGACAAAGCCAGGGGTAGTCAAGGTCAATGGATCCCCAACAAGGACAGAGAAAGTCAGGCAGACCAGGCATTCTTCTTAGAATGTCAGAACAATATCCAAAGACCCTTAAAGCTTAGATTACCTTGCAAAAGAAAGGAGAGAAACTTCAAGGGGAAAAGAAATTCCTAGAATGTTGGCTGTGGAGCTACTTAAAAAAGACATGGGCTTTAAATCAAGATGATCAAGTTATCAGAAATTAGTGAGACAAAGTTGTCAGCCACCAATAGAAATAGCCATCTAATCAAATATAAATTTTGTTAGAGAAAAATAAGGACTATTGCAGCTCACAAAATTCATCTAACTTTATTAAACTTTCATATACTTTTTTAACAGTGATTCAAAGTAAAAAATACATATCCTAACCTAAACTCATATACATTCGAACATGTGCAATTAAAACAAAAATTTACTCTAATTACTTGCAGTATAATTTATTTTCTATCTTAATTGTTTTATTTCATTTGAAAAAGTAGTGTTGGTCAAGCTCCACTAAGTTGATTTTATAATCCACTAATGAATCAACCCACTAATAGAGTGAAATATACTTAAGATTTGAAAAAAAGGAGAGTGAGAATGAACTAGCATAAATGGTATTGAGTAAGAGTTATACTCTCTAATTCAGGTAATCATGTCATTTTTTTTTCCAGATGAGAGTCATGGGTCTTTGGTAAGTAGATCTGTGAGAAGAATAATGTAATTATTTCACAGTCTTTACAGTTTCTAATCTAGAAGAGAAAAGGTAAAAAATAGAGTGGAAGAAAAAATGCTTTATTGCTTTCTCTGAGACTCGTTACTTACAGATGAAAAGAAGCAGATGACAGAGGGGAAACATACAATATTAAATTTAAACTAATACGCACAGTGGGTGATAGAGACTAATGGATTTGTTACTAAGACTGTAAGTGAGAAAGTAAAAGGAAAATAATAGAGAGAATACACCTACTAGCTACTAAAGGTTGAAAGAAATATGTAACAAGGTGAAGTGTCATCAGAATAAGCCACAGTGGCCTTTCACAAAAAAGGTTCAAGGTCTAGTTCTAGATTTTGGACTCCTAAAATTGATCAATTGCTTGAGGATCCACTAACCAAACACATAAGGGATTGTTTTAAAAACCAGAATCCCAACACATATATTTGCAATGGGAAAGGAAACTCCTCAGCCAGGCAGATATTCACCTTTTCTGGATTGCCCGTTCTCTGAATCTAGAGTAATATTTTTTTAGGATGTGTTTCTGGGACCACCAATATCAGAAATCACTTGGAGCTTGTTGAAAATTAAAATTTCTCACCTTGATCCAAGGAGCCTCTTGACAGTGGGAAGGAGAGGGGAGGGGCAGAGATCTGCACTTTACCACCCCAACTGAATTCTGATCACACTGATATGTTTGACAAACACCAAACAGTCTAGGTCCTTGGAGTTAAATGAATTCTAGATAAGGAAACTGGTAAATTCATTCGTTCAACCAATATTTATTGAGTACTTAAAATGTGCCAGGTTCTGTTCTAGAAATTTTGACACATGACTCACATTATTTTACTTATTGTAGCTAGGTATGTATTTAGATGCGTGGCAGACTCTTTTTAATCACCCTTTTCCCCCCTAAAATACCAGTTAGTCTCACATATTTATTAGGAGTTGGGATGTATGGTGTTTGATTACTTGAGCTTTAGAGTTAGATAACCTAAGTTTAAAATTCAGCTCCACCATTTATACTGCAGACACTCTGAAGACTCTATGGGAAAATGGCCCCCACTGAAGATGAGCTCATGGTTGATATTTACACAGTGCTGGAGGACAGTTCCCATGTGAGAGGAGGATCTGTTTCTGGATCCTTTATTTCTGTTCTATTGATCTACTGATCTGCCAGTTTCAGATTGTTATTATTCAATAAATTTGTGGTATATTTCACAATGTAAAAGGGCAAGTCTTTCTCAATTACTATATTTTTCCAATTATTATTATTATTATTATTTTTGGTTATTCTCATTCTTTGTTGTCTTCCAGAAGAAACTTAATGTAAGTTTACTGACTTAAGGTACTGAGATTCTGATATGAATTGTGTTACATTTGAGAAAAGATAGCATTATCACCTTTTTGAGATGAGCTTGGATATCTCATAATCTCTTTTTAAATAGTAGTAATTATACAATTTAGCACCTCTATTTTTTCATGGGACCTGTTTATAAAAAAGAAGAATATAGTTGCTTTAGACTGTGAAATTGGAAGAGAGGTCTCATGAAGCTGGTAACATTCGAGGAGGAAGGCATCTGGCTCATCTTACTGTTGCCCCTTGAATGAGGTGATGGACAGTGAGGAAGAACACACAGATGAAGGCCATGTGTCAAAGTCAACAGGGGGATCTTATCACCCAGACAGGAGTTTGGTGATGAGGTCATGTGTCTACATGACCAAACCATATATTTAGTCTTGGTGCTTTGCCAAGTCTCATAAGAATTCGTGATCTGACATTATCTGAAGCCTTCTCAGAAAAAGGAGAATGAGCTAACAAAATATATAGTCTGACCTCAACATCTCCATAGTGCCCAGAGCCTACAGGTAAGTACATTTGTCATTTCCGAGTCAGAGTCTTTATGATGCAGGGATGGGAGGTGGCTCCCACCTCAACACCTCCCTTATTATATTAAGAACAGTCATTCACCTTGTAAATTATATTACTTTAATTTATTTTGTCTATTTAAGGTTTACATAAAATTTAAAGTTCTAGATTAATAATAGCTTGTCTTTAATATTTCAATATTTGTGGGGTATTTATCAGTCTTTTCAGATGTATTCTGCATCTCATGATAGCTTTTAATTCTCAAGGTTTTGTTTTATACATGTGGTAACTGATTATTTTAAACCTAGGAACTGAGTTTTACTTATTGACTTTCTAAGTAGTGAGTCTTATACTTGGGCCATCTCTTTTGAGAGTAATTAAGACCCACTTTATCCATGGACATTTTTTATATGATACGTGGGTAAATAAAATTTAGAGTGTAAAGCCATACTTAACATGTCAGGTGCTTATTATTTAAAGAAGTTCTGTGTAATTCCTTATACAAAACTAAAATTCTTTTGTTTGAGTGAATAATAATTCTGCTAATTTATTTACTTAGAATTCAGATTTTTATGTTTTAGATTTTATTAAACATGAACCTCCATATTTATCCTGATATAAAGAATTGGTGCATTTGTTCACTTGAGAATTTTGCTGCTCAGATATTTGTAGTCTGTAGTTACTTTGACCCTGAAGAGAGGGTATACATTATATTATTTCCCCAAGCTTCAGTCTTCTTACCTGTAACATGGAGATAGTATCAGCAAAATCAAAGACTTGTGGAAAGGATTATATGAAGTAGATAAAAATGTTTGAGGGCTCTGTAAATAGTAATGTGCTATACAAACATGGAATTGTTACCTAAACTATCATTTTGTGTGTCCTTTTGTTAATGTTATTGACCTAAGCACTCTCAAACTGGGGACAAAATGATCTTTAGTATGACAGAGATTGTTTGTAAAACCAATTCAATAGGTGTTCTTTGAGTCTATGGCAACTTGAGGCGTTTAAGCAGCCAAATCCTTTTGTAAGCAATAGTGTCCATGTTTAGCTCAGTAAGAAAGGTTCCCATGTAGACCAGTTAAATAATACCTATAGCTAACCAACTGTGCCAGCTATAGATCATTACTTGGAATTTCATGGCACTGTTTCACCACTTCTTAAGAGAGTTTAAAATCTCTGCAATAATAGTTATGATTTTCTACATAATGGAGAAATGAATTCCAAATAGAAAAGGCATAGAGAATTCCCTATGTGGATGAGACATTGAGCTAGAAAAATTCTAGTAATAGCTATGGTGCTCCTGGTTATAATGCCTCTCTCTGCATCACCCACCTTCTATCAACTACATAGTCCTGTGGATAGGATCAATGCCTGCTTAGTTGCAAAGTAGGTTTAGGTGGTCCTAAGAGCCTGAGATTTCCTTTAACAAATGGAAGAATGTGAACAGAATAGAGATGGTGCATTGTTTGATGTTCTCGCAGAAGGTTCATGAAGTCAGAGCTCATATTAAAGTAACGTTAGCATGGCAGAGAATATGGGTGGAATTAGAATAATGTTGCTTCACCAAGTGGTTCCAGGGCTTTGAAGGAAGACCCAGTTGACATTTAAAGTAATACAAAAATTCATCTCAGGAATTCTGAGGGTTAAGTGATTTAATTACTTGTCTGGCCCTCTCAGAGAAGTTGTCAGAAGTTTCTGACATGTCTGTTTTGTTAGAATCTGCACTTCTAGTGTCTAGTACAGTATTTGATAGGAAATTAGTTTGCACATATTCTTGTAGAGTGAATAAAATGGCTTTTAAAGATTTCAGACTTCCACCCATTTCCTTATCAAATGGTACTTTGATCTAGCTATCCTGATGAAGAGAGAGAGAGAGAGGGAAGACAGAGAAAGAGAAAGAGAGAGGTTGATTTACAAGACAGACATTGGTGTTAAGATTTAAATGATGATTAATAGCCTAACAGGTTCTCTTTCCAGAGGTCCTTTAATAGAGAATGAAAACACAATGATAAGCTTGAGAACTATGTCTGTAATAGTAGACCTGGTGGTCAATAAACAAACAAAAAAATAAATAAGAAAGAAAAATAAAGAAACTTGTGATCCAGACATCCATTTTCATAAGGAGAGAGGCAGAAGGAAAAAAGGGGTCTTCTCCATGCCTCCTCAATAATTTTGCATTCATGACTTCCTGTTCTGCTTTTGCTCATAACATGACAAATTCACATTCTCTAATATTGCTTTGTTCTTTATCACGATAAGACAAAATATTTTTCATTTTCTAAGAATCTTTTTCTAATTGCTTTAGCTTAATTGAATTTTCTATTCATATTCTATGATTTAAGTATTCAAAATGTAGTGCTCATCTTGAAATGATGAAAAAGTTTTACACTTGAAGATTAGGCTTGCTGGAGCTTGCTGGATGTTAAGAGTGAAAAGAGAAAAGAACATGCAAACCGGAACATGACATATTCTCCGAAGTCTCTCTGAGAAATGCAGGAGTCATGTGCCCAATTGCAAAATCAACACTATCATAAAATATGCAGGAGGATAACACAAAGTATGAACCTGGCCAGAAACCACAAGCCCTGGAACAAGTTCAAACTAAACACAGACAGGAAACCACCTACCCAGGCATAGAAAGGTTGGGTGTTCCTGAGGGAAAGACAGATATGCCCTGAGACCGATGGTCAGCTGTCTTTGCTGAGTGAGTCTGCCTAGTGCCTTTGAACTTAGAAAAAAAGTGGCGATATAAAATTAGTGCAAATTAAAAATTTAAGATAATTATAATATTTTACTATTTTTAAGGGATCTAAATCTTTAATAGTTTTGTTATTTACTTAGTTACATTGCTAGAAAGAAGTTGTAGTAAAATATTTTATAATATGGGTTATAATATCGGTTGATAATTAAGACTTGTTTTTATTTAAACATAAGGAAGTTTTAGTTAAGTTGTCACTGTTGTCCTCTAAGGCTTACATTTACTTGAGTTTTTGGTATATCTTTGGACAGTAAGTATAAAGTGATTTTTCATAGTATCTACTTACCTACCTACCACTACCACCATTATTGCTTCAACTAGAGAACATGAATAAAACATTTAACAGATGCCAGGCACTGTTCTAAATATTTGACATATATTAACTGCAATTTACCCAATAGTAACCCCAATGAATTAGTGTTATTATCCCCACTTTTTAGAAGAGGAAATTGAGTCACAGAGAGATTAAGTTATTCTGTTTGTAAATGGCCGAGTCAGGATTACTACAATAATATGGATTTACAATAATGACAAAATTAACTGTTTTTTTAAATGACTAACTTTTTTTCTGAAAACTTTGTTGCATCTGGGAAACAGTTATACAACATTTATTCACACATTTAAATATGTATATGGAGTCTACTATATGTCAGGCACTGCGCTGGGGACTGAGGCTGTCAAGTTGACATAGGTATCTGTCCTCACTTAAAGATATACAGGGATAAATACTCTTAATTCTATTCCCACTTCCTTAAAACAGCGGTTACTCTATGGTAATTCTTGGAGAAAGGGTTGATCAGCAATTTCCTTCTAATCATTTCCACTGTTCTGACAGTCTCAGCTGAGCTACTTTACTTGTACTTTGCTTGTTTCTCCACTTGTGGGAAAGCAGAATGCCTCTGTAGAATGATTACCCTTCCTTGTTTTTATTAACATGTCAATCAGCAGAAATCTCTCCGTTTGACATGACTGATTGTTTAACCCAAAAGAATATTTTCTTTAAGAATGTGTTAGAAGATCTAGAGATTCCTCATGTACTTTAGTAGAGGAGGAAAGAATGTCTGCCTTTCTCTCACATCGAGGTCACTCAGTTCAGCCTGGGGAAGGGCACAGGGATTAATTGACAAGATAACTTTCCAATCAGAAATATTCTATGCCTCCTTTCTAACCCTAAGAGGACCTGGGTAAACCAACATAAACTTCTGTGTTAAATCTCTGCATCAACTCCCTTTGTCCTTGGTACTGTGCAGAGTTCTGTTCCCCAGCCCTGTGTTCTTACAAAGTGAGGATAAGTTCCAACTCTACACTACTGAGCACATATCATACAACATAATATAAAACATACTTACATATTGTCTTGGTGTTGGTTCCTCCAATAAAGATTTGAGGCAAGTACCTTATCTGAGAAGTTCATTACTTTTCTATTAACACTAAAAGCTAAGTAACAAACAACTATTGCTTGTGTGTTGTTGGCACACAATAATTAGCGGATGTTTACCTCAGGGATCTGCAACACTGAGCTGATTTGAGCCAGGCTCAGCTGAACTTGACTGGACTTGCTCACCTTTCTGAGGCTTAACTGGCTGTCAGTGATTTGGAGAGGCCTCACTTGAGAAGACTGAGTGGCTTTACTGTGTGTCAGGAGTCTCTACTCCTCTTCCTGGGACCAGGAACAGAGGACAAGGGCAAGCAGAAGCACAAAAGTATGTTTTAGAGCCTCTCCTTTGGTCATGTTTGCTAATCGTTACAGCAAAGTCACAAAGTGGGTCCAGAAAGCAGATGCTAAGACTGCTGGGGTGAGAATAAACATGTGATTTTGTTGTGGAAAAAAGCTTTGAGAGAGAGTGGAGGGAAGACCTGGGAACACTGGGATAGCTGTGAGACTATGATTCAGATCTGATCCTGCTGAAAGAGGGAAGGAAGTTAGGTGTAAGTGTCCTAGACTGTCCTGCAATTTAAAAAAGTTTTGGAAAGACCCCTCAGGAGTCCTCAAGACAAAGGTGACCATCAGAAAAATCCCATGTCTTCCAAGAATGGTTGGGCATTGGCTAGAAACAATATTAGGGGGTGTTTCCTCAGTATAGATGTAGCAAGGAATTTTAGAACTATCAGGTAGGGAATGGTGTCCATGGTCAACTATGCTTCATGTAGTTGGAGGCCTCAGAAGTACCTTCTCATGGCTGCCACATACGTCCAGCCTTGACTCAGAAGGTGGAGAAATATATTCTGCCTCTTTAGTGAGAGAAATAGCAAGGTGATATAAACTAAGAGTGCAGGTATAGGAAAGGATAAAAATTTGGGACCATTAATCCAACCAGCTGGTCTATTATTGCAGGTGAAGAAAATATCAGCAGAGGAGTGAGGGGAGTGAGACAAGGGAAAGAGCACCTACTAAAGAGGGCATCACCCACGTAGCCACCACTGTGTGAGACCAGACTTAAGCCACTTGCAAAATTCTAGGAGCCAGTGAAAAACATTGGTTGCAGAGATATTCCACCCAAATGGTGATGAGAATTTAGAGTTCAACTTGGATGAAATTTAGCTTGGAATACAGGAATCATGGAAGATAAATATTCAGAGAGATAAGAGACCAGATAATAGAGAGTCTTGACTGCCTGGCTAAGAAGTTTGTAGTTTATTGACAGACAAATAGTGTGTGAACATTTTGAAGCATAATCAGGGTTTTATATAATCTGTAGGTCAGAGTGACAGTGGAGTAAGAATGAGTTGTAGAGTATGAAGAAATAGGAAGAAAGGGAAGCAGTTATGAGCCAAATATAAAAGTCCACATAAGTTCAAGAGCTTATGCTAGAGCAGCATCAACGGAACTAGATAAGGGTGAATTTAATAGGTGTTTTTATAACAAAGAGGACTATTTGGTGAACACTGTTTCATTGTGGGCAGTGAAGACTAGGAAAGTCAAAGATAATTGGGAGGATGTCAGTCTGTGTGACCAAAGGAATGGTGAGGCTTAGGACAGAAATGGTGAAATTAGATGAATAAAATAATGAATATTTGTTCTTGGTGGAAGAAGACTAGTGATGTTAGATGCTTGGTCTGGTTTGACTCCTGTTAGGTTGAGGTACTAACAGAACTGTCAGAGATCTTTGCAGGGAGCTGGAAAAGTGAGAATAGCAAAGCTAAGAATATGGAAATAGGAACCATTCCAATGACATCAACAGCTGCGGCCAGGCATGAAACAGAGAAAAGTTGATATGGGAATGTCCTCACAGGATTGCAGCCCGCCAATCTCCCTAGATCTGACTCATCAGAAAAAAGATGATTTCTGTTCTGCCCAGGGTCAGCCCAGCACTTTCCTGGATCTGAAGCTAGCCAAGGCACAGGAAGCAATCAGCACACAGCAGAGGACTGAGGGAGGGTGAATGAATTTAAGAGATTGGACCTCTCTTTCAGTTGAGACTCTCTTAATACTTGACCCTGTTTCCTTTGTAGTTTTATTCAGCCATGCCTATGTTTTTCTCTATCTTCTTTTTCTGGCTCACTTGCAGGAAATTAAAACCCTGTTATGAATTTGTTTTGAAAAATAATGCCTGTGAGAATGCTGGTTTTCCAAGTAGTGTCCAAACTGGAGGGAAAAAAACATCTAAGATATGTAAATATGACTGAGATAAATTCTTCTTGATAAGTGGTATTTGCACCTATAAACCCAGTTGGAGACTATAAACCAAATGCAAATGCCAGTGGAAATCCCCAGGTTTCTGCCAGACAGATTTAAATGGGACCAATACAACACTGGGTCTTGATAGCTGATTCATAGAAGATGTTATAATAATTTGCAGTGTAGGAGGTAGTTCATTTCAAGGTGCCTAATACAGCTTGATTACTGCTTCATATCTTCCCTGCATACATGCAAAGCCATATCAAGCCACTTAAAGAAATTGTTTATTATATTCACAAACATGGCCACAGTAGACTCCATTTGAGTGCTCCCACCATAGTTACATGTTCTCTTCCATTGAATGACATATCATTTACTCATGTCTGTGCTGTGTGTCAGCTTCCTTCCCAAACAATTATGTGCTTATTAATAATTACAATGATAACTACTCTATATTAAGTGTATTTTATTGCCAAGCTCTGTGCTAAGCATTCTGCCTATATTACTTCATGTTCATCTTTACACTAACTCTCTGAGGTTGATATTATCTCCATTTTACAGCGAGGAAACATATTCATTCTCATTATGAACTTGTCATTAGATAGAAAATGGCCAAGTTGAAATTTGAACCAACAGCTTCCCATTAATTTAAATAAGAGACTATGTAAACCTGAATGTGTAACAGCTGTGGAATCACTTCTACTATATATTTCCTATACTGTTCAACCTGTATATTGACTTGATACTTTGTTTTTAAATGACTCCTCCAACTTGTAATTACTGGCTTCTTGGTTTATTTGCTGAAGATGGTGGTGGTGGTGGTCTTGGTAGTGGCAGCTGTTCTACATAATTAGGTCACGAAGTTCTGACCATCTACCTTATTTATCTCAGGTTTTTTTTTTTTAATGTGTTTTATTGATTATAATATTACATTTGTCCCAATTTCCCTTCCCTCTGCTCCCCTCCACCCGGTGGCCCCCCTCCCTCCAGTTGTCCCCCCCTTTTAGATCATGTCCATTAGTTGTGCATACAGTTCTTCTCAACCTCTCTCTATTCCATTCCCTCCTACCATGATCCTTAATTCCTATATCATCTCCCTCCCTCTCCCCATTCCCCCTCCCTTTTGACCTCCCCCCAATATGTTCCCCGTACCTATAGTTCTTTTTCCACTCTCGTTGCCTGTTTAGTTTGCCTTGGTTTCAATTCCCTAGCTTC